>NC_092872.1:71408320-72608320 GCF_028372415.1 Notamacropus eugenii
GAATCATATTTTTAAGTTGGATAAAATATATTGGATTACAAAGGAAACCAAGACTATTGAAATAAAAATGCAATTTTTTCTCATCCAAATTCATGAGCACCTTAAAATAAATCCATATATCTGTTGGGAAACTGTTGATGCCAGGTTAAGAACCTCTGTGGAAGGATATCAACATGTGTAGAGCTATGACTAACCCCAGGCAGATATAAATACGGGATTGGCACAATGCTGAACCCTTAATAATTTTCGCACTGGAAACAGAGGACATGGGAGAAGCCAACAGATACAGAATCTAGATGTAAAAATGACTAGTGGCAAATTGAAAGTGCTTGTTGCTTAGAAATGTGTCCTATTTTTATGTGTGTATATAACTTTTGTCACCGGATACCAAAGCTAAAAATATGCATACAAGTTATAGAGAGATAGATTTAAATACAGCCTTCTAATTCTAGAGAAGTCGATATGGGTAATGCATTTAAAAAAACATAATAGCATACATAAGACTATCTACAAATCACAGAAGGGTTGCACTCTGTGCTAGTAAAGAGAGTATCCACATGGACAATTTCTGAAAGTGTTGAAGTAGTGCAATTATTTATTGTGGCTATTGTTACTATAAGAGTTCATGAGTATCTAGAATGCTAAAGCTTACAATGAGATGAACCTGGTTAGGAATGCTAAGGACAAATTTTTTAAAGTTATATTGGTAGAAAGAGAATGGACTTCACCACTGTTCATAACAGAACATATTAAAGGAAGAGGGAGAGAAGACAAATCTATCTTGTCTCTTAATTTGCTTCTGCTTTCTCTGCCAAGAGTGATCTTTAGACTTAAAAGCATAGAACAAAAATGGCTAATTGGGAGTTAATAACATAGATAAGTGTGAAGATGGGCAGCTAGTTGGTGCAGTGGATAGAGCACCAGTGAAGGAGTCAGGAGGACCTGAGTTCAAATCTCACTTCAGATGCTTGACACTCACTAGCTGTGTGACCTTGGGCAAGTCACTTAACCCCAACTGCCTCATCCTGGGTCATCTCCAGTCATCCTGATGAATATCTGGTCACTGGATTCAGATGGCTCTGGAGGAGGAGTGAGGCTGGTGACCTGCACAGCCCCTCCCTCACTCAAAACAAAGTCAAGTGCAAGTCATGTCATCATTTCTCTGATGGCAGGGTCTTCTTCAGCAACTAAGGATGAACACACACACATAAGTGTGAAGATACTAAGAGAGCATGCATCTGTCTTTAATTAAATAAAATCTCTAGGTCTGGATAATTAACCAAATACATTAATGGATTAAGAAGAGCTTTACTATCATGTGTTTTCTCAATCAACGTACATTGAAACTTGTGGTCCAGAAAATAATTTATTGGGGGCTGAGGGATGTTGAGTTTTTCTCTATCCTAAAGCTATCTGACTTCTCCTCTTGCCTGGTGCTTCCTCTCTTATTCCATGTACCTTCTCTGGAACCAATCCTTTCTCTCTATCCCCTCAATCTTATTCTTTGATTCCTGCAAGCTTCTGGAGTAGAAACTTCCAATTATCTAGTACAATGTCCCCCCTTGGCCCATGACATCAAAGATAGAAAACTAATCAAAATAATTTCATTGTTTAAAACTCTTGATTTACCATGGTCCATCTCAAAAATGTCCTAATCCTGTAGTTGTCACAGTTACTCTGATTCATGGAATGATGTTGAACCTACAAGACACAATGATGAATTGATCTGACCCTGTACCAAGCCCTGAGTCTTTCTGACAACATAATTGGGTGGTATCCTTTTCCTTTCCTTTCCTTTCCTTTCCTTTCCTTTCCTTTCCTTTCCTTTTCCTTTCCTTTCCTTTCCTTTCCTTTCCTTTCCTTTCCTTTCCTTTCCTTTCCTTTCCTTTCCTTTCCTTTCCTTTCCTTCTCTGCAAGTGGAAGTCTTGACTTGACTTTATAGGATTGGTGAGTTATTCTAGCATGAAGGTGCTAGTCCTAATACACCTAGTATGTCTGCATACAAGAAAGTGAAAGAAGTGTCACTGAGTTTCCTAAATTTGGAGGTGTTAGATTCTGTGCCACTTTGGAATGTAGGTGCTGCCATAGTACCGCTTCTTAGTTTTCCTTCTCTTTGTCTCAGTGTTCCCTTAGAGATCTCTAGTTTAGACCTGTGGCTTTTCCTATAAGGAGTCAAATAAGATGACCAATTACCCACCATTAAATTGAATCATATAATTCTTCTGGGAAGAGTCTTTATTCCTAGCAAAGTACCCAGTGATTATATAGCCACTATCATGTGACAGCCCACGAATTACATTCCTTTTTTTTTTAATTTTCAAAAGGAAATCTTACCTTCAAAGAGGTTAGGAATAACTGGGCAATAGGAAAACTACTAATGGAGCTGGGGAAAAAATGGGAGGGATCTAAAGAGAGACGAAGGTTCAGGACAATTTAGTGTGGGCAAGCTACTTGAAATGAAGGCCTGCATGCTTGGAATTATTAAGGCAAAAAAAACTTAAATACATTGATGTGGCATAGCCTAATGATGAAGTATGATCATATATTGCAGTGATGGGCAGTGATTCAACTCAGAATACGATTTGAAACAGCAGAAATAGATTTCTTTTTCTTCAGTCCAGCAATCTATCTCTTTAAAATACCAGATTTCCCAAGCAATTCTTTTCAATATACCACCTCTCCAGGGCTGGATATTTATTATGGGAACATTAGGCTTGTTGAACATTTTTAGGTACTAGAGTAAGTGTTCTATTTAATTCTGTAGCTATCCCAATACATTAAGCCACAAATTAGCTTAAATGAAGAAATAGTATCATATGATTTTACTCATTCATTTGAATAAATTCCTAATGGTAAAATACTTTTCAAGAATTATTCCTCCTCCATGTTATTTGTAATATTTATACAATTTTGGTTTAAATTAGCAATGTGTGCTTTTAAATCTAAATTTTTTACAAAGTTGATTCAACAATATTCTGCTCAGTAGAAAATTGTTCCAGGCTCACAGAGCATCAGACATTAAGCATCTCTTGATATTTCATACATAAACTATATATAACATGGTTGAGCTCCAAGATATATACTTTTAGGCAGAAAACTCATTGAAAAAAGCAGCAGTATATTACATATTCAGTTATATAGCAAATTTTCTGACTGAAATATTTTCCTCATTTTATACTAGTTTGTTTAACATATTAAAAGCTAGTTTATAGAAAATTTTCTAGAAATCTTTTGGTAGATTTCTACTTTTGCTCAGATTGCTAACACATAAAAATGGGTGCTCAAGTCTACTGTTAAGGAGGATTGGAGGGAGGATGTGAAGGTTTATATAAGTATAAAACAGCATGGATAGAGTCACTATCATTAGAACATAAGAAAACCATAAAGTCAAAGATTTAGAGACAGAAGAGACATTGCAGGTCATCTTGTCCAACCCCAATATTTAACATATAAACAAAATGAAGCTACAAGAGGAAAAGAGACTTATTCAAGGTCATATAGCTAATAAATAGCAGATTAATTAAATTAATCATCAAATTAATGATTTGAACCCAGCGTCTAACTCCAAATGCAGTTTGTATTGGTTTGGTCTTTCCTCCTTAATCCAAGTGTACAGAATCAAAGAGAAGCATAGCAGACATGGAAAAAAGAGGAAGACAATTTGCTAGTCCAGTTTTCTAAGAGAGATTTTTTTTTTTAATTTTCTGTCAGTGTAGCAGCAAGAACCCTGACATACACAGGACGGGCTGTACACAGGTTCTTAGTTGGCTTTTCTAAAAGGAAAACAACTTTTGAGGGGTCAATAACCTACTTTAATTACATTCACCAACAGAGAAAATGCAAGCAGAGAAATAAAGACCAACAGGCAGGGCTTCCAACTCTCTGACCATTACATGCATGCATACACACATAGTTGCCAGAAAGGGAAGCACCAACATCTAGATTTTCAAAGGGGAGGGAGGGAGGGGAGAAAGGGCTACAGATTCTCATCTGGCATAGGAACAATTCTTCCAAAGAAGCCCCCAAAGTAAAAACCTCACCTCAGAGTATATATAGACGCTTTTCAGAGCTGGAGGGCAGAACCCATATAACTCAGTGCCTCATTAATTAACAAAAGGTGTGAGTGTTCCTACAAAAGGAGCCTCCCCTAATCAAACTCCCCTTAATAGACTCCAGGAGAGGCTTACTAATGGGTGGGGAAGATTTTTCATTGACATAAATCTCATTAACATTACACTCAGCCAAGAATTTTGCTAGCCTAATGGTAGAAATCATCTACTTTATTTAAAATATAGATTGAATTATATAGACTTCTAAAGGCTGAGGTCCTAAGTTTCTATGTAATTGGAAAAAAAAACGAAAAACCTCATACACAGTTCCAGGAAACACAGGCTTCTCTATAGAGCAAGGATTATAGCTCAAGAAGCCATTCAAGGAAGTGTCAAGAAAGGAACAATGAAAGGAAATGGACAAAGGAGATGTACGTTCCTTTGCAAAGAAGGGTTAAGTTAAGGACATCAAATCTATGCAAAATGCAGTTATTTATTAAATTCAGTCCAGCAAACATTTATTAAGTACTTTACTATGTGTAAGGCATTGAACTAGATCCCACAGGACTTCAAAGGTTAAGATCCCTATTTCCACCATTTTAAGTATAAGTGAGATTTACATAAATAAAATAGAGAAAGAGCATCCTAATCACTGCATTTTAAAATGCTTTGCAAAAACTATGCCCTATTTTTACAGTAGCAAAGATTTGGGGAAAAGTAGATGCCCATCAATCAATATCTATTAAGCTTCTACTATGTTCCAGGCCCTGTGTTGAGCTCTGTGGATACAAAAAAAAAAAAAAAAAGATAGCAGATAGCTCCTCCCATCAAGGAGCTCACAATCTACCAGCAAAAAAAAACAAAAAACAAATGTATACCTTAGCTATTTAAAGGAAAATCCAGGGGACACTAGAATTGAGGGGATAAAAGATATATTTTGCATGACTTCACATGTACAATTTATATTATATAGATTTCTCAGTGGGTAGAGAGAAGGTCAGGATGAAGAGGAGTGAGAGGAGAAAAGGGAGTAAATTGTGAAACTCATTTTTAAATGCGAATTAAAAATAAAGGAATAGATAAATAAATGAAAGAAAGGGTAGAAATGGCTTCCAGTAGAGGATAAGATTAGTTGGAACTTGAAGCCAGGGAATTCAGCAGGCAGAGATGAAGGGGTGTTCTTGACACAGGAGACAGATAGACAGAAAAAAGTCCTGAGCTGAAAGAGTGTCCTTGTTTGAGAAACAGGAAAGACACTGGTGTCACTTGATGAAATTGGTTATGAAAGGCTCTGAATGCTAAAAAGATGATTTTATATTTGATCCTGGATGCAATGGAGAGCCACCGGGGTTTACTGAATTAAGAAGGTAATACAGTTGGAACTGTGCTTTAGAAAAAATCACTTTATTTCTGAATAAAGGATGGATGGGAGTGGAGAGACTTGAGGCAGGAAGGCTATTGTACCAGTTCATTGTCAAGGTGGGGGAGAAATAGTGAGGAGTCAAAGATGACATGTAAGATGTGCATCTAAGGGAGTGGAAGGGTAGTATTACCCTTGAAAGTAATAGGGAACGTTGCAAGGGGGAGAATTTAAGGGGAAAGTTAAGAAGTTCCATTTTGGATATATAGAGCTTAATATGTCTATTGGACAGAGAGTTCCAGATATCTGAAAAGCAATTAGAGATAGATACAAGATTGGACGTCAGCAATAGGTAGGATATACAGGTTTGCAAATAATCATCATAGAGATAATAATCTATAGGAATTGATAAAAACCACCATATGAAGTAGTACAGAAGGAGAAAAAAAGGCCTAGGACAGATCCTCATGAGATACCACAGTAAGCATGTATAATGTGAATGAGGATCTAGCAAAGAAAATTGAGACAGAGTGGTCAGATAGAAGGATAACCAGGAGAAAGTGGAGTCCTAAAAACCTAGAAAGATAATGTATCTAGGAGAAGAGGGTGGTTAACAGAGTCAAAGGCTACAGAGATTCTATCAGATATGGAATAATGCCATCAACTGGGAAATGGTCAAAAATATAGAATGATATATGAATGTAATAGAATATTACTGTGCCATAAGAAACTATGAATATGAAAAATATAGAGAAGTATGAGAACAAACAGTAACTGATGAATAGCACATTATAAAGAACCAAGAAAATAATATATACAGTGATGACAATGTGGTAGAGGAATAGAAAAAAACAAAGACATTCAATGTGAAGCAATTATAATGATCAAGCTGGGTGCTGAAGAAGTGTCAGAATATGTCTCTTTCCTTGTGAAATTCTACATATACTTTCAGATTTGATTAATATCAAGTTAGTTGTGCTGAACGATTTTTTTTCTTTTTTTTATTCTTCCTTATAATGGATAACTCCGAGAGAGGTGATATAAAAACAAAAGACAAACAGCAAATTATTATTTTTTCATAAAATAGTATGTTACTATTTTAAGCTTTCATCAAGTTCTTTTTTTAAAATTATTTTAAGTAGTAAAATACCCATGAGTCATCATTATAGGATGTATTCACTAAGTAGATAATGAAGCCCCTCCATCTATGAGAAAAGGACTCAAAAAAGGTCTGATTGTGTATGTCCATTATCAACATTACATATAATAGAACAGGAAAAAAAGGTTATGATTAGGTGTCTGGTTCCTCCAGCACCATTCCTTACATCAATGGCTACATGAATATACGAAGACAAAATCACTCCCCATCCTTTATCACACTTTATTATCACATCCTGGCAAGGCCCTGTGATATCTTATACTCAAAAAACACTGATGTACTTGAAATAAATTGGAATAAGATCTAATTTAAGGCTTTGTGGGAGAAATTTAGAGTTTATGAAGGATTTTTGGTTAATATGATAACATGAAAGGTCCCAGAGGAGCCCATTTCTTCCACGTTTGCTCAAGCAAAGATTTTTTTTTGAAGACCAGACTAAATAATAGATAAAAAATCCAAAGAGAAACTACATCAAGTCCTTTCATTCAGTATAAGAACCATACCCAAAAAAAGACAGATATCTAGAAGCCTACAGGCACTGGAAAAGAGATACCACCAAATAAATAAATGAGGGGGGCACAGGTAAACAAAAGAGAAACCTCAGGAGCACACTGCAGGCTGCAGGTATATTCTGGAGGATCTCTGTATGGGGCTTTGGGTAGGGGCAGAGGGGTGTCATAGGGAGAAAAACCTCAACTCAGAAGAGGAAGAGGGGCTCTTTAGAAATGATAGCACCCTGATGATGGACATGAGATCAGCAGTGCTCTAACCACATCACCCTAGGGGTGGGGAAATCAGCAGGACTCGGATCTGAGACATTCCAAAGGGCCCTGAGGAATCCACAAGTGCTCAGAAGGGAAGAATTGAGGGGGCACATTAGAAAACTATAGTTCTTTGACCACAGATACCCCAGAAGGTAAGTAACTCTGAATTTAGTTGCTAACAAAGGTCTGAATTACACAGTGTTTTGAATCCAGATGATACAAGGGATGCTGTAACTTGCCAACACTCTCAATGTAGACATACCTGCCAAGATGGAAGTCAGTAGCCAGAGTCTAGAAAATTGACATCAGAACTCCAATAGGTTAACCTAAAAGTATTGTAGGTAATGGACCCTGGCCCTAAAACAAAGTCTCAAACCAGGAATCATGTCTAGAGATGTTATTTTAAAACAAGACACCAAATACTAGGAAGAAATACTATGAATCAAGAGATGCCTAAGAAGTAAATTCAGAGGAGAGTAATATTACAACTACCGACAGAGCCTTGGATGGAAATAATGGTTGTATACAAGGACTGCAAAAGTGTGTGAGGAAAAGAAAGATATTAAAAATTGAAGTAATAAATAAAATAAGAATTCTAGAGGAAATAGAAGGGCAAAAAAAAGTCTTAGCACAGGAGAAAAACCTTACCCTAAAAATGGACTTCTTAAAAATTATAATGGAACAAATAAAACTCATTAACTCCAAGATATGCAAATAAATAATAAAATAACATCAACAGGTTGAAGAAAATAAAAGCAAATTTAAAAGATTATGCGTGAAAACCTCACAAACATGTCAAGGAGATAGTTTAAAAATCACAGGCTCTTTGAAAATCAAGCCTCCTACCCACCATAGGAAAAAATAAAAACTTCCGGATACCATATTTCAGGAAATCTTAAATGAAAATACTACACCTATTAAAAAGATAGGGTAAGTTGCCAACTGGAGAATGGCTAGCTATATTATTATGCATAAATATAATGAAATATCATTGTGCCATAAGAAAATTATGAGAAGGACGGATTCAGAGAAATTTGAGACTTGTATGAACTGATGCAATTAAGTGAGAAAGAGAACAATTTATATAATAACTTCAGCATCATAAACACAAGCAACTTTGAAGATTTAATAGTCAATTAATATTTATTAAGTGCTATGTGCCAGGATTTATAACAAACATTGGGGATACAAAGATAAAAAGACAGTCCCTATATTCAAAGGGCTTACAATTTAATGGGGAGAAGCTAATACATTAAAGGAAACTGAAAGAAAAAGAAAGGTGGGGCTTATGATGTAGAAGTCAGAGAAGTCCCAAAGTAGTTTAGCCAGGTGGAAAATGGAAATATGTCTCTGCTGAACTGTCTCCTTAAATAGAGGCTTGGGAGTTCCTGGCTCCACCTTCAATCAGAGGGGCAGAGGGTAATGATGAGAAGTGTGTACCAAGGCTGATAGAATCTAGTAGAATAGTGAAGTTTTCCAAATAATGAGCTTCCTGGGGCATGGTGAAAGATGTCAGAGAAGTCCCAAAGTAGTGCAGTCAAGTGAGAAATTAGAGAACTCTTATCAATGTAGTTGATCAACCATGATGACTCCAGAGACCTCGTGATGAAGCATGCAAGTCACTTCCTGACAGAGATGTGATAGCCTCTCAGGGAGCAGAATGTGATACGCTTTTTTGTGCAAGCCAATGCGGAAATTTGTTTTTATTGACTATGCATATTGTTAAAATGGTTTTTATTTTTCTGTTTTCTTCCAATGGGGTTGGAGTGGGTTGAGAAAATAAATGCTAAAGAGAGAGAGAGAGAAGAGAGGGGAGAGAGAGAGAGAGAGAGAGAGAGAGAGAGAGAGAGAGAGAATGTGTTAAATGAAAATAGTGGTCATTTGCTAAAAGAAATCTCAAAGTGAAAACTCCCAAAAATATAAAAGCCAAAATCAATCTGGAATTTCTAGGTTAAAAAAATACTATTAGAAGTTTAAGTACCAAAGAATCATAGCCAAAATCACATAAAACTTGTCAGTTACTATTTTAAAATGAAAATCCTTGGAATATGATATTCCAAAAGGCAAAGGCTTACAACCAAGAGTAATTTATTCTGCAGAAGTAATTGTAATCCTTGGGCAGGGGCAGAGGTAGGACTGGCTTTATAATGGATGCAGAGAATTTCAAACATTTCTGAAGGATGAGTAAAAACTTTGAAATGAAAACACAAGAGTAAAGAGAAAACTGGAAAGATGCGTACATTTGAGCAATGGGAAGGGGCTAAATGATGATTAAGTATTTATGTTCTTCTAGGGAGAGATGGAATGAGAATTCCATTGGAAATTAACTACTATAGGGTCATAAAGACAAACAGGAGTAAAACAAAAGGTCTATGCATGATTTTTCTCTTATTTTGATGGTCTTAGGAGGAAAAAATATACATGCTAGGAAGGAAAAAAGGAAGGAGGTAGAACTTATTTCTCATAACTGCAGTTTGCAAGAAGGAAAATATATAAATATGGAAAACCAATTTGCCAAGTCCTGAATATTTTACCTTTGTAACATTTCTCATGTACAATTCCTTATCTTCTCTAACATCTTCAGCACCTTGGTGTAGGCTCTCTCGCCTCATGCTTAGAATGGGCCAATAGCTTGTTGGTTGGTCTTCCTGCCTCAAATCTCTCCTCATTCCAGTCCATATGCCAATCAAACTGGTCTTCCTCAAAGACAGGTTCAACCATATAAATCCCCTATTCAATAAGCTCTAATCTATCTCCTGGATCAAATATAAAATCTACTTAGCATTCAAAATCTTTCATAAGTAGGTCCTTTCCTACATTTTTAGCCTTCTCATACCTATCTCACTTCTACATACTCTGCCATCCAAGGACAATTGAGTCTTTGCAGTTCTTCACAACAGATAATCCATCATCCAACTCTGTGCATTTTAACTGACTGTCCCCCTTGCCTGGAATTATGTATCACTCCTCAAATTACACAGCTTGCAGAATCACAGGGTAATAGTTCAAGCAGCCTTCCCAAGCCTCTTTCGGGTAGAAATATTAAACCAGGAAGACTTACATGAACTGATGAAGACTGAAGTAAACAAAACTTAAAGAACAATATATGCAATGACTATAAAGAAATACAGCTTTGAAAGACTTAAGAATGATGAGCCATGCAATATCACCTGTGACTCCAGAAGACCATAGATGAAGCATGCTATCTACCCTGTAACAGAGGGGTGATGTACTAGAGGTAAAAAAATGAAGCATATATTTCCAAACATGGCCAATGAGTGGATTTATTTTCCTTAAATAAGCTTACTTGCTGCAAGAAAAGGATTCTTTTTTAAGAGTATCATTGAAGAACTATTTTTTTTAATGCAAGGAAGAGAACAGAAGGAAAATAACAGGGGAACAACTAGCAGGGCAGTTTTGAAATTAATGTGTTGAATGTATTATATAATTTTGAAAACAAGCTGCATGTAATAGATAAGCATGGTTTCATACAATCACCTTTTTACATTCTTCATATATGCAAAAGTTCTTATTTGTTGGTGACTCATAACAAAATACATACATATATATATATAATGTTTATAATACCATTTTCTTCTAAATATTAAAGCCCTTGAATCAGAAATAACTGCATCCAAGTCTTGACTCTTACAGTTCGTAACTACATG
Organism: Notamacropus eugenii; assembly: GCF_028372415.1. Taxonomy (NCBI): domain Eukaryota; kingdom Metazoa; phylum Chordata; class Mammalia; order Diprotodontia; family Macropodidae; genus Notamacropus; species Notamacropus eugenii. The sequence goes on from NC_092872.1 coordinate 71,419,321, forward strand.
ACCCAGGGCAATTTACTAACCACTGCGTACCACAGGCAACTCAGTAGGGTTTATCTGCTAAGTCATAGAGTAATTTATCTGCAAACTCACATAGACAAGTTATCAGTTGTAATCTCCATCTGGACATGAAGGGTTCCCAAAACTGAAGAAATTATGAGGCATTGGGATAAAGGGAAAAGGTAACTCATTATTAGTCAGAAAACCTGAGTTCAAATCCCAGCTCTATAGCTTTCTACCTATGTAACTTTAGGCAAGTAACTTAACCTTTCTGATCCATTTTTTTTCATCTATAATTTTAAGGGACTAGACTAGATAGAACTTAAAACTCATTCCCTTTTAGCTCTAAGTCAAGGCTTAATATTTTATGATTTTTTGCACATAATGTCCTTCAATAATGGACACAGTGTAAAAATACTTACCTTGGTATTCTGACTTTAAGAAATATTGACTTATGCCTATAAGTTTGGGTGAATCTATGCCTTCCATAATGTGAGCTTTACTAGAGTAGCAAAGGCACTTAAGTGATTTCCAAGTATGATACCTACTGAGGGTTTGGCTTTCTGACTGGCAGCAACCCTTCCCTTGCTCTGTGTTTCTTTGTCTTTCCTTACAGTACTGTTGGCAATACTGATGATTAATGGGGAAAGAAGATTCTCTGGTATTTTTTTCACTGTCAAAGAAGACAAGCTGTATGGTACTGGATGCCTAGAAGACTCATTAATAAGATACGGATTGTCAGTGTTGCATAATGGGGAAGGCCACATTCATTATGAGCAAAGGCACTCATCATAGAGGAATCCTGGCCACAAACAACGATTTTCATTAAAAAGGCAGGCAAATGGTCAAAAGCACATCACCCCATTTGTGAATTAAGAGGTGGGGGTGGTCAGAAAGGAGGAAAGAAGCCATTTTGAACTAAAATATCCTACTTTCAACATGCCTCTTCTTATAAATTTAGAATTGGAAAGGATCTCAGTAGTCACATAGTATAATTCCTCCATTTTAAAGATGAGGAAACTGAGGCCTGAGAGTCACAAAGATAGAAAATGGGATTCAAACTAAGTCTTTTGGCTCCAGACTCAGTTTTCTAGTACAAAGTTAAAAAGTCTAGAAAGATTTTAGGATCATAGATTTATAACTAGGGAGTTATACAGTCTATTTCATTTTACAGCTAAGGAAACTGAAGCCTGGGCATATTAGATACTTGCCCCAAGATTACAAATATAATAAATTAAGTGGTAGAAAAGAAAATGAGCTTAGGTTCTTTGAATCTAATTCTAGGAAGTAAGATGTCACATTGTTCCCTCTCTACTATGTTGTATTGTAAGATGTGTGATTTTGGGTGGTAAACATATACACACATTATATAGCCAAAGTTTACATGAATATGTTTCTCAAGTATACCTTTAAAGGAATTCTGCATGATTTTCATATATACAAGGGAAATGTTTTGTTAGAAAAGAGATGTAAAGGTTATATAAAAAGGTTATATAAAAATTGAATTCTTTTCTATAACCAACAAGCAATCAGCATCATGGGATTTTACATTCTCTACTTCATGTATGTGTTCAGCTACAGAATATCCATTATAAAAGCTTGGATGTTCCTTTCTCATACCCTCATCAAAGATGTAACAGCAGAGATATTTTTGTTTCATGACACCTTCTGGTCATTAATACCAAGTGAAGCAAAAAATGGAGGCATGTGCTCACCAAACATGTTTGTCACTGTAACAGACAATGTCCTGCACAGAATCCAATTGAACTGGGATTTTCAACAGATAGTGGGTTCACCAGGTGCTTCAACCAGCTGTGGGCATTCTGTTGATTACATCAAACACAGAATACAGCCAACCTACCAATCCTTAAGGATAGGGAGAAGGACAAAACATGGGATTTTGCTGATATAGGAAAGCCTTAAGTAAACAAGCTTCCCCAATGTAAGTTAGCATGTTTTCTGTAATTTACAGACTCAGAGTTGCCTAGAGCACTAAGATGTTAGGTAACTTGCCAAGGGTTACATAGTACATATTAGGGATGGAACCTAAACATAGCTCTTCCTGACTTAGAGGCTGTCTACCCACTAAGCCATTCTTTATAAATCATGTTATTCTCTACAAACAATATCCATAATTATTAAAGAGAAATATTTCATATAACTATTCACAATGGAAAAAGTCAAAGATTATCCAAAATATGGTATGAAAGAGATAGGTAGACAGACAGATAATCAAATTGATACTGAAAATGGACAAGTGAATTGAATAGCAGGGGCTTAATTTTCTCTATGGAAAAGTATATGGTGCTTTAAATAACAGTAAATTCCTTCCTCAAATAAAGGCCCATCTTTTTAACATTAATATTTTTTGAACATGCTGTATGGCTACAAGTCATGAAACACTATAGTGTTAGAAGAATTAAAACTGAACCTTAACCAAAGGGCAGTAGAGAGGTGCATGGTGAAGATGAATGGACTACAACATATTATCAGTGAAGAAACATGCAGGAAAAGTCAAGTCAACAAACACCTGTTAAGTACCAACCCACTGCCAAGCAATGCCCAGCAATAAACAAAGACAGGATTGGTTCCTATATCTTCTCAATTTCTTTGGCATATTCTTCTAAAAATGATTGTTTCTCCTACTCCTTTTCATCATAAAACATCATTCTTTCTTCAAAAAAAGATTACTATCAGTGGCCTCTTCTCAACTCAAGCTCAATAGAAACTTTCATCTATGCATGATATATACTTGTACATACATACATACACACATATATACATATATGCATATAAAAAAAATTTTCTGTCTAATTTCTACGCTTCAAACCAATAGAGTTCAACTAAACTTCAACACATTCTTGCACCTCAAAAATTCATAGGGGAAGAAGTTAAGAGGTGATTAATAATATCTGAAAGTCAAAAGCATAATTTTTGAATAACAAACCATGTACCTTCAGAAAGCGTCACCCAATGGATCAAATAAAAGAAAATCCATATTAAAATTACTTCTAGACATTTTCTCCCTCTTAATTACCACCATGCTAAAGGATTTACCATTGAATTTATAAGACATTCATTTTGGAAGATTCCTGAGGGTAATCTCAAGTACATTTACCACGTGGTTCAGTAGGACACTGCCAGGAACTTAACGCTATTTTCATGATGTTACCAGAGATTTTAACAGCTATTTACTTCTCATTTAAAAGTTTTTCAGGCTCAGATTCAATCCAGTTCAGACTCTATCTATCTGGGATTCTATCTGGCCTGTTTGTGAATACAAGCATCACAAATGCTTAGACTCCTTAAGAGGCAACCCAGTTTGGCTAATCTTTAGTAAACTTTGTTTTCTTTGGCTTTAAGAAGGCTTGAGTTGAATTCATTTGAGCACGACCCGGACTGTCGGTATCTTGGGGTCCACCATCACCCAGAACCTCGTCATTTATGGTTCCCTGACCCAGAAAAGCTGTTAATCTCAAGTTCTTCTGCTACCTGGAAGGGTGCAAGCCATCAACTTCCAGATGACAGCCCAGGCTATATACCAACCTCCGTCTAAATCCTAGGTCTTCAGCCTACTGGACCTGGCACCGCCCAGGTTCTGAAGTCTGACGCCTTGAACAGGACCCATCAAGGCAGGGACAGCTCTATGCCTCTTGCAGCAGGAAGAAGTTTTAGAAGCTGAGACCTTTGCCCTTTACCCCAAAAGAATTTGGGTTCAATCTATTTGAGGGGGGAATGATGGGGTTCAGACTCTGGGAACTTCCTTGAGCTCCCCTGGAATCTCTTCACAGAATCTGGCCTTTCATACTCAAATTGAGCTCCCCTTGTATCTCCCCACAGAATCTGGCTTTTCATACTCAAATCTGTGACCATTGTCTATTACCTCTTGATTGCCCCACCTGCTTCCCACCCAGGTGCCCCCAGTCTGATGTCTGTTGATTGCCTCCAGCTGTTTCCAGCCTTTGATTCTCCTGGGATTCCCTTCCTGAGCTTCTTCTCCCATCACTCTGGACTACCAGACTCCCACCCCCCATCTCTCCTATACTCTTTTCTGTATTTAGTTCCATCTCGCCTCCATGAAGGTGCTCAGATTCAATCCGGCTCAGACTCTGTCTAGCTGGGATTCTATCTGGCCCGCTTGTGAATACAAGCATCACAAATGCTTAGGGTCCTTAAGAGGCAACCCAGTTTGGTGATTCTTCAGTAAACTTTGATTTCTTTGGTTTAAACAAAAAAAGGTTTTTCAAAGTCAGCTCACCTATGTCTGTAACCTGCCTATATGTTAGTATGTATGTATATACACATATATGTATATATGGGTATATATACATGTATATTTGTATATTTGATTACATCTTGTTAGTCAAAATCAGTATGGTGACGTTTAATGGGGATTCATGTAAATTCTTGCATTAGAATTAAGAAATTCCATTTGTAGGGTATGGTAGGGTATGGGAACAGCCTCAGAGAAACAAAGAGATAGGACACAGACTAGAAGACTGAGATCAGAAATAAGGCATGAGACAGGAGAGGGACAAAGAGAGGATAGAGATAGAAACAGAAGACGAAGAGACAGGGCTAAAAGAGACAAAAATGATGGGAAATGAGACATACAAACAGAAGTCTAGAGACATGAAGATACACACAGACACATAAGTTAAGCATTATATGTGGGCTGATTATACACATGAGAGATATGGTACTGTCTATTTTCTACAACACTCCATATCCATCTCTGTGACTGGAAGGTTAGACCAGATGACCTGCAAATACCTTCCAATTTTCAACATTTTAGGGACATTATCAACTAATTTTATTGCAAAATTTAAGGCCCGTCAGCACCCCAAGTACAGAAATAGAATTTTGTATGGATTTAAGCCGTTTGCCTCCCTACAATTAAAGGACCCTAAACATCCATTATCATTTTGACTTCAGATAAAGCTTACTCAGAGATTTCATGCCTAAGACTAGATAAGTTTTCTCACCTTGACTGATAAAAAAGAAAAATTGTGCTCGGTGGGGCTAAGTGAGGAAGTCCCACCAGCAAGGCAGCCCAGTCAGTAAGGAAAGAAGTGACCTATTAAAATCTCAACCTTGCTGCTTTCTTCTATGAGAAAAAAGACTAAGAAAGGAAAAAGGAACAGGTTGTCATGAGTGAACTCAAGCTCCACAATGACATTTAGTGATTACAGATTAATTTTTTGTGACTCTAGAGGAGTAGATCTAGTACCAATAAATAGATATTGACTAAAAACAGATTTAGGTTCAATTTAAGAAATAATTTTAAAACAATTATACCCATCCAACAATGAAACATTCTAGTTTGGGAAATAGTGAACAGGGAATGCATTCCTGGAATCATTTAAACAGATGATAATAGGTGGGGTTTGCTGTTGAAAAGCATCCTCAAGTTAGACTGGAGATTGGAAGATCTCAAAGATCCTTCCAATTTGTAAGACTCTATAAGGAAAAGAGCAAACATCCACATCTGTTAATGAAGTGTGTGAGATACAGAAATTTTATGGAGTCAAGGGAGAGATTAGCAACGAAATACATCAGGAGGAAAATGTTGGGTTGGTTCCTTTTTTAAAAAAAATAAGCTTTTTTCCATCATTATTTAACAAAAACAACAAATAAAGAGCTTTGCCCTTTATTTCTTTTTTGCTGACTAGCCAATATTCAGAAACACTGCAATGTTCTCTCAGCCTTCGATAGAAAGACCCATTCAAACACAAGATGGGGGACTCTCGAAGGAGCACAGGAGTATCAAGGCTTATTTCCTCTCATTACATATAGGTGTATTACAAAGCTCCGCTTTCCTCATGGGAGCAGTACTGTCTGGTTTCCTTCTCTCCCTTCCAGAACACCTCCAAAATATTAATAATAATAAACATTTAGATAAAAATGTGCAGTGATAAACTGATCAGTGCACAGCACTAGCCTTTCAAACTAGCGAACCAACAATTAATATTTAAAGAAGAAATAAAAGCCAGGTCAGCAGCAAGCATGCTCTGGAAGTCATCATAAAGACAATTTTTATTGACACTTTCATTTTGTTGACCCATTTTTATGTGCTTTTATTATAGGATACCTTTAGTCTGTTACACAGGAGCATTATTTCCAAACCCCTAGAAAAAAAAGGAAAAATAAAAATTGGAACCACTGCTGAATATTTTATCAGTATTCATTAAGAACTAAACAATAATGATGAGTCAATCTGAGTGCAAGGGGAGAGGGAACTACTCGTACGTGCCAGGAAGATGTCACAAGGGGTACATAAGGGCCAATGGGCTACTTCTTATTATTGCACAGACTTTATGTTCTTATCACATTGCTGCAGAGAGTCTCATGTCCAAATCTAACCGAGGCTTGCTTTTCTCATGAGCATTTGTGTAAAATATAACCAATTTATGACATCATTCTTCTTACTGGTTGGCAATTGTGGAGACATTTGGCTATAGGATTCCAAAGCCAGTCCGCCTACTTTGTAGATAACCTTATACTGAGGATGAAAGCAGCTCCATAGCTACTGTTCTGTTAGCCAGTTTTTTCAAAACCTGTGCTACTGTTTGTTAAGAAAGCCACTTTCATTCTTCCAATCCACTATAGTAAGTGTATGTTGGGCTAGCCTAAGTTAGCTTAGCGCATGTGAGAGATCATCATAAATAGCAAATATTTATTTAGCAATTAACTACTTTCAAGGTGCTATGAAAAGATAGCTAAAATGTAGTATAAAATGTCCAGAACTTGAGGTCAAGAGACCTAGGTCCAAATCCTGCCACTTACATTCCCTAGGACAGTGTGATCATTTTCAAGCTACTCAACTTCTTTGAGCTTTGGTTTCTTCATCTGTAAATTGGGACTATAACAGTTCTGATACCTGCCAAACAGAGTTGTGAAAAAAGTACTTGGCACAGCCTAAAGTGCTATGGAAAGGTGAGTCAATTTTACCAAGTATTAGAAATGCATAGATGGATAAGACATGGTTTCCATCTGCAAAAGATTTATAATCTTTACATTGGAGTCTATAGAATTTAGATTTAGAATAGGAAAGGACTTCAAAGGTTATAGAAGTTAACCTCATATTTTATAGATAAGAAAACTGAAACTCAGAGAGATTGATCAATCAGTCAATATTCATTTCCAATAGAGTGCTGGCAAATTTTAATAATTGGAGAGAGAGAGAGAGAGAGAGAGAGAGAGAGAGAGAGAGAGAGAGAGAGAGAGAAAGAGCGAGAAAAGGGAGGGGAACAGAAGGGAAAGGAAGGGAAGGGAAGGGAAGGGAGTGGAGGGGAAGGGAGCAGAGGGGAAGGGAGCAGAGGGGAGGGAAAAGGAAGAAGGAGGAAGGAAGGAAGGAAGGAAGGAAGGAAGGAAGGAAGGAAGGAAGGAAGGAAGGAAGGAAGGAAGGGAAAAGAAGAACAGAAATATACAGGGCACACGTTTGAATTTAATCTGTATTATTATTAATATTTTCTTCATCACTTTAAGTCTAAAAAATTAACAAAAGAATAAATCAAGCCCTCACTTGCAGTAAACAAGGTGTAAATATTCAAACTGACAATAACAATCATTTCTCCCTAACCATTCTGAGTTGGCTTGGAATGGTAAGGGACTTTGAAGATCTTCCCTGCCCCTTAATAGGCCCATGTGACCGACTTTGAGCTTTGGCCCAGACCACAGCTTGAGTCAAATGAAGTCCATGGTGGGAGGACCTTGCTGAATGGGTAGAGCAGGAAGGGCAAAGCTAAGAGAGAATGAGGCAGAGCTGGGAAAGAGACACAAAGAGCTGAGGCACAGCAGCTAGTGTGAATGGAAGATGGAGATATTTTGCCTAAGGCAACTTGTTTGTGGGGAGGCCTGATGGAGGGCAGGCTTGGGGATGGCGGCCCTCCCTCTATTGATACTGTGTACAGACTTCTCTGTTACCATGGTGGAACTGATTTTCAGGTATGTAAATAAATATTTCTGTTTTGTCTTTGAGAAAGAGAGTTTATATTTTGTGAATTTTCCCTGGAAATATGCCTGCTTATCTATAGTAGCTGCTGTGGGTATTGTATTGGCACAACATGGCTCTAACTCATTGACGAGTATTTTTTTTGTTTCTACCAGATCTCCTAATTTCACCAACATAGGGTGCTCCAGATGAGGAATCCTTCTTCCAGTATGGATCAGAATCATCTCTGCAGCTTATGCCCTTGGAAAGAGTTACTTGTAGCACTAAGAGATGAAGTGATTTACCCAAAAATATTGTAAAGATGGGACTTGAACTCAACTCTTCTTGACTCTATAATCTACCATACCACACTAATTCTCTCAACAGCAATGTATTGTGTCTATGATATGCCTGGTGCTGTTCTAGTGCTGAAGATATAAATATAGTAGTAAGGTAGTTCCTGACCTTAAGAAATTTACAGTGGAGTAGGCCACAATTCAGGTAGTTGTGGTCACAGAAGGAGACTGGTTTATATAACAGGAGAAATCTTAAATAGAGGAAACAGGAAGAAGCAGATTTCCATACTCTTTCCAGTAGTAATAGCAATATTGATTTTGATCATTTTTCTCTGAGAGGTGAAAAGTAGCAAAAAAGGTAGAGGGGGAGGTAGGAATAAGCAATTGAACAAATTAGCCATATTTGTTAGGTGACAATTGAGTGGTACTAACAAAAAATAATAAATTGTGGAAGTTCAGAGCTAGAAACCATTATGGAGTGTTAGATAAATGGGGAAGACTTCACAGAAGAGGAGAGATTTGAATTGAGGTTTGTATAAAGGATAGAACTTTATAAAAGAAAAGGAAGGTGGTTTTTTAGGCAGGGATAGATGACTAGAGTAAAAATACTGGGACAGGAAGGTGAATGACAAGATTGAGGAATGAAAACTATCTTTAACTGGATATATGCCACTGTAAAAGGAAGAATAGATTAATTCTATGTGACTCCAGGGGGTAGAAGTAAGACCAGAAATTGAAAATTACCAGTAGATGAGATTGGTTCTCTTAGAGAAGTAATATGAGATGAAGTTGGAGATACAGAAAAGAGTCATGCATTGAATAAGCCAAAGAGTTCTGATTTTATTTTATATAAAGTATGCAAAGGGCATAAGGCAGCAATTTAGGCAACTTAACCAAGTACTTATAGATAACATGGATGGCACAAGGGGAAGAAGGAAGTAAAGGATATGATTTTAAAACTTTTATAAATCAAGTTCAGACATAAGATGATAAATACCTGAGCTAAGGTAGAAGAGATATGAATAGAAAGAAGGAAATCTATTCTTCCTATTAAAGTAGGAATAAGGAAACTTCAGAAGTGATTGGATATGGGGAGTTGGCATGGAGAAAAGAGTGAATAATAACTTCAAGTCAATTAATTTTAATGGATTGAAAGATGAGAAAGAGAAGAGTTTGAGGAGGGAAGCTTCAAGAGAAAACATGATGGGTTGCAGTTTGAACATGCTGAGTTTTAGATGCTAATGAAACTAGGTGGATATCACCAGCCAGCAGCTGGCAATGAAAGCCTAGGGTTTGGATGAGAGATATAGGCTAGATGTATAGATTTGAGAGTCATTTATTTAGAGTTTTCAATTTTACACATAAGCTAGTTAAGTGGCAGAGTAGATGGTTTACCAGACTTGGAGTCAGGAAGACTCATCTTCCTGAGTTCAAATCTGACTTCAGGTTCTTACAAGCTTTGTGATCCTGTTTGCCTCAGTTTCTTCAAACATAAAATGATTTGGGGAAGCAAATGGCAAGCCATTCCAGTATGCTTACCAAGAAAACCCTAAATGAGGTCACAAAGAGTTGGACATAACTGAACAACAATTTTACCCAAAGGAATAATGAGATCACCAAGAGAATAACTGAAGAGAGAAGAAGGTCCTGGCCAGAGCCTTGGGCAAATAGCCATGTTAAGGAAATGGAAGATAAATGATCCTTCACACAGGTCTTTGAACATATGTTCTTGAAGATGAGCTAGGCTAGAAAAACAAGGTTTCTGGGGTGAGATGAGGCAGAGCCAAGATGGCAGAGTAGAAAGATGGACCTGCTCTAGCTCTACTCCCATAGCCCATAAAATACCTGTAAAAATGACTCTAAATAAATTCTAGAGCAGCAGAAGCCAGAAAATGAGAGAGCAAAAGAGTTTTCCAGCCCAATACAGCCTGGAAGGCCAACAGGAAAGGTCTATTGCACTGGGCTGAGAGGGGTGTGCAGCCCAGCCTTGGCCACACAGCACCATACTGACAGAATTGGAGCAGGCTTCAGAGCGTGGAATCATGGGCAGTAACTGTAGTTCCCAGATTTCTCAACCCGCAAATGACAAAGACAACTTCAAAGGTCAGTGAAAAAGTTCTGGGCCTAGGGCAGCAGCAGCTTCCATTTTAGGAGCCCTGATCTTTAGTCCCTGGGGGAATCAAGCAGCTTATTTGGATCTCAGCCCTGAGTGGTGACCCTGGAGTGAGAAGGAGCACTGTTGTGGTGGAGCTAATAGAGACATTTGTGGAGAGGGAACGCTATTCACCCATCCTAGGCAGAAAAGCTTGTGGTTGCTCCCAGGCTAGAGATCAGGCCAAGAGAGGAGTAAACTCCTCTTCCTTGATTGCACCAACCTGGAGGAACTGAGAACTTGCAGATCCCTAGAGCAGGCTCTCCAGATGTCAAAGGACTCAAAAGTCAAGTAACTGACTGAGAAAATGTCCAAAAAGGGGGAAAAAATAAGAATATAGAATGTTATTTTCTTGGTGAACAGATATTTTCTTCCATCCTTTTAGATGAGGAAGAACAAAGCATACCATTAGAAGAAGACATCAAAGTCAAGGCTTCCACATCCAAAACCTCCAAAATAGATATGCAATGATCTCAGGCCATGAAAGAACTCAAAAAGGATTTTGAAAATCAAGTAAGAGAGGTGGAGGAAAAATTGGGAAGAGAAATGAGAGTGATGCAAGAAAATCATCAAAGTGAGTCAATAGTTTGCTAAAGGAGACTCAAAAAATTCTGAAGAAAATAACACTTTTAAAAATAGACTAACCCAAGTGGCAAAAGAAGTCGAAAAAGCCAATGAGGAGAAGAATGCTTTAAAAAGCAGAATTAGCCAAATGGAAAAGGAGGTTCAAAAGCTCACTGAAGAAAATATTAAAATCAAAATTAAAATGGAGCAGTTAGAAGTTAATGACATTATGAGAAACCAAGAAATTATAAAACAAAACTAAAATAATGAAAAAATAGAAGACAATGTGAAATATCTCATTGGAAAAACAACTGACCTGGAAAATAGATCCAGAAGAGACAATTTAAAAATCATGGGACTACTGGAAAGCCATCATCAGAAAAAGAGAAAAATTTGAAATTCAAAATTTTACAAAAATCAATGCTAAAAACTATCTTTCCATGTAATTGGAAAAAATAAAATACTATTAAGTGCAAAAAATAAATAAATAGAGCTAGAATGGGAAAAAATATAGATATCAGTAAAAAAAGAACACTCTGGCTTGTCACATTCTTAGCCTCCAGTGTTTCAAGATTGCTAGTATGCCGCTTCAGGGCATTTGTGTATTCAAAGTTCCAAGAGCAAAGAATATAAGGGAGCACACAAAGAGTAATTCTGAAATTCTCATTCAAACCAACCACTGGAATCCTGGAGTGAGAGGGGAAATCTCTCTTTTCATTCAGCTCTGTTCAAATTAAAAATTATCATGAGACTTAATCATTTGTGTGTATATGTGTATGTGCAGAGAGGAGGAAAGGAGGGTTGATTATGATATAAATACACAGATACACGCACACACACACACATACACACATAAAATTCTTTCCACTCCTGGTAGGTTTCTTTGCATATCCTATGAGCATCCTATCTGTCATAAGTTAGCCAATCTATATTCTAACTGAACACTACAGGCAACTAGGGGACAGAGTAGGAAAAGTGCTGGGTCTGGAGTCAGGAAGTCTTGAGTTTGAATCTGACCTCAGACACTGTGTGAGTCACTTAACCTCTGTCTAACTCATTTCCCTCATCTATAAGATGGAAATAATAATGGCATCTATCTCTCAAGGTTGTTGGGAAGATTAAAGGAAATTATATTTATTAAGGGTTTAGCACAGTGTCCAACACACGGTATGCACTTAATAAGTGCTTGTTTTATTCCTCCCTTCCTACTATAACTTTTTAGATTAACTCAATAAACCCAGAGAGATAGAGAATTATTGCAAAACTGGGGGGATTATTTTTTTTTTCACATTTTTTTCATTCCCTTCCCCACTTTCTACCTCCAACACATACACACACACACACACACACCACACACACACACACACACACATACACACACACACACACACACACACACACCTAATAATGATAAACTCTAAGCAGGTTACAACCAAAGTGTCAGGGATTCTTTCCTGAGGAAAAAAATATCATACACTTACTTAGGAGACATACAATACTCATGAGCAAATTATTCTGAGTTCATACATATCTAGGAATCAAACGGGGTCCTGTTTGGAGACTGATTATCAGGCCCAACAGGATCACAAATGTCATTCACTTTCAGAATTCAAACACATTGTTTACTTGTGTGATAAACACAGAGGTGGCCGTTCAGTATAGAATCACTGACTTTGTTCTCAAAGGGATCTCAGAGCCTATCAGCCCCTAGCATTCTTAACCTATTTGAGCATGTCCTGCATCCCTCTGGGAATCTGATCAAGTCTGTGGATCCCTTCTCAGAATAACACTATTAAATGAAAAAATTGCTACATAGTATTGGAAAGAAAACCAATTATGTTTAAATATAGTTTTCAAAATATTTGAAAGGTTAACAGATCACAAGTTAAGAACCCCTGAGTTAGTCCAGTCCATCATTTTACAAATAAAGAACTGAGGTCTAGAGAGGTTAAGGGACTTGACTTAGTTCTCACAGGTAGTAAGTAGCAGAGCAAGACTCCAAGGGTTGGCCCCACAAACTATTTGCCAATGGGAGCTATGAAACAGCCTGAAAGATTACATGTTCTGAATCAAATTATTACCTCTATGAGGGTGATCTATGGCACTGAAAGTCCATCAAACAGCCATTCTGTGATAAATATGTGTGCTAAAAACTTTCTTTTTCAGTGTACCCTGGAAATGTCCAGAGGTCACAAGGGAACTCAAGACAATGCAGAAGCACCCCAGTATTTTCTAATCCCTAATTACAGGTGACCACTCTAAGAGAAGCATTGCAATCTTTGATATGTCCTCCTTACCTGCTGTCATAGTACCTTTGAAGCCAGTCATTCAGCATCCATTGCATGTGGATCCTATGATATCAACGAGTCTTAAGTGAGATGAGACTCAGAGATTTAAAGAACCATTAATCTGCTCTCCATCCTATTAGCATATCACAGTTACCTTCTCGCATTTGAAACTGAAAATAATTATGTAAACAAAAACTGGCAACCTGGTTGGAACAAATGAGAAACAAGTGGTAAGGATTTATAGAGATCAAATCCAGGAGATCTTGCAGAGCGTAGGTTTTAGATAGATAGATAGATAGATAGATAGATAGATAGATAGATAGATAGATAGATAGATAGATAGATGGATGATAGATAGAGACAGAGATATGTGTGTATGTATATATGTTGGTTGGTTGGTTGTTGTCCTTCATCGTCAAAGAGGACCAAAATGTCTCCATGATAAAGTGAAATTTCAGTGTATCCGACTGTGGTTAACCAGACCAACACAAGCTCGGAATGCTCCACCACAGGCTGGGCACAGATAGTCCATGTGAATATCTGGGTTGGATATCCCAAATTTGTGCATCCTGCATTTACTATGTGCTGTCTCAATTCTACTTTGCTCAAAGAGCACAGTACCCTTTCTAATGTGGGCACGCCATGCTGAGTGATCCTGTGCCAGAGTCTCCAATGTTGCGCAATCAAATCCAAAATTCTTGAGAGAGACCTTAAGAGTGTCCTTGTATCGCTTCTTCTGGCCACCATATGATCGCCTGCCCCATGCGAGTTCTCCAGAAAATAGTCTTTTGGCAAGAGTACATTTTGCATTGGAACAATATGGCCAGCCCATTGGAGGTGCACTCTCTGAACCATAATTTGAATACTTGGCAGTTCAGCTCGAGCAAGGACTTCAGTGTCTGGTACCTTATCCTGCCAGGTGATCCTAAGAATCTTCCTAAGACAATTCAAATAGAAACGATTCAGTTTCCTGGCATGGTGCTGGTAGACTGTCCATGTTTCATAAGCATATAACAATGAGGTCAGCATAATGTCTCTGTAGACCTTCAGTCTGATAGTCAGTCTAACACCTCTTCTCTCCCAAACTTTTCTTCGAAGCCTCCCAAACACTGAGTTAGCTCTGGCAATGCGTGCATCAACCTCATTGTCAATACTGAAGGTTCATGTCTTCTCTGAGGCTGATGTAGAGCTCTGTTCAATCCAGCCCTCCTCAGCTTGTCTTGGGCTTGTCTTGGAATGCAGTCAAACCTCACACTAGTTTCAATGAAACTAGAAAGCACATTAACAGAAGCTCACCTTCCATATATTGGGTGTGTCATGTGGTTAGGCCCTCTTAACATAGTTGATATTTTTGCATTGTTATTCCTAAGACTTTTTTTTCTCCTTTCCCAATAATAAAAATAATAATATATGCTTGATCTCTTCACTGCCTTCATGATAACAAGAGAGTTCACAGAAATAGAAACGTCAAGGCATTTGGTAGCCTTCAAGAATGTTGAGTTCCTAAAGTCTGGCTCTGATTATTCATTATGAAAAACAGAGGCAGTTGATCACAACTTGCAACGTGCTCTTTTAAATCATGGGAGCTACTCTCCCAAAGATGAAAATGAGGCATCTGTCATCCAAGATGTCAAAGAGACATCCATGGAGTAAATTATGTCTCAATTAATTGAGAAGTGCTTTCTGAGGTCAAGAAATCCCACAATTACTTTGATAGAGATTCAAGCTGATCAAAATAACATATCTAAGATTTCCTTCTAAAATAAGCAATATAACAAAAATCATCTAGCTTACTGTTTATTCCTTAGAGATGCTTATCTATGAGGTTGAAGAGACAAAGAAAAAAGAGCCAAGGCATTGAGCCAACTCTTAAATAAATGCAAAATTCACCATAAAACTGTAACCTGCAGCCTCTATATTTTTCCATGCCTAGGAGTCCTTAATTATTCACATTCAATTCAATTCAATTCAATAAAATGTATTAAATACCTGCTATATGCTTGTTGAGAGAAGGAATATCCTACACTTTCTAGAGAAAGGGCAGCCAGGTTCAAATTGTACATCATAACTTTATTTTGTGACTTTTTACTATGTGACTTAACGTCTGAACCTCAGGTTCTTTATCTGTAAAATAAGGGGATGAAACTGGTGGCCTCTGAGATCCCTCCCAAATCTATGCTCCCATCATACTATATACAGTAAGTCATAGATGGAATACCAAATGAATTAATGGATTGATGGAGGGGTAGAGTTCTGATACTAAGAGTTCCCCATGCTGATAACATCACAGGTCCTTTACTCATTCCCAAATATACCAAGTGATCTCTAAGATCCCTTTGAAGTCCAAATCCTAGGTACTTTTGAGTAGATCTATTTAGTCATAAGTTCTCAAGCTGATTGGCTATTGACACACCACAGGTCAGCAGCAGCATCTTTATATGGCAAGGGTAAATTTTCACTTCTCTCCATCCTTTTTTTTCTTGATCATCTTTCCTTGATGGATTTGACATAATGTTGCACAGTCAATTAATTAGCATTGATTAAGTACCTACTATGTGCTGAACACTGTACTGTGTAACAACCATGAAAATAAGTACTAGCCAAAATACCCAAGGCCATTCATCAGTAAAGGTGTACGTAATAGAAATTAAGTTGTAAGGCTAAAAAGAAATTTAATATGTATTATCTGTTCTATTGATATGCTGTTTTTTAACTTTTCTTGAGAGTAAGCAGGAAGATTTCACACTGATGAACCTCAGATTAATCTATACTGATTAAAGTTTGCCCTCTAGTGAATATTTACAGAACCCTTCACTATTTACAATCATGCCTCACTTTACAAAAGTGAGCCAAGTCCTAAAAAGAATCCTAGATATCTTCTTTCAGTATAAACTGAATCACATTTAGATGTAATGAAGAATTTGGTATTAAAAAATTTTCTGTGAATAACATTTTGTAAAGTAAAGAATCTCGGTCAAGGTAAATTCTCAGTCTCAATATATCTTTTATGATTTTTTAAATACAATTAAATACAAATTTTAAATTTTAAATACAACTAAATACAAATTTTAAAATACAATTTGGGTAAAGCAGGTTATTCCTGTATCTATGTACCTTATTCTAGGCTGCTTTTTCATTATGAAGATGCCAATAATTACTATGAGCATTGATATCAACAGCACAAAAATAAATAAATAAATAATAACAAGAGCTGATATTTACATAGTCTAACTATGTGCCATGCACTGTGCTGAGCCCTTTACAATTATTATCTTATTTGATACTTACAACAACCATGGGAAGTAGGCGTTATTTATCATCCCCATTTTACAGATAAAGAAACTGAGGCAGGAAAAAAATCTAAGTGACTTGCCCAGGATCACACAATTAATAAGTATCTGAGGCTGGATTTGAACTCAGGTCTTCCTGATGCCTGGTCCAGAACTCTATCCACTCTGCCAGCTAGCTTCCCTTCTCATATGTTTGAATCATGACCTATAATATCACTAGTATAGTTTTCAGTGAAGAACACTCCCGTTAATAAGGCTGGTGCAGGGGACAGGTAACGAGAGACTTCAGCAACTTGCCCAGGATCCCACAGCCAGAATGCATCAAAGGTGGGTTTTGAACTCACATTGTGTGCTATTCACTCTCCCATACTGTCTCTCTTATTGTCTCCATTTTATAGAGAAGGAAATTGAGAATCAAAGAGTTTATGTGACCTGTCCAGAGTTAATAAGCATTCATCAGGAAAGGGCAAGATTCAGATCTGAGTCTCTCTTGATTCCAAGTCCAACAACAAATTCTTTCTCTTCTCAATCGTTTGATTAGTAAAATAAACTTCTAAAATGATGATGATGATGATGATGATGATGATGATGATGATGATGAAGATGAAGATGGTGACGATGATTGCCTTTTGAGTGTCACTGAATATTCATTTCTATACACTTACTTCTATATCATGGCATTTCAACATTCATTAAATATTTCTGTGTTCTGCATCTCCTTAAAGAATGTTCTTTTAAAAAGGAAAGTCTAAAAAGAGAAAATGCCACACAAGGATAACTTTTTGTCATTTTCTAAAGCCCTACTTCCAAAACTGAGAAAAGTTAGCTTCTCCTTTTGACTCATCCTTCAATGAAATCTTTTTTTCTACCCATGACTTGCCAATTTCCTACCAGGAAAGTAACTTGGATGCCACCAATTTAATTCTTGAGCTTTACTGTAGCACAAACAAGGTAGAAATGAAAGGCCAAAGAGGAAACCTTGTTGGAAGAAAAACAAGTAATTAGAAAAAAGAAGATGAAAACCTTCATGACAAAGTATTAAAGCAGATGAAAGGCAAATGGGTTTGCATTTGAAAAATGACATATTTTAAACCATTCCACTGCATAAAAGTCTTGCTTTAAAAACAATGTTTCATCAATTCTCCTTGACATCCATAATAATGACAAAATATTCTCACGCATTTTCATATGTAATATTTTCTAAATGGTATAATAAAAGCTGTCAGATGCCCCCTCTGCACACTTCCGGAAAAGCACTGTCCTTTGTTCTGCATGCTATTGCATTTGCACATTATAGAACTATGAAATATTTACAAAGGGAAGGCTAAATCAATACAGCTTTAAAATTTGCACTCCAGTCTTCAGGGACTTATATCATCTTGATATAATGAAGTACAAGAAGGGAGAATGTTGACACACAGGAAAAATATTTCAGTTCCCTCTTTATTGTACATATAGAGTAGACGTTGCTGGTGACTCATGTAAGTAATTACTTATTACACTTTATATGCCTCGACTATTACTTGAGACATCACATATGGCAAAACAGAAATGGTTTGAAGAAGAAAAACAGAAAAATGTCATCTGTATCATAGTACAGATACACTTTTTGTTTAACTTGTCTTGATCATTAGAGAGCTTATATTATAAATCATTCTTCAGACTTTAAAAAAGTCACTTAATTTAGCACAGTGTTCTGCAAATTATTCAAGAGAAAGAATTCAAATATATCAGAAATGAGTAAATGCCACACAAAGGATATATTTTCATCTCCTGAATTGATTATTTATGCTTATAAGCACTCATTAGTGTAAATTAGAGTCACATCCATAAATTCTATCACAGCAATGGCAGAGTATATTCATTTCCAGGCATTGAATTCTCACTTTCTCTCTGCATAAATGACTAATCTTGCAGTTTTCTCTATTGTGGTATATTAATGAGGAAGTCCAAAGGGGTAGGGGGAGGTGTTGGATTATTAGAAGAAAAATTTCTTGAATTAAAACATAAAATAGGCTAATGATAAGTTTTTGAAATGGAATTAATTGAGTCTGACTCAAGTTTTTGGTGAAAGCGTAGTTTGTTTCTTACATAGAAATATTTGTTAAATACTTAGTACAGTTTCTGGCATGTAGTAGGCTGTATAGAAATGTTTATTCCCTTCTCTAAACTTGTCAGTTGTAGGAACAAAGATCTGAAAATCCAGAAAACTAGATTCTTTTCTTGGGTTCTGCCACTTGGTAGTTGGGTGGCCTTAGCCTTAGGCAAGTCTCAGTTTCCTCACCCTGAAATTGTAGATAATAATCTCCAATCCCTAAAATATTATTGTGGGAATCAAATGAGATCATCCCTTGAAGGTAAAAAGGTGCTTTTTAAAAACTGTCTAAACGACATAAATGTGACTTAGTTTATTCTGTGCAGCAACAAAGGTTAAACTATATATGCTATCAACACCAATTTTATGATGGTGATGACAGCATAGCTTATTGATTTACACAATTTGATCTCTCCAGTGCAATCTGGGTATATTTAAATTTTTCATGCACATTGAAAGCTACAAAATCATTCTTCTAAATTACTAACCAAATTTAGCCAGAGCTCCTCATCTAATAGATTGGATCTAACTACTGGTAGATCTCAAAGCCTTAAATGGTAGTTCTCTAAATCAGTCTGCTACCATTACAATTGGCTCTCCCCACTCAATCTTCTGAGATTCCTAGAGGGGAGAGAAACAGGTGACTTCAGCACTGTCTTCCTCGTTCTACTCAGGAGTCACGTTGATGCCAGCATTCCTGCATGCAAACATGCATATACAGCCATAACCTCAAGGCTTCAAGAAAATGAAAAGTGACTTGTCCTCACAAAATAGTTGGGAACCCCTGAGGCTTTCTAAATTTGAGGCTACCAATGAATCGTAAAATAGAGAGAATGGAATTATTATTTCCACTACTCCCCTCCAATGGTCCAGGTAATAAAGCATTGGCTCTGCTCTCATCAACTGTTGTTCTTAAATTGATAAATGCTATTAAGTAATAAAAAATTCAAATGAGGATTTCACAAGGACATACATTCAAATATTAGGATCATACTACTGATATCCGTTCCCCCAAAAATAATTACTTTAAAAATAATTTATTTGTATCTTTTGTTTTTTACAACACTTTCATTTCAAATATATCTCTCTCCCAAAACACTGAAAGAATAAACACTTGTTTGACCTTGAAACAAAGGGGAAAAAAGCAGTTAAACAAAACAAACCCATACATTGATTCTTCAGTGTTCCATGCCTGTAGTCCCCCACTTCCGCAGTGAAGGAAAGGAAGTGTTTTTTCTCATTTTTTTCTTCAGCCTATTATAATGATCAGTCAAGCTTGGTCATTATAATTACACAGAAGTAATCTGTTTCCCCCCTTTCTAATTCTTTCTGTTTTCATTGTTGTCATTGAACGAACTCTGCTTTCAAAGTATAACCCAAATGTCACTGTATATTTTTTCTTTCTTAAAAATCTATGTTATTGATGCATTGCATCTTTACATGTTATTTCTTTTTAGTTTTCTCTTAATTTATTTTATTTATTGTAGTAATAGTGTAAATGATTCACTTGGATTCTGCTTACCCCATTCTTAATATATTCATATAAGCCTCCATCTTTATCTGATCTCCTCACATTTGTTCTTTCTTACTAAATGCTTATGTTCCATTCAAATTCATAGAATCATAGAATTTCAGAATTAGAAAGGAGTTCCATGATAGAACCCATTACAACTCACCCTACAAAAGCTATTCAACTTTTGCTTGAAGACCTCCAGGGAATCAGCATCATCCAGGTAAAATAGTACTACGAGTAACAAGCAAACACAAACAAACAAAACCACAAGTTACAGGAACTGAGTTCAAATTATGAGTTTTCTATTTATGTGTGCAGCCTTGGGCATGTCACTTAACCTCTCTAGGAACCAGCTTCTTTGTCTATTAAAAGAAAAAATTAGATTATATAATCCCTAAAGTCCCCTCCAATCCTAGATCTATGTCCCCATGATTACAGCTCACCCAGCAGCTTATTCTATCTTTGGTGAAAACGCTAATCATCAGAAATTTTTCTTTAAATTAGACCTAAATTCACCTTTTTGCCACTCTCATCCACTGTTTTTAGTTCTTGCAAACAGCATAAGTATCTTCCCTGTGGACATAACTTTTCAAGTCTATAAGAGTAATCATCCTGATCATTCCTTTCCCACCCCCTTATCTCAATCTTCTCCTTTAGCTACAGCTCATTGGGCATGGACTATGCCTATGATAATCTTCAGATTATCAAGGTTCTTCCTAAAAAGCAGGATCCAGAATTGATCACAATAGCCTAGACATGATCAAACTAGGGCAAAGTACCCGAGGGCTATTGCGTTCTTGTTTCTGAAAGTATCCCTCTCAGTGCAGCCCAAAGACACATTAGCTTTTTTTTTGACTGCTATGTCAGCATTGTAGACTCATATAGAACTTTCAGTTCACTAAAGCTTCCAGATGTATTTAAGATGAATTTGTGTCCAACCATGCCTCACCCATCTCGTACTTATGAAGTCAATTTCTGGACTCCAAATGTATAACTAAATTTATCCCTATTTATTTCCTCAGCAGATTCACTGAAGTGTTCTGTCCTGTCAAGATCTTTTTGGATTCTGACTTTATTATTCTATATGCAATCCATCCCTTCCAGTTTTGTGTCATCTGAAAATGTGATAAACTTGTTTTCTATATCTTAATCCAACTCATTCATAAAAATGTTAAATAGCACAGGGCCAAGCACAGATCCCTAGAGCTCTTCACTGGAGACCACCTTCCAAGTCAACATAGAATTGTTGATGACTGTACTTTGATACCCTCATTCAACCAGTTGTAAATGAATTCATTTTCTCAGCATTCATCCCACTATTAAAATATGATTTAAAATTCATTAATTAAACACCTACTCTATACAGGGGAATTATTCTAGCTATTAATAAATTCTCATTTTGTGATCACACACCAGTTAAAACTGCAGGATAATATAGTCTCCCTGTGCCATCTGAACATAGGAATCTGATTTGGGATTTAAATTGAAAACATAACAGAAGTGGGTTTTATTATATTAAAATCAGTAAAGTCTTCGAATAATACCAAATAATCCTCTCTCTCTCTCTCTCTCTCTCTCTCTCTCTCTCTCTCTCTCTCTCTCTCTCTCTCTCTCTCTCTCTCTTTATATATATATATGTATATGTATATATATATATATATCCTCTATATATTTCCCACTCACATTATAGTATGCTAAACTTTTTTCTTGTCTGAACTTGTGATTTCATTGGTTGAAAGATCCCTGGATTTTCCCCTGAGAATAAGAGGCCAAGTAGGTTGCCACAGTCATACAGCAATCACATGTCAGAAGAGGGGCCTGAACGCAGCTCTTACTGATTTTGAGACTGGCCCTCACCTTTGCCATACTTTTTTTTTTTTTTATCATGGTACATGCTGGTCTTATAATTAAGTAAAATTCCTCACTTCTGAATATTCTCAGTGTTTAGCACAGTGCATGGCACATAGAAGGCACTTGATAAGTATTTATTGATTAATTAACTGATAAAACAGCTCACATATACACAAACACAGTACCCATTTTTCTCTTGCTTACTCTCTTTCCCTGTATTTTTATCACTTTCCTTACAACTTCCTTTTAACAGTACTTCCTATGAAATTTTATTTTCTAGAGTAATAATATAATTTACATTTCAGCTTTTTCTATTTGTCAAACTCCTATTTTATGTTATTAGGTGAGTTTCACAAGTATACATTGCACATATTTTCAGATTTTGTTGATATGTTGACCAGTTCTGCAGATTTTTCCTGTTCTTTTTTTTATGTCTTTAAAAAATACTACTGATTATATAAAATAGCTCTCTAGGGGGAAGGATCCTGGGAGAAAGTATGATGATACAAAAAATAAAAACCTATCCTGTGAGATACTAAATAGTTTGTCTAAAGATATATTCAATAAGCTGAACTAGATTTTATAGAAAACTATGTTTTCCTTATGGTTTTTCTCCCTCCTTGTCTCCCAACTCCCCAACCAGAAAATGTAGTGATTGTATTTGATGGAGATTAAAGTCCTTTCTCAACACACTTCAAGTAACTTCAGGCCAAATCACCTATCTCACCTTAGCTCAGTCTTAAATTTAATTCTGGGGTCAGAGTAATTTAATCCAGGACCATTTCACAATGAATTTCTGTTTGCTTACTTTGAGTACTTATTAACACTTCTCATAACAGGGATGCCTGTTCACTAATATCTAGAGTAAGATCCTGATGCATATCACATATTAGATGATAATGATTTTTGCTTATTACAAAGGCAGTATTTCTCAAGTCTATGACCTGGAGGTGAGAGACTTTAAATTCCCTTAGTAATCTCTTGAGCCAACAGTCTCCCCACTGTGAAGTCCATGGAAAACCGTGCATCTGTTGCTAATATATTATCTTAATGTTCCAACCATCTGCCTAAATAAAAAACAGAATCAGAAGGCTTGAAGAGGCATATCCTTCCAGCTAGAACCACCAGAGAAATAAATTAAGGATTAAAAAGCTTGAAATACTGCCTCTCTAAGGTCAAGAAGAGACTCCAGTGCCAACTTTGGATATATTTTTTAACTTAATAACATTATTTTCTCTGATACGGACACCATTTTCTTTTCTTATTTTAAAGTGCTAGGTATATTTGACAAAAGCTCCATAGAGCAACTTTAAAAAAACAAGTTTTTGCTCCTTTAGAGTTAGAAACTGGTGTCCTGGGTTCAGGCTACTCCACCATCTTAGCTGTTGGACCAGGAACATAACACCGTG
Organism: Notamacropus eugenii; assembly: GCF_028372415.1. Lineage (NCBI taxonomy): Eukaryota > Metazoa > Chordata > Mammalia > Diprotodontia > Macropodidae > Notamacropus > Notamacropus eugenii. The sequence continues at coordinate 71,442,709 of NC_092872.1, forward strand.
GGGGGTAAGAGAGGCCCATGTGGTAAAGCACCATATCCAATACCACATTTCCAGCTGTAAATATGAAATTAATTGCTTACAGGCAGAGATCACGGGTCAATATATAACATCCAGAGCCCCATTTTATGAGCACATACAGCCTTGCATTTTTCAAACTCTAGTTGAGATTTGAGCTTTACTTCTCCTCTTGCTTGGAAAATACTTCTCTCCCCCTTCGTTTTGGTTTGAACTTGAAGCTTGTTCATGTAAGTTATGTACAGGCTACCCTAGAAAGTGATATCTGAAGAGCCATTGTGAGTATGGGCTTCCCACGCACAAGCGAACCTCCCATGTGTCCTTCTGAGTTTGAACAGAACCATGTTTTCTGAGTTGTATTTCCATTCTGCTGCCACCCTAAAATATATGTTAATTACTGTGCACTTTATGTATTTCTTACAGGAAAGTCAGTTCAATAATTTCATTAAATTGCAAGCAGAGGACACATCTGGAGGTTCTGCATCAAACCAAGCAGTGCAGAAAGTGCCTATATCTTCTAACTCTTAAGCTGGTATGAAGAGACAAGCAGTTTTCTCTGGCAGTGAACATCTATGAACATATGATAGGCAGCTTGGGGAAAAAAACTGCTAAGAAAATCAAGGATTTAGAACTAAAAGAGAGCTCAGATATCATCTAATTCAATAAGAAGCTAAGTGGCACAGTGGACTGAGCCTGGAGTCAGGAAGATCTGAGTTCAAATCCAAACTCAGACACTTGCTATGTGACCCCATGTGAGTCCCTTACATCTGATTTTCCTGAGTTTCATCATCTGTAAAATGGGATAAAAATAGTACCCATCTCTCAGGATAATTGTGACAATTAAATGAGAGAACATTTGTGAAAAGCACTTTGCAAATCTTAAAGTACAGATGTAGGAATCAAAGTCCAGAGAGGTTAAATAATTTTTCCCAAAATCACTCAATAAGATCTTGGGATCAACAGTAAGAGCCAGAGCTGGGTTCTATATATAGGTTCAATGATTTCAAATCAAATGCCATGATTTCAATCCAATCTAATTATTTCATTAAAAGACAGAACCACAACTCTCTCTTTGATGTCAGAAAGGCCTGGGTTCAAGGTTTGGCTCTGTCATATACTATTGCCTATGGACAAATTCTCCCAGGAAACCCTGTGACTTTGAGGTACAGATTACCTGATGATCTTCATTGGAAAAGAAAGTTTCCTTATTAATAGTTCACCATGCTATTGAAATCATAGGTTTAGACCCTCAAAAAATATAAATGTATATATACATACAAATATAGAGACATATGCACACATATGCAGGCGTATACACTTATTATATAAGTACAACTTCTATTTAAATAAAATGCCATTTACAATGCAATATGTCTCCAATTTTTCATGAAATAATATATTATACCCACAATTCCTGAATCACCAGACTCTCAGTCAGATACTACTTAGTTGGCCTCAGCTATGGAAGGCCATTAGAGAAGTGTCAAGACTCAGATACTAGGCTACTGAGTCACTAAGCTTATAGGGACCTGAGTGGTATTTCATTTCAACTTTACACCTTGTTCAAATCATATGACAGAAGATAAAATTATTTGCTCAAAGCTTCAAAAACTATAAGAGAATCAAACTTAGAAATGTTGTGTCCTGTTCGCCTTTAAATTATTCTTTTCAGTACATCATATTCATTTATAACAGTAACGAATGTAGTAGCATTATCTAGATTGGACGAGAAGACCACTTAGGTGACTTTTGGGCTATACATTTATAACAGATGTTAGACTTTTTGTCCAAGGATCTGAGTTCAATCCTAGTTTTCCTACTGATCAGGCAGGTTACTTAGCTTTTCTGGGTATGTGGTTCTTCGTGTCTAAAATGAAGGAATTGGACAAAATTATACTGTGGATCACACTGGAACTGTCCTGTGCATTCCCAAGTGAGGCCCAAACCAGATTAAAATTTAATTTGGAGACAACACAATAAATAAAGATATGATAAAATATATCTAATATTATATTTCAATACTAGGCCAATATGAGAACTATGAAGATCTTTATGTATAGTTTGGTGGCCTCCATTTCTATTTGAATTGGATACCATTGAACTAGATAAACTCTTAGGTTTTTCGGGCCCTAAATCAATGTGTGTATGGTCCAAATATGAGTATAATGAGTTTTATATCATTACTACTTAAAAAAAACCCAGTCCTCTTCTTTTATCACTAGTTTCTAAAGAACATTAATTCATTTCAGTGAGCATTCAACATCTGTAGGTCCTGATTTATCACTTCAGATAATGAAGACATTTTAAAACCAAGAAAAAGGACAGTAATGAACCTGAGATTCCCAGTCATTTTATGGTTCTGGTATTGTGCAGACTCAACTACCAGCTTGGCATACTGAGATCCTAAGGTCATCCATTTACAGTTGGAAGAAATGCTAGCAGTCTCATTTTACAATATCTCATTTTACAAATATAGAAACAAGGTCTCATAAGCAATATGTGACAGAGGTATAATTTGAAACTATGTCCCATGCTCCCAAATGGAGGATTCTTTCCAATATACTGTGTTCCTCATCTTCCTGTTAAAAAATCGATTTCACATCTTTCCTTATGTCCAATTTGAACCCTGAAACTCAAGACTTGTGTACATTCAGTCTCGGATCTAATTTTGTCTACACAAAAGTCATTTTGCAGAAGACTCCCTGCCAATCTTAGCCTTCTGGATGGTGAACCCTGGGATGTGGCCTTACAATATACTTCTTGTCTATCCTCCCACACACATTTGACCTCCAGATATTGACCTTTGATCTGCACAATCTGATTCAGACCCATTTTACCTATTTAGACTCCAATTTCTTATATCTTTCTCCTTTGGCTTGATACTCTGGACTCTAATCTTAACCTAACTCTCTAGACTCACAGTAATTATCTTGTCTTTCAAGTCCTTGTACTCAAACCTGGCCTGCCTGTCCTATACATCTCTACAATCCAGTGACTCTTGACAAGGAGGAATCTGAAAGTAAGAAGTTCCTTCTCCAATTAGTCTCATTCAGACACCTAATTGAATTTCTATTTGTCTGGGTTTACTGCAGAGTGTCGCAATCAGTGGAATCATGCCCCAATTCTTTGGAGGCCTTTGGAATCATAACCTAGTGCCAAGGTCACTGATGGATCATGTTCCTGCAAAAGACACACTGATGGTGCTGCAATTTGGAAAGGTTAGTTTTCCATCTAGATGTCTCAATGAATAGAGCTCTGGTCAGGCTTGGAATCAGAAAGACCTGAGTTCAAATCTGGCTTCACACACTTACTAGGTATGTGACTCCAGGCAATTCACTTAACCTCTATTTGCCTTGGAGGCAGCTAGGTGGTTCAGTGGATAGAGTGCTGGGCCTAGAGTTAGGAAAACCTAAGTTCAAATCTAGCCTCATACACTGACTAGCTATGTGACCCTGGACAAGTCACAACTTCTATTTGTCTTCATCCACTAGAGAAGAAAATGGCAAACCACTCAGGACCTTTGCTGGGATCATAAAGAGTGGAACGTAACTGGACAACACCACCAACCACAAAGTGTACATGTTTACAGGCAAGCAAACGTTATATATGAATCCGATCATATGCTTTGTGTGTGTTCAAAAGGCTTAATAATCACAAAATATAATACAGTAAGCTCAGTTTAAGCATAATAGCATAATGAACTTCTGGGACATCCTGCTAATAATGCATATATGTTTATTTCTATTGTGTGTGCATCTATGCTATCAGTTATAAAGAGATGAGCAATATTAGCCCAAGGGATTGACTAATGATTGATATTCAATGTAAAATTTAAAAAAAAAAAAAGAAAATCTATCTTTCCCAAATAAAAAGTTTAATTTCTGAAATATAAATCGGGAAATCAAAGACAGAGTCAAAACATACAATAATATTTTCTGTTACTCTTGATTAAATAGAACATTAATATGAATGGAATGGATGGATGAATGAATAAAGCATTTATTAAATACTATGGATAAACTGCTGTGCTAAGCACTGGAAAGACAAATGGAAAAGTAGCATTGTCCCTGCCTTCAAGGAGCTCACATTCTACAGGTAGATGGCACATAGAGAATGTTTCAACTGCAAGTTAAATGGAAGGGTTGCATGGTCCTCAGAGTACAGCAGCAAAGCAAAGGATAATGCCTTTTCTTTAATATCATGTCTACTACTAAACATAGCGGTTTCTGATGCTGAAGCATCTGACAGGAAGAAAGGCTTTGGCGACAAGAGTATTCTTTTCTGGGTTTTCAATAGAAGTGCCTATAGGACTTGTGTGAACTCTTTGAGGCAAAGGTTGGCCATTAGCTAATTGTTGAACATTAACCTTTAAAATATGTTTGAGCTTGTTTTTGAACACAATGAGCCAATAGATTAGCACTATTCATCTATTGATCCACAATATTCAGATGGGCAAGGACCAAAGAGTTATTTAGTTGGCAGCCTAAGAAACCCAAACAGCTGATCCATAAAACTGTTAGACCACACACACAAACATTTTTTGTGTGACATTTCAGAGGGCATATAAATAAAAGCAAAATAAAATGGTAAAAAAAAATAGTGTATTTCCTTAAGAATGAAATTATGGTAGATCTAGCCAGCTTAAGTAATTTTGTTAGGGCTTTTTAAATGAATAATAATCATTTTTGATTGACAGATGCATGTTGCAATTTCAGTGAGACAAGGATATAATTGAACTGATAAGTAATGAATGACCCTGTAAATCACGAGAACAAAGCTCAAGTGATTTCTTGCCTAAACCCCATGGCAGAATTTTTATACATTAGTCATAATACTATTGATGTGCTGTCACTCTGATATTAATATCACTGCACGATGCTACATCAGTAAAGTATCAACAAAGTTTTCATATTCTCTGCTCTTCTGGGAAATTTTATAAAACAAAATAAAAAGGAATAATTCTCTATCAGCCACATAAAATGAAGATTTTTCAAATTAATTCACTCAATCACTTGACAAATATATTTATTGAATGCCAATCCACAAGTTCTAACATGACAACAACCTCTTTCTTTCCTGTTGTACATAAAGTTAGTTCACATAGCAATCCAACCCCAGAAAGGGAAAAGTTAAAATTCTAAACAGTTTAAAATAACTTGGAGACATTTGATGACAGATCTTTATTTAATGTGTTCCACTTAGAAATACCAACATTTTAGAATAGAGCTGAGTGGAACCTTAAATACCATCCAGTTCAACCCCCTCCTTTCCAGATAAAGAGACTAAGGATAAGAGAGATTAAGTGCTATGCCCAAGGTTATAACTACTAGTAACAGAAGTGGACAAATATCCTGACCCCCTGGGCTATGGCTATTTTTAGAGTAGTGCACTGGTCTCTAGTTTGTACAATGAACTTAAAGAACTACAGTTTTGGACTGATTTACCAAGGATTGACAATATAGATTAAGAAATACTACTCAAGAAAGCTCAACACATCTATACTGGTCAGTCTCTCCAGCAATAAACATTTATTAATCTTGTGCCTACTATATGCAAGCACTGTGCTGTATTCTGGGAATACAAAAAAAAAAAAACAAACCAGTCAGTCCCTCCCTTCAAAGATCTAATGAGGGAGACTAACAAGCAAATGTGTACAAACATGCTATCTAAAGGATAAATAGGCTCTAATTAGAAGAGGGAATACACTTGAATTAAGAGGAGCTGGGAAAAGTTTCCTGTAGAAGATGGCATTTTAGCTGAGATTGAAGGGATCCAGGGAATTCAGGAGGTAGAGAGGAAGAGAAAGCATTTCAGGCATGGGGACAGTCAGAGAAAATGACCTGAGCCAAGAGAAGTGTCTTCTTCAAGTAAGCCAGTATCACTGGATCAAAGAATATGAGGTGCGAAGGTGTAAATAAGAAGTAAGGGAGGAGGGTGCTGGGTTATGAAAGGTTTGGACACCAAGATTTTATATTTAGTCCTGGAAGCAACAGAGAACCACAAGACTTTATTGGGGAGGGGGCAGTGCTTAGATATGTTCTTTAGGAAAATCACTTTGTCATCTCAATGAAGGATGGATTTGAGTGGGAAGAAAGTTGAAGCAGGCAGACATATCAGAAAGAAGGCTGTTGCAATAGCTCAAGTGTGAGGTGGCAAGGGCCTGCACCAAGGTGGTGGCAGTATCAGAGGAGAGAAGGAGGAATATTTGAGAGATGTTGCAAAGGTGAAATTGATAGGAAAAGACAACAGATTGGATGGAGGAGCAGTGAAACATATGATGAGGAGTCAAAAATGACTCTCAGCTTTCAAGCCTGAAGGACTGGGAGAATGGTGTTGTCCTTAATAAAAACAGGAAAGTTAGAAAGAAGGGAGGCTTTAAGGGGAGAGATAAAGATTTCCATTTTGAATATGTTGAGTTTACAGTGTCTGCTGGACATCCTGCCTGAGATTTCTAAAAAAGCAGTAGGAAATGTGAGATTGGAAATAAACAGAGAGATTGGAATGGGATAGGTAGATTTGAGAATCATTAGCATAGAGACGGTACTTTAATCCATGGGAGCTGATGAGATAACTAGAGATTTCTGACATCCCATCATCAATTTAAAATTTCTCTATGCTAAAGGTTATCTTCTAGCTATCTTCCTTTTATGTAATAACTAGTAGAACAACACACAGCTGAGTCAAGCAAATATGTTTTTAGAAATAAAAGGTTTCAGAACGGATTTGAATACTGGCTCGTCTATTCACCAACTACGCAATGTTGGACAAATCATTAACTTCTCCAACTCTCGGTTCCTTCCTCTATAAAAGTACAGTAATGAGACCATGGGAACTCAAGTAAATTTCAGCTCAAACTCTAATCTCTACATAGGAACTCTCATATGTAGTCTCAATGTGTGGTCAAAGGGGAATGTGTGTATCCGTGGAGAAGATATTATGAATGTCTCCAACATGGAGTATCAATAAGCACCCCAACATACACAGGGGGGCCTACTACCACAGGTTCTTAGACCTGCATTTGTAAAAGGAAAGCAGCTTTCAAGGGGTTAACAATCACTTTAATCAAGCGTAGGTATCAGAAAATCAAAATTTCAGAGAAATCAAAAATAAATCAACAGACAGCATTTCCAAACTGCCTGACTATTACATGTACACACGTCTGACCATTTTTTACATACACAGTTACCAGAGAGGGAAGCATCAACTTCTGGGTTTTACCCAGGGGATTCCCTAGCAGCTTCCCAGAGTCTCTCTGGCCAAAGAAACACTTCCAGTCATTAAGCCCCAAAGTAAAACCTCACCCTCAGAGTATTTACACACTTTTTAGAGCAAAAGAGCATAAACTTCTGACCCAATGCCTCAATAGAAAAAACAAAAGGTTCTTAGAATCCTCCTACAAAACAACTCCCCTAATCAAGCTTCCCACAATGGGCAAGCTCATCAATGGGTGGGAAAGATCCTCTTCAATCACATTATTCAATCAGAGGCACTTTTAGTAAAACAAAAACAGCATAAAATCCTAATTTGATAGCCCTTACACATGGCATCAATGAACATGCCTTCCTCTTTTATAGGGAGATATCTTCAATGTTCAGATGAAGGCTTCATCCTTTAATCTGGCTAGATTGCCTAGACTTCTTCTGGTCACGTGGTCTACAATTAATAAACCACCATTGGTCCTGACACCTTCTAGATATTGGAATTAAGGATTAAGACTAAGGCTGGTTCCTTACATATAGATTCAAGAAGACCCAAAGAATGGGTTATTTAAGTTTTTCATGGCTTTTCTTGAACTTGTGAATGATTAAGGTCTTGGAATCTTAGTCCTATACCTTGTAGAACCATTTCATTGGGATGTGTTTCATCATTAGAATGACCTTGCTAAATATCTGTTGAGTTGAAATGAATTTTGGCAGTATGAAATTCAAGCTTACAGTATGCAATAAACAATATTCCATTGTCCAAAAAAGAAATAGACGGGCTCCAAATGGTGAGGTTCAAATCAATGCTACCATAAACTACAGAAAGTTCATTCTTCAGGAGCCTAAACTTATTGATTGGGGTAGAAATCACAGTACAATTCATCCTCCACTCAACTACCAAAGTGATTTTTCTAATGTATGGGTCAGACAATGTCACCCTCCCTACTCAGTAAGCTCCAAAGGATTTTCTGGGATCAAAGTTAAAGTTATTTGTTTGGTATTTAAAGCTCTTCATAAGCTAAATCCCTCCTACCTTTCTCATACTCTCATATTTTACTGTTTCAGGCACCCCACCACATCAATACACCAGCTCATTTGCTGTTTCTTGCACACAACACTCCATCTCCTGACTCTGTCTTTGCAGATCATTCCCAGATCATTTCCCATAGCTGAAATGATCTCCCTCCTCAATCCTGCCTCGTAGCTTCACTAAGACTCAGCTCAAATACTACCTCCTCCACAAGGCTGTACCATGTCTTTCTCGTTGGGCTCCCCCAATGCCTTTCCTCTGAAATTACTTCCATCTACTCCATGTACATTTTTTAGGTACATAGTTGTTTATCTGTTGTCTTACCCATTAGAACATGAGATTCCTGAGAGCAGTCACTGTCTCTCTTTGTTATGTGTATCCTCAGCATTTAATACATTTCCGGCCACACAGTAAAGAATTGTTGACTTACAAGAGAAGAAAATGGCAAAGAAACAGTTTTGTCAAACACGTTATACATGCTATAGGTCAATGGTGTCAAACTCAGTCAAAAATGGGGGCCACTGATTCACACATAAGGATCCCTACAGGCCACATATTGACCTGCTTCTCATATGTAACGTTTTCAATGTTTTATCATATTTTTATTTTGTTAACTATTTCCCAATTAGCATTTAATCACATTTAGGCTTCACTAAGGAGTGTTACACAACATGTTTGACACCTCTGGTGTAGACTGATTTGCAAAGAGACCAAAAATATAAAAACCTGCTATTCAGATTTGTAAGTTACCCTGGTCACATATATTTCTCTACTCCTTTTCTTCTGTCCTAGATTTTTGTATGAATGATCTCACTTTCCCTGATGGACAATAGGTACATTTATAGGAGAATGTGACCTGGATCTCATGGCACACATTTTGATTGAGCATGAGTAGTCTCTAATATGTCATCAATGAAAAATTATGCATAGGATTGATTTAGAGAGAGCTCTATAAAGATGTATAACTAGAAAAGGAGGTGAGTCAGTATTAAAAAGGAAGAATAATGAATGGGCAGACTAAAGGTTCTGTTGGCATCTGCTGGCTTTGTTATGTTCACCCATTTTCTGAGCCATGTCTGACTCTCCATGGTACCATTTGGGGTTCTCTTGGAAAAGACATGGAAATGGTTTGTCATTTCCTTCAATGGCCCATTTCATAAATGAGAAAACTGAGGCAAACAGGGTTAGTTTACTTTCCTAGAATCACACAGCTAATAAGACTCTGAGGCCAGATTTGAACTCAAGAAGAAAGTTGTCCTCACTCTAGGACAGACTCCATCCACTGTGCCACCTAGATGCCCATTTGCTGGTAAAGCAAGAAAATTATAGGAAAGGCCCCAGCATTTCTGGTGAATCACCTGTGGTGAAGATCACAGAGAAGCAATGCTCAAGATGAGAGTGGATAAATGGGTTGCAGTCTGTATCACTGGAGGGAATATGCAATTTTTGAGTTCATTGATTTGTGGGTGTATCACAGAAATACTCAAGTTTCAGCTCGAACATCTCTGAAGTACGTAGATTTTAAACCTGAAAAAGCTGTGCAGTTTATTCCTTCTCACTTTAGATATTATTAGGCTAGACCACTCTGATTGCCTCTTACTTACCTCCAAACATGTACACAAATCACTATGCCAACCATGAAAGATTAGTGATACATCCTTCCCTTCATTCAAAGACCAATTCAGGTACCACCTCCTCCATGAAGCCTTCTCCATGAAACCAGTTAGACATGATGGCTCTGATGCTTTTCTTTTTGGACTCTGCTATATATTTATAACATTTTAACTTGCATTATAGTTTTGTTAACACATATGTGTTGTCTTCATTCCCCTACTCAACTGTGACCTTTCTGAAGGAAAGGATTACATCGCTTCATCTTTGCATCCCCAGGGCTTAGCACAAGGTGTTATGCATATAGAAGATGCTTTAAAAATGTTTCTTGAATTAAATTCACAGTCAATAAGAAAGTTGACATCAAATTATAATGTGGACTTGCAAAGAGCAGATTTCTGGGATACTCCAATCCAGATTTTTTTTTAATTGATGTTATCTCATTAATGGTCATCCTATGGTTTCAATCATCTAATTAGTCCTGAACTAATACAATTATAATGCAATTTAGTGTAGCATTATTAATATAATAGAATTATATATATAATACTATATTAAATATAACACATCACACATAATATACTAGATAGCATATAATATAATTAACATAGCATAACACAACAATATAGCATAATATATCATATGATGTTATAATATATAGCAATATGAGATGAGATGGCACAATGCAATATAATAAAATGATAGGATATGACATAAGACAATTTAATATACAATATTGTCATCTAGCCCAGGAACAGACAAACTAGCCTAAGAGTCAAATCTTGCCATGCTGCCCATTTTTGTATATCTCTGAGTAAAGGTTTTTGCATTTTTAATACAATAAAACTTTATTTCAAAATGTAAAAAAATATAGTTCTACTTCTACAAAAATAGGATTGACAGGCAGTAATTTAGTGATCCCTGATCTAGCTCATATGATGTCTTATCTACAAGCATAATTTGAGGAACATAAGTCAAATAAATGGCTTGCTCAAACCTAAGCATACCATTTATAACATTTTTCTCCCAACAGACTATTCTAGTTACTCTATTGAGTAAAGGAAATGAAGATGGTGTGCCAAGACCCATTGCTGATGAAGTGGTGTGTCTATTAGCTATAAGTGCTTCCCTTCCTAAGTACTCATAAACCACTCCCTTAATCACGAATTCTAAAATTTTGCCAGTAATAAAAATACAGATCTCATCAGACTAGAGTTTGCAGAATGTGCTCTCTTCCCTTTATAAAATCGGGGCCTCAATCACCTTTCTGCAGTGATTTCTTTCCACTGTCTAAGAACTTTCAAATATTACTGCCAGCAAATCAGCAATCGGTTCTGCCAATACATTCAGTACTCTAGAATGTAGAATGTAGCCTGATGACGAACTCCAAAAGAACTGCTTGCTTTCTTCTTCACTTATATTGGGTTTCCAATTCTTAGTAACCATTTTAATTCCTTTTTGCCCATTCTCCTTATCAGAGAAAACAAAAGGAAAATATCCCATAATTCAATTTTCTATTGTCTGTTATCAGCTCATTTACCCTAAGCAATGATCCAATTCCACTTTTCATTATCTTCATGTCCTTAATGTAGCTAAAAGCAACTTTGTTGTCCTTAGCAAGAGTTTCATTCTTGAGTGCTTCTCATCACTCCTCATACATCTCTCCTTAAGAAATACTAAGCCATTGGATCCTACTTATCCTTCCTCTGAAACCTTTGTAATCTATTTTCCCAAATCTAGGGTATGTGTCCAACAATGCTCTCCTATCCTTTGCTGTTATGAGCTTTGTGGTAGGAGTTGAACTTTGTCCCCAAGGTTCTTGTCATTTCTACTTCAATGATGCTTTTCCAGTTTTTGATTAGAATTAGGTACAGAATGGCATTTCTTCAATTTTTGAAGAATTAAATTACCTTTAAATCAAGTCATAAAGACATCCATTTTGTGTTGTTGGTATAGAGTTCCAAATATACACATTCATTCATTCATTCAATCAATAAATGTTTATTATATATTTAGATATTGTATATTAATGTAAGAGCATAGTGACTAAAACACTATAGGAATATAATAGCTAGAACACTGAAATTTGGGTCAGGAAAATCATAGTTTAAATCCTACAGTAGATACATCATAACTGTGTGACTCTGGATTAATCATTTAACATCTCGTTTCTTCATGTCTGAAATGGAGCAAATAATAGCACATATTTTACGGAGTTGTTGTGAGGGATCCAATGACATAATGTTTGTAAAGTGCTCTGCAAACCTTAAAGCAAAATGTATGGGTGTGCACGCATACACACACACACACACACACACACACACATACACATGCGTGTGCGCACACACAAAATAACCCTTATTACTTGACTAGGCACTGTGCTAGGAATTAAATACAAAAAACAAAAACAAAAACAAAAACAAAAAACCATGCATAAAGTCCCACTTACCCTCACAGAGCTTACCAATACCCTACCACCATGTTAGTTTTGCAATCTTGCTCCCAAACTCCTAATTCTTTCTTTTCTCCAGGTATCTTGCATAGTAATATCACTTCTCTTTCTCATCTGTTCATCCATGTCCAAATATCCTCCACCATGTTTCTGCTATCAAGTGTGTGGCTTCCTCCACAAAATACAATAAAAGCAACCCCATACCAACCATCTTTTATTAGTTCTACCCCTTTCTAATTCTGTCTGATCTAGGTAAAACCTGGAGAGGAAATTTAGTGTAACAGGGAAAAAGTACTAGATTTAGAGTCAGAGAGCCTGGGTTTGAATCCAGATTCTCTGACTTTGGAAAAAGAATTTCCCATTTCTAGATCTCAGTTCCCTCATCAGTAAAATAAGAGTATAAAACTAAATGAGGTCTAAGGTAAGTCCCTCCTAGCTTTAAATCTATGATCCCATTAAGACCAGTAGGAGTCATTGTGGAACAATGTTGGCTAGGCGCTAGTTGGGTGGCACTTCATTTGTAATTCCCTTCCCAAACGGCCCAAACAACGACGAAGTGGGGCTTGGCCTGGGACCTATTGTTGGCCAATCAAACAGAGTGAATGTAAATAGCAAGTGTTTCTGTTTTGGCCAGAAATTCTGAGGATCTTCCTCTCCCAGATTGATTTTTTTTTCCTTTTTAGACTAGGTAAAGAGGTCATTCTCTGCCTTATTTCTTACTTAGCCTTAATCATTGAATGGACTTTACCTTAGTCAAACTGAGACCTATTAAAGACCTTAGTTTAAAAGGGTCAAGGTCTCCCACTGCATCCAGGATCACATTCAGTCATCCTGATGTATATCTCACCACTGGACCCAGATCCCTCTGGAGGAGAAAATGAGGCTGGTGACTTTACACAGCCTTCCCTCACTTAAATCCAATTCACTTGCATGTCATGGCATCACCTCCCTGATGTCATGGTCCTCTTCCAGAACGAAGTGCAAACAACAATTCCCTTCCCAATAGGAAATAAGGGGAAGAACTGAAACAGGAGAGATGGTTCCACCTTAGTACCCTGACTCACTCTTCTTGGCTCTATCCCATTTCAAAGCTCTCACTGCAGTGTGAATACCACCTTATCCACCCCACCCTACTGACCCACCAAGTCTACTCCTATTTCCCCACCCCCCAACAAAAGCAAAACTATGAGGATAAGCCCAGTCACTTCCCGGGGACTAGGGAAAGAACGTTGCCCTTTCAGATTGCAACTCTGAGATGTCTATGTAGCTATTCTGAAACCTTACCCTGAACTGCAAGATAATTGGTTCCAACACAGGGTTACACTATTAATGATGCATACCCTTGCAGAATCCAATTCCAGTCATGATCCTCATCCCATCCAGTCTCAGTAATAGCTAGGAGATAAAATTTGTCTCCTTACCTTAGGATCCTTTGTTATTATATAGAAACTGTACACTTATATGGAGTCAGTCATCCAAGGCCATGTATCTTAATGTTCTGGATAGTGGACAGGGCTCTCATGCCTTCCCAGTCACCAGTGGAGTGGAACAAGGTTGTGTGCTTGCTCCCATGCTTTTTAGCATGATGTTTTCAGCCATGCTGTCAAATGATTTTAATAAGGTTGAACATGGCATCAAGGTCAACTATCATACTGATGGTTCTTCAATTTGAAAAGGCTACAAACCAAGACCAAAGTGGAGGGATTGTTGGTGCATTATTTTCTGTTTGCAGATGATTGTGCACTCAGTGAAGCCTCTGAAGCTGAGATGCAACAAAGGATGGATCAATTCTCTGCTGGCTGTGCTAATTTTTGGCCTAATAATTAACACCAAGAAAACACAGGTGTTCCATCAACCATGCGTTACAACAAATGGAGGAGTTTTGAATGCCGTGGCTCAGTTCACTTACCTTGGTAGTGTACTTTCCAGGGATGTACACACTGACAATGAGGTTGATGTACGCATTGCCAGAAGTAGCTCAGTGTTTGGGAGGCTCCGAAGAAAAGTTTGAGAGAGAAGATGCATTAGATTGACTACAAAACTGAAGATCTACAGAGCCGTTGTGCTTACCTCATTGTTGTATGCCTGCAAAACATGCCAGCGCCATGCCAGGAAATTAAATCACTTCCATTTGAACTGTCTTAGGAAGATCCTGAGGATCCCCTGGCTGGATAAGGTACCAGACACTGAAGTCCTTGCTCGAGTTGAACTGCCAAGTATTCAAACCATGCTTCAGAGAGCACAACTGCAATGGGCTGGCCATGTTGTTTGAATGCAAAATGTGCACTTGCCAAAAAAGACTATTTTATGAAGAGCTTGCATGGGGCAGGCGATCACATCACGGCCAGAAGAAGTAACACAAGGACACTCTCAAGGTCTCTCTCAAGAACTTTGGATTTGATTGTGTGACAGGGGAGACACTGGCACGGGGCCACCCAGCATGGCATGCACGCATCAGAAAAGGTGATGTTCTCTAAGAGCAAAGCAAAATTGAGACAGCAGAAAGTAAATGCAGGATGTGCAAATTTGGAGAATCCACCCCAAATGTTCACACGGACTACCTGTGCCCAACCTGTGGTAGAGTATTCTGAGCTCATATTGGTCTGATCAGCCACAGTCATACATACTGAAACTTCACTTTATCGTAGTGATGCCATTTTGGTCCTCTTCAAGAACAAAGGGCAACAACCAACCCACCAACCCACCAACCAATCTTAATGTTGACTTTCTTCTCAGGTATTATCTCCTATGAACTATATATTGGTCCTCTTTTTTGCCACTCTTCCTCCTAGGCTATGATTGCTACTCGCCATGGTACTAAGCTTGTTAGACCAGTAGTGGAAGTATTTTTTCCCTTCTCCTTTTTTTTTTTTTTTTACATTCTCTGAATTAGATTCCTAAAATTCTAAGGAACTCTTTTTTTTTTTTTTTAACTGGTCCATTTTAGGGCCAATCTCTTGCTAAGATTTCTGTATTCCATCATTCCTATATTTTAAGCCATAGTACAAAAATTCAAATGCCAGCTTTGAGATGGTTCACAGACATTTCTTAGCTCAGTTCACTTACAGAATTTTTCCTCCTCACCTGACTCTACAATTATCAGTAGTGATGAAAACACTTCCAATATTCACAAAGTACTCAGTTTTTTGCTCAGGATATCATTATCCTTAGCAATAGTTTCTAGATTCTTTCTGTTGACATTATTCATTTGTTCTCACATAAAGAAATAGAAACTTGGGAGGGAGGAGAAGGGAAGGGGAAGAAAAGCCTTTAAATGGACTACTGAGCCAGGATAGAACCAGCATACAAAAAAAATCCAATGGAGAAACTAAATTACTTTCTCTCTCTCTCTCTCTCTCTCTCTCTCTCTCTCTCTCTCTCTCTCTCTCTCTCTCTCTCTCTCTCCATCCCCCTTCCAAGTGGAAGAAGATTATCATAGGCCTCTGGGTAGGGGAAGGGAAGCCATTTTGGCTCCCTTATCTTCATGGTCATGGTATTTTTTTGTTTGTTTCTCTTGTTTTTATTCCTTCCTGACCTTAGATGAAGGAGTATTAGAGACAAACTTGACCTTATGAACTTTGAAGATTTGGAAGAGGCACCAGGGATCTAGGGATAGCACTACATGGCAGAAACTGCAGTAGCTGGGAGAGGAGCCAACACAGCCCCTAGGGAGACTTTCATGACTCTGTCAAGCAGTGATACAAGTCAGTAGCTGAGATACCATATCCTATAATCAAGGGAGCTACTCCATGGTCATGTCATATCCAGAATTGAACTTGTTGGGAAGAATTCTTTAGCCCACACTGAAGTTTCAGTCCTTTCTTTCCAGAGACTGAAGTGGTATGAACAGAGAAAACATCCTGTTTTTCATATATCTATCTCTATTTCTGTTCTTGCTATATCTCAGCAAATATGCCTTTCTAAAAGCTATTTTACGTTAATTGATTATTAGTGATACTGACATAAACATGTTAAATTATATTGGGGAGATATATGGCATTGGTAAATTACATTGAGGTACTAATCATTAGCAATTGCTATTGGAGAGAATACACTTGAATGGGGGTTTAGGACAAGAATGCAATAGTCATCCAGGGGTACCCATAGAACCCTGATAGGAGACAAAAGGGCACAAAATAAATCTGCCAAATTTAGCCCATATAGAAGTATAATTGCTGGCACTCTAAACTGTTGTCTCACAAGCAAATGTATACACATCTGCTGGTGAAGATTTAAGTGGACAGAGTCAAATTTTGTTGGCACTCTGTGTTCCAGTATTATATTTTTGCCTACTGTTTTACATATATGTGTGTATGTATGTATATATATATATGCGTGTGTGTGTATGTGTGTATGTATGTGTGTAAATTTATATATGTATGTGCGCACACATACAAACATACATGCACATGTACATGTATATATCCATATATCCATATGTGTATATTGTATACATGTAAATGTGTATGCATGTATAGCCTTGCTTTGGGAAGCCAGCTGCTATGGGCTTTAGCATTTTGAAATAAAGTTTTATTATTCTAGCCCATTTTACTGCTCTAGTGCACCAAGATCCTTTTGGGTCCAATTTCTGACATCTAGTGTGTTAACTCTCCCTCCTAGTTCTGTGTTACCTTTGAATCTGATGAGCATATGTACCATCTATGCATTTATCTAAGTCATTGATAAAAATGATAAATGACACAGGGCCCAATAAAGATCCCTGGCAAACTCAACTGGAGACCTGTAACAATGACACTGAACCACCAATGACTGCTTTTTGAATATAGTCATCCATCCAGTGGTTATCTGTGTGACCTTGGACAAATCACATATTTATTTTTCTCATCTGTAAAAACAGAGTAGTGCATTAAATGACATCTCAGTTTGCCTATCAAATCTAAATCTATGATCTTATGAATAGAAAGTGAGTTGTTTTTTTTCCCCAGACCCCAAAGTGAGAGCTGCTGATCAAGTAAGTGCTATACTAGTTGAACTCCAAGGAAAGAAATCAGTGAAAAAGGACCAAGTCACCCAAAAATTGTGCAGAAGTGGGATCAGGGTGTGCTTTATTTTTATCTTTGAATCCCCAGTACCTAGAACAAGATCTGGCACATAGCAGGTACTTAATAAGTATTTGTCAGTTGATTGATTGACCTTTATTGTGCAGAAATGGAGTTGTTATTTATGTCTCACCTTTCTTTAGAATGTTACAGACCCATCATGATCCAACAAAACATGTAACAAGAGGCCTACTCAGTAAATATTTATCACTTGGTTAATTAATTAGAAGCATCAGGCAGATGCTGGACTACACTTGGCCAAAAAAACTTCTGAAATCCAAAATAGTAAAGATATTTTGGGTGGTGGGAAAGAAGTGTCTTTTGGATTCTCTATTTCTATATTTCAATTAGAAGAAACCACCATTTGCTCTTATGGCTATAAAACTTATTTTATACTGCAGGCACTTCTGTATGTGGCCTATTATGTTCCTAAAGTTTGTACCACAGTGGAAAAGAACTTGAAACACCCACAATGACAGCTCTGCAATGTAAGAAGTAAAATGAACACTTATGCTATTAACACTCAAGATGTTTATTGAGAATACTGACATATATGTTTATACTTACCCTCCCTGAGTCCTATTCAACATATAAATGACAATACATCAGTCAATAAACATTTATTAAGCACTTATTATGTGTCAGGCACTGTGCTAAGTGCTGAGGATACAAAAAAAAAAAAAAAAAGCAAAGCATAGACTCTATCCTCAAGGAGCTTAAAATCTAATGGAATGTCCCTGGATTCTTGAAGCCCATGGAAGTGAAGTACAAGCTCTGACAGGTTCTATCATTCTGGAAGGACTTCAAGTATAATAACAACTGGTAACAGCTATGCCTGATTCCCAAGAGGTCACCTTCTCTAAATAAACAGAGACTTATCACCATTAAGTTGAACATACTCCTTAGCCATGGCAACTCATGGGACAAAGAAAAATACAAAATGCCCCTCAGTCCAATGCGGCTTCCTTCTGCTTCTGCAGTTATAGTGGCAGAGCAGATGGGGACAAAATAAATCCCCCAAATTTTAGCCCATCTAAAAGTATAATAGGACTCAGGGAGTGGATACACAGCCTGTGGCAAAGATTTAGGTGTTGGCCCTCTATGTTCTAGTGTCAGGCATTTTTGTTCAGTATCTTCTTTTTTTTTTTTTTTTAAGTGGGTGATATTTTCTCAGCTTTATTTTTAAATATATGTATTTATGTTTATATATGTATATACATAATATAAATATATGTGTGTATAGACAAAAATGGTACATCCCTTACTCTAATTTCTGTCTGATTTAGGATGACTTGGTCCTATTTGCATCCCTCTCCTTTTTAGGAACTCAAGCAGTGTATATATACGTATGTATACACATATATAAACGTGTATGGAGAGTGTAGGCGGGCTTAAATTACATAAAGAAGACAAAGCATACAAGTGGCATTTAAAAGTGAGACATATTAATAACACACGTGCTAATACTGAAAGTACACTTTGCAATGCGATCCAATTAGCAAATTACCCACCTTACTAAATATATTGAAACAAAATTTAGGCCAATGACCAATAAGTATATGACGTTCAATATTATTTGCAGCATATTCTAAAACCAGTGCTATGAAGCGTCTTTATAAAGTAGTGGTTGGATAAGATTAACATTTTCTTTATATCTTGGGTGTGACCTCAGATTTTGAGATTATGTCTTTTTTCTATGCATAACCCAAAGGCTTGGCCCTCTTTCCTTTAAAATGTTACTTCACTCTCCTTACGTCCTCATCTTAAAATCCCTAAATCAATTGAACACTAGACTAACGTACCATTTCCTGCACAAAGCCTTTCTTGATCCTCCCAGTTGTAAGCATTTTCCCTACACACCTGAAATTATTTTGTTTTTATACTATATGTATTTTTCATTTGCTTACCTGTGTATGTGTTATCCTCCCCTCCCAATTCCCTCCAGTGAAATGTATATTCCTTGAGGGTCATGTTTATCTTTGCATCCCCAGTGCCTGACACATAGTAGGCACATTATTTTTTTCATTTAATCAAATTGAATAGAATCCCAGTAGGAGATTCTGCAGAGTACTATGAGAAGGTAGGATGAAGTTAAATATATATATATGTATATATATATATACACACACATATATATATGGGTGTGTGTGTGTGCATGTGTATGCATGTATATATGCATATGAATGTGTATATGTATATGCAATATATGTGCATGTATATATATGCACACAGACATACATATACATATACACACACACACACATATATATATATATATATACATATATATATATATATATATATATACATCATATGTGTATATATGATGATGCCACCGACCCATTGGAACAATGCGAAAGACCTTGAAAGTGCCAGTCTCCCTGAAAGGCATGTCATCCATTCAAAGGAAACCCATTATAAAATGTCTTTCTCCTTTTCTTTTGGGAATCACACTAGATAACACTGAATGTTCTGTGTCACTTCTCTCTGGCAGCTACATAAAAGGGCAATCATGTCAAAATAACTTTTTTTTTTTAATTTTAGAGCCCTAAACCTTATTTAGAAGCAAGAAGAATGGTTGAATGAATGCATAAAAAAATTATTAAGTATTTACCATATGTAAAGCACCATGCCAAGATACATACAGAAAAGTAAGACTGCCTCTGCTCTCCAGGAATTCCCATTCTCACGTGGGAGCCAACACATTTGGAAGATTTCAGCTATAAGTTAGATGGAAAGGTCCCACACTCTTTATGGCATAACAACAAAGCAGATGGTAATACCTCTTCTTTAATGTCATGCCCACTGATAATGTGTTTGTGATATGGATCCATTTGACAATCCAAGGAATTTGGTGACAGGAGCTTTCTTTTCTAGGGTCTGCAGTAGACATGGCTGAGTAGTTATTGATAATGTTCATCCTGCACTTTTCTATAAGGACCAGTAACCTCACAGGTGTAGTGCCTGCAGGTACAATTGCCAAGCTGCCTCTCAACTGGTGTTTTTTCCCATGATGAAGGTTGCAAGCACTGCTACTACAAAGTTTCTTGGACTCAGGGTCCTGGACTATCTCCATCAGGGTCCAAGTGGACTTACCAAGTACGTACTGCCTCATGACTCTTCCTCAGGAGGTCCCACTACTTAAATTAGTCTGGCCTACATGGTCTATGAGCGACAATTAGTTGGAAGCTAGTGGAGATAGCTGGCCCCTTATCCCTAGGATTTCCTTCCCTAGATGGTGGCTGTGAGGGCTGGGCTGGAAGGAAGACAAGATGATTTCACAAGCATATTCCTTCTTTTCTCTCAAAAGGATCAAATGCAAAAACATGTTTGTTTTTCTTTTGGATGGAAGGGAAGACTGAGGAGTCCAATCTCTTCATCTCTTCCCAGGATTATTGTAACAGCCTTCTTGTTGATCTCCCTGCCTCAGATCCATCCTTCTTTTAGATAACCAAAGGGATTTTCCTAAAATATAGGTCTGAAAACGCTGCTATTCAACAAACTACAATAGTACCCTATTACCTCCAAGATCAAATATTAACATAACTCTTAATTTGGCTCTTAAAAGTCAAATTGGAAACCACTTCCTGCTTTTCAATTTTTTTTTTTTGGTACCTTAATTTCTTCCATAAACTCTAAGATCCAGTAACACTGGCCTTTTTGCTGATTCTCACGTAATGCACTCCACCTCCTGACTGAATTTCCAGACTTTCCCATGCCTAGACTTCTCTCCCTCTTTATCTCTTCCTCCTGGATTCCATTAGGTTTCTGCTAAAACCCCCCTTTCTACAAGAAGTCTTTTCCAATTCCCCTGAATGCCTGTGGCTTTCCTCTGAAATAGTCTCCAGTTTATCCCACATACAGCTTGTTTGTTCATAGCTGGTTGCATATTCTCTCCCCCATTACACGACGAGTTCCTTGAGGGCTAGGTAGTTTCTGTCTTTCTTTTTACTCCCAGTGATTGGCACAGTTTCTGCCACATAGAAGGTACTCAATCTGTGCCTGTTCATTTGACTTATCTGGACCTCCAATTTCATCAATATAGGATTTAATTATATAGACTGGAGGACTAAGAGATTAAGTGATGAAACAGCTTACTGAGAGGGTAAAGAATCCATTGCTCAGCTAGTATATGTCTGAAGCAAGACACTCTATTCATTTAAACACATTCTTTCTAGGAATTTTTTAAGGGATACAAAATTAGTTGTATTGTAACAGAAAAATTTTTTATTAGATTTGCCTATATTTTTAGAAAGAACCCAGGAAGTCTGGTTGAAAGATATTACAGAAATAAATTCCTTTATAACCAAAGGCAAAAAGAGAAACTTCAGTCTCCATGTAGTTTCTATTGTTAAAATTGTACTCAAAAGAAAAAAAATCCCCCATTACCAATTTTGTATAAATGGGATGTTTGAAGCACTTTGTCAACAACTCCTAGGATTTCAATGTGAAATGCAAAATAAATCATCAGATTACTAAATTATCCTTCTCTGAGAATAGCCTATAGCAAAAGTATCTCAGCTCTCTCTACTGCTAACAGAATATGGATAGAAAAATGTTTTTGGCCCACATACTTTCCTCTATTTCAAAGGGGACTCCTTGCAAAAGGAAAAAAAAAAACTGTAATTAGATTTTTTTTAAGTACCTAGAACTAACTTGAATGTTACAGTACTAAAATTAGCTGTGTGTATGAAGATACAAACAAAGACACTTTAACACCAAATGATGGGTGGATTCCTACACCAAATCATGGAATTTTGAGCTGGAAGAAACTGCCCATTTTACACACTGCCTCCCATTCTGCAAATCAATTAGCAAGTAGAGATCATCTAGTCCCATTCCCTTATTTTACACATAAGAAACCTGAGGTCAAGATAAATTGATGGGGGAATTTATGTCCCTCCCTAGCTTAACTGATACAATCACTAGAAGGGGTAGTTAACAAAATAATCAAAGATTGCTTTGCTAAGAAAGGACAAACATAATGTAAAAATATTTCTCTAAATGAATTAGAAGTTGACCTTGGCATTGGATGGGTGAATATTTGTCAAATCCCTGGTGCCCTTTCCACTAAGCCTACTAGCTCTGAAAACAATTCAAAAGAGTTTGAGGCATAGTGGCGACATACCCAGCAGGGGTCAGAGACACATATCCTGTATGGAGACACAAACACAGAGAATAGTAGCATTTCAGGGAAGAAGTAGCTTCCAGGAGTGTGACCTCTGGCAGCAGAGAAGAGAGCTGACTAAGGATTCAAGAGAAATTGGATAATGGCTCTTAATAGCTGAGCTACAGAGAGAAAAGGTTTCATAGAGTTTAACTGAGTGACAAGCAGCAGAAGTACTGATCCCTTGGTGGAAGAAGCATGAAGGAACATGGGAAAGGTCATGTATTACCAGAAGTGTATGTTTCTGTGACCATATATGTACCTAATCTTTGACACTGTGTATTTGTAGAGTAAATCATAAATGTGCTACTATGCCAGCATAGTCAATGACTTTGCTTGTAACTACCATCTATTAAAAGTGTGAGTTCACTGTTGGGGCCCATGAGCTAGAGTTTTAGGAATAAGGACCCCAAAAGAATGACTTTGGGGAACTTATGGTGGAAACAATATTTCCTACTAACATTATTGGGACCCATGACAGTAGACTAGTTTGCATAGTTAGAGATTCGCCACACATGATTTAAGAAAACCAAAAGGTCAAAGTGATATATGCTAATAATTTATTCATAAAAAGACAATGAAACTATCCTTTAGACTTAATTCATCTCTGTGCTCAAAGCTTAAACTACTAATATAGCTTCCTCGATACCCATGTTATAAAAGCTCAGCATAGCAGTAGTTAGGGGTACTCAGGCTTAACAAACTTCCCATTGTTGTATTAGTCGATATAACCTCTTAATCCATTGTACCAAGGTGTCAAATGTAGAGCTGGGGAAGTGCGTCAACTGAGCCAACAATGTTCCTTTGCTGAATATTACTGTTGATAAAATTTTTTTCAAATTTTGTCAAAGTTATGCAATTTATGAGTATACCCTTTAATTCTAATAGTGAATGGGTCAGTAGCCTAGAAGAGAACTTGTTAGAGTAGTCATTCCTCCCTACCTTCCCCTAAAACCCAATCTGAAAACTTGTGAGTGCTGTGTTGAGGAGGTAGCCCAGAGAGTTTGCCAAGTAAGTAAAACAGAAGCAAAAGAAATGTCTAGGAGAGACACCATTGATCCCATCTCACCACCCCTATTTGTAAAACAGTCCTCCTTTCCCAGTTTCTTGTCAGATTCCAGCTTTGATGAAGCAAATATGAAATGACTGCTGATTCATGCTTAATGTTCCATAAAAGAGAAATGAGTATGAACTCTCTCCTCCCTAAAGATCAACCTAGGCAATACTTTCATCTTTCAAAGTAAAAAAAAAATTGATAGGGTCCACTCTAGGAGGATTGTCAATAAGTTAAGTTATAGACCCTGGCAGGAGGTTTTGATTAGGATGTGTCCTTAGAAGGAAGTTCCATATAGGAAGGAAGGAAGGAAAGAAGGAAGGAAGGAAGGAAGGAAGGAAGGAAGGAAGGAAGGAAGGAAGGAAGGAAGGAAGGAAGGCACATGACTGACACATATCAATAAGATTCT
Organism: Notamacropus eugenii; assembly: GCF_028372415.1. Taxonomy (NCBI): domain Eukaryota; kingdom Metazoa; phylum Chordata; class Mammalia; order Diprotodontia; family Macropodidae; genus Notamacropus; species Notamacropus eugenii. The sequence goes on from NC_092872.1 coordinate 71,466,709, forward strand.
TTCCATAGCTTTCTCAAAGGACCTTAATCTAGAATTGCAATTTCTCATGTTAGCCAATCTGAATCTCTCCTCATTCAAATGCTGCTGACTGTCCTACATGATGTGGTATAACAAATCCTTCTCCACTAGTGATTCCTTTGACCTGAAAATAGAAGAGATATTCAAGGAAGTTAGGTGACTCTAAGGTTACATAGGGAGTAAGGGTCAAAGGTAAGATTTGGACCCAGGTTCTCTGACTATAGAGCCAGTGACCATTCTACTATATTAGCGTTTTAAAATTTAAGTTGAAACAGATTCCTGTAGGCCACACATTGACTTACAGGACCAAAAATTACCATTATCTATGTTGTCCTGTGAGCAGCTAGGTGGCACAGTAGCCAGAGTGCCAGCAAGAGTCAGAAAGACTTATTTTCAAATCCAGTCTCAGACACTATCACTGGAACACTGGGCAAGGCACTTAACCCTATTTGCCTCAATTTCCTTATCTGTACAATGAGTTGGAGGAGAAAATCGCAAACTACCCAGTATCTTTACCAAGAAAACCCTAAATAAAGTCACAAAGAATCAGACATGACTGAAATGGCTGAACCACAAGAATGTTGTACTGCATTTTTATTTATTTTGCTAAACCCTTCCAAATTATATTCACAGAAGAGCTGGAGTTGACATTTCTGTAGCACGCCATACTGTCTCCTATGCTGTGTGACTGAGCAAGTCACCTCAATCTCCCAGGCAGCATCTATCAGTAAAAATAATAGAGAAACTGTTCTTTTTATCTTTAGATGGGGTTTCGATATCGAGTTCCCTATTTGGATAAAATCCTAGCTCTGAATAAAAAACCAAATGTAAATGGATGTGAGGAAAGAATTGGGGAAGAATTAAGAACAGCTGATTTATCTTCAACATACAAGGTTATAAAACCTAGAAGAGGCTATGCCTTTTCCTCCAAGCCAGGGTTACACTAGTCAAAGATGCAATGCATTTAAAATCCAAGAGACTTCTGGCCTGTAGAACCTTTTGCATGAGGTAAAGGGACATGAGGGGGCAGCTAAGTGGCACAGCTGGATAAAGCACTATGTCTGGAGTCAGAAACACCAGAGTTCAAAGCTGACCTCAGACATTTTCTACCTATGTGATCCTGGGCAAGTCACTTAGCTCTGGCCTACATAAAACTGAAGAGGGAAATGGCAACCCACTCTATATCTTTGCCAAGAAAACCCCATGGACAGTATGGTCTATGGGGTCACAAAGACTCAGACTGAATGAACAATGATGAAAAGACAATGATGCTATACCCCAAGAACTTAGTTTCAAAGTCATGGGTTCTAAATGAAATGCTTTCAAGTCCTTCTTTCAAAATTCACATATTCTCCTCATGAAATAAAGGACTGCAAACTCACCAGTTTATGAATAATGCTGAGCTAGCTGTGTAGAAAAGAAAAGCACTGCCCTGTTGCACTAAATAGTACTTCAGGGGACCCAAACTGCTAATGTGCTTTCCTATGCACCTAATTGACTACAGGGAGTAATTTGGACCCTAGGGAGAATCTGGTTCACTGAAGTTTGGGACATTGGACAATCCCTATCCATTTGAGTTTAATGCTTCTTACTTTATGACCCTGAGCCCAACCTCACCTCTTTGTTGGATGGCATTATTCTGAGAAATGTGTATATGTACCCAGAGACTTCCATAATATGCCCATAAAAAATTCAATAAAGAAATATTTTAATCATAATACTTTGGCTGACATCACAGTGCCATTGAAATGCTCATTGAAAATTGGAGTGCATCACTGGAAAATGTGGATTGCTATAGTAACCCTCAGTGACTTCTCAATGTATTCTCCTCACGCTCTGCTGGCCAGCCACTGGTTTGTATCATTAGATGAACCTTATTAGATGAGGAATAAAGTAGAACAAAAAAACATAAAAGGTGAACTATATAAACTCCATAGAAACAAAAAAAACAGAGGCCCACTTCTCCCTTGACAATGTTGCCTGAGTCTTTTTAAGTGAAAGGACAGACATCTTGCTTCCCTTTGTAGAATGTGACTACCACGTGAGCGACATAAAAAAAGAATAATATATCTTTAAGAGGAGAGAAATGTCCTTTTATTATCCCCTGTGCAGCTGCTCATACAAGTTTCTTAGAACATCTTTTTGGTGCAAGTTGTAGTTCTTTTTTCCTAGGTGATTATAATCCCCACTGAGAGATCCAAGGAGAGATGTCCCTGATGCTTCCCATGGGCATTTTGCTGAGCTCGCCAAAGTAGGCACTGTAGCTATATATCACTTTGGCACCATTAAGGAATTACAGGGTATCACATGGTCTTGTAGGAATTAATCACTGCTTAACAGTGTGTGCTACTATGTTTATGAAGTCATTTGGAAGATCTGCATGTAACCATTGGCGCTGTATCTGCAAGTAATGGACCATGGCATCATGCTACGGTTGAGCTAGAGAATTTTCCAATCGGTAATTAATAGTGTTGGTACAGGAATTTAAATGTACTATTCAGTATACATAAGAATCAGAAAAGCATTTCTTATTTTAACAATAATTTAAAATTATAAATATATACATACATAATTTGAATATATATTTTATATGTATAAAAATTATGCTGATATACATCCAATGAACCATGACATGAGGTTTCAAGGGGGACATTGAACAATATTGCCATCTAGTATTTTATAGTAATTAATTTCTGAGGGTACAGATCATAGACCTTAATGCCTCTATATGTTATGTGTGTATGTATGTGAACTGAATGCAATATCAACTGAGAAAAGATGCTGAGTTTCAGTTTTGAATGTTTCTCGTCAGCAAATGAAATGAGTATAAATATATTGTCCGGTAGGTTTACCAGTACTAAAGTAACTACTTCATCAACTCTTTAATTTATTTTTTAAGGTTAAGATAGCACCACTACATTTTTTATAATTCAGGTGATGATATATATTTAATAGCTACTTATACTTAGCAACAGAAGAGTGAGAGGGAACAAAAATTTCAGTTTCTCAAAAATTATACACTTTCCTCACTTATTTAGATTTTATTGCTTACATGATTCAGATTTTACACTCAAGCATCAATTATCTTCCCCCAATAAAAGACAAGATGCAGAAATCTGAGTATTTCTGAACTGCTTTTGAGCTGTGTGTTTAAGTTGTTTATCTTTGTTACACCTTATTCTTAAATTACTGAAGATGTTTTATATAAAAGAATTTGAAATTTATTTGTGACAACTACCCTGGAAGAAATGTGCTCAAGTGACACGAGAACTCTGGTGCAAGAAATCATCAAATGGCTAAGCATTTGACATAGCTGAGACACCATGCATTTCTCCCATTTCTTGCTTGAGATTTATACTAAATATCTGAATATAAAAGAAAGCACATACACACACAAATCATTTTGAAAGGAAAATAGATGATTGTCTTCAATTCTCCCATTTCCACCTCCACGCATTTCTCAACATTAGAATGTTTAGGCTACAACTCATCTGACTAGGTTCTCGTGATTAGTAATAGCTTCCACTTTGTCAAAATCAAAGAGATCACGTGCAGGAGTCTAGGAACACTGGATTTGGTGCTAGAGGACCTACATTTCCATTCTGACTTTGCCCTTAGAACCTATGCGATGTTGGGCAAGTCGCTTTCTTTCTCTGGACCTCAGTGTATTCATTTCTAAGTTAGGGATTTGGACTAAACGATCTCCAAGATCTCTTTCAGCTCTAGATCTATGATGTGCTATGGTTGCATCCCCCAAAATGCCTAACTTGATACATCTTTGAATTCCCGGATTATAGAAATAAATTAGAACCATTTTAACTGCTTAGCATGACTTCGGTGTTCCATCAACATAGTGTTTCCTGTCTGTAGCTTAACTGAACCTCATAGGCAAAGACCAAAGAGCTTTAAAATCAATAAATAGCAATCATTATCATTAATAACAATTTTGGTAATGTGAATAGTATACACATAGTCACAGAGACACATGACTTGGAAGAGTAAGGATAATTGAAAGACTAATTTCAATTGCTGCAAGTTATATGTTGTTCTTCCTGGCTTGTCCCTCCCTAAGTTCATCCATCACTACTGCCTCCTTCTCCTCCTCCTTCTTTCTTTCTGTATTATTCTTTCTTTCTCTCTTTTTTCCTTTTTCCTCCTCTCAGGTCCTCTCTTCCTCCTTCTCATCTTTCTCTACACTGGCTGAAGAGGGAAGGAAAGTGATGGGGCACATGAAAGAAATGGGAACACCCCTTCTTCAGCATAGGGCTCTGGGGAAGCAGAAAGAAAAAGATTCTCTGAAATGGACTCAGTTTGCTTTCTCCAACTAAAGCTATTAGTTGATCTTTATCTGGTCTTTCTCACATTTCTGGGCTACGTCATATTCCACCTCCTCTCTCCAGCTCACTCCTAAATGAGAAAGCACTTTATATCTACACTTACTATTTTTATTTCTTTTTTCCTGTGCTCCTCATCACTAGTACCTAGTGCCATTTTTCAATTCTTTATCTCATGTCAGGGCACACTGGGTCCAAATGGTCTTCCTCTTTCTTTTCTGTATCTCCCTGTGCATTCCCCCAAAAGGTATGGGCAGAAATATTTTCAAGACCCAAAGAAGCAAAAACCCCAAATCTGGGGAATGCGTGCCTGCACCCATTCACACTCACCAAGTATCTATGTTCTTTGGTCCTCCAAAGTCTCTAAGACCACAGGAATGGGTAAAGAAAGAATGTATATGTATGTACACACACACACACACACACACACACTTTCTCCTATATATACCACATATGCATATATGTACATACAATCATAAAACTAAGAGTTTCTAGGTTATTATCATTTATTCAATAGTTTGATGGCTTCTTAGGCTCTCCGATGTGGGTATTCCTTCCAGAAGCACAAACTGCCACCCAGCCACATTTCACCATACCGTCCATGTTTTTGGCCTGTCCACCTGTTATCCCTCTCTCACAACATGAGCAGACCACCTCCTCTTCCAGTCTTCTAGTTCCTGAATGATATTGTTTATACCACTTTTTCCACATGAAAATGAAAATAAATATTTGGACCCCCACTCAAACTCTTTGAATCAGACCATGGTTTGGGGTTTGCTTGGTTTGTTGGTGGTGGGTAGGTTGTTTGTTTGGGCGGTCTTTTTGGAGGGTAGAGGGGTAGTATTTATTCTATTTGCTTGTTTCTACTTTCCATTGTTCTTGTTTACTTCACAAATTCTACCACACTGCTTGATGTCTCTCCATAAGTAAAGCTAGGTAAGGAAATATTTCTAGGGAATCAAACTCTTGCCAAGAACTTGTGCTATGTATGAAGTGAGCAACCTCCTGTGTGCTCATTTCATGCCTCACTTCTGTGGAATTTTCCATGCTCTTTGAACCCTGATTTGGGCATGAAGTACATCATTTACATGGGGATAGGTAGGATTATAATGTATGGAAATGTGTTCATTTTTAAAGGTGTTTCCTTTGAGTTCCTTTGCTCTCCTTCCACTAATGAAGGACATGAAAAAGAACTTGATTGTCCTTTTGATACTATAGGTAAAGTCAGAATCACTTTTAACCCATAAACTGTCTTTCTTGACTTCTTTTCATGTCATCTTGTCTGCTGAAGCAGGAATTATAACTCTAGTATTACTGTCTGTATAATACCTCTGTGGCCTAATATTGCTGGTTGGGGATTGGGAGTGGGTTGGAGAGTAGAGAAAGGCAGAATTCAGTTTACCCAGATAGCTTTCAATTTGAATACACACATAATATGTGAGTTCTTGCACCCTAAACCAGGTCCCTTATTGTCATCTTTAGGCAATATCCTGAATGCACAAAGCAGCCCACTATTAATGCTACTGTTAGATACTTTTTCCCCCATTGGAAGGGTAAATAAAAGTTATAAGCGTATCAGAAAAATCAAGAGTTTGGGAGTAAATATAAGTTCTCTCATCATCTCTAATTGTCACTTGCTGTAGATGTCAAACTAATAGAGTAGCAGAATCTAATTTCCTTGTTTGATTCACCATGAAATTAAACTGAACTGACAATTTTTATTTTCACCTGGCAAAGTCGCCCGACACTATTTAAATCTAGCTAATCAAGTACAGTTATCTGCTGCGCACACTCATCTCTCCTCCCACACCTCTGATTTATAGGAGCCCACTTTCCAGCTCCCTCTAACAGCCTAGCCTTGGATTACATTTACAGTTTTAGAAGGTGTAAAGGAATGCATGGACATAGTTAGCAGAGGTGCTAGCAAATGTATCATGTCACAAATTACTGCTGAAAGATGAAAAGAAAGAAATATATGGAGAAAGAAAAAAAAAATCCAAACTCACTGACTGTATCATTGCTCAGAAACCTAACCTGTCAGGTAAAGCAGTGAAGTCTATGTCTAGGTTGGCATATATTAATTCTAAAATTAACCAATTTTTAAGAAAAAGACGTTTTGCCTCTTCTAAGAATGACATGCCACACTTTTTACATAGCCAGCACTGTGAAAGGTAGCAACAAGAGGTCTTGGGGTTCAACCAAATCCTGAATGCCTCAGAGTGACCACTGACTGGCCTTGGGTCCTCATTCGCCTGGATAGTATAAGTCTCATGTGGTTTATCAGGCTGGGCTGTGCCCAGCAGTACTTCACTTTACTCAGCTACCCATAATAGAGACTATGCCCTCAAGGACTTCACCCTCTCATCTGGAACTCCTGGCCCAGAGCTCCACTGTCTTGTTTGTTGCCTGTCTCAGGGAGCTCACAATTCAGACAGGCTTCCCTTCGCTTCTTGACTCTTAGTCATAGAACTCAGTCATGGCCATAAACTCTAGCGCCCTTTTCCCTCAGTTCTCAGGCCTTTCCAGTTCTGGAACCATAATCAAATCCACATCGCCATTGTTGCTAAAATTTGCCATTCTTACTGGATTGACTATAAGTAAATCAGCTCCCCTATGGATCTACTTGCTATCATTATAAATGCCTAAACCAAAACAATCCTCCCAAATTAGAGTGTAAATACCTTGAGGTTAGAAATTATCTGATTTTATATTTGTATCCCCAATAGCTGGGTGCTTAATGAATGTTTTTGTCATTTTACAGATGAGGAAACTGAGGTACAGACAAGTTACATGACTTGACTGGGACCATATAGCTAATAAGGGACTGAGATGGGAGTGGAGCCCAGGTGTTCCTGGTTCCAAGTTATTAGGTGCCCTTTCTATTCTGCCAAACTGCCTCTCAAAAAAAAAAAAAACAAAGCAACTTTGAGAACTTGAATTTCCCCAAAGGGAATATCATTAGGTGTGTATTCACTGACAGAAAATTTGTCATCTGAACTCCATGAAAAGAGACATTTCCTTCATAACCATTTACATGACCTTGGAAAACATTTAGTCTATTCCTTTATTTAGGGGTGAGAAAATTGCAGCAATATAAAAGAGAGATGTGACTTGCCCCAGAATACACGGATAGGAAATTCCCAGTATCCTTTCTACTGAACCATGGTGCCTTTTATTAAGAGAGAAAGATCACAGTGGTGGCACATGGAAGACTAGCTATATCATAAAGAAGAGAAAAACTGTGGAGCCAAGTCACAGCATCAGTGCCTAAATGCTGGTCGTTGCAACCCTTTGCATGACATCATTCCTGAGAGCGATTAATAAGGAGTATGGTCTGATCCATACAGTTTCTTAAAAATCCCAAAGAGGTCTTTGTGTCTCGAGTCCCACTGCAGTGGAATGCTGGACAGGCCATGAGCAGGATAAGTATAAACAATTGTAATTACTGGAAATAACTTCTGTTTCAGATCATTCCTAAGGATTAGGGGGAATCTCAGGATCTGGAGTATAAGTAGGGATGCTTGACTGGACTTGATCCAAAATTCCACATTTTAAGCAGGAGCTGGAACCTATATTAAAATCATCAAACTATGTCACTTCTATGTATACATTAAATAAAGTTGTTTTCAAAAAAAAAGGTTACCAGCTGTTCTCCATCTCCACTAAGGATGGAATGATAGGATAAAAAGAAATCAAAAGTATGGTTGAAAGAATTTGGGTTAGGTCAGGCTTAGAACATAACTTTAGACTTTCTCTGTTTGGCACTGAATTCTTTCTGCTAAACCAGACAATCCCTTTCCCTGAAAATAAATTGAGTAAGCCATGGCAAAACCAAAATAACAGGCATAGAATAAGCAATAATTGGTGGGAGAGGAATGAAAATTTTTTTAATATATAATTCTTTGAGTAGAGATGTTTTGGTATTATTAAGCGGGGACAGCTGGTATGCGATAGTATGGTAAAACAGTCAATGTTAACTTTGGAGGTACGAAGGGCTGGACATGAGACCTGTCTTTGACAAGGATTGACTGAATGACCATGAACAAGCCACTTAATTTCTCAGTGCCTCCAGAAAACTCTGAGGCAGCTAGATGGTTCAGTGGATAGAGTGTGAGCCTGGAGTCAGAAAGACCTGAGTTCAAGTTGGGCTTCAGACAGTTACTAGCTATGTGACTCTGGGTATGTCACTTAACTTCTGTTTGCCTTATTCCACTAGAGAGAGAAATGATAAATCACTCAAATTGCGTGGAAGTGAGTCCACAGCATGCTTTCCAGTGATTCAAAGCCCTTGCAGTTAAGAATTTAATGTCAATCTATAAACACAGATTTGTCATTCTGAGGAAAATATCAATATCAGAGTCCAGAAGTGTCAAAAACAGCTTTGTGATGGTGCCATCAATTAGGCTAAGGCTCAAGTGCCAACAGTTGTGACAGGGGATATGATGAAACGACTTCAGTCATAGTAAAAGAATAACCATCTTGATTAAAGCAGCATACTAATTCATAGTATCTCATAGATTTAGAACTTACTGAGTGCAACACCCTCCTCCCACAGATGCGGAAACTGAGGCATGGAGTATATAAGGTGATATTTGAACCAAGCTTTTCCTGTCTCCAAGCCCAGTGCCCTACTCACTACAATACAATGGAACCATGGCAGAGAAACCAGAGCCAGATATCAGCCACCTACCAGCCCTTTTTAGTTGTAATTTTAAAAAAGTCAATTCAAATCATAATTAAGTACCTGTTGTGTACAAGAGCACTCATCTCAGAATAGATAACTTTGCAGTTGTTAGAAAGTTCAGACAAACACTGGCAATTTGTGTAGCCAACTGAAGGGAAACTGCTAGGAGAATAGGAACATTATAGTTGTCTATGCAGGAAAGGGATGTCATTTAAGTTACTGGGGAAGGGACATACACATAGTGAAGAACAGGACACTGTAAGCAAAGCACAGATGAGTTATATTGGGATAATTTTCCCAGAATTGTTTCAAGAGTCAAGACAGGTACATTATCTCATAAGAGGAAAATTATGAAGAAATCTGCAAGCAGAAATCACAGTCCAATAAGTGAGAATCACAGTTGAGCTTCTAAAGAGGGAACTGTCTATGGGTCTAATGTTATTAAAGCAAAACTGGAAACGTAAAAAATTAAAAATTAAATATGGAAGAAAGTAAAGCAAAGAAAGCAAAGATGACTAACATAGTGATAAAAGCAACACTAACTACAACATGTAGGACCAGAAAGGAATATGATATATAGCAGAGGTCACTGTTATTACTCAACAGCTTAGTGCATTCATTCTTTTGCATAGTTTCCTGAGGATAGCTGCTGGAATTGAATACTAAGTGAAAAAGTGTCCCACTGAGAGGAGGGCTTTTGATTAACCTGAGAGAAATCATTAATCTTACCAAAGAAGACAGGAAGAATTTCAGGGCAGTTGGATCAAAAGAAAGCATTTTAAATCCAAAAACCACCAACTCCTTTTCAATTCTACCAAAAATTCTGACAATATCAGGAAATGTAGTCAGATATCATATTGATCAATAAACAATGTTTTTATGGCTGGTCTGTACAAATATGACAGCATGTTCATGTGAAATTATTGGGTCTAAGTAGGGCAAGACCAGAGGTGAATTGGTAGATATTTAACAACTTCAAAAAGAAAAAAACCATGCAAGACAAAATTTTAAGTTTAATCTGTATTATTAACATTTTCTCCATCATTTTCCTGTCTAGACAATTAACAAAACAATAAATCAAGCCTTGATTCATAGCATTTGTCAGTTTCTGTGGTATCAATGCTCACACTGATAATTTAACAATCGGCTCATGGGCTGGTTCCAGCTGGCTCCAGTACACCCCTGGGTGACCACCCCACTGATGGACACACGCTTGAGGAAACACCTTCAAGCTCAATGGACATACAATATAAAAATGAAAGCATTTAACCTAATCAAAGATAACAAAAGAATGAATAAGAATTCACTAGGATTACTGGATCATAGCTCTAGCACCAGAAGGAAAGCCAGAGACCAGCCAGTCTAATCAATCCCATTATCGTACAGACAAAAAATCTGCAGCTCACATAATTTGCCCAAGGTCACACAGGTAATGTCTGAGAAAGGATTGAAAAATGCCATCTAAAATATAATGTCTTATGTTTGTGGAGGACATTTTTTTTTTTGTTGCTCTTATGTGCTGCACTTGATTCTAAACATCTAGAGAGAAATAAACGTAAATAAGACAAATCCTCACCTCAAGGAGCTTACAATCTAACTAAAAAAATAAGGTATGTACATAAAGGGTGTGTGTGTGTGTGTGTGTGTGTGTGTGTGTGTGTGTGTGTGTGTCCATGTCTGTGTGTGTTTAAAATGACTGAAAGCAGTTAACATCATCATTATTGCTGACATTTATAATGTGTTTTCAGTTTTACCAAGTACTTTGCATACTTTGCCTCATTTGAGCCCCACAACAACCCTGTGAGGTAATTACTACAAGTATCATTTCATTTTATAGATGATAAAGCAGAGATTCAGAAAAGTTATGACTTGTCTGTGAATGAATGAATGAAAGAATGAATGAATAGAAAGACACGCATTAAGTATTTACAATATGCCAAGCAGTGTGTTAAGCCCAAAAGATATAAATACAAAAGGCAAGATATGGCTGCATTTTTCTATGTGTTCTATGGCTTCTTACTTCTACAACCTCCACTCTTGATTGCTTGGACTTTGTCTACCATGTCATAGAATTCTCTTCATCCTGGAACTTCTCTCCAACTCCTCACATGGAAGGACTCTCCACCTCGACATCTCTTTTTCTGACTTATTGGTTCCACCCATAGTCTCTATTTTAAAAATAGTACCCAAGAGGAATGAATTTAATAAATTGATTTTCCTGAAATGGTACCCCAACTATATTCCTCCCTTCCTTTAAAAAAAATCTTTCAATGATACTCTGTTTCCTGCTATATGAAATTCTTCTGCTTGATCATTTATCTTCTAATTCCACTGTAGTGATCCAATCTTTCTTCCCATTATAGTTTACTTATCTTAGAGCATCTTTGATATTCTCCAGCCATTCCATGATCAATGTTTGATTCCATATTTTACCTCATGTTATTTCTATCTTTCTTTTTATCCCTCCATTCCTGAATGCAATGCCCTTCTCTGCTTTTTGAAAGTGTTCATTCTACTCAACCTTGAAGAACTAGTTCAAAATCACATCTTCATAAAATCCTTTGAATACTCTAGAATTCTTAGAATACTCTTTTCACTTTCTTTTTTTCCTTCAACATTTAGTATTTGTACCACGTAATTTAGAAATGGGGGGAGGTGGCATGTGGGGAATTCAGAATAGTAACTGTACAGTAGTTACCACAATTATATAATCACTTGCTCTTTAATGCTATTTCATGTATTAGTTTTTTCTTCCCCCACTAGACTGTAAGGTCCTTGAGGAAAGAGACCAGATTGTCTGCTTCTATATTTGTGTCTCACAGGGCTGAGTATATGTTGGTGGGTTGTCTGTTGTTCATTTGCACAGTCACTTCTGACTCTTCATGGCCCCTTTGCTGGTGTTTTCTTGTCAGCAACACTGGAGTGGTTTCCCATTTCCTTCTCCAGTGGATTGAGGCAAACAGAGGTTAAGTGATTTGCCCAGGGTCACATAGCTAGTGAGCATCTAAGGTCACATTTGAACTCATGTCTTTCTGACTCCAGGCTCCACACTTTATTCACTGAACCACCTAGCTGCCTCCAAGTATATGGTAGGTTTCCAAAATAAACTTCCTAGGTATTTGTACTAGCTAAATTAATAGCTACATATATATTTAAAAGCATGATTAATTACATCATTATCCTATCTTTACCATACCACAGGCCCCAGAAAGTGGCCTAATGACTCATACCAAAGTCCTTGCACAAGAACTTACTCATTCTCCATCATTGGACCTGGGAAGATGAGAGTCCCCAGCCATGTCCCTTCTATGGTATTGGTTGTAGAGTCTTCTTTCCTTGGGACATATTAACAGCTGACATTTACATAAGATTAGAAACACTATAAATATATTATTTCATTTGATCATCACAACAACTATGTGAAGCAAATACCATTTTCATCTCATCTCTCCCACCTATCCCCATTTTAGAAATGAGGAAACTGAGATGAAACAGGGATGAGGCCGTGAGGTTGCCATTTTTCCAGTGTCACATAACAACTAAGTATCTGACTCAAGATTTAAAACCTGGTCTTCCAGATTCTAAATCCATCAATCTCTCAACAACAAAACAAAATAAAAAACAAATAAAAAATGATCACTAAAGAAGGTACCAAATAATGCTTCATAAATAATGCTTCATTAATTCTATTTCTGTTCAACTGTCTTAATGAACAAAGAACTATATTTTTTTATAAATAAGGATCTTCTAGCACTGTGTAGGCTGATCATTTAGACATACGTGGTGTCCCTAAGTCAAGGAGTATCTGTGTTCTTAGAGTGTATCTAAGCATGAATGATCCTAATGAGTCTGAATCACAGAAGCATGGTTTATCCTCACTCAAGAACAATCAGTGTTTATACTATCGCACCTAGTGAATATTAGATAAATATTTACTTAACTGAATACTTTAAAGTTGAAAATTAAAGTCAGACTAGAGTAATTAACATCACCACAAAGACGAGAATGAAGGTAGTGAGTTGAAGAGTTGTAGTTGCTTGTTTTAACTGTTGTGACCTCTTGAAGTGGTTTGTCAAGACTAGCATCCTTCCCCCTAATACAGCAGGATTGGGGCAGGCACAGAAACAAATAACTAAAATAACGGTGAATCTCCATGTGTAGACCTCAAAAGAATTTTACTAATTCCTTTGTGCTGTCTCATCTAGCTTTCTTACGATAGGTGTTTTCAAAAGGTGCCTGAGGTCTACTTACCCTAGATTAGTGCATTTCTAAGAGGCTTAGGCAAATCACATCAGCTTCATGGACCTCAGTTTCCCCATTTGTAAGATGAGAGAGTTACAGTAGCTGCCTGTTAAAATCTTCCCATTATGAGAATTATTATTGTCTGATGGAAAGGATACTGGTCTCAGAAGTCAATAAGAGCTAGGTTCAAATTCTGCCTGTGATAACTCACTTCTGACTCTAAGCAAATCATTTTCTTCCTCTAGTCCTCAGTTTTCTCATCTATAAAGTGAGACATTTGGATTCAATGGCTTCTAAGGTCCTTTTATGATAGAGCTTCCTCCGTGCTTGGGACTATAAAACAACACTGGTCGTAACTGCTGAGGCCACTCAGATCCTGCCTATTATTCTGGGTAAGGCTGATTTTCTAGAACCAAACTTGGGCTATCTCTCACTGATCATCGCAGCAAGTCTGAGATCCAGATTGCCTGCACATGCATCCCTGTATCCTTGTCATATGGATATACCATTACATAATACCAGCAGATCTAAGAGTTCGTAATATCTATGTCTCTATTTCTTGAGATCCTGATTCAAAATAGCACCCCTCTCCCACTGTGAGGCTTCCCAGTGCAGAAGAGGCAACCCTGAGTCTTCAAAAGCTATGCGAACAGAATGGAAGCTTTAGTAGTTTCTCTTTTGTAGTTATATTGTTTTTGTGCATGGTATTGAGACTGAAGCAAAATGGAAACTGATGTGTAGTTTGTATTTCTGCTCATAGGTTTGAGAGATTATGTGACTTGTCTTTTAGCTAGTCTATATGAGGCAGACTTTGAATTAAGATCTTCCTCTCCACCAACTGAATGTAAGTTCCTTGAAAGCATTAACAATTTTTTTGGTCTTTTTCATCCATAGAGTCCAGCAAAACGTTTGTAACATAACAGATGACTATTATTCGTCTGGCATTTATTAATTACTAATCAATAGTTATTGATTAATAAACACCTTATTCAGGATGAATAAAGTATTACTTAAATTTTAAAATCTTAAATTGCTCAACTTAAATTTAAAGAGATTGATCATTGCCAGTTTTGCTATCAGGTACTAAAAGATCAACCTCCTAAATCATAGCAGGGCTGCAATCTGCACAAGTAGAAGGATTATACCATTTCAGTGAAAACACACATCCTTGAATATTTACATAATTATGCATCATATACTTGGATTTGGAAATGAATTTATACATCATCTAGCCCAATACCTTCATTTTATACATGGGAAAACTGTAGCCCAAACAGGTTACATGATTTGCCCATGGTCCCACAAGGAGTAAATAGCAAAGTTGAGATTTGAAACTACCTCCAAATCCAATGACCTTTCTACTATTCCACACTCTATAGAGCAAAATGACTATTCAATAACAAATTAGCAAAATTTGGATTCAATACCACCTTATTTGTTCCCCTTCCATTGCCATTAGATCACCCTTTTCTTTACTTACAAGGGCATATCCCTTTCAAAGTAATTCAATATACAGATAAATGAAAGTTCAGCACCCTCACTCACTGCCAGAGCCCTAAAGGCAATCAAATATGTCCTTCCAGGAAAATCCAATTGCACCAGGCTTCGATGTGTTCAGCGACTTATTTGAATTTTTCCATTTTTTCCTGCTCTCACTTTGGATTAAAGTTCATATCTTTTGCAGCCAATCACAATGATGTTTGTGGCTTTTCCCTCTGCCTCTGGGGCATTTTTCCCATTCAGTTATTATGCTCCTGTGGGTGAGAATTTTACCCGAATATCCTAGTCATCTAAAAAGACTCTTTCATTTGCATTAAGCAGGGCCAAATGCTCAAGGTGATCAATTTGGACGAGTCCCCATCTTAATTGGAAGACTTCAGCAAGGTTTATGGGTAGGGTTTTTTTTCTTTAATACTTCAACCCCGTTATAGAGAACAGTCCAAATTGTTCCAGGTCTTTGCTCATTAATAGCATAAATCATGCAAAATGTTAGAAGTCACTTTTGCAACCGGTATTTGATGGGGAATTTAAATTAGACCACAGAGGGGAGAAAATGGTAGTACTCCTCTGAGGCAGTATGATTCATTTCTTGGTGGCAGACCAGAAGCTGAAAATGTGATACAATTTTATAATGAGCAGAAGCAATGACTCTGGCTTTCATTCAGTTCCAAAAATAGTTAGAAACAAGGCTGACCAAAAACCAGTCTAGTCTCATGTGCAGAATATTTTTAGGGGCTGTCTTCATGTTGGACCTTCTTAGACTCTCAATTTCTAATCTCTCCCTACTGCATCTCCCAACTCATCCTTTCTCTAACACTTTATAGCATCTCTACTCTGGTTAGCAATATTTGCTTCCCCCAGTTGCTACTCAGATCTCTAAGGACCAACAGCAACTCATCTTTGTTTTTTTTTTTCCTGATCAAGCAAAGACCTTCTTCCCTTTTTCCCCTCAAGGCTGCTGGGTTGTCTCACGTATATCATCCAACAAAGGCAGTGTGACCATAGTGCTTTCTAGATCTTCTCATCCTGCAGGCTAAATGCATCCCCTCCCTTCAGTGCATTCAACCCATCCTATCTCAGTATGAAACCATCCAGGAGTGTCTCAGCTTTCCTCAGAAGTCAGTTTGCCGTAGGACAATAGGGTACAGTCACTCTATGTTATTTTTGTCAGTCTCAGTGACTTTTAGGTTACTTAACATAAAACCCCACACAGTATTTCAGTTTTATGCTCTGGTTCTAAACCTCTGGATGGAACAGTAAAGGCTGAATAACTTGCTTGGCTTGAAGAACAGAGATTGTGAAGGGGATTTAGAGTTTTGAATGGTTAGAGAGGGTGCAGCAGAGAGGGAGGGAAAACTCAGAATAATCAGATCCAAAGAAAAGAAACCTTCAGTCAACTATGTATCATTTCAGAAAGAAAGTATTCTGTATTTTGTATACAGTTAATTGCAGAGTTCTTGGGGAAACAAAACCCAGGAACATTATCATGAGTTACCATATAATTACCATTGTTTCCAATGAACTTACTACGTAGTTACTACATTATTACAGCAAAATAAAACATGTTATTCCATGGTAACTATGCAATTAGCTCATGTCACCACCAAATGTACACTTATTAAATGAACAAAGAAATGAAATGTTCTCTTTCCCCCTCCATACTTGTGAGTCACAATATTGTCTGTCTTTTAGAAATGACATAATGAATCTATGTACCAACACAGGAAATATGCAGATTATGCTTTTACTAATCATTTTTTCCAGTGAGTAAATGAATACCTTGGAAACAACAGACACTCTGCACAAAACAGTTATAATACAAGATAAGCAGGCAACCAACTCAATTTTTAGCAAAGACATTCAGGCAGTTAATGAAAGAGAGACGTGTGCTTTTTTTGTTGCTGTTTGGAAGGGTGAGTGTTTTTGGCAAACAGAATGCCTCAGAAGAGAGAAAGAGTTAGAAAATGATTGCAAATATTTCATTCTCTGTCAGGAGAAACTTGAAAACACAGAACCAACAAAAAAATGGGAATCAGGCTGGATACAAACAGAGGGAATATTTTCCATTTCTGTAGCACAGTGTGGTGTGGCAGAAAGAGGATTGGATTTTGAGTCAAAGTACATGGGTTTTAATCCTGCTTTTTTTTTTTAGTTAACTAGACATATGACCTTGAGCAAGTCACTTAACTTTTTCTCCTAATGTGTAAATTGAGGCATTGGACTACATGTCTTTGAAAGCTTCTTTCAAATATTACTCTGTGTTCTTATAAAACAATGAAACAAAACCCAAGGATGTCGAGATTTAGATGAGCGCTTTTAAAAGTATACCACTCAGTGAAAGCTTCCTCCTGGAGGCTGGCTGATTGACACTGCAACAACTGGACTTTGCAACAGGAAGATAGATTTCAGACCACCAAAGGATAGTGATGCCACAAGCTTTCCTAATGCTTTAGCATCTCTGTAGCTAGAGCACTGTGTTCAATCACCTTTCAGGGAAGCTAATTGCTAGCTGCTTACAATAATGAGAATGAGGCTGTTTATTGAAGCTAATTGATTTCCAATACTACAAAATTAATTAGGCAGAACAGGTGATCCACAGCTTCTCTGAGGCATATTTTAATAGTCTCTTGATTTAAGAAATTAACAAGGAGATTAATATAATTTAATTTGCTGGTTGCCATTTTCTGGAAAATGACTTTTTAAATCATTCAGCCGAAAGGTAGACAATTTGTGCCCTGCCCCAGCCTTCTGCTTTTTTTCTGGAGTCAACTCCCATCAATACCTCATATCTACCTAAGGAGAAACAAAGTTGGTTACTTAATTCCTCTGCATTTAAATTCTGATCAGGTAAATAAAGATTCCCAAGGATTATCTGAACTCCTTTAAAGTTGTTGTCTTTTTTTTTTTTGTCACCCTCTTTGATTGTCAGAAAGATACCTTAGAAAAACACTCTTTGTCTTCTAATATATACTGTATTTATACTTACACATGAGTTCCATAATTCATGGTTGATGTGTTATTTGGAGAGAATGCTGGCTGAATGTAATACCAGGTCCCAATATTTCCATTGTAAGACATTGTAAAAGATAGTTTTGGGGGTGAAAACAAATAGAATACAGGTGACTAAATTCCAGTTCTGAACAATTATATAAATTCCTTTAAGCACAGCCTAATTTAAATAGTTGATTAATGAACTGATGTCAATCTAGAAGTTTCTGATGACATATTGCAAATCTTTATCCTCAGCCCCATTTCTTCAACATTTTCATCAATGATCTATTTGAAAGCCAGGATGGAATGACATAAATGGATTTGCAAATGACATAAAGTTAGGAAAGATAGTTAATGTAGTGGATAATAGAATTGGAATTCAAAAAGATCTCAGTAGACAAGAATGATACTTATTATGCCCTTGAAATTCCCTATTTTCTGTCAAAGCTCAGTTCAAGGGTCACCTAATACATAACAGATTTTCTGATCCCCTCCCTCAGGGGCAATCTTCCTTCCCATCCCAATTACTTTGTACATAAATTGTATTTACCTATATATATGTATATTTTTTTTCTCAATACAACTAGTTCTTGATTGGCATGAATATTGAATTCCATGAAATGGTCACATGGATTTGAATCATACTATTTAAAGTTCTAATTGTGTAAAACACAGTCTTTGGTTCTAGCCCAGCGAAAAATCTGAATTGGGAATTCAAATAATGTGACTACTTCAAGAGTTTCATGATGTGCACTAATTGGGACCTAGCTATAGAATGTAAGCTCCTTCAGGAAATTTGTTATTACATTTCTGTTTCTGTATACACAGCTCCACAGTTCCTGACACACAGTACTCACTTGTCTAATGAAAGAATGAAAGAAGTTAACTAATAAAACTTTTTTAAGGTACTTAATGTGCTGTGTGCAACTTCAAAAAAATAGTAGTGCCTGGACCAAAAATGAGGAAAAAAAAAAAGGTTAGGGTTAGATAGACATGAATTCCCATGAAAAATATCCAGGAGTTTTAGTGAACTACATACAGGCTCAATGAATCTACAAAGCCACATGGCAGCCAAAAATTAAAAACAAAACAAAACTAAGTTGTAGATGTAAGGGAGAGGGGGAGGGATATAAGGGTCATTTCATTGGTATAGGAAACGCAATGAGGAAATGGTCTCTAAAATGCAGTTTTGCACCTGCTTTCCACCTTCAGTCTTAAAGAATTTGGAGGGATACTGAGAAGTTAAGTGACCTACCCAGGGTCACAGAGCCAGCACGTATCAGAAGCAAGACTTGAAGACAGATCTTATCAACTTTGAGACCAACTATCTGTGCTACATTGCTTCCTACTGAATTCTGCCACTGTGTCTTGAAATAAATGTTAATTGTGTGGGGGGAAATGGATTTAGAGTTAGAGTTTGAAGCCTAGATCTCTCATTTACTACCTGTGTGACCTTAGACAAGGTCACTTAACCCTTAATCTCCATCGGACCTGTTTTATTCATGTGCAAGGTAAGGGATTTGGATTAAATGTCCTTTTTGTGCCCTTCTCGCTCTAAAGTTGTGATCATATGAGCTTTAGTTCTGAGAGATATGTTTTAGGATGGATATTAGCAAGGATAACTGTCTGCCTAGAAGGATATATAGTACGTAAAGGGGATTCAAAATCATGTCCTATGAGGATCAGTTGAAAAACTTGGGAGTGCTTAGACTCGACAAGAGCAGAGTGAGAGGAATTATACTAACCATCTTCGAGTCAAAAATGTTCAAGTTGCTTCCCAATTAGACCAGTGGCAAATCATAATGTTCAGTGTTAGGTTCCACATTTTAGGAGGTAAATTGATAAACTAAAGATCATCCAGAGGTTATTCAAGAGTGCCAATTTTGTCATTTAACATATTAATGATTCTTAATTCAGAGAAGATTTAAGTGGGATATGATAGATGTTTTTCCATATCTGAAGTGCTGCCATATGGAAGAAGCCTTAAGATTTGTTCTGTTTAAAACCAGATGGCCAATCTAGAAGCAACGAGAGGAAGTTATAATTTCCCAAGGAGGTAACTTTCAGTTCAATGTAAGAAAAAAAAAATTTTTTTTCTCACAATTAGAGGCATCTGAAAGTGGAATGGGCCACTTTGGCAGGCAATAGTTCCCCATCACAAGAGTACTTCAAGTAAAAGCTGGTTGCTATCCAGGGGATTATGGTTCAGGTACAGATTGGATTTGAGGGCCTTTGAGATCTTTTCCAACTCTAAGATTCTGCATTTCTGTGAATCATTTGAAAAGTAATCACGCATAAGAGGGCTTAGGTTTCTGTTTGGTCTAAGAGGGGTAGAATAAAGGGAAGTAGATTTGGGCTTAAAATGAGAAAATTAAAACTCTCCACTCCCCCCAAAATTAGAATGGATTGATAGCTTTATCAAAATTGAAGGTCTTCCAGAAAAGACTACATGACTATGTGTCAGGAATATTATAGAGGGCATTAATGCTTTACATAGAGGTTGGATGCCCTGCATAAAGGCAGAAAATGGTAAAACAGAAAAAAATTGGATTTGGAGTGAGACGATTTGGATTCTAATTCTACCTCTTCCGTATACTACCTCTGTGGCCTTCAAATCACATCTCCTATCTATTTATCAATTTACTCATTTGTATAATTGGAGAATTAGACTACATGATCTCTGTGGTCTTTTCTGTTTCTAAATACTGTTAAGTTTCTTCCAAATCTAAAATGCAATTATTCTAAATGCCTTATAAGAACTTCTGCTAAATTTCCAACAGTATTAGAGGATTCCTCAATGATCACTTTAAATCTAAAAAAAATTTTCACATTAGTGGAATAGAGAAAAATCTGGATTTTTCCTTCTTTCTTCCAGTTACAACTGAGACTATTTTTCCCCTAAGGACAAAAACAATTTTGCAGAAAGGCTAAGAAGAGGGACCTGTCTGGTTCTATATAGGGATAAAGTAGGCCTGGGATAGGGTCACTATGGTAACAGGATTCTGGGGATGGTGCTTCTCTTCCCTCCCAACACTTAACAGTAGTGAAGGCTAGTTTGCCCCATCCTCCAACCAGGTCATATCTGTGGTTGTCCTGGGGTGGGGGGGTGGGGCGCCGCATTACATTGGTAGAGATCCATGAGCACAGGGCTAGGCCTTGGTGCTCTAGGACAAAGCTCCAATTCACCCTGAACTAGTAATAGCTCTGGTTCTTTCCAGTCCTTTTGGGACTGATACACAGATACATAGACTCTTTCTGTTCCTCGGTAAGAGTCAGAGTATGTATGACAAGACCTGAAGCTGTCCAAAGCTTTCATTAAGCACAAGACACTGCCATCCCGAAGCCTCCATTTGATGTAGAGAGGTCGATAGTATACCCTATCTTTTCAAATTGAGCATCCTGGGAGACTGAACAGCAGAGTTGAAAGAGGGGATGCTTCAAAAGAAAAGAACAGGAAGGTCTTTTCATTCTCTTCTTGGTTTTACTGTCAGGTTTTGTTACCTTTTATTTTTTGTCTCTAGGACACTAGAAATAAGCTGGCAAAGTTTCAGAGGAACACTGTATAGGAAAACCCAGCCCTAGGAGCCTCTGTGAAAAGGGAAAATGATTTATGATGGAAATTGACAGCATTTCCCCCAACTCCTATCTACACATGCTTTGAAAACCTACATATAACTGTGTCCTAGAAAGTGGACTCTCCATTCAAACTGTCAAGCCCCTAACTATGAAAAATAAAGTGGACAATTTTTCTTACCACTGAGGTAACTATTAATTCTACTTTTTAGTGTGTCTTTTAAAAATCATCCACCAGAGAGATGGGGGGGGGGGGGGGGGTTGAAGAAATCTGCCCTGAGCTGGATAACATTACTGACAATATGAAAAAGGAAAAAAAAGCATCCAAAGCCTTGCTCCTAAGGATTGTGTTCATAAAAGATGGGAATTAGTGGGAAAAGATCAGCTTTCCTTCTTTTCTCAGGTGGTTGCTGCTGCTTTGTACTAAAAGGTATATACCCATTAGACTAGCGTCCATACTTTGAAAGGAGGCTTGATATTGTCAAAAGCGCAAAGACATGCCACACCGTGCTTTCATATGATGAGTGTTACTGGAGATAAAGATATTACAGTGATCTTTGTGGAGCTGAGCTCATAGATATGTTCTCATTTAAAAGTACAATTAAATTTCCTTAAAGGAGAGAAATATTATTGTGCTAGAGATATCTGAGATATAATCTTTACCTAAGAATTCCAGTATCTTCTCACCTGAAGGCTAGGCATCACCCACTTTTAAGTATCTCCCTGGGAAGTAAAGAATTTTTGCCCCATAGTTGTGGTCACAATGCTTTTTGTGTCTCTCTTATGGGCATAATCCCCCCAATTAATTTGCTTCAGAAGTAATGGAGTTCAGACAAATGCTAAGGCTCTCACATTCATTTCAATAAAGCCCCAGCTTTTTCCCTTCATAGGCTGAGAAGTGTTATTTACAAAAATAACAGAAGAAAGGGCAGCTGAATAGCACAGTGGATGGAGTACGAGCCTGGAGTCAGGAAGGTTCATCTTCCTGAGTTCAAATCTGACCTCAGACTCTTACCAGCTGTGTGATTCTGTACAAGTCACTTAACTCTGTTTGCCTCAATTTCCTCATCTGTAAAATGAACTGGGGAGGTAAACTGAAAACCATTGTAGCATCTTTGCCAAGAAATGGAGTCACAAATAATCAGACATGATTAAAACTACTCCACAATAACAACCAGGTAAAAGCAGTAATATAAATATTATAGATCTCAAAATGCTTTGTGCACGTTCAAAGGGTCATGACAGGGAACTTAGAGGTCATCTACTCCATTTTCCTTATTGTATATGGAAGCAGGGAAGGAGAACTGATGAAAACATGCCTGATCAATTGATTTCCCAGTTGATATAATCACAGAAGTTAATGACCAGGTAATAGCAACAAGTTATTAAGATTTTAATCAAAAGTGCAAACATGTCTATAGGCATCTCCTGAAGAAATTAATTGGGAAGTACTCTTAGAATTAGAAGGCATCTAGGCATTGGATGGCCAAGGATTAGCCACCCCCCTGGAGGTTCTTTAAGATGTGAAATATACTCTGGAAGTCAAGAATAAACGCAGGATACAACCTTGCAGTGAGGCATATGTATGTGTATGCGGTGGGCGAGGCACTGTGTGTATGGGTGCGTGTGTGAGGGGCTTTAGGATTATGTCTGTTTAGCTTACTATGAAGACTTCCTGAGGGGTTTGTACTGAGCACACCCAAATCACCTAACCAAGAGGATCCCTGTGTTCCCTACCACATGGGTGAGGGTAGCCTCTTTTGATTCATTACATGGCCAGAAAGGTGATATCTTTAAAATGGGTCACACTGGGACAATCTCTCTCTTTCTGAAACCTTCCTTGTTGCTACATCCAGAGGATGAAGATTATAGTTCACCCACAAACCAGATGCTATAAATTGAACCAGTAAGGGGAAAGGACATCCTTCCTCTGTTCTCTCTCTTTCACCCTGACTGCAAGAAATGGCTCCAGGGATATTTGTTTCTTTGCTATTTTGTTTGTCCCCAGTTTCAGGTGCATGGAGTATCAGGACCTGATTCAGGAGTATAAACCATGGCTTTTAAGTGGCTAAATGGAACTTGGATATGGGGACAACCCATCTACAATTGGGGAAACACTATCATGGGGACTGGAGCCATTTGTAAAGAGCTTAATAAATACCTCCAATCTCAGTAAGGGTACCTGAGAACTCTGGGAGAACAATGAAAACATAACACACCTGGCTTTCAGGTGGTAGGAGCCAGGTTATTCAATGTTACATATATATATATATATACATTTTCATCAATCATCTATTTAACCAATATTTATTAAAAGCAGGACATTTTGTTGGATGATACATATTATGCAATAAAATCCACCAGCTCCCTATTGTCTTGAGGACAAATTATAAATTCTTCTTTTGGCATTTAAAGCACTTTACAACCTGACTCTAATCTATTTTTCCAGACTTTATATGTATTACTCACCTCTATCCACCACCCTTCCTTTCCACAGACCAGACAAATTCAACTCTCTTTGTTCCTGTCTCTGTCTCTATATCTTTGCAATGGCTAGCCCCTCCTCCTGCAGTGCATTTTCTCCTCTCTTCTGCCTCATAGAATTCTTCATATCCTTCAAGACTCATTCTCTTTTTATAATATATTTTTATTACATTAAATCTAATTACATGTAAAATATTTAACATTCATTTTTTTTCAATTTTGAATTTCATATTCTGTTTGTTCCTCAAACCCCTTCCCCCTCCTTGAGAAGCCAAGCAACTGGATATTGATTGTATATGTGAAGTCATGCAAAACATATTTTCACATTAGCCATGTTGCTTTCTATATTCCAAATAAATATTTTTGACTTGTTTGGGTCTAATGTGCTCTTCCAATCTTGTTGTCTTTTGATTTTGTTCAATTGATTTTTTCTCCACCCTCTGAATTTTTGCATTTCAGTTCTACTGCTTTAGAATTTTGTTGTTGCTGTTCTAAATTCTCAGTTCTCTTAATAGACTCAGATTTCTTTCTTAAGAGTTCAAGTTTCTGTCCTTATGTCTTTGATATTTTAAATTGATTCTCTGATTGTTCTTCTGAATTATTCTGATGGTGCACCATTGTTATTTCTGGAGTGGCTTACAGAATTAATTGTAAGCCTGAGTCTTCTTTGTAGAATAACGAGTTAAATTTTTGTTATAAAGTAATGATCCACTGAGGTGTTTTCTTTTCTTGAATGTTCATACCTCCTCCTTGGTGAGATTTTATTTCTTTTTGTCAATCATTCTGCTGATTTTTTTATGGTGTCCTTGTGGTAGTTATATTTCTTTCTCTTAATCCTTTCCCTTCTCTGTGTTCAGTATGGTTGTATTCCCTACATCCTCAACCTCCAGAACTTGCTTCTTCTTTTTTGTTCTCTGAACCCACCTCGTTGAATGAAATATATGGTCTCAACCCAGTCTGACACAGTTGTAGGGAGTTTACAAGTGGCCAATATAATTTTATGGTTCACATACCTCTCTAAGAGATTCCCTTCAGTTCTTCCTTCATCTCTTGGCCTTCAGTTAGTTTCTATAATCTTCAAGTGGAAGGGAGGAGAAGGAGGAAGAGGAGGGAGAGAGAGAGAAGAAGGAGGGGGGACAGAGAGAGAAGTGAATTAAATTCTCCAGTAAATAGAAAGAGAATGGAAGGAAAGATTTTTGTTTTAATTGCTGAATGTAAATGATACATTTAAAACATAAACATATAGACACACACAAAGTAAAAATGAAGGGAAGGAACATAAATTTATTTGCTTCAGGCAATTTTTTAAAAAGAAAATTATTTCATTATTTCACATAAGGCAACAATAAAAATTGATGTTATCAAGACAAATAAACATATAATATGTTTAAAGACAACATAGACAATGGAGAATATAACATTATTACTAATTCCTTAAAAGCAAATCTAGGCAAATTGCAAAAGACATAGATAGTAACAGGAAAAAATACTAGTAGAACTTAATTTTCCCATCAGAGATGGAGAAATGCAACAGAAATACAAACAAGAAGGAAAGGAGGAAGCCAAACAGGTTATTATAGAAAAATACAGATTTGATTGACCAATAATAATTTCTTAATAGGAACTTTAAATAGTACAAATATATTTCAACATGTCATGCTGACTTTACAGAAACTGATCACATTCTGGTATAGACAGGAATCATAAATATTTTTATAGGCAGAAATAATAAACATCTCATTTATACCCTAACATAGTAAAAGTAGCAATTAATTGAGGAAATACATGCAATATATATATATTAATGAAGCCTAAGAGAAACCAAGCAATGACAGCCTTGACTAATGAATGTATAAGGAATAAATCATAGAAATGAGATATAATGCTGTAAAAAATAAGACAATATACCAAATTTTATGAGCAGTTAAATCAGCCAAAGCAAGAATATACATGCACACACACATGTGAGCATGTGTGTATACTTGAAAATATATTAATGAAGTAGAGAAAAAGATCACCAATTGAAAATATGAATTCCAGAAAATAAAAAAGAATTAATAACCCTAAAACAAGCTTAAAAAATAAATTTTGAATATTAGCAGAAGAACAGAGAAACTTGAAAATAAAGAGAAAATAAATTGATAAGCAACACAGACTCAGGTATTTGGGAGCAGGGAATGTTTAACCATTAACTAACTTGATCAAAGAAAATATAAGTCAAATTGCATATATAAAAATGAACACAGTGAATTCACAATAAATTGTGAAGAATAAGGATTATTATAACAAATTACTAAGTACAATATATATATATATATATATATATATATATATATATATATATATATATATATATATATATATACTAGCAAAGCAAAGAATTCAATGGGTATAGATAAAAATCTACAAAAATATGAAATTCCTAAACTTACAAAACACACATGCAAAAATCTTAACTCAGTGTGGGGATCAAGTAAGACAAAGATGAATTATCATAGTGCAGCAGAGGGTATTGAAATGGACTGGGTAGATTTAAGTGTGATTTCTATCAAACATTTTAAAAATCCATCTCATGAAACAAAAATTATTCTCAAGAAATAGAGACAAAAGGAAATCTACAAAACTTGCTTTTTAGGATAAATGTGGTCATGATCCTCAAGCTAAAGAGACAAAACAGAGAGTTAATGGGCATTGATATAAAACTTACACCTAGAATGGTTTATGAGAACCTGTACCAATATATCTAGAAAATGACCAGTTTGGATTTATTACAATGATATAAGGATGGATCAATAACAGGAAAAAAACATTAGCTTAATCAATTGGGCATATATATATATATATATGTATATGTATATATAATTTCAATAATATATAATATATATGTGTATAATTTCAATAAATCCAGAGAAAGCCTTTAACAAATACAGTGTTAATTTATGTTTAAAAACAAAAATTCTAGGAAATAGCAGGGTCCTTATTTAATATGATCAAAAGCATATATCTAAAACCAAAACCTAGAAATATTCACAATGCAGAAACACCAGAAGCTTCCCCAGGATGAAGAGGAGACTCCCCTCTCCAGAGGCAACTAGTGGTACTATAGATAAAACCCCGGGCCTGGAATTAGGAAGACCTGAATTCAAGTCTACCCTCAGATACTTACTGGCTTTGCAATCCTGGCCAAGTCACTTAAGTTCTCTTTGTATCAGTTTCCTCAACAGTAAAATGGAAATAATGCTTTCTACTATGACTAGCACATAATAGGCTCTTTATAAATGTTTATCCTTTCATTTCTTCATTATTATTTAACAATGTTCTAGAAGTGCTAGGTATAGCAATATAAGAAGAGAAGAAAATCAAAGATAAAGACGTTGAAAAATAGACAAAGCTATTTTCATTTACAGATATGATGTACTTAGAAAACCCCAGAGAATCAGCAAAATATATATGAGTAGAATAGACAGATACAAAATAAATCTACAAAAGTACATTAGCATATCTACAAAGTACTAACAAAATTAGGAAGATAATAATAGAGAAATTTCATTCATATAAGCCAAGGAGGCAAAAGACAAAAACAAAGGTCTAATATATATTAAAATATCCATTGCACCACTTTTTATAATGTCACAGAACTAGAAAAAAAGGAGGAAAGGGGTATTCATAATAGAAAACAAATCTTTTGGGAATGTTTTTATCTTTGTATCCCCAGTACCTGGCAGAGCATTTTTAAAATTCACTATACTGCATAACAAATATTTCCTATGCCAATCATGTAAAAATTATAAGAAGCATGAAGTATGGAATAGAGAATTCTTCACAGAATCAGAAAGACCTACTTTCATGTCCCATATATGATATACTCTGGCTTTGTGATCCTAGGTGAATTTCCAAAACCTTTCAGTACTACAGACAACTAACTCTCTAAGAGTGAGTTGTAGAGTCTGTGCTGATCTACAATAGCAGAGAGTTTCTCACCAACAGCTCCCTAGATAGAAACTGAAGAAATCACAGATTTGGTTAAATTTATATATATATATATATATATATATATATATATATATATAACAAATGTATATGTCTGTGTGTCTGTATGTCTGTGTCTATGTGTCTACATATATACACACATATACATACATACATACACACACACACACACACACACACACACATGCACACAAGAATGAATAATTTTATAAGATCAAGTGACCCTTGACATAAGACAAAAAACTGACCCTGGAGTCTGGAAGACTTCAGTTCCAGATTAACCTTGACACACAATAGCTTTTTTAACCTTGGCTAAAATCCCTGAACTCCATGTAAATTGTAAATTCATTGTAAATTGTGAAGCATCTGCATTTGTAGAGGAGATCTTTATCAGAAACACTTTACACCCATGAAATCACAGATAGACAGAAAAAGAAATAAGATCATTGGGCTGAAAAAGACATTAGATGTTGTCTGATACAACCCCCTCTTTTTACAAATGAAGGAATAAACCCACAAAGGAATAAACCCATAAAGCCATTTGACCAAGTTCACATATGTATCATGTGAAGGAGTCAGGATTAAAAATAACCAAAAATTCTTTACAGCTTCTAGAGAGAAAGTCAGTCAGTTAATAGACATTGATTAAGCATCTACTCTGTGCTAAGTGTTAGAGATAAACTCAAAAGCTTTGGAGAACAGAAAGTGAACTCAGAGATTACCTAAACCAGCTTGGTTGTTTTACAATTGAGAACACTAAGGGTTGCCCCAGTTAACAGGGACGTCTAAGTGTTATAATAGATAGAAGGCTGCACCCAGAGTCAAGAAGATTTGAGTTCAAATTCAGCTTATTAGCTAAGTATCCATGGGCAAGTCACTTAACTTCTGCCTTACTTTTCTCATCTGTAAAATGGGGATAATAATAGTGCCTAGGTTCTACAGCTGTTGTAAGATTAAAATGAAGTATTTGTAAGGGCTCTGTAAACCTTAAGTATGATATTAATGCTAGCTTTTACTGGTTTTGTTATAATAATATTTTGCTACAAATAATAATTCATTATAAATACTGGTAACAAGTTTGTTGTTGTTGTTCATTCATTTCAGTCATGTATGACTCTTCATGACCCCATCTGGGGCTTTTTTGGCAACAATACTGAAGTGGTTTCTATTTCTTTCTTCAGCTCATCTTATAGATGAGGAAATTGAGGTAAACAGGATTAAGTGACTTGCCCAGAGTCATATAGAGAGTGTCTGAGGCTAGATTTGAATTCAGGAAGATGAGTTCCTGAATCCAGTCCAGAACTCAAACCTAGGTTTTCTGACTCTAAATCCAATTCCCAAGATGGGAGCCTAAAAGAGTTTATGCAAGAGCTGCTAGACCTTTCAGAACAGTAAGCCCTACCTTCAGGTTTGTTTTAAGGATCAAATTAAGATAATATACGTTCAGTGTTTTGCAAACCTTTCAATGAGGCCTGCACAACCTGTGGCCCGCCAAAGAATTTTGGGCAGCCAGCAAAAAATGTAGAGGTCACCAGAAATTCTTTGGTGGCCCACAGGTTGTGCAGGCTTGCCTTATATGCTACATAGATGCTAGCTATTATTATTTTTACTAAGAGTCAAGGAGTGGTCTGAGTGAAGGAAAGATGAATGAGACAGGAGGCTTGAGAAATAAAGGAAATGTTTTGATTAATCATTGGGTGAAATCACTAAAGAATCAATAACCCATATGAAAATCAGAGAAAGAACAAGGAAAACAGTATTGAATATGGAGAAGGGATAGGAATGACAATCACTGATAATCTCCTTCCAAAGGCCTTTCTTAATATACATTTATCACCTATTTCTTTGAGGAAATATAAAGGCTTTGTGAGGAAGGCACTAAATAAACATTAATGTTCTATATAAATCTGATTTCTCATGTTTAGCATTCAACCCATGTGACTGAAGGGGAGAGAAAGGAATACTGGTAATAAATACTGGTATTCCTGTAGACAGTCTCTAAAGACAAAGGGAAACTAAGTGATCTGTGAAATCAATTCAATTAAACATTTGCCAGGTGCCTATAGTTGTTGAAGGCAGGGA
Organism: Notamacropus eugenii; assembly: GCF_028372415.1. Classification (NCBI taxonomy): domain Eukaryota; kingdom Metazoa; phylum Chordata; class Mammalia; order Diprotodontia; family Macropodidae; genus Notamacropus; species Notamacropus eugenii. The sequence continues at coordinate 71,496,607 of NC_092872.1, forward strand.
GATAGACACTAGAGGACGCAAAGATAAAAACAAAAATGATTCTGGCCCTCAGGGATCTTATACTTTACTGACATTCAGTGTTAATGGCTACACCTGAGTACACATCCCAAAGACTCAAGACTATTTCAGTCCACAGCATGAGCAACGACCAGAGCAGAGTCAATATTTAATGCAGTCTTGGCCTTGGCTGACAATTAGCTATTACCCCATCAGGGTACATCCTAAAGTGAAATGTCACAAGATCCTCTGAGCCACTGCTTAAGAGAACCCTCTTTGGGCTTTAAACTAGACTAAATGTGATGAAAAGCTGCCCACCAACTTGCAAATGAATCACAAGGAGACAAAGGCCTTTTAAATGGACATTTCGAATGAGCTAAGTGGGGAAAGAAGGCCTGCAGTAATTGTTCATATTTCATGGGGACTTGGCTTTTCATGAATTCATCTCAGTGTCATCTTTCATACATATTACAGTGTGGGTTCATTAAAATTCTTGATGCAGTGCTGAACCTGGTCAGACTGAAATGGGGCTGACAAACCTCATTGTCTGCCGCACAGATAACCAAACCTTATGAAGGTGAAATTAGTTTTCAGGAGCTGTACTGCTCACTTGATTGATTCCGTCTTAGAAGTCATATGACTTAATGTTTCCTGCATGGGCTGCCACTGTCATGCAAACATGACCTGATAACACATTGTCAGGAGCGCTCCAGAGAGCTAACAGCAATCTAACATCTCTCTACTGGGTGTGAAGTTCCATCTGAAATGTGCATATTTGATAAGCAGTTCTTCTATCTGTCCTTTTCATTTTCAGAAAGTTAATCTTCTCTGCTCTAGTGGGTGCCATGGTGGGGGGAAGAGGGGATGGTGGATGGGGGCCAGGAATGAGCCGGTACACAGATGCAGTAAGTGGCCCCAAAACTACAACACATGAGGCACACAGCCTCTGGAGGCTGATGTGTTTGGACATCATTTCCAAAAGGGGACTAGGCTAGGAATGAACCACCACATGTTATAAGGAAGGGACACTTCCAAAAATCCAGGGGAAAATATTTTAGAAGATAGTTCCATTGCTATCTGTCCCTTAGCTTTGTGAATATTCCCAAAGAGGAGAGAGACAGAGAATCAGATGGAAAATAAAAGAATCTAGGCTTGAATTCTGACCCTCCTACTAATTAATGACCACCAAATTCATTTTACCTAGCTAGATCTCAGTTTCCATATCAATAAAATGAGCGGATTGGACGAGGTGATCTCTTATCTCCCAGTTTTAAACAATCTTATAGAAGTATAAGAGACATGGTCATGTCCTCTGATAAATCAGCTACAGGGTTCACTTTTAATGATGTCTTGACAGCATGGATACCAGAAGAGTTCATAAGTTTTCTAGTGGTTTCCCTTCAAATTCATTAAGTTTGGATCTCGCCTTTTATTTTTTCCTAGACCTACATTTCCCTGATGTCATGGTTCTCTTTGAGAATGAAGGCCAAAGAACAATACCTATTTATCCTATTTCTCTGAGGATTGCTTCATTATTATCATTCTCTTTTATAAAGGTATTATTTCTATGACTTCTTTTTTGACTCACTGAGTATTAAGGATTTCATTACTAAGTCTCCATTTATTTCCTTATCTTTTGGTTGTGTTATTCATATCAAGCAACTCTTTAAGACTAAGTTTCAGAACAAGGTGCTCATCTGAATTGGTAGAGCAAGTTTCTGTACTGAGAACTCCCTACATCTGTGAAATCAAAGGCCCACTCTTGAATCCCCAAATCTCTATATGTGACCATTTTTATTGCATTATGATTTATAAGGGATGAGTTTAGAATTTTGATATATAGAAAGATACACAATACACAAATTTATGGAAGTGGACCATTCTCCAGACTTCTACATAAAGTGATTTGTAAATAACATGAATTTGCCCTTACCTACACAATTCACTTAACCTGTGTAACAAAGGCATACAATAACTTTATGCAGTCATAAAATGTACTAAAACTCAGACATATTAAAAACTGTACCATGATAATAAACAGAATCATGAAACGAAAGGTAAAGGTAATTGTAAAGGGTAGACAATATTGTATAGTAAAGTTAACACAAATGATAGATGTGCATCATATTGGGCGTTCTCACCTACTGCACCTAGTTTTTAATCACTGGTGGTTGGCTGTGCAACTTTTTATGAAGCTATCAAGAGATGTTTGGACAGTGACTCTCTTTTTTTTCCTCATATATCTGTCAGCAACAGGTAATATAATCCTCAGTCTTTCAACTTTTAAAAATCTGGAAGTATTTGGATCTATCTTCTCAGTACAAGAAAAAAAATGCACTCAAATGTTGAAATGCTTCTACCAGTTGGTTCACTGTGAACCTTTCTGGTTTGACCTTGAGTTCCCTTTCTTCTTTGGCAATCTTTGCAGCTAGCAGTGCAATCAGATCTTCATCCAACAGTTTTTCTACAAGAGACTCAATCACTCCTCCACATCATTCTCATCCACTTCTAGCCCCAATTATTGTGCTAATTTTATAAGCTTGTTACTTAATTTTTCCAAGGTTTCATCATTGTCAAATCCATGAAAGCCAAGAATTGTACAGGAACTTTTTTCTTCCAAACTCTCTTCATACACGTTTTTTGTTACATCTTCCCATGACTTTCAGAATTATTTACATAAAGTAAAATTTGCATAGTGCAAATTTATATGAAGCAAAAACTGTGTATGTTTGTGTACATATACATGTGTTTCATATCTAAATTTTCCAATTGTCTGTTCAGCTTTATATTTTCCTTTTTGTCCATCATTCTCTTAGATTAGCCAACTCAGAGAAAGAATAAAGTCTCTTGCAATAATGATGGTATCTTACCCCCCTTTTTCACACCATTAATTTTTCCTTTATAAATTAAGATGCTATGTAATTTGGTGAGTATATATTTAGCAGTGCTTTGTCTATGCTTCTGTTTAATTCACTTTGCATCAGTTCATGGAAGTCTTTCCTAAGACATTTTCCTTCCTTTGCCCTTTAATTTCTGATTCATGGTTATAGTCTTATCTATTCCTTCCTCATTCCTACTGTGTCCATCATGAATTAAGGGTTAAAGTACCAGGTTTGCTCCATCTTCTGTCCAATTTCTGTTACAGCTTTTGTAAACCCTACACCATTCCATGATTTTTTTTTCCCTTACTCCTCCTCCTCCCCAACTCATGAGGGAAGCAATGTTGGATAGAAGCACTATTATGCGACCGTAATGTCCATGGATTTAAGGCTGGCCCCTGCCTTTACCATAGCCATTCTTCATTCTTAAGTACATATCCTATCTTTTCCCTCTCACACACTCACACACCTACACCACTGTTCTGAATGCTGGCTGCTCACAGGAACTTATAAGTCTCCTCTCCTTAGGGCTAAGGAAAGAGATAGAAGGAAGATCCTGTACAAAAAGTTCTTTTTTTTAGAAAAGATGATCTCCTGATGTACAAATTTTTCCCAGATAAAAATTACTATAAAGTCCATATCTCTTGATCTCAGAGGAATGCTTTTTAGTGTACCTTTTCCTCTTCTGTTCTGAACCACACCTCCTCCTCCTCACTTCTCTCTATCTACTGGTCCCTCCTTCCAGTGCTTTTGCTCTCTCCTCCATAGCCCCTATACTCTATTTTGTTGCCAGGCTATGGGTATTATCCCAATTATTTATCTATAGACTTGGTAAGAATATATTTGTAGCTCCACTGTATCCTTTATTTTGTATCTCTCCATTCACATAACTTCTCTTTATGTCATCTCCTTTCAAAAAGTATTTACTTATAAGGGGCCAAGAGATTTAATCCATAAAGAGTTGCTTCAGCTATTCCAGCTTTCCTTTTCCTTATTTTTTAAAGTTCCCTTAACTCTTTGACTCCTCTGATTTGCATTTTTAAATCCTTTTATTTCTTCCTCCAGCTCATACATTAATCTCCCCTTCTTTAAAAAAAAAAATTCTGAATGTAAAAATGTATTTCATTAGATCTTGATAATTATGCTAAGTATTCTTGTGTTTCTGTTGTTTGGGGTTTTTATAAATCAAATAATCAGTTTCTCTCTTTCTCTCTGTCTCTCTCTTTTTCTGTCTGTCTTTCGGAGCTTCAATTTCTTTGACAGTTCTCCATTGTCAATTCAGTTTTGCATACTCTGCACCTTTATGGGTTTCTTTTTCACTCTGCACTGAGAATTCTGATTTCTTTCTTGAATTTACTCCTAATTTCTTCTTTTTCACAGTTTCATTTTCTTTTTAAACCATTATAGAGTTTCTAGCCTTCCTGACTCTTTTAGGCTCATTGTGGTTGGCAGGAGGAAGTCATCTGTGGGTTTGGACCCTGAATAAGAGCCCTAGCAATAAAAGTTCTCCAGTTTTAATTTTATAAAGTACTTTTTGTCTGCATTTGTTTGTCTGATTTTGTTATCTTGTACATAAGTTCATCTTTTTTATGTTGTGGATTTGGCTGCAATTACTCTATCCCTGGTCCATAATTTCTTTCTTTGACATTTTGAGGTTGGAAAGATTTGTAGTAAACAACTGAGCTATTTTGCTGATTGTGGGATTCTCTGTGACTTTTCATGCACAACTTCATTCCTATCTTGTATTTTTGGAGTAATTTACATTTTACAGAGTACTTTGGCATACCTCATTTGGTCGTCACAATAACAGTTGTTAAGTAGGCATGGCAGATTTTAGTGTACCCATTTCACAGATGATAAAACAGACTCAGAGACATCTATCAACTCATTGAAGTGACTGATAGATCTGCAGCAAGCACCAAGATAAAACTGGAAGAGCACTGGCTCTGAGGTCAGAGGCTTTGGGTTCCAAACCTGCCTCTGCCACTACTTGGATGATCATAGTCATCTTAACATGAATGGGACTCACTTTCCTCATTTGTAAAATTAAGGGGTTGAAGCAGATGGCTTCTGAGTTTCCTTCCAGCTCTAGATACCATGGCTAGAGGTCAGGCCCTCTGACTGCTATCAGAGGAGTCAAAAGGTAGGGAGGGCAGTGGGTAGAGGGAAAGGGGAAGTAAATAAGCATTTACACAACACCTACTGGGACGAGTTACCATGCTATGTACTTTACAAATATCATCTCATTTGATCCTTACTACAACCCTAGGAGGCAGGTACTATTATTATCCCCATTTTATAGTTGCAGAAACTGAGGCAAACAGAGGTTAAGTGACTTACCCAGGGTCACACAGCTAGTAAATATCTCAGGTCTTCCTAAGTCCAGGTCCAGAGCTCTATCCACTGTACCATCTGGCTACAGTAAAAAGACCTGGATTCAAACACTGTCTTTGCCTCTTAGAAACCATATAACATTAAGGAAGCCACTATCAACTCTCTGAGTCTCAGTTTCCTTATCTGTAAAATTGTGATGATAATAATAATACTTGGACTATCTCACTTTCAGAGTGATTTTGAAGAAGAGTTTTATAAACTGGAAGCACTATAAAAAGATGAACTATTATTACCATGGCATACTCTGCTACAGCCAATCACTGTCATACTAGAGCCTTCCCTTACATATGTCTACTTGCCTTCCAAGTCTGTTGTTAGAAGAAAGTGAAAAATGATAAAATGGAAATAAAAAAAAAAGGCAAAGCTAGAACATTACACAAATTGCTGTAATAACAGTAATATCAGCCGGGACAGGATCTTGAGAGAATTTCAGGAAAACTTCTCTTTGAAAAAAAAAGTACAGTACTGTGCCACAACCTCTCATTTCCCTTTAAATTAAATGGCATTTCCAAATGTAGCTTTCTGCTCACCCTGCTCTCTTTGACAGGTGATGAAAAATTATGGGAATATCTGATGCCAATCAGGCATTTCTGCAGGGCTTGTATTTCTGGGACTTCTTCATAGCTTCAAGGAAGGGAAACCTGAGGAAATCTCATGGCATCTTTACAGCCCCTTACCTTGACTTGACATCTTGAGTCCATTCTTAAAAGAAATGTGAAACAGTTCAATAAATTCATTTGTCCAATGTTTGCATTCTCTCAACCTCTCCCCTCCAATTTAAGCACACTCAAGTTTTCAGTACATTTCTTAAGGCCTCTCCCCTTTCTATAATAAGAAATTCCTCTTTGTACATGTTTGTATACAAACATAGATAACCAGCCTATACAGTGAATGTTATATGTGATGTTTGTGTTAATGATATATCTCACTTTATGTAAATTCACATTAAGCAAACTTGTCTTTACCTAAAGAATTCTGAAAGAAAGCTGCATTGCCAAAATACATCCATGGGAACTTTGCTGTGTTATGCTATTTCCCCTCCTCTCCCTCTCTCTCTCTCTCTCTCTCTCTCTCTCTCTCTCTCTCTCTCTCTGTCTCTCTCTCTCTCTCTCTCTCCACCCCTGCCTTACTGCACTACAATCTCCACCACCACCATCACCAAAATAATAACAACAACAAAAATCCACCTCCAAGTGAACAAAGAACCCACTCACACAGAGATCACCAAGACATGTATGAACAGTGGGGGGGGGGGGGGGAATGATGGTGTATTGCTTGAGATCTCCCACTCTTAAGAAAGGACACCTTTGCCCAGTTTCACACCCTTTCCCTCCCCTCAATGATCCTCCTCCCTTGTCAGAGTCCTGTAAGTCAGAGATCAGGTACCTTGTGTTTGTCCCTGACCCTGCATGTTACCAATTCTCTCCTGTCTTTGTTATGTTCAGCTTCCACATGTCTGCCCCCTTCTCTTTTTGGGGTGGGGAGGAAGCATCACATTTTCTTCCTCCTGGGCATTTCTCTGTCCCCAGACACCATTTGTCCTTGAACTGTGTGCTGGCCCCTTCTACCCATGGCTAGCCACTCCTTTTCTTCCTCTCTCCTTCCCTTCCCCATATCTGCAGGCAAATTCACATTTTTATGTAGAGATATCCAGAGTTGTCCACTTACCTAAATCTGAGAACTGTCTGTATGTAGTGTGTGCTAGTATATCTCTTTCTATATAGGTGGAAGATGAAGAGAGAGAGAGAGAGAGAGAGAGAGAGAGAGAGAGAGAGAGAGAGAGAGAGAGAGAGACAGATGATAGATCATAGAGACAGATATAAAGACAGATAGTTTTGGGCTGTGTATGTGTGTGTGTGTGTGTATGTGTGTGTGTGTGTGTGTGTGTGTGTGTGTGTGTGTGTGTAAGATGCACACACACACAAGAACAATTTCTGTCTATATTGCTCTGATTCATCCATATTGGTAGTCCCTAATGAGAAAACTCCCTGTGCTAATACAAATTGGTGATAGTTCTGGAATCATCTTAAAAGCTGTCCAGAGCACTAGGAGGGTAAGACTTGTCCAGGATCACACAGTCAATATGTCAGAGGTCCTTGAACCAAAGATTTCCTGGATTTGAAGCCAGTTCTCTGTCTGCTATGTCCTGCTGTTTCTTATGATTTTCTTTCCTGTGATAGAAGGGATAAGGACTACAGCTATGATCTCGTTGATAGCAAGAACTCTGGGATAAGGGAAGTTTCTCTCCCAAGGAAAGTCAGAACCTTATCTGCAGCTTACAATCTTTTTTAGAACTGCCTTGAGTCACAAGAGGTTCAGTTTCTTGTCCAGAGCCACACATCCAGTTCACACGGAAAGCAGTACTTGCACAGGCATCTTCCAACCCAGGTTTCTATTCACACCCTCTCTTGTGTTATAATACTAAAACAAACAAACAAAAAAACCTGATGGTTTAATTTTCTATATAAATTTCTATAGTGATGCCCTGATTGCTCTACTTAGTTCCAAACGCCTAGTCTTCTCTAGATAAATTATTGATTTTTTTTTTTTTTTTTTACTTTTCTAACCGTGGGCTTCTTCTAGGCTAAAGTCATTTAACTGAGAAGCTAGATAGCACAGTAGACAACCAAGTGGAAAGCAGGCTGGGTCTGGAGTCAGGAAGACCCAAGTTCAGATCTGGCCTCAGATACTTATAGCTATGTGACCTTAGCCAAGTCACTTTACCCTGCTTTCCTCAGTTTCCTCATCTGTAAAATGAGCCAGAGAAGGAAATAGCAAATCACTCCAGCATCTCTACCAAGAAGTTCTCAGAAAGGTGTCCCAAAGAATTGGACATGACTCAACAACAAAAACGTCACTGAGGTGTCAGTTATTATGTGGAATATAAGCAAGGCTAAGATAAAAAGTAAAAGTAAGATGGCCAAATCTTTTTTTGTAATTCCTTCTTGCCTTGTGACCTTAACCAGAGGCCTACAGATGCGAAAGGCCCATGTATTATCCTGCTGTGTTTCACAAAAGCCAAGCCCCAGTGCTCTTCATGTATCCCTAACCATTCGCAGTATGCACAAAGCTTTCTAAGGACCAAATTACAAAGGGAATTGTAAAGCAATCCTAGTTTATTGTCTATCCCAATTCCCTTCTCTTTTTAACAAGAGGAAGCATCCTTTATGGGTCCCTCTTTCCCAACATATTTGAGAAACACTCTCAGTTTGAAATCTGCATTCACTTCCCTTCTGCTCTTCCAGATGCATTTTTCAGATCAACCACTAGATGACTAGAAGCCAGAATAAAGCTCAAGTAGTTTTCCTGGAGGTAGCACCCAGCCTTTATAATTTCACAGAGATGCTTAGTATTTAAATGTTTCTTCTTTCATCCACAGACCATTTTAGGCACACTGACAAAAAGCCTTACATTATGTTACTGCATATCTGGGGAGTTTGGGGATTTATTTGTTTCACAGTATCCAGAATGATTCAATTATTCAGAGAAAGATGAAAACTTTAGAAATATGCATAACCAATTAGTGGTGGGGAAGAGTGTTTAGAAGTTGACCAATATTTTGGTCAGAATGCAAAACTGCAAATATTATTAAGCTTGGGCCATGTTATTAAGCCCCTGAACTTTGTAGCCCTGAACAGGTTTCCTTAGTAGCTTCCCTTTCCAGATTACCTGGAGAAAGGACTGTCTTTTGTCCTTCATATCCTCAATGCTTAACAGAGTGCCAAGTATATAATAAATGCTTAATAAATGTTTCTTGACGGACTGATTTGAACTTCTGTTCTGAGTTAGAGGAAGTAACATGGAAACAGGCAACTGCTGTAATTATCCAAGATTATTATTATTATATATTATAATTATTATCCAGAAGTCTAAGCATTGACTTCAATGATCTCTTTCAAGATATTACTCTGATTTCATTCCTCAGGAGTGGTACAGCTCTAGATGCTATATTTTAAGAGAAGCAGCAGTGAATTAGGGAGTACCCTAAGAAGGTAACAAGAGATCAACAAACTATACGAGAGTCTGAAGAAACTAGGTGAGGATGGCTCTCTTTTAAAAAAAAAAAGTGTTGCTTTTTACTTTTTTTAATAGTATTTTATTTTTTCCAATTATATGTAAAGACAACTTTCAGCTTCATTTTTGAAAGATTTTGAGTTTCAAATTTTTCTCCCCCTCTTCCTACTCTCTCCCCTCCCCAAGATGGCAAGCGATCTGACATAATTTATATATGTTCAATGATGTAAAACATACTTCAAATTAGTCGTGTTGTGAAAAAAACAGAAAAAAAGCTACAAAAGAAACAAAAAAATGAAAACAGTATGCTTTGATCCGCATTCAAACTCCATCAGCTCTTTCTCTAGATATGGATGGAATTTTTCATCATGAGTTTTTTAGAATTGTCTGAGATCACTGCATTGCTGAGAAAGACTAAGTCCATCACAGTTGATTATCCCACAATGTTACTATTTCTGTATATAATGTCCTCCTGGTTCTGCTTACTTCGCTTAGCATCAGTTCATATAAATCTTTCCAAGTTTTTCTGAAATCTGATGGCTCATCATTTCTTATAGTCCAATAGTATTCCATTATCTTCATATACTACAACTTGATTAGCAGTTTAGGGATGGCTATTTTGAAGAAAAGAAGAGTTACTAGATATTTGCAGTATGCCTTTAGACATACTGAGGGCTGTGATGTAGAAGGAGTAGACTTAGTTTATTCATCTACAGGATAGAACAAGCTCCAACAGATGCAATCAATGAGACTGGAGAATTAAAGTGCCTAAGACTGGATTTGAACTCAGGTTTGCTTGATTCCAGGACCAGTGTTTGGTCCACTGAGACACCTAGGTGCTTCTCAGTAAATGTCTGTGGAATTAAAGAGAAGCAGGGGCTGCCTAGGTGTTTGCCCAAAATATTGTAGATTTCTGTCTTGGAAAAGAGATCCCAATAAGTCCTTCTAATTCTAATATTCTATGAGTCTACAATACTTGGAGAGAAACAAAATGTTCAAGAGCCCTATTCCAGGGCTGCCACCTACTTAGAGAATTGCTTTGGGTAAACAATTTCAGCTTTCCATGCCAAAAAAGACTGACCCCTCTCTCCCATGCAAGGTTATGACTAGCATGAATTCTTCATTTGAGCAGAATGGCAAATGCATGTTCCCACTCAGTTTTCTTTTTATCAGAGATCTATTTTGAGTAGTGATTAAGACCTTTCTCCTATTTCTGGTCATAGTTGCACCAAAACCAATGAAGCCAGATGGATATTTATTTCAAAGATTTCTAAGGGAAAGACCTTCACAACCTTCCTTAAAATAATAGTTTAAGTCCTTACTTGGTACGGTGGCCCTGGAGTCAGAGGATATGTACACAAATTCCATTTCTGATGCTTAATACCTATATGACTTTAGGAAAGTCACCTAATCTCCCTAGGCCTTTGTTTCCTCATCCCTAAAAGGAGGCCTCTGAAGTGCCTTCCAGCTCTGCTGCAAATTAATGCCTTGGCATCCAGTCCTCTGGATTTCTCTAGAAATACCATTCATTGGAATGAAAATGCAGCACTTGTAAAACCCAGAGTGCAATAGCTAGAGTCGTGCCCAGCATGGCCAAGTGCCAAAGCAACCTCTCCACAGCGTTGGCTCTGTTGCTCCAGACCCCTGCCTCTTCTGAGCAGACCCTTGTGCTCTTGGTTTTCAGTGCCCAGTCAGCATGTGCTTGCAGGCCTGTGAAACTCCTCACCAGACTGCACTGAGAGGAGAGCTGGGGAAGATAAGGGTAGCCGGGGGTGATGCTGACACTTCCTTCCCCTGATCATTCTCCGAATCAGGTTAAGAAGCTCAGCTTCCTCCCTGCCTGCCTTGCTCATCAAAGGCTGGAGCTCAAGTAATTAAAAGCAGCCTTGGAGTCTGGCAGGCAGCAGTTAAGGGCAGCCTTTGACCAAGCGCTAGGTGTTTCTGGTTATGAATGTTTCAAGGCTTTGGGGAAGTAATCTGCTCTCCCATCTGACATGAGTAAGTGAGGAGAACATGGGCCTGGGAAGCTGACAGGATGGTCACTGAGCTCCATTCATGCTGAAACCCTGTTGCAGATTCCTCTCCTGTGTCAGATAAGCATTTTGCTCAGAGAACCTCAGCTTTGAGACCAAAAATCTGCCCCTTCCTATTTTGTCTCATGGAAGCCTTCAATGGGATGGAGCACAGTGAATGCAATTTAGCTTTGGTTAAATTAAGCCCCACCTTTGCACTGTCCTCCCCAAGGCCCCAGGCTATATTACTGGGGCTGGGGGGGGGGAGGTGAAGGAGAGCTTCCTTCTACTCCTACTACCTCTCCCCTTCAGATTTTACACAGCCAACATATTGTCACTTTCTCTCAATATTTTCTTCCAGTAATGCTCAGGCTTTGTAGAAAGCTACCTGGAGATCACAGAATCATGAAATGATCTGTTTAGAACTGAGAGAAAGCTCTAGGCTAATCTCCTCATTTTACAGCTGAGGAAACTCAAACCCAGAGTAAGTTCCTTATTACATTGTAAGCTCTTCTTTAAATTGTAAGCTTCTTAAGGGCAGGTACTTTTTCCTCTTTGGGTATGCCTAGCACTTAGCATAGTTTCTCAAATAGGCTCTTAAGAAATAAATGTTTATTTAATTGAATTGAATTAAGTGACTTGCACAAGGTCACTCAGGTAATATCGGAGCCAGGATTTTAACTCAGGTCTTATGATCATAAGATCATCCAATTGGGGAAGGAAGTGATGTTATGAGTCATCTAGTTTCATATACTCATTACAGAGATGAGCAAAAATGAGGTCAGGAAGGATAAGTAACATGTCCAAGGTCACACAGTTTGCAATAGCAGAGATGGATTTGAACCACAGATCTGACTCCAAATTCAGTGCCCTTTCCATCTCCACTGATGCAAAGGGGTTAAAAAGTGCAAGCAGAGAAAGCAGCCATAGGGTGATAGATAATGTTTACAAAAAGGCACAGGAAGGGGCAGGGAGACATAAACCTGCAGAAATTCGTGCCCTCTTCCAAAAGGAAGTCTGACTGCTTTATCTGTAAGAAGATGAATGCATGTGGGGTGAGATTTCTGCCTGGCAGGCAAACCTCACTCTGGTTACTTCACTAGCCACTACCGGCCGGCCGACAGTACTCTAGGGCTATGGAAATGTTGCTCGACTGGAATCATACCAGATGCCCAGGGGCACTCAAGGGATTAATGAGCAGTTTTGTAGTCAGCCCAACCCAAGAATCCAATGAATAATCAATGGTACTTGAGGCTGCTCAGGTAATTGAATTGCAAACTTGGTAATAACTAGACATGTAGCCAGAGTTGGCTTATACCCACACCTGCTTCTTAATGTGGGTACTGATGAAATAACCACTGACACACACATTATATACCTTTTCCTATCTACATGCAAAAATGGGTCATGACAAATTGGTTGCTTGCTAATGGTTAGGTCTTCCTGTGACTCAATGCAATAATGTAATAAGACCGGAGGGTCAGTTTCATTGACCAATCGATTGCCAACAGTGGAAAGGTAGAGAAATGGCAAAACTTATTCCTTCTGTTTTTTAAGATAACCACCTAAGCAGAAAACAAAATAAATCGATAACTGACGAAATCCATGATAACATTAGATTTAGAGCAGAAAGGGAACTTAGAGGTCACACAGTCCAACTTCCTCATTTTACTGAGGAGGAAACTGAGGTTTCAAAAGATGAAGGGTCATGAAGGTCATGAAGGCAAACTAAGCAGCAGAGGTAGGATCTACAAATTTGGGATAAAATAGTGATGTAATCTAGTATTCCATAATGTTTTACTTGACATAAATATTTAGCACTACTACTACTATTCCTCCTCCTATTGCTATCACTACTATCACCACCACTATCACCACCACCACTACTACTACTACTACTGTTGCTACTACCATTACTACCACTAACACCACCACTACTACTACAATGATAATAATCTGTGTGTTTGTCCTTTGTTGCTGAAGAAGACCATGCCATCAGAGAAATAATGACATGACTTGCACTTGACTTTGTTTTGAGTGAGGGAGGGCTGTGCAGGTCATCAGTCTCACTTCTCCTCCAGAGCCATCTGAATCCAGTGATCAGATATCCATCAGGATGACTGGAGATGACCCAGGATGAGGCAACTGGAGTTAAGTGACTTGCCCAAGATCACACAGCTAGTGAGTGTCAAGTGTCTGAGGTGACATTTGAACTCAGGTCCTCCTGACTCCTGCACTGGTGCTATATCCACTGCACCATCTAGCTGCCCCACAATAATAATAATAGCTAACATTTATTCACCACAATGTGCCAACCACTGTGTTAAGTGCTTTACAAATATTATCTCAAATAATAATAGCTAACATATAGTATTTACTATGTGCTAGGCACTTTGCTAAGAACTTTACAAATACCATCACATTTGATCCTCAAAACAATCCGGGGAGGTAGGTGCTAAGATTATCCACATTTTACAGATGAGGAAACTGAGGAAAATAAATGTTCTCTGACTTGCCCGGAATCACACAGCTAGTGAGTATCTGAAGCTTATTTTGAACTCAGGTCTTTCTGACTCCACACCGGGTGCTGTGTCCATTCCACCTATTAGGTAACTGCCTACTAAGTGAAAAGTCAAGGAATGACAAGATTGAGAAATAAAAGAGGACTTATTGACAATCCAGCCCAACTCCTCCATTTTACAGATGAGGAAATAGAGTCATGAGAAAGTTAAATGACTTGTCCTTGATCATAAGTGGGAAAGCTGAAACTTGAACTCAATGCAGTAGTGACAATACTAGATCTGACATCACAGGAGTCCGATTCAAATTCTTGTCCTGCCACTTACCACCTATGGAGGTTCATAAAATAACCATTGATTCACACATATTATCTATAATCTCCTCTCTTCCTACAAAAATGGGAAGGATAAATTGGCTGATGGCTAATCATTATGCTCTGCCAGGGATTCCCGTGAATGTTTAATAAGTGATTCTCTGAAAACCTATAAGCTCTTTAGGTGAGAGAAATGATTATTTCTCTTAAATATTAATAGTCAATTATTTTTTAAATTAATTAATTCATTTGTTTTCAGTTTTCTGTAATCACTACCATATATCTTAGAATTTTCCCTCCCCTTCCCCAACACTTCCCCCTTCCTCTCCAAGATGGCATGCAATCTTATACAGGTTCTACACATACATTCTTATTAAATATGTTTTCACCCTAGTCATGTTGCATAGAAGAATTAAAATGAATGGGAGAAACCATGAAAACAAAATAAAACAAAACAAAACATAACACAAGAGAAAACGGTCTGCTTCATTCTGCGATCCAGTTCCATAGTTCTTTCTCTGGATGTGGAAGGCATTTTTGCCTCAAGAGTCCATTAGGAATTTTTTAGGTCCTTGTATTGCTGTGAAGGGCTAAGTCTACCAGAAAAATTCCTCACACACTGTGGTTGTTGCTGTGTACAAAGTTCTCCTGGTTCTGCTCCTTTCACTCAGCATCAGTTCATGTAGGTCCTTCTAGACCTCTCTGAAGTCTTCCTGTTCATTATTTCTAATAGTCAATCATTAAAACTGGGGAAGCCTCAGGTTTTTGTTTTTTTTTTCCCCTGCCTATTTCTTTGTCCAGTCTCTCAAGAACAGGCTGATAAAAGATAGGATTAGTATTATCTTCATTCAGAGTACTGCAGCTCCAAAAGCTAGATCAGACAGACTTCTAATCTAAGGTAAAACTCCCTGCCCCTGAGGTTTGGGTGGAGGATAAATTCTTTGACTAGATTGCCCAAGGCTAGGGGTAACTTAGAAGTAAATGACGTAATCAAAGCTCATTAGAATACGTCCAGCCCTTCACTGTAATATTCATTTTCTCATTAATTGTTAACCAATCAGAGTTCATCGCTATCCTTAGGAACAACCTTCTTCCAAGGGACATCTAAGTTGTAAGTCTGCCACCATGACTGCCTTTGGCTTTCAAGGATATCACTGGCCCTTTTATTTAAAATGCTGGCATTATTAATAAAATAATTAAATTACCCAGAAATTATGTCTCTCAAGCTTTTTAAATGCCACATTTGCTTAATTTGCATTATTAACATTTTTTCCATCACTTTCTTAAATCCAGGCAATCAATAAAACAACAAATTCAACCCTGTTTTATAGCTTGCTGATTTTCAAGGTAAAATTCTCACACTGTGGACTCTCCCAAGCCACTTAGGGCTTGTTCCAGCACACCCCTGCCTCCCTCTGACTCTGTGACATTAGAGCTATGGGGATTAGATATTTAGAGTAAGTCACTTCCCCACCCTGACCCTCAGTGTCTTCATTTGCAAAATCAGCAGGTTGATATAAATAGCCTATAAGTTCATTTCTATTTCTAAATCACTGATATTTTGACTCTAAATTTAATTAGAAAAATTAAATTCCACTAATTTCACCATGTCAACAGCTTTTCTTCTTCCTACTAATTTGTTTTTGTGAGAATTCGTAATATACAAATAGTAACAAAATTCACTAAGACTAACAAAGTTATGCTTGAAGAGAAGAAATATCATAAAGTAAGAAAAGAATTGGATTTGATATTAAAAAAAACTAAGTTTAAATCCTTATTCTACTATTTACTACCTTATTTACTACTTACTTATTACTATTTATTACTATATATAACCTTGGACAAATCACTTAAGCTTTTATGATTTTGCTTTCTTCAACAGTAACCTGAGCCTTATATAGGATCACCCAATATAAATTTTTTGTATTTTTGAAAATCATATTAAATGGGACTTTCTTTTAAAAGGTTATTCATTTGCCCTTTTCTTCAAATTGTGGCCTCTAAAGTTTTAGATGCACATCACCATAACTTCTCAACCTTTTGCCTCTTTATTATTTACCCATCACCATAAATTCTACCAGAAGGAGAATGTGTTCAATAATAATGAGTGAAAGGGGTTATAGGAAGATGGTCACACTCATACTTTGTTGGTGGAGTTGTTAATTAGGCCAAATACCCTAGATAATAATTTAGAATTATGCATTAAAAGTCAATAAATATTTATATCCTGTTGTTCCTCAGTCATTTCAGTTGGGTCCAACTGTTCATGGCCCCATTTTGAGTTTTCTTGGCAAACATACTGGTGTGCCATTTTCTTCTCTAGATCATTTTTAGAGATGAGGAAATGAGGCAAACAGGGATAGGTGACTTGCCCAGGGTCCTACCAGCTAGTGAATACCTAAGCATGAATTTGAAGTCATGAAGATGAGTCTTCCTGATTCCAAGTTCGTTGCTTTATCCACTACACCACATAGCTGCCCTATGCCTTACATTCATACCCTGTGATGAAGCAGTTCTGTTACTGAGCATACCCTCCAGAAGCAAGTCAAAGACAAGCCCCATATATATATAACTAAAATAGGTATTATAGCCCTTTGTGTCAACAAAGAACTGGAAACAAAGTGGGTGCCCCTGGATTGAGGAATGACTGAACAAATTGTGGCATATAATATTACTGTATAGTAAAAACAGTGACGATGAGGGATTCAGAGAAGCATAAGATGGCCTGTTATGAACTGGTGCAAAATGGAGTAAGCACAGCCAGAAGAGAGAAATGTACTGTGACTTAAGCAATGTAGATAAAAACAATAAAAAGAAACTGAACTCTAAGAAATTATGATGATCAATTTACATCAAAGCAAAGAGATGTTGGAACAAGTTGTGCATGTTTAATGAAGTAGAAGCATACTAGATCTGGAGCCAGAGCTTCTGGGTGCAAATCCTGACGACTGCTTAATACTTCCATGACCATGAGCAAAGTCACAGCCTCTCTGGGCCTCAGTGCCCTCACTTGTAAAACAAGAATTTGGGGCTACATAACCTCTAATTTTCCTTTGAGCATGAAATCTGTGATCCATGACCTTTCCCTTCAAGGTAGAGCTGGGAGACAACAAGGATAGATTATGGCAAACGTTGTCAGTTGTAGTGACTTTGCTAATTAACTTTGTTGAACTTTTTCTTTGTTTCAAGGTAACCTTCAGTACTTGGCTTGAAGGGGAAAGCCGGCATATCAAGAAATGACAATGTTGTAAAACCAAAGACATCTCTAAAACATATTCAAAATTTTTAAAAATGTTAATCCATACATTGAAAATGGATGAGAGAGAGATGGATGGAGAGACAGCCTATCTCAGAGTCAAGACCTAAATTAAGTCCCAGCTCTGACACGTACTAAGGATGCCACCTGGGCACAATACTCCAAGAAACTCTTTAAAAACAGAAGGATGGTTGATCTTCATTTGTAATAGAGGGAGTTTTCCCACCATAGTTGCCTAGACTGATGAAATCTCTGGTCAGAATTTGGATAGATAGATAGATGGCTAGATGACTAGATAATGGATAGATAGATAGATAGATAGATAGATAGATAGATAGATAGATAGATAGATAGATAAATATAGATAGATGGATAAATAGATATAGATGGATATTCATAGTAGCTAAGGAATAGAAAAGGAGAAAAGTAAATCCAAAAATTCCAATGTTCAGTGTAACAATATTAACATTTTAGCTTACCAATTATCTGAACGTTTACCTTCACATATATTCTGGGCATGTACAAAATGCATAGCCCTTATTCACAAGGATTCATATTCTTCCAACAATTTCACATCTCTGCACAAGGTCCCCAGGCCAGTGTTAGCAGAGACCATTGACCTGGGGAGTCAACACTTTTCCATTCAATACAATATAAACTGAATGATCTAGGACCTGCATCAATTGATGAAAAAGAGGTCTGCTTCCTTGGTGTGAAACCCAGGCCTGTCATGTAAACTCTAAATCTCTCTTTCCTTGCCTATAGTACATTTATCCAGGTCACATCCATCTAAACTTCCATATGCACATATAGGCCTTGTGTAGCACATCTAAATTAATGCTATCGGATGAAAATGGGGGTCCCCATTCTGTAATATACAAGATCATTACTCAATCACTATTCAACTACTCCCAAATATACAACCCCCCCCAAAAAAAGGAAACCACCAAATATAACATCCTAACACGTTAAACCCAGTTCATCTGTCAGATATCAAAAGAATCTGATGAAAGCTGCTCCAGGTTGCAGTGGATGTGTTCAAGTTTCCTTCTGCTTGTAGGGCACGGTAAGTTTTGCCTTTAATTTAAGATGTAGATTTCATTACAGTGAACCTCCTGACATTAACAGAGGGCTTCCTTTTTAAAGCTTCACTTTAATTGCCAGTCTCATTATTTTGCAAGCTTTTGCCCTAACATATCCCAGGGGTCTTGACAACACGCTTCTTCTCTTTTTAAAAAACTTGAAGGCCTGATTGTGATAAATTGTTAGGGGCTGTGAATAAACACTAGTTAAATTACAGTATCTAAAATAGCTAATAAGGGAACAATTTATGATGTGGAATTTAAAAGGAATCCCTAATTACACTTCAGTTTGCTGCGAGGATGCTCCTTCTATAACATTAACAGCTATTTTGTTTCGTGAGCTGGCTCCTCGCCAGGGTTTGAGAGCTAATTGGAATTAGAATAACATTCCTCACAGGCCATTCATTTGCTCAGGCTGAGTACAAATTACTATGCAAGGGAGGCTGAGGGTTCCTAATGATACCGGATAATGATGTTTTATTCAGATTTTAACGAGGTGTAATCATTCTGGTTGAGAGAGAAAAAGATTAAGAGGGTGCAACAATTACCAATTTTTACAACTGATTAATCGCAAACCATTACTTGTTCTTGGTCAAATAGGCATTATAATGACTATTACCATTTTCAGCTATTTTTAATGCAAATTGCATTAGCTTGTAAAACCTTGCCAACTATGCCACATAAATGATGTGCCTCAGTGAGCGAGAGCAATGAAAGAAAGCATTAAAAAAATCACTTTGACAACGTACAGAGGAAGGTTTGAGCGATGAGCACATATTTCCTAAATGCTCGGGCAAGATAGGTCTTTTCCTGGAGTCAACACATTTTCATTTTCTCTCCCTCTCTCCACTTCTCTCTCTCACACACACATTCTCTTACTTTCTTATTCTGTTTTCTTGAAGAGAATGAAGATAACACATCGCGTCAGCAGGAAAACAAACAGGTAGCCCCTGTTTAGGCAAACTAAGAGAGAAGTGCTTTGTCGATGTTTCGTCCATTCTTAGTGCCAGGCTCTGAGTGGGAATTATTTCCCTTTGACAGTGCCCAGAAGGAGAGGGAATGACTGATGCCAGATCTCCCAGTCCCTTCTCTGACATTATGGCTAGCACATACTAGGAACTTAATAAATGCTAATTGACTGACTGAGTCTTTAAATACAATATGTAATGTTTTCGCTTGATCTTTGTTTCCATGGAAGAAGGTACTGCTTAATGGTGGGTGTCGGTAAAAGAGCTGAATAAGAGGATGTGAATGGATTGATTGTCTTCAGCCATTTGGCGGGGGGGGGGGGGGGGGGGGGGGGGGGGGGGGCGGTGAGACCCCAGAAAGAGCTTCTGCCTGTTTGATTTTTTGTTTGTTTGTTTTGATTGAGGAGGCCCTTGTCTCAGAGGGGGAATTACAAAGGGGAAATTCAAACCAAAAGGAAGTGAAACAAGATAGAAGTGACTATTGAAAAGTCAAGTAAAGAAACATCTGTCAGAAGCAGCAATAGAGGAGAACATTATAATCTGTTAATGTTCACTCCTGGGAATAGTCAGCAGTCCCTAGAAAGGGGCATTTGGGTTGTCTAAGGGTGAACAAGTGAACCCCTTCCAGCTGCTCTGTCATTACAAACCACTGTGGGTGGCCCTTGAGTCGTTAATTAACAATATGGTGACTATCCATCATACTTTAAATCCTTTGCAAATAACTGAAAATAAGCATGTTTCCTATAGGTCAGTAGGAGAAAAAAGCATTATGCATTCTCTTGCTCATATATCACAGACACTGAATGACCTCATGAACAAGGAGAGGTCACATTAAAAAAAGCTCTGAAACAGGTGTACACTTTTGGGATAGAAGCATTTTTCTTCCTCCTGGGAGTGGGTAAGAAGGTCTGATTTCACTCCTGCTTGTTAATTTTCAGTACTGTATTGGCCCCAGGCCATAAATATTGTATCTTGTTTCTTTCCAGACTAGGAATGAAAGTATCATCTTAAAGACACCTATCGTTCATCTGTGATGCAAGATGTGAAGAGTTTGATATATGTCGCAATATGATCTTGGTGCTGGAATTTGTTACAATGAAAAATGTGAGTCCTTCAACCAATTTCACTTTATGAACTGTCCATTATTTTCATTAAATAAGAATTGTTTACTACCATATCAATACGATTTACAAATCTACCATAACGTAGAAAAGAAACCCAACTGGAGAAAACAAACAGGTAGCCCCGGTTCTAATCTCATCTAGAATGTCACCGAGGATGGTGGACCTATTGGTGGCTTACAGTTTAACAGCTAATTTACGATCTAGCTAGAGGCAATTGAGAAAAACAAAAATACATACATGAAAAGAAGAGAACATTGTGGTCTAGAAGTACATAGAAAACTAATCTTGAAGCTTGGAAGACCTTGGTTTAAGTCCTTTCTCTGATGCATACCGGCTGGGTTACCGAAGCAAGTCACTTATCCTCTCTGTTTTCTAGGCAATTCATAAGACTATACATTACTAAGAAGGTACCAAACTTGATATAGTGAGTTTCTTCTCCTGGGCATATTTAAAAGAGAAGTGTTGATTACAAAGAGCTAACACTGCTCCATCACAAAAAAAGTCAACCAGACTAACCTCATTTTCTTTTGTAACTGGATTATTAAATTAATACATGAAGATATAGTTTATCTAGTGTTAGAGGTATAGTTTAATTAGATTTTGGCAAAGCATTTCATAAATGTTTTGCACTGTTCTTTTGGAAAAGAAGGTGAGAACTAGATTAGAAGATGGTACAGCCAGATGGAACCAAATCTGATCAGAAAGTCAGACTCAAAGACCATTTGTCAATGGTTCAATGTCACTGGAACAGGAGGTCTGCAGCAGAGGACCCCAGAGATCTGACTTGGTCCTGTGTTATTTCACATTTTGATAAATGATTTGGAGAAAAGTAGAAATGGTGTGTTCATCAAATCTGCAGATGTCACAAAGTGAGGAGGCATAGCTCCATACTGGGGTACAGAGTCAAGGCCCAAAAGATCTTGAGCATTTGGATGAACCTAATAGAACCTGACTCAATGGAAACAAATATAAAATCTTCCACTTGGATACCAAGAAATATCTACTCTATCAATATAAGATGGAGGAGGTAGACAATGGTTCTGAAGAGGATCTAAGTGTCCTAGTGGACTGCATGCTCAATATAAGTCAGCAGCTTGATATAGCTGCCAAAGAAGCTAATGCAATCTTGGGCTCCACTAGGAAGGGCATAGCTTCTATGAATAGGGAGGTGAACTAGGTTCAAATCTAACCCTTGTTATTTACCACCTGTGCATCCTTCAACAAATCACTTAATCTCTTTGGGTCTCACTATTACAGGATCATAGATGAAAAGAGGAAAGGAACCCAAGAGGTCATCTAATCCAGTCTCTACATTGTTCATCGGTAAAATGAAAGGGTTGTGTCAGATAGTCTCCCAGCTCTAATTCTGATTGTGCCATGCTTTAGTTACATTTAGAAAAGCACTTCTCTTTAGTGGCTCAATGTTTCCCCAACCTACAAATCATAAAGGCTGTGATGTGTGTATATATGTAATCATACATCACCATTGTAATGGATATGTATGTATGGACGTATATCATGGATATTCAGATGATATATTTTTTTTAACAAGTATCATTTAATGGATAGAAGATTGGACTTATAATCAGGAAAACCTGAGGTCAAATATTGTTTCTGTGATACTTGTACTTTGGTTAAGTCACAACTAGACCTCAGTTTCCTTATCTATAAAATGGAAATAATACCAGTAATCCCTACTTCATAGGGTCATCATGAGAATCAAATCAGATAATATACATAAAGGTCTTTGTAAACCTTAAAGTGTTATACAAATGTCAACTCTCATTATTATGATCATTGTGACACATATAGTACTACATTTTAGCTACAATAATAAATATCTAGTTTTTAATGGATAGTGTGTGAAGGTTTGCAAAAAGCTTTTCTAGATAGAAGGGGTTCCAAAACTCTGAATCATTAGATACTACAAGAATTATTTTTATTCTAACTTTATTCACAGCAAGTTAAAAGAAGAGGGGGAATAGTGAACCCCTCAGTCAAGGAATGGGCTAAGGATCTTATGCAGAGAGGAGCTGTGCTCCAAGAGAAGGAGATGCAGGGAGAAAGGGAGAATTACAGAGCAAAGATTTTTTAACGTTTAGTTCTCTGTGCTATGCAGTTGGCGTTAAATATAAATAAATGCCAGGAACTGGGACAACCAAAAATCGTAATCAATAGGAAATGAAAAGAAACGAATTGAATACACATTTACAAAGATACCAAAGCTGTTTACTCCAGCTCCCAAGTTCTCCCCACCCACATCCCTGTATTTTTGACAGCTTTAGCACTCTGAGGAAAGAAAAGGTGCCCAGAACCTGCTGTTAAAGTAATTGCAGAAAGGGGAAAGCATAGCAATTTCTCATCTGCGACGTCCCATTTTTCTTTAAATGCCAGCTACCCTTAGACATCCCCATCCTAATCCAATGATTTTTCTTTCTCTGGCAATGTTTCTGCAACAATGCACTAGGTTTTGTTGCCTGTGGGTGATGCTCAGTTTTATTTCCAAAGATACAGCCTGGTCCTCAGGCTGCATCATTCACTTCATTAGTCAGTTGCTGTACCTGAGCTAGAGGTCAACAAGAGCCTCAGGCAGCAGGAAGGGCAGGCCCTGCTTAGGATTCACACTATTTTTCCCTTTGAAAATGGAACATAATTGCATGGATTTCATGCTACCTTGGCTTTTGATGTAGTTTTTATTTCTAATCTCAATACCCGAAACTGCTGGGGGTGGGGTGGGGGGAAGATTGTTTTAAATGATTGCTTACATTTCATTCAATTTGATTCAGGAAACTACTAAGTGTCTATGTTGCTAGGGTTGGGGGATACAAAAGCAAAAGAGAAAACTGAACCTGTGCTCGGTGAACTTGTGTTCCATCTTATACTTGGATGGCTCATTTTGGTTCAAGGATCATAGGCCTAGGGACGGCAGGGACCTTAACAGTTACTTACTCCATGCACTTCATCTTACAGATGAGGAAAAGAAGATTAGAGAAATTCAACAATGTGTCCTAGGTCATGCCAAAATAATGAAGCGACAGAGCAGGAATTTGAACTCTGAACCACAAACTCCAAGTTCAGGGCTCTTTCATTTGGGATAGATATAGATACATACACACATATACATATATAATATACATATATACATCCTATGTATCACATATATATACATAAAGACATATACATACACACATAGATATATATGCATATATACATAAATATATGCACCACATATTATATACATACATATGCATATACATACATATATACACATATAATATGTAGATGTGTTCATGTTCACACATGTACACATGTATGTGTAATATTTGTGTGTATATCAATATACATATTGACATGTGTGTATATGTAGATACACACATGATTGTATGTATACACACACATACATACATGCATGCATACATGCATGATTTCATTTGAACCTTACCACATTTCCGACTTAAATCAAGCAGGTATTATTAAAGCCAATTTAGAGATGAGACTGGCAGCTTAAAATACTAAGGGTTCAAGGTCACAATAAATCCCAGCTTCCAGAAGGTTACATTTCAATTTCCCAATTTAACTTGACAATTAACATTTTGGTTTTCCAGCTGTCTAGTAAGGGGAAAAGGTGAGACTTGATCCAATGTTCTCTAACACCCAGTTCAATATTTTCTCCAGGCTGAGACAAAGTTAGCTTGTAATTGATAATTCTTGCTTCCTTTTCCCAAATTCACATTCACATTGTGTGGGTTTCTAGACTCCACAATGAGAAAGCATCCTTGTTGCTGCTGAGTTGTTTTCAGTGGTGTTTGACTCTTCTTGACCCCATTTGGGGTTTTCTTGGCAAAGATATTGAACTGATTTGACATTTCCTTCTCCGTCTCATTTTACAGATGAGGAAACTGAAGTAAAAATGGTTAAGTGACTTGCCCAGGGTCACACAGCTAGTGTCTGAGGCTGAATTTGAACTGGGCTCTTCCTGAATCCAGGCTAGACATCATCTGCTGCACCACCTAGCTGCCCTGGAGAAAGTGTCAGGGACACACATCTAAGGAAACATAAAGAACTATTGACGCACATCTATCCCACCATCCCACTAGTGCCTGTGTACCTCCCTCTCCCCACAAATTGCAGGAACAAGATTTATTTAAATCATAGCTCATTTCTGCTGCTATGATAAGAGGGTTGGCTGCTGCTACAGGCCTCCAGTGCCTTCAGGTAGAACATGCCTGCTGTGCTCCTGAATTGGGCATGTCTCCTCATTCCCACATTCTCATGGAATATTTATAGGTGATGGAAGAGTGCAGAGAAAGGGAGAGGGGAGAAATAGAAGAGGCCAGCAGTGAAAAGGTTAAACCAAAATCAATCATCTCTTCTCCCTCTCCTGCCCCACTCCCACCCCGGAAAAGCCTCACCTTTGTAGGCAAATGCAGCTGCCCTCCCTTCAACAGGGTGCCTGTATTACTTGCATGTACAGATGTTCCCCTGTTATATGGAAGTCTGACCCTTAGCCTTTTCCTCTGACCTTACTTTGATAATGCTAGACTGCAAAGGGGGTTCTGCTTTAAGCAAAGGCTAAAGGTGAATTGGAAGGCTTCTAGCCAAAAACAGATTTCATTCCCAACAAAGGGAACATGGCAAGTCTTAACAAATCATTTGGGCTCCTGTTAAAGACAGCAGTGCTGCTCTACCATTTCCTCAATCAGAGAAGCTGCCACCGCTTCTTTTCTGCAAGAGGCAAGCCACCCTGTCCTGAGTTCACTGATAAGTTTTGATTTATTCCTCCTGCCCCCAAGAAACATGTGGGCTAAAGGGTCAGGCATCCAGAGATTTATGCTTTGTTTTATAAGATCCCTCAGAAAGAGACTCTTCTTTTTCTTTTTTTAACCCCTCTCCTCACTCAGCCTGTTGTCCATTTTTCTGCCCAAGCTCAGGCACAGAAAGGAAAACTTCCTGTAATCAGAACCCAGCTGTTTGCCGCCTTTTCAGATGGCAGGGTGTGTGAACAGTAAGGGTAACTAACCTCCTGTGGCCGGCAGCCAAAATCCACTTTGAAAGGGGCACATGCATCAGTGAGCCTTGTAAATCTTTTTTAACCTCAGTCTCGGGCCTAGATTTATTTGTTTTTCTAGGCAGATGGATTGGGCTCCCCCTGGGCCCTACAAAATGATCTGTCACTGTCTACCCTGATAACCTGCATCAGCCGGTAATGAAGTCACTTTGCCAGGTCTTGCAAATGGACCCCATCTCTTAGATCATGCTAGAACTTTCCATTTATTAGATTTCCATCCCAGGGGCCCCATGGGCCTAAAGCACACCCCTAGTCACTTGAGGATCTCTCTAAGAACATGGGGAAGGTCTTGCAAGACAGAGAAGGGTCTATCAGTTAGTACCAGGTGGCTCTTCTATTGCTGGATGGGAACTCTGTGGCTTTTGTGGTTGACACAGTAATAGCTCCGGCAGCTTAACTACTGCAAGGCAAATGAGAAAGAAATTGAGGGGGAAAGGGAAGATCTTTAATTGATAAAATATGACTACAATGGAAGATGACCTGATCACATAGGTGAGACAATATGTGGACATCTGAGGGGCTTTTTACCCTTAACACTCTAAAAAATGTAGAACATTTGTGGGATTTGTGGGAAAAGTTGGGCAGGAATTAATGACACAAAGTGAGAAACCATGGAGAATATTAGGGTCTGTGTTGGTGAACTCAGTCAATAAAGACAAGTTTGTCTTGATTAAGCACCCACAGTGTGCCAAGCTCAGGGAATGGAAAGAAAAGTGGGACATAGTTCTTAGTTTCAGGGTTTATGAACATATCAGATCATAGATATCCCTGAGCCTTTTAGTAGGTAAGTAAAATAGCTAAAATAATCTAAACCCAGTCATGATTAACACTGGCAAAAAAAGTTGTTTGTGTTTCCCATAACAGCTCCATGAAGTAGGACATAAGTGCCTTATTATTCCTATTTTACAGGAAAAAAGACTGAGGCTCCTAGAGGTTGACCTTTACTCAAGGTCATACACGTAGTAAGTGCTGAAGGGGATTCTTAAACTTGGATCTTCTCACCCCAAGACTAATACTCTATAATGTACTGCCTGTGGTGCTGTGCTAAGTACTTTTTTATAGACAGAGACTTTCTTATCTCTCTATTGGTCTATCTGCTCTCCATAGAGCTAACTATCATCTATCTATATCTGTGTGCCTATCTATGTCTGTATATCATCTGTTTATCTCTATCAGTCTGATTATCTAGTAGTCTGTCATTTACCTATATCTATCTATTAGTCTATCTATATCTATCTCTCTATCTACATTCATCTGCTTCTGTATTAGTATATCATCTATCTATATTCATCTATTAGTTTGTCTATTTGTCTATCTGTGTGTGTACATGTTTGATTGCATCTTCTGGTAACTTATAATTGACAGCTATGACAGGTAAAAGCTAAGTTAGATTTAAAAGTCCTCTCATTTCTTTTTCTTACGAGACCCAGATGGCTCTAGGAGAAGAAAGTGAGGTTGGTGATCTTGCACAGTCCTCCCTCACTCAAATCAAAGTCAACTGCAAGTCATGTCATTTCCCTGATATCACGGTCCTCCGAAAACAAAAGACAAACACAACCTGTGAGTAGACCAAGCAGTAACTCAGCTCATTCTCTCCATCTCCCTTTCTCTCTCCCTCTCCTCTCCAAAGGAAGGGAAATTTTCTTCGTTCCTTCCTTCCTTCCTTCCTTCCTTCCTTCCTTCCTTCCTTCCTTCCTTCCTTCCTTCCTTCCTTCCTTCCTTCTTTCCTTCCTTCCTTTCTTTTTCTTTCTCTCTCTCTCTTTTTCTCTCTCTTTCTTTTTTTCTTTCTCTCTTTCTTCTTTCACAAAGCAATGGTAACCACTTCTCTGTGGAACAGCAAACCCTGAGGGTCTTCCCTTTCCAGCCTGATTTTTTTCTTTTTTTTCTAATTAAAAGGGACATCCTTTGACTCATTTCTTAAAGAGGCCTATTCACTGAATGGGCATTATCTCACTCAAAGTGAGGTCTCCCGTTGCATCCTGGGCTGTCTTCAGTCATCCTGATGAATATCTGGTCACTGGATCCAGATGGCTCTGAAGGAGAAACTGAGGCTGGTGACTTTGCACAGCCCTCCCTCACTCAAATGAAAGTTAACTGCAAATCATATCATCATTGTCCTGATGGAATGGTCCTCTTTGAAAACAAAGGACAAACACAACTGACATAAATTGGACCATTATCTTCTGGTGGATTTAAAGGAGAAAGGCTCCAGTAGCTTATCTTCCTCCTCCTTGGAATGTGTCCAACATCTCATATGGTTCTATACTTTTCTTTTTGAAGGCTAAGTAGTGCTAAGAACTAGCTCCCCCCCCCCCCCAATTCTTCTGTCTTCCTTCCTTTCCAAGATCTGTCCCCTTGACAAGGAAATCTGAATTTAAAAGGTCTTATTCTCTAGAGGTTTTTCTCCCTTCACTCCCTACGTATAACGTATCTCACACTCTCCTACTCAGGGCAACAAGAATGTAGTTAAGTTCTTTTCTGACCTTAGACTTCAACATGACAACTTACTGCTCTCCAAGTAACTGTGGAATCAAAGTCCTGCTGCTATCCCGGAATCATGAGAAGGATCTTGGATCTATCTATATTAACTCAGTCCTATAGGAAATCACTTCCTAAATCTTTCACCAGGGTGGAGTTAGTGCTGCCCATTCCAGTGGGATAGGTGACCAGTACCCCCTCCTCTGAAACAAGAGTTCAAGTGTCTCCAGTATGGCCAAACCCTTGGAGAACTGAAGTTTTTCCTATCCTTCAGTGACTTTTCCTCCTATACTCTCCTGACTATTCTTGATTCCCTTTCCTATCTTGATCCCAAGACCACTCACAAGGCTAGGTTAAATGATTCAGAGACCCACACCTAAAACACAAGCCCTGGTTGATCTGGTAGAACCAACATTTAGAATCCTACCATTTTCTTTTTTGTTGGTTTGTTTAGGATGCAAATAATTTTAATTATTTTTATTTTGTTAAATATTTCTCAGTTCCACATAAAAGAAATTTTAACCTTTCATTTAAAAATTTTTTGAATTCCAAGTTCTCTCCTTCCCTCTTTCCTGCCCCTCTCCCCTCCTTGAGAAGGAAAAGCATTTTTATTTTGAATATACGTGAGGTCATGAAAAAATGTTTCCATATTAGTCATGTTGCAAAAGAAAACACAAAATAACACAAAAAACACAAAATAAAAATGAAGGAAATTTTTTAAAAGTGTGCTTCGATCTGCTTTACCTATGCATGAGCAACTAATATTTTTCCAATTGTTCAGACCTGTCTTTGTGTGAAAAGAGTTTTTTAATTATAGTTCCCAGTTTTGCTTTGGCAGGTAGGCTCCCAAGGATATTATATTGTCTACAATTATTTTAAATGGAATTTCTCTTTCTATCTCTTGCTGCTGGATTTTGTTGGTGATATGTAGAAATGCTCATGATTTGTGTGGGTTTATTTAATATCCTGCAATTTTGCTGGAGTTGCTAATTGTTTGAACTAGTTATTTAGTTGATTCCCTAGGATTTTCTAAATGTACCGTCATATTGTCTATAACAAGCAATAGTTTTGTTCCCTATTGCCTCTTCAAACTCTTTCAATTTCTTTTTTATGTCTTATTGTTATTGCTAGCATTTCTAGAACAATATTGAATAATAGTGGTAGCAATGGTTATCCTTGCTTCACCTTATTGGGAGGGCTTCAAATTTGTATCTATTTCAAATAATGATTGCTTTTTGTTTTAGATAAATACTACTTATCATTTTACAAAAAGTATCAATGATTCCTAGTAAGTTTTTTTTTTTTGACAGAAATGGCTGTTGTATTTTGTCAAAAGCTTTTTTTACATCAGCAGACATGTACATGTGCATGTAATAAAATCATGTGAGTTTTCTTGTTTTTGTTATTGATGAAGTTAATTACGCTGACAGGTTTCCTAATTATTGAACCGGTCCTGCATTTCTGGTGTAAATCACACCAAGTCATAATGTATCATCTTTGTGATATATTGCTATAATCTTCTAGCTAGTATATTATTTAAAACTTTTGTATCAATATTCATTAAGGAAATTGGTCTATATATTTTTTTCTCTCTCCAGTTTTTGGTCGCTCTGGTTTAGGTATCAAATCCATATTTGTGTTATAAAAGGAAGTTGGTAGGACTCTTTCTTTATCTATTTTTAAAGTGCATATAATACTGGTATTATTATTAATTATATATTAAATGTTTGGTACAGTTGACTTATGAAGCCATTTGGTCCTGGGGGTCTTTTCTTGGGGATCTCAATTACGGCTTGCTCATTCCCTGCCCTCCATGGCATTATTTAAGTATTCTTTTTCCTGTTCTATTCATCCAGGAAGTTTATATTTTTACAAATATGCATCAATTTCCATTGTATTGTTATATTTATTGGCATATAATTGGACAAAACAACTCCTAATAATTGTTTTAATTTCATCTGCATTGGTCAGGCATTTTCACTTTTCACTACTTATATTGGAAATTTGGTTTTCTCTTTTTCTTTTTTTTTAAATCAAATTAGCCAGTGGTTTATCTATTTTATTGGGTATTTTTGTCATAAAACCAACTCCTAATTTTATTTATTAGTTCAACTTTATTTTTGCTTTCAATTTCAATAATTTCCTCTTTGATTTTCATTGATTTCTATTTTGGTGTTTAATTGGGAATTTCAAATTTGTTCTGTTTCTACTTGTTTGCTTTTTTGTAGTTGCAAGCCCAATTAATTGGCCTATTCTTTTTCTCTTTTATTAGTATATGCATTTTCCCTAAGTACTGTTTTGACTGCATCCTAAAAATTTTGGAATGTTGTCTCACCATTGTCATTCAATTCAATTAAATAATTGTTTCTATGATTTGTTCTTTCAATCACTTATTCTTTAGGATTTGATTATTTAATTTCCAAATAGCTTTTAATCTATATTTTCAAGGCCCTTTATTAAATATAATTTTATTGCATTATAGTCTCAAAAGGGTGCATTTAATATTTCTGCTTTTATGCATTTGTCTGTGATATTTTTATGCCCTAATGAAACGCCAAATTTTGTGAAGGTTCCAACTGAATAAAATATGCACCTCCTTGCTATTCCCATTCAGTTTTCTCCAGAGGTCTATCATATTTATCTTTTTTTAAAGATTCTATTCATTTCCTTAACTTCTTTTTTATTTATTTTATTGTTAGATTTATCTAACTCTGAGAGGGGAAATTTTAGATACCCTACTAGCATAGTTTTAATTTCTATTTCTGCCTTTAATTCATTTAAATTTTCCTTTGACATTGAATGCTATGCATTTGGTGTATATCTGTTTAATACTGATATTTATTTAATTGTCTGTGGTGCTTTTTTAGCAAGCAGCAGTTCCCCTGCTTATCCCTTTTAATCAGATGTATTTTTGCTTTGTCTGAGATCATAATTGCTACTCCTGCCTGTTTTAGTTCAGCTGAAGCTTAATAGATTCTGTTCCAGTCCCTCATTTTAACTCTCTGTGTGTCTCTCTGTTTTGAGTGTGTTTCTTATAAACAACTTAGTGTTAGATTCTGGTTTCAAATCCATTTTGCTTTCCACTTCCATTTTATGGGTGAATTCATTCCATTCACATTCAGAGTTATGATTAGTGACTGTGTACTTGCTTTCATGCCATTTTCTTCTGTTTATCCTTTCTTTCTTTTTATTCTATCTCTCCTCTAAAGTCTGTTTTCTTTTTGCTTTCCTTTATCTGCTCTATCTTTTATCACCCCTCTTTTTCTCTTATTCCATTCCCCTCTTACTTCTCAGTTGGGTAAGATCGATTTCTATTATCAGTTGATTATATATGCATGTCTGTATGTATGTGTAAGTGTGTATATGTGTGTTCCCTCTTTGAACAAATTTGGATCTTAGTGAGATTTAAATGTTGCTTTTTGTGGTTGTTTTGAGTCACTTCAGTTATACCCAATTCTTCATGTCCCCATTTGGGGGTTTTCTTAGCAAAGATCCTAGAATGGTTTGCCTTTTCCTTTTCCAGCTCCTTTTCCAGATAAGGAACTGAGGCAAACAAGATTGAAGGATTTGCCCAGGGT
The DNA here is from genome assembly GCF_028372415.1 of Notamacropus eugenii. Classification (NCBI taxonomy): domain Eukaryota; kingdom Metazoa; phylum Chordata; class Mammalia; order Diprotodontia; family Macropodidae; genus Notamacropus; species Notamacropus eugenii. The sequence continues at coordinate 71,528,290 of NC_092872.1, forward strand.
CACACAGTTAGTAAGTGTCAGAGGCCAGATTTGAACTCACAAAGATGAATGTTCCTGGTTCGTTGCACCTAACTTCCATTAAGCAATGTCTACCCCATACGTTTTTCCTGTCCACTGTAAAAGTTCTTCATTGTTCCCTTCTTTAATGTAAGATAATTTTCCCAATTCTTCTGCTCTCATGCTGCTTCTGTCAGAAATCATTTTCTTACTTACTCACTTATTTTTACATTATCCAAACACAACAAAAATTCTTAAAAGACACATGTATCATCTTCCCATATAGAAAGGTGTACAATTTAACTTTATCGAGTCCCTTATGATTTCTCTTTCATGTTTACCCTTTCATGCTTCTCTTGAGTCTTGTATCTCAAAGTCAAATTTCATATTCAGCTCTGTTCTTTTCATCAAGAATGCTTGAAATTCCTTTATTTCATTAAATATCCATTTTTTTCCTTAGCAGATAACTCAGTTTTGCTGAATATGTTATTCTTAGTTGTAATCCTAGCTCTTTGTTTTCTGGAAGATCATAATGTGGACTCTCCTCTCATGTAATGTGATAGCTGCTAATTCTTGTATGATTCTGACTTTGGCTCCATGATATTTACAAGATTTCTTTCTATCTCTTTAAAGTATTTTTCTCTCTGACTTTGGAGCTCTAGAATTTTGCCATAATTTCATTTGGGGATTTCTTTCAGGATGTGATTGGTAGATTCTTTCCATATCTATTTTACCCTCTATTTCTAATATATGGTCAATTTTTGTGCAAATGCCAGCTGAGAAAAAAGTACATTCTTTTCTATTCCCATTCAGTTTTCCCCAGAGGGGTCTATCACATCTAACTTCTCCAAGATTCTATTCATCTGTATTAGACTGGATCTGTATTCTTATGGATTTGAGAATTCTTTCTGATGGTGAAATTTGCAACACAATCCTATCTCCCCAACCTTTTTTTTTTTTTTAATTTTTACTCACTTCTTCCCGTAAGTTCCCTACAATTAGCCAACTCAATATGATAAAACCTCCCATGCTTTCTACCTGTAAACTCTTATCTTTGTCATGAGACTAGCTTGTCTTTGCTTGTTATCATAAATCTAACTTTTGACATCCTTACTCCTGTTGTTTTTTAAAGTTTGTACTTGGTTTGTATTGCAACATACTCACACCTAGTATGCACCCTTCCAAATGATTTCTAAAAAAATATGTAGAAGATTGTCTTCCAGGGCTTGTTACTATATAGCAACCCAGGTGAAAAGTTGGTATTAAAAATCATCTTTTTTTTCTTTTTTTGAATTATTGAAAATTTTTATTTTGAATGAACAGGGGTTTATTCTTTCTTCTCCCCACTTCCCACCTCTAAATTGAAGAAGAAAATGAAACCCTTGTAATTAACAAGCATTGTAAAACAAAAGAAATTCTTTCATTGGTCATATCCAAAACCATGTAACTCATCCTGCCTCTTAAGTCCATCACAATTTTCTGAGGAGGTGAGTAGCACCTTGATTAGCAGTTCTCTGACATCATGACTGGTTATTACATTGATCAGAGTTCTTAAGTCTTTTAAAATTGTTCACCTTTAGAATGTTGTGACTGTATAAGTTATTCACCTGGTTCTATTCACTTAATTCTGCATCAGTTCATATACATCGTCCCAGGTGTAACAGGCAAAGTAGGATTTTTTGCTGTTTTTCTTGATTGAGTTTTAGTCAATCAAGTGCCTTTGATTGAGTTTTGCTTTTGATTGAATCAATTAAGACTCTTTGATTGGAAACTATATCTATATCTATATATATACACACACACATATACATATATACACACATATATATGTCTGTGTGTATGTATATGTTATATATGTATGTATATATCTGTGTGTATACATACATATACATGTATAAGTATGCATATATGTGTGTGTTTACATATATGCATACATATATGCACACATACATATGTATGTATGTGTATATATATATGTGTTATATATATACATATATATGTATATATATATGTAATATTGCTTGGAGAGAGAAGCAGAGCTGAGAGAGAGGCAAGCATGAGTGGCCTAGGAGAACTTGATTATGGGGAGACCTAACAGAAAGAATGTGATGTTGGCACTGTCTGTTGATCTGTATTGATTTCTCAGACAGAAGTCCTATCTATTGATCTCTGTCGATTTCTAAGACAGAAGCCCTGTTTATTGGTCTGTATTAATTTCTCAGACAAATCCTGCCTTGATGGTGCTGATAAGGTATATAAATACTGTTATAGCTCTGTTAAGTTTTGTTTTCCTAGAAACAGAAGCTGTGGGCAGGAGTCCCTAGAGCTTGCTATCAGGGAGAAGTAGGAAGAGTTTGGAGTGGAATAGTCCCTGTGAATTGAGACAAGGAGCAGGAGCAGAGAGCTGCCTGCATGTGAACCCAGGCTAGAGCTGTGAGCAGTCAGCCCATGGAGGAGGAGCTGTGTGGTTTGGAAGTTTTCCTTGAGTCAAAATGAGAGAACTTTACTTGCACACTGTGTATTGATTAAGGAGATCGTTCTTACAGTGATGTAGCGGTAGATGGTATGGTATTTTGGGCTACCTTTTAAGAATGCATCATCCTACCCTGAGGCCCCCCTGACTTTGGGGATGCAACGATATATGCTATGCACCATATGATATCCTGAGTGTTACAAGATACACATATGTATTAGATCATGTGTTTTGCTTAAGGATGTTGCTAGGAATGTTATGCTTTAATTTATTGAACAATGTTTAATGTTTAATTTGTTGCTGAATAAATAGAGAGTTCATTATACTATGTAATTAGAGCCTTAAAATCAGTCCTCAGGGGTACTGCCATAACCAAGGTAGTCTGAATCCATCCACTTCATCATTTCTTATGGTGCAATAATATTTCACTATGGTTAGATAGCATAATTTGTTGAGCTAATCTCCTATTTGTTTACACGTCTCATGGTTTCCCGTTCTTTGCCACTCCAAAAAGGCTGTTATAAATATTTTTGTACATATGCTTCCTTTTTTTTCTTTCTTTGATCTCTTTGCAGTAAAGGATTAACAATAGTATTGAGCTTTTTTTCCTTGTGAAACTGAGTAATTAATGAAGCTCTGCAATTTCCCAAAGGCAATACAGCCCACTATCCTCCTTCTAGTCAACTCTAGACTCAACTCCTGTCCATCTGGGACAAGTTCTATGGATTATTCAAATTCATGTCATGAATATATTCCTCACTTTGACCAAACCTTTCAGTGATTACATATCTCTTCCAACATGCTCTGCAGTGTTCTAGGGTCTGATGAAAACAATACATGTCATCTACAAATAGGAACATCTGAAAGACCTCACTAATTGAAAAGAATTCTATCCTAAATTTCTTTCACATCATATTGATAAACACCTTTGATGAGATAACAACATTTCCTTGTTTTATGTCTTGTCTGAGGTTTTTAATTTGAAGGACGGTGAAAAAAGTCATTTCTTCTGCTACGTCTTTCAAAGAAATTTGGGTGGTTACGACATGTGAATGGGAGATACTTCATTGAAAAGAATGTTTAAGGCTGCATTTTGTTCAACTAGATCAAATACTTTTTTAATAGTCAACAAAGAATTAGCACTATGGGATCTTATATTTTTCCAAATCTTCTGATAAATCATGAAAGGGTAAAAATATAGATTACTGTTTAATATCACTTGAAATAGCCAGTTTCTCCCCTACTAATATACTTATCAAGGATGCCTCCAACTTATATATGTGTGTTTGTGTGTGTGTATGTTTATATGTGTATGTATATAAACACACACATATATATATATATATATATATATATATATGGATGAAACAAATAGTTTGTATAGGCATAAGAATATGCATATTTTACCAGTTATTATTTATGTTTTCTTGGTAGCTTTTTTTATTAACAAGGTCTGAAATTTTCTCTGTTTTTTGTTTTGTTTTTTTTTATCTTCCCCTTTGTCATAGCAGTCTTTCAACTTTCACAATTGTGTGTTATCCAGCATGGGTCTCCTCTAGATAAACTTGACCCAATCTGGCTGCTTTTTGCATCCTGTTTTTACACAGTGTCATTTCTACCTGCCCTACAGACACACTGACCTTGATGGTTAAAAAAAAGAATCCAGTCTGTTCAAGTAATCTTTACTGGTCTTTCCCATTTTTCTTCTATTTGTTGCCCTTCCATTTTTGCTTTTCAAAATCCTAAGTATGACTTTATCTCACTGGATCTCTTGACAAATTTTATTTAAACTAGTTTTACCCTCTACTCCCTCTCTTTATATTATGATACATTATTGTGCTAATAACAGCTTGCCAACCATCTTCATGAGATTTAACAATCTTATAAACAGGCGTTGCTTTTGACAACCCTCCCTGTATTTGGAAGCAAGAGAGATTTAGTAAGAAGCCTCCTAGACTCTCTTGATCTTATATTGACAATAGATTTCCACTGCTTAAGTTTCTATATAAAGTCATTATAATTAGTATCAATAAATATATCAAATGCCTTCTATTGTCTATGTCCCATATTTTCAATTCCAATTACTTATTAATTCAGTATCATCAACTCAGTATCAATAATTCAGTATCAGGTTTTTTTCCTTGTATACCTTATCTTTTCTTCTTACTATTCTATCTTCTTGCTTTTTACTAATTCTGATCTATGCTCTGCCAAGTCATTGGTCTAACATGACTTTACAAAAAACAGCTGATTTATGAATAACTACCACATCATTATCAAGCCTCTTTTTTTGGTTAGAATATAATCTATTTCATTATTTGTGATGCTATTTGGTGTTCATCATATTCAGCGCCTACCAGTTATTTTCTCTAAGAAAAGTTTATGATACAAAGGTGTATAAACTACGAGTACCCAATCACTATTTTTTCCTACACCTTGCTTTCCTACATATTTCTCACAATTCTCACTTTTTTAATAACAATTGCATTGAAGTATTATCAGACATTATCAGGTATTAGATAACCAAGTATATATACTTATATCTATCTATTTATCTATCTATGTTTCTTTCTTTCTATCTATCTACCTACCTACCTATCTATATCACCAAGCAGCCAGCCTACTCATAATGAATGTCTTTGCACTTAAGCAGGTCTGTTCCTTAGTAAGCCGACTGATTCTGTTCCTAGAGCCATACTAGAAGTCTTTAGCATGATGGGACATACTAGAACTTCTGCTCTATTGGTATAACATTCAGAAACCTAGAGTCACCTTCATGCCACAATAAGGCACCAGAGTATAAATTCATAGAGGATGAGGCAGCAGAGAATGACTTTACTCCTCTCTGGGCTCCACTCACTCATTCTCCATACTTTCTCTACCATTAGACAAAAGCCTCTTAATCCTGGAAGTTCATTCCATCCCTGTATTTCTCACATTGGTAGCACACTCTACCCCTGCAGTCCCTTCTTCTGATCGGCTAGGCCCTCTCAAAACCTCCATTTTAAGGAAATACCCAGACCAGCCATGTCTTTATTCAGCTCCAGACTGTACTTCTCACACTCTGAACTTTACTATTCTCCACAGTTATTTTCCTTCATCGTCCCCTAACTTCCTCCAGAATTTAAAATTCTTGAGGGCAAAAGATTATCCTTCTGCTTAAATTTATATTCAATGCTCTTAGCACTGGGCCTAGTGAATGTTAAATACTTAAATGCTTGTTGACTTGATTTGACTTATGTTAATATATGATTTATGGCTGGAAGAGTAGCTCTTCAGCTTGGTACAACATCTTGGGTGTTACAAATGGATAGTTATCTGAGGATGTATTTTTTTTTGTATTTTAGCCTGGAGGCAATTGGGAACCATTGGAGCCCCTTGATCAGGTGAACAATATGGAAAACCGCAACAAGAAATTGACAGCACAAAAGACTATTGAAAATATAACACCGAAAGAGATGCGAGATTATCATGTGGATGAAATGCAACTGGTTAAAAGCTGAATGATAAAAGAACAAGAAGGCATTCAGAACATCAAACAGAACTTCTGGAAAGATTTATGGTAAAAACATGAACAAAAATTTCATAGGATGAGAAGAGGAAGGTTTGTAACATGCATTAGCAGAGAGGGTATTAACACCTATGAAATCATGAATCCATCAAAGCAGTTTTAGAAAGCTACCATAATATTAAATTAACTATAATAACTATGTCATTTAGTCATTTATCTTGTGACATGCTGAAATTTCCACTATTAGCAGGTCTAGTTCAGGAAATAAATATAATAAGTCTAGTTTGCTCCACACTCTCATGATCTTTTATCTATTTCCTTCTGATGATAATTTGTTTTTCGAAAATCTGGGATCAGCTTTGGCTCTTTTCTCTCTCATCTCATAGAGAACTGACAAGTCCTATGAATTAGCCCTCCATCATGTATACCTTCCATCATCAACATCTCATTCCCATTACCACAATCATAATTCAAGACCTCATTACTTCTTTCCTGGAAAACAGATTGCTAGCTACTATCACTGCTTCTAGTTTCTCCTCCTCCATGCTAGCCTACAGAACATTGTTAACTTAAGCAGCTAGTCACATATCTCCCCTGCTCCAAAACTTTTAATTACTTCATATTGTGTAACAAATAAAGCCTGAATTATTTTAGCTGATGTTCAGTACCATCCCTGAAGTGATTTCAGTCTACCTCTCCACCTTATTTCCTAGTATTCTTTTGCTAAGCCAGATTTGGTAACAGAATCACAGTATAAAAATTATCAATTCTGGAAAGGACTTCACTAGTCATCTCTCTTTTAATCAAATGAGATAATATATGTGAAGCACTTAAAGTACAATATAAATGTCCACTACTATTATTAGCATTAGTAATATCATCTAATTCAACTTTTATATCTGAAAAGATTCCTGATTATCATGTATGTAATTAGTGGCCATTTAACCATTATGTGAAGATCTCTCAATGAGAGGAAACCCACTACATCATTAAGCAACTTTTTTCTTCTATATATTTTTGCAATTTCTGCCCATTGCTCTCAAATCATTTTCTGGGGTAGGGGGAAGGGTTTATTGGGAGAAGGTTAATCCCTCTTTCATGTGATATCTCTTCAGGTATTTGTAAACAAATAGCTTTATATATGAACTATGCTTCAATCTGCATATAAACTTGAGTTCTCTCTCTGGAGGAGGATAGCATTTTTCATCATGAGTCCTTTGGAATTTTCTTGGATCACTATCTTGATCAGACTAGCTAAGTCTTTCACAGCTGATCATTTTTACAATATTGCTGTTACTGTGTACAATGTTGTACTGGTTGTGCTCACTTCACTTTGTCTGAGTTCATATAAGTCTTCTCAGTTCATATAACTTCCCAGTTAGTGAGCAAACTACTCACTATTTCTTATGGCATAAGGGTATTCCATCACAGTCTTATACCACAACTTGTTCAGCCATTCCTCAATTAGTGGGATTACTCCAAATTTCTAATTCTCTGCCACCACAAAAACAGTTACTATAAATATTTTTGTGCAAATAAGTCTTTTCATCTTATTTTTAAACCTCTTAAAGATACAGAACTGGAAGTGATATTGCTGAGTCAAAAAGTTACAAACAGTCATAGATCTTTGGACATAGTTCCAAATTTTTCTCAAAAATTATTGGACTAGTTCACAACTCCACCAACGTGCATTAGTGTCTCCATTTTTCCATAACCCCTCCAACATTTGTTATTTTCCTTTTCTGTCATGCTAGTCAATCTGATAGCTGTGAGGTAGTATCTCAGAGTTGTTTTAATTTGCATTTCTCTAATCAGTAAGGATTTAGATTATAGTTTCATACTGATAACTGATTTCTTCTTCTGAAAACTGTTTGTTCATATTTTTTGACCATTTATCAACTGGGGAATGGCTCTTGTTTTGAGAAATTTGACTCAGGAACCCATATACTCAAGAAATGAAGCCTGTATCAGAGAAATTTACTGGAAATCCCCCCCATCCCCCCAGTTTCCTGTTTTCCTTTTAATTTTGGCTACATCACTTTTGTTTGTGTAAAAGCTTTTTAATTTCATGTAATCAAAATTGACTGTTGTAGTTCCTCTAATATTCTTTGTCTTTTATTTGGTCATAAACTCTTATCTATAGATCTGACAGTACTTTTTTTTCCCATTCTTTCTTAACTTTCTTCTGGTGTCACCCTTTATATCTAAATCATGTACCCATTTTGACCTTATCTTGGCATATAGTGTGAGAGGTTGGTCTGCTCCTACTTCCTGCCAAATTGCCTAGCAGGTTTCCTAACAGTTTTTGTCAGATGTTGAGTTCTTATCCCCAAAACTTGGGTCTTTTGCTTTATCAACTACTAAATTACTACAGTCATTTACTACTATATATTATGAACCTAATTTATTTCACTGATCCATCAATCTATTTTTCAGCCAGACCAGAAAGTTTTGGTGATTACTGATTTGTAATAGAGTTTGAAATCTGGAACTGCTAAGTTGCCTTTCTTCACATGTTTTCTTCATTGATGATTCCCTTGATATTTTTGACTTTTTATTCTTCCAGATGAATTTTGTTACTATTTATTCTAGCTCTACCAAATAATTATTAGGTAATTTGATTGGTATGTCACTGCATAAGTAAATTAACTTGGGAAGAATTGTCATTTTTATTATATTGACTTGAGCAACCTGGGAGCAATTAATATTTCTCCAATTGTTTATATCTATTTTTATGTGCGTGAAAGATGTTTTGTAATTCTGTTCATATAATTCCTGGGTTTCCTTGGAAAGTAGACTCTGAAATATATTATGTTTTCTATAGTTATTTTATAGAGAATTGCTTCTTCTACCTCTTGCTGCTGGGTTTTGGTAGTATATAGAAATGTTCATGATTTGTTTAGGTTTATTTTATATCTTACAACTTTACTGAAGATGTTAATTGTTTCAAATAGTTTTTAAATTGATTATGGGTCTATAAATATACCATCATATCATTTGCTGTGAGGGATACTTTGATTTCCTCATTGCCTTTTTTCTAATTTCCTTAATTCCTTTTTGTTATCTTATTGCTATAGCTAGATTTACTAGTTTAAAAAAAATGAATAATAGTAGTGATAACAGATATCCTTCTTTTACTTCTGATTTTATTGGGAAGGTTTCAAGTTTGTCTCCATTTCAGATAATGCTTACTCTTATTTTTAGATCATACTACTTATTTTAAGAAAGATTCCAGTGATTTTTATAGTTCCTAGTGTTTTTAGTGGAAATGAGTATTATATTTTTTCAAATACCTTCTTCTGCACCAATAAATATGTATGTATTTATATAACGTGATCATATGATTTTTTGTTGTTGTCGTTATTGATATGGCCAATTATGCTGATAGTTTTCATAATATCAAATCGGCCCAATATTCCTAGTATAAATCCCACCAGATCAAAATGTATGATCTTTGTGACATGTTGCTCTGATCTCCTTGCTAGTAAGTTATTTAAGGTTTTATATCAATATTCATTAAGGAAAACAGTGTGTGGTTTCCTTTTACCATTTTTCCCCCCTTGGCTTAGGTACCAAAACCATTTTTGTGTCAGAAAAGGAATTTGATAGGACTTTCTTATTTTTTTGCAAATAGTTTTTATAATGTTGGTATTAACTGTTTCTTTAATATTTGGTAGAATTGACTTGGGAAGCCATTTGGTTTGGGGGATTTTTTTTTTCTTAGGGAGCTCATTGATGGGTTCAATTTCTTTTTCTTAGATAGGTTTATTTAAGTATTCTACTTCTTCTGTTAATCTGGGCAGGTAAATATTTTTATAATATTCATCCATTTCACTTGGATTGTCAGTTTTACTGTCATGTAATTGGCAAAATAACTCCTAATAACTGGTTTAATTTCAACTTCATTAGTGGTGCATCCACCCTTTTCATTTTTTATATTAGTAACTTGGTTTTGTTGTTTTTTTTTTTTTAAATCAAATTAGCCAATGGTTATTTTATTGCTTTTTTCATAAAACCAGCTCTTAGTTTTATTTATTAATTTTTTTAAACTTTCAATTTTATTAATATCACTTTTGATTTTCATGATTTCCAACTTAGTGTTCAATTGGAGATTTCTTCTGCTTCACTCTCTTTTTTCTTTAGTTGCATGCCCAATTTATTTATTTGTTCTTTCTCTCTTTTTACTGGTGTATACATTTAGAGATATAAAATTTCCCCTAAGTCCTGCATTTACTATATCCCACAAATTTTGTAATGCTGTCTCATTGTCATTCTTTTCTTTAATGAAATAATTGAGTGCTTCTATGATTTTTTTCTTTGACTAACTCATTCTTTAGGATTTGATTATAGAGTTTCTAATTAGCTTGTAATCTTTATTTTCAAGACCTTTTATTAAGTCTAGTTTTTATTGCATAATGATCTAAAAAGAATGCATTTAGTTGTGAGGTTTTTGTGCCCTAATATGAGGTCAATTTTTGTGTAGATTTCATCTGAGAAAAAAAGTCTACTCCTTTCTATTTCCATTCAGTTTTCTCCAGAGGTCTATCATATCTAGTTTTTCTAAGATTCTATTTATCTCTTTGACTTCTTTCTTATTTTATTGTTAGATTTATCTAGCTCTAAGAAGGGGACTTTGAAATTTCCCACTAGTATAGTTTTAATGTCTATTTCCTCCTGCAATTACTTTAATTTTCCTTTAAAACTTTAAATGCTTTGGTATATACATATTTAGTATTTATATTACTTCATAATCTATGGTGCCTTTTAGCAAGCTGTAGTTTTAATTAGGTCTATTTTTGCTTTTGCTTTGCCTGAGATTATGATTGCTACTCCTGACTTTTTTAGTTCAGCTGAAGCATTAAAGATTCTGTTTCAGCCCCTCATTGTATCTCTGCTTATCTCTGTTTCAAGTGCATTTCTTATAAACAATGTATTGTTGGATTCTGGTTTCAAATTCAATCTGCTATTCACTTCCATTTTGTGGGAGAATTCATTCCATTCACATTCTCAGTTATGATTACTAAGTGTGTATTTCCCTCTATCCTATTTTCTTCTGTTTATCCTTTTCTCTTTTTTTATCTTGTCTTCCTCTAAAGTCTGTTTTACTTCTGACCACTGCCTTCTTTTATTTTTCTCTTTCTTCTATCACCCCCTTCTTATCTCATTTCCCTCCTACTTCCCAGTTGGGCAAGATAGATTTCTATTACCAATTCAGTATATATACTCACATATATGTGTGTGTGTGTATGTGTATATATATATATATATATATATATGCATACATATATGTATACACACATATATACAAATGTATAATATGTGTGTACAAAAGTGTATACGTGTAAGAACAGGAATGCTCCTTTAGGTATATGGGATGATTATATCCTATAAGATGGAATATAGAGATACTCAAATCTTACTCTACATCTATTTTCTCTGCTAAAGAGAATTTAAACACATATACATACATACACATAAATGTTTATATATGATACTTTAGCCTCTCTTAGTTTAAGCTCATTCTGAGTTTTAGATATTATTCTTATACGACCATATGTTATCGTTGTACTCATTGCTTATTACCTACACCTTGCTTACTTCCATCTTCTACACTTAGTTTTATGAATTTTTTTTTTTTTAATCTAAGTGGGTTAGTGAATTTTCTACACATCCAGTCACTCTCTTCAGAAAACTCCTACTTCTTTCTCTCCTCTTTGGAATTGTTTTCTTCTTTCTCCAGAAATGTATTCTTAAGAATTTCCCATCCATTCTAGATTAAATTCTCCTCTAAAAATGTATCCCATGGATTCCTAACTATTTTTCAGCTAACCCTTCAAAGGCTATCCTCTTCTTTGTTTTTTTAATCACTAAGGAAGAGGTCGAAGTCATTTCCTCCCACAGTTCTGAACATTTCCAACACAGCAACCAGTTCCTCTCTATTATTAAAAATCATATCCAGAACAGAATTTCCCTATTTCAGTTCATTCAACTTTTGAAAGATGAAATTATGCTGAACATTAAGAAATTATTAACTACTTTGTTATTTTGGCAAGGGAGGGAGAGAGAATGAGAGAAAGAAAGAGGGGGGAGGGGAGGGAGGCAGGGAGAGGGGAAGAGAGAGAGATAGAGAGAGAGAGAGATAGAGAGAGAGAGAGAGAGAGAGAGAGAGAGAGAGAGAGAGAGAGAGAGAGAGAGAATTCCAGCAAGTGTTTGGATAATTGAAGTGCATAGTCTGTACATCATTCCTCTGTGCCAGATCTGTAATCTGTCTCCTTATCTTCTCCTCAATTTCCCCTTTCTATATAAAAATGCTGTACATTGCAATGATAAAAGTGTTTTTCTTTTTCCTTCTATTGATCTTTAACCAAGTGCTTTCTATCATGATTCTTCTTCTTTGGTACCCAGATTTTGTCACATGAGTATATTTTCCTAATATGCAATGCTATCCATCCATACTTATTTACCCTCCCCATTTATCTTGAACAAGGTATACCCATTCAGAGTCACATTCTAGTATGGACTTTATCCCAGTACTTCTTGTGATGACTATAAGACCAAATTTTCCTCTGCAGTAGATCCTCTAGCTATATTACTTAAAGGATACAGTAAGATCTATAATAAAATAACTATACATAGATATTTGTTACTATCAGTGTCTCCTTTTTAAAATTTTAGTTTCTTATCATTTCTATTTGCTTAATAAAATGAATGAATGGATAGTTGAGTGGAAATCCGTGATAAATTAAAAAGCAGGGGAAAAATAGTAATCTACTCCTTCATCTACTTTTAGGGGGAAAATGGAAAAGGAAGCAAAAACTAGGGTGAGACCAAAGAAATATAGTTTTGTCCTAAATCATCCATGATACACAGGAGGACTAGTTCTGAGGACTTCTGTCAGGGGATTTATTTCTAGAGTAGATCTGGATAAAGATAGGGTGTGGTTATAGATTAAATCAAACTCAACAACCAATCCTAAAGTAGATCTACTTTTCCATTCATGTTGATATTTAGATTGCAGAGATGGTGCTCCTATCGATATCTTTTCTTTCTTTTCTATATTATATCCTTTTAAGATCTAATGTCCTATATAATAAGAAACTTTCAAAAGATACATTTTCTCATCCTGCTTTTTAGACTTTAGGATCTTAACGAGTCTAATCATTAATGAATAAATTTGAATGAAATGAATGCAAAAAAAATCACCTTGATAATACCATTTATATGCCATAACTTGTTTAGCCCTTCTCCAATGAATGGGCACCCCCCTCAACTTCCAATTCTTTGCCACTACAAAAAGTGCTAATGTAAATGTATTGGATAGCCCTAGTTGGAATTTATTTTTCTTAGGACTAATCCTACCCTTAAACTACTTCCTTCTCTTCTATTTCCCCTCTCCCTTCTCCCATTTTTTTTCTTATTTCCCTGTTGAGTGAAATGCCTTTCTATACCCAACTCTCTGTGTTTATTCTTTCCTCCTTTGTATGATTCAGATAAAAGTGAGCTTCAAGTACCACCCATTCTCCCACCCCTTCTTCCTTATTTGTATAAACTTTTACATGGGAGATAATTTCCCCAACTTTCCTCTCAGTCCTTCCCTTCCTCTGCTTCCTGTGTGTATCCTTCTTCTCTCCCTTTCATTCTTCTAATAAAATCATCAAAACATAACAGAACCACTCCTAAGCCTTCTGTCTAATTTTAATTCCGTTATGATCCCTGTTGATGATAGGGTTCTGAGGGGATACATGTGTCACCTCCTCACATTAGAATGTAAATGGATTGTCTTTATTTAGTCCTTTAGTATTGTTTGTTCATCGTTTCATTGTTTTTTAAAACATTCCTCTTGACTCCCGTATTTGCACTTCAAAGTTTCTGTGCAGCTCTGGTCTTTTCATCAGGAATGCCTAAAAGTCCTCTTCATCAAAAACACATTTTTCCCTTATAAGATTAACCTCACTTTTGATGGATAAATATTCTTCATTGTAAACCTATGTCCATTTTTTTCTGGAATATCATATTCAAAGATTTCTACTCCTTTATAGAGTTGGCTGCTAAGTCTGTGATTCTTTTTTTAGTATTTTATTTTCCCCCAGTTACAAGCAAAAGCAATTTTCAACATTTATTTTTTAAAACTTTGGGTTCCAAATCCTTTCCCTCCCCAGTACCCATCATTGAAAAGGCAAGCAGTCGGATATAGGTTTTGCACGTGTAGTCATGCAAAACATGTCCATAATAGTCATATTATAAAAGAAAACATAGACAAAAAAATTCAAGAAAAGTAAAGTTTGTTTGTTTGTTTGTTTTTTTAAATATGCTTCAATCTGTATTCAAACACTGTCTGTTCTTTCTCTGGGGATGGACAGATTTTTTTTATTGTAAGTCCTTCAGAGTTGTCTTGGATTATTGTATCGCTCAGAATAGCTGAGTCATGAACAACTGATTATCTTACAATATTGCTATTACTTTGTACACAGTACATTTCACTTTATATCAGATCATGCAAGTCTTTCCAGGTTTCTTTGAGAGCATTCGGCTCATCATTTCTTATAGTACAATAGTATTCCATTGTAATCACATACCACAACTTGTTCAGCTCTTCCCTAATTAATAGGCCTCCCCTCAATTTCTAATTCTTTGCCCCCAGAAATGAGCTGCTACAAATGTTTGTATGCACATAGGTCCTTTTCCTCTTTGTTTTTTATCTCTTTTGGGATGTAGACCTAGTACTGGCATTGCTAAGTCAAAGGGTATGCATACTTTTATAGCCCTTTGGGCATAGTTACAAATTGCTCTCCAGAATGGTTGGATCAGTTCACAACTCCAACAACAATGGATCAAAGTTCCAATTCTCCCACATATTCTCCAACATTTATCACTTTCCTGTTGTGTCATGTTAGCCAATCTGATAGATGTGATGTGATACCTCAGATTTGCTTTGATTTGCATCTCTCTAATCAATAGTGATTTAGAGGATTTTTTTCATATGACTATAGATAACCTTCTTATAGACTTCTGAAAACTGCCTATTCATATCCTTTGACCATTTATCAATTGGGAAATGACTTCTTTTCTTATAAATTTGACTCATTTAGCTATATATTTTAGAAATAAGGCCTTTACCAGAGCCACTGGTTGTAAAAATTACTTCCCAGTTTTCTGTTTCCCTCCTAATCTTGGTTGCATTGTCTTTATGCAAAAACTTTTCAATTTAACGTAATCAAAATTATCCATTTTGTACTTCATAATGTTCTCTATCTCTTGTTTGATCATCATTTCCTCCATTCTCCATAGATCCGACAAATAATGATTCCTTTCTCCCCTAATTTCCTTATTGTCTCACTCTTTACGGCCAAATCATGTACCCATTTGAACCTTACTTTGGCATATGATTTCAGACATTGATCTATACCCAATTTCTACCATACTACTTTCCAGTTTTTCTAGCAGTTTTTTGTCAGATAGTGAGTTCTTATCCCAGAAGCTGGGGTCTTTGGGTTTATCAAACAGTAGATTACTCTAGTTATTGACTACTATGTCTTGTGTACCTAACATATTCCACCCCTCTGTCTCTTAGCCAGTACCAAGTCAGCCCTCCCTCACTCAGAACAAAGTCAAGTGCAAGTCATGTCATTATTTCTCTGATGGCATGGTCTTCTTTGGCAGTGAAGGACAAACACACACGCAAACACACACATACACACCAAGTAGTTTTGATGATTGCTGCTTTATAATACAATTTAAGATCTGGTATGGCTAGGCCAACTTCCTTAACATGTCTTTTCATTAATTCCCTTGATATTCTGGACTTTATGTTCTTCCAGATGAATTTTATTATTATTTTTCTAGATCTATAAAATAATCATATATATATTTATTCATATATATTTTATATATACCAAATATATATATTTTTATATATGCCAAAAATGATAGTTTGATTGGTATGGCACTGAATAAGTTAATCTAGGTAGAATTGTCATTTTTATTATGTTAGATCACCCTACCCACAAGCAACTGATATTTTTTCCATATATTTAGATCTGACTTTATTTGTGTGAAAAGTGTTTTGTAATTGTGTTCATATAGTTCCTGGGTTTGTTTTGGCAGGTAGACTATCAAATATTTTATAACGTCTTCAGTAATTTTAAATAGAACTTCTCTTTCTGTCTCTTGCTGGTAGACTTTGTTAGTAATATATAGAAATGCAAATGATTTATGTGGGTATATTTTTATATCCTGCAACTTTGCTAAAGTTATTTATTATTTCAAGTAGTTTTTTACTTGATTCTCTAGGATTCTCTAAGTATATTATCATATCATCTGCAAAGAGTGATCACTCAGTTTTTTCTTTGCTGATTCTAATTCCTTTGATTTCTTTTTCTTCTGTTAATGCTAAAGCTAACATTTCTGGTACCATATTGAGTAACAGTGGTGATAATGTACATCCTTGTTTCACCCTCAATCTTATTGGAAATGCCTCTAACTTATCCCCATTACATATAATACTTGCTGATGGTTTAATGGAAATGCTACTTATCATTTTGAGGAAGGCTCCTTTTATTCCTATGCTCTCTAGTGTTTTTAAAAGGAATGCATGCTATATTTTGTCAAAAGCTTTTTCGTCATCTATTGAGAATGGTTTCTTTTAGTTTTGTTGTTGATATGATCAATTATGTTGATAGGTTTCCTAATATTGAACCAACCCTGCATTCCTGGTACTACCCTCCCTTCCTTCACATCCTCTTTATCTTGTCCCATTCCCTTCCTACTTTCCTGTAGGGTAAGATAGATTTCTATGCATAATTGAGTGTATATGTCATTCCCTCCTTGAGCCAGTTCTCTTGAGAGTAAGATTCCCTCACCATCTACTTCTTTCCTCCTACTGTAAATCTTTTTCATGCCTCTTTTATGCCTCTTTTTACCTCTCCCTCTCTCTTTCTCCAAGTAGAGTCCTCTCTCACACCCCTTAATTTTATTTTTTAAATATCATCCCTTCATATTCAACTCATACCTGTGCCCTCTGCCTATATATATGTATATGTGTATATATATACATATATACATATACATATATATGTATATGTATGTATGTATGTGTGTGTGTGTATATATATCCTTCTAACTGCCCTAATAATGAGAAAGGTCTTATGAGTTGAAATATCACCTTCTCATGTAGGAATGTAAATAATTTAACCTTATTAAGTCCCTGCTGATTATCCTTTTCCATTAACCTTTTTACACTTCTCTTGAGTCCTGTATGTAAAAGTCAAATTTTATTTTCAGATCTGATTTTTCTCAAGAATACTTGAAAGTCCTCTATCTCATTGAATATCCATTTTTGCCCCTGAAGGATTATACTCAGTTTTGCTGAGTAGGTGATTCTTGATTGTAATCCTAGCTCATTTTTCCTCTGGAATATCATATTCCAAGCCCTCTGACCCTTTAATGTAGAAGCCACTAAATTGCATGTTATCCTGACTGTGGCTCCATCATACTTGCATTGTTTCTTTTTGGCTGCTTGCAGAATTCTCTCCTAGATCCTGGAGTTCTGGAATTTGACTATAACATACCTGGGAGTTTTCATTTTGGGATCTCTTTCAGGAGGTGATGGGTGGATTTCTTCCATTTCTACTTTAACCTTTGGTTCTTGAAAGATGATGTCTAGGCTCTGTCTTTAGGCATGGCTTTCAGGTAGCTCAATAATTTTTAAATGATCTCTCATGGATTTATTTTTCAGGTCAGTTGTTTTTTCAATGTGATATTTCACATTGTCTTCTATTTTTTTCATCTTTTTGATTTTGCTTTATTTTTTTCTTAATTTCTCATTAAGCTTCCATTTGCTCCATTCTAATTTTTAAGGACTTATTTTCTTTAGTGAGTTTTTGGATCTCTTTTTCCATTTGGCCAATTCTGCTTTTAAAGGCATTCATCTCCTAATTAGCATTTTGGACTTCTTTTACCATTTGGACTACTCTCCTTTTTAAGGTGTTATTTTTCTTCAGTATTTTTTGTGTCTCCTTTATAAAGCTGTGTTGACTCATTTTTCATGATCTTCTTGCATCACTCTAACTTCTCTTTTCAATTTTCCCTCGACCTTTCTCACTTGGTTTTTCAAATCGTTTTAAAAATACAGAATGAAATGGGGTCACTTGTGCAATAGGGGTTTGCCCTGATAAAGAGAAAGCCTACCTCTTGATGTAAGAAGTAAAGAAAGAGAAAATGGAAGAAGGCATCTTAGTGATAGTTAATGAGAAGAATGGGAGGTGAAGGAGCTCTTGGTAAATGGTATCATTTTTCTTTTCAGTAAAATATGAGCAAGGTTTTCAGTAAAAAGAAGGGGTAGGTAGGTGCTATGGGAAGTTGGTGGAGAGATGAAAAAGTTTAGAAAAGCCAAAGAAGTGAACAGGAGAGTGAGTTAATTAGGGAGGTATTAAAAATTGCCTTGCTACAGAGAAGGGGTAATGCATGGTCCAGAATTGATTTCTAGAACCCATCATGTTCAGACTTAGTCCATAGAAGCTACCTCAGTATGGGAAATTAGACTTATTAACAATAGATTAACATTTATTTACCTAAAAGAATTTAATCTCAGTATAGCTTACATTTCCAGAAGGGTCACAGGAATTTGAATTATATAATTTTTACTATAATTCTATGTGTCTGTGACTATGAAGGTGGGAAAGATTCTGTAAGCTTAGCATTATGTGCACATGAGCTGGGGTGAATACGAGTATGAATACTGACAGTAGATTTGTTTGAATAGATATAGAGAGAAGAGTATTAAGTAAATGTGGTTGGAATTCACTGAAAATACAGGCATGAAAATGTTCTCTGGAATGTAACTTTCTAAAAGGAAAGGACTTTTATCTGTGCCTTTCTAACTCCAATACACAGTGTAGTACCTGGCATATAATAGGTGCTCAAAAAATGTTTATTGAATTGAATTGTGCCTAATAATATGAGCTAAAATTTTCAGTTTGGAAAACATTTGACAAACCGTAACGCTTTCTGAAAATATTTTCAAAATGTTTCATAATTAGCCAGTTTTATTTTACTTGGAAAGATTATAGGATTTAGAGTTGGAAATAACCTTAGGGACCATCTAGGACTTGTGTTATTGAATGAGGAAACTGAGGCTGAGAAAAGTTAAGCAATTTGCCCAAGGCAAGTGTCACATAAGTAGTGAATATCAGAATAGGAATTCAAACACAGCTCATAATCCTTCATCATCAATAATAACAAATATATTTTGGCTGTGAGAATAACAACTAAATCATGAATTCAAGGAAATAATGGTACCCCATGGATTTCTCTGCCTATAGTCCTGATTTTGGAAATATATATCCATACATGTACGTATCCTTCAAGCCAACCTGAGGGCAGCAATTTGTTATGATGTGTTGCTTCACCATCTCATCTAATGATATGTTGCTGTCCCCTAAATGGGTCCAAATACTTTCTCAGCAGATAATTACAATTTTATTTTTAAAAAAAGAAATGGAAATATAAAACCTGAAATCAAGAAAAATGCAAATTACTTTCTCTGGGGTAGGCTGTTTCTGGAATTGGTGCACAGTGCACTATACTGGGGGTTGCACTTAAGAAGTGATCACTAGGGATGGTGTTTAAAGCCAGCTACTAATAGCCTTATATTAAATAAACTCTTCCCATGGAAGATTTTGTGGTGACAGTCTCCTCTGTTTAAAAATGACTGGTAGACACTAAAAGAAATCAATAGCACTTAGAGATGATGATTAGTGTCAGCAAAGCAAGTTAGGATGACAGTGTGTGTGGGGGGAGCTAGGACTTAATAGGGAACCCCTGATTTAGAGAAATGGATATGCCTATTCTTCCTCTCCCCAGTTCCTCCAGGAGGAGTCTGGTAAATTGCAGGGAAGTTAGGATTCATCTTGGATAGTTATAGCAGACATTTATAAATATCATATTAGGCCAACTTGCGTACTTCCTAATGTCCATCTGTTTGCACCACAGGGTGATCCCCAGCAGAGGATAACTTGCAAAGACTCTGCAAAGGAAAGTCCTGAGTGAAGATGGAGAAAATTGTTATGGCACCTGTGGCTTTAGTTTACCTGGAGAAGACTGCATGGCAGAAACACAAAACTAGGTTTTATCTCCAGCCAAGGGGAACAATCAGTATGAACCTAGCACGAAGCTTCATTAAACATGCTTCTTCCTGTGGTGCTTGAACCTCTCTTTCTCTCTCTCTCTCTCTCTCTCTCTCTCTCTCTCTCTCTCTCTCTCTCTCACACACACACACACACACACACATGCACACACACACACATGCACACACACACACATACTGCAACTCTTCCATTTAAAAGACTAGGATGATGAGGGACAGTAGAGTGACATTTACTCATTCCCCACCATCAGCTCTGGGAGGGATGAGTCATCCTGCTTT
The DNA here is from genome assembly GCF_028372415.1 of Notamacropus eugenii. NCBI lineage: Eukaryota > Metazoa > Chordata > Mammalia > Diprotodontia > Macropodidae > Notamacropus > Notamacropus eugenii. The sequence goes on from NC_092872.1 coordinate 71,548,693, forward strand.
GAGAGCACACCTGTGAATCAGTTCTGTGCCAAAAGACCTAATCATCCCAGTAATGACCCAGCATTTCTAGCTTAGAGACCCATTTGTTTGCCTTAAATCCTCCTAAATCCTCTCATGACAAGAAGCCCAACTCAGGTGTGTAGGCTATGAAAGAAAAAAAAAAGAGCTAATAAAGTCCTGAGTGAGGTGGAGAAACCAGAGAGATCTGCCTGAGAGCTGAATGACTCATCCATCCCCAGTTCTCATTCAGAAAATTGGCAGGAAGATGAGGAAAGCAGGGGACAAAACTGGGAAGGGCTGTATTTGGGAAGGAGAAGGTTCTAGGAGGAAATAATACCTCATATCACATGCCAGTGTTTCCCCTAAATAATTAAGATGAGAGGAAGCTGCACATAAGAGTCCGTAGTCTCAATCTTCTATCAGGCTAAAGTTCACTTATGGGCCACCAGGGATGGAGTAGATGGTAGGAGGAGCTTCTGGGCTGTGGCTGCCAAAGGAAAGACTCCTGTGAAGAAAAGGCTATTAACAATCTCAGCTCCATTAAATTTAAAGCAGCTGCTAACAGTAGGGGTCTTTACATTGTCAATTATATGAATTTTCCTATTACGCTGTCATAGCAAAGAGCAATTATCATACATTTATCAAGCACTGCTTCTGCCTCTCTTGAGGTGTCCATTAAAGCAAGGCCACAGCGGCAGGAGGGATAAAGACTTTAAGCCAAATGTGGGGTGTGTGTGTGTGTGTGTGTGTGTGTGTGTGTGTGTGTGTGTGTGTGTGTGTGTAGAAGACAGAGACAAAGAGAAGAGACAGACAAACAGACATAAATTTCTTCTCCAGAAATCTTTCTCTCATCAAGTTTGGCTTCCAATGCAACCTATTCCTTCATGACCTTAGTACCAATAGTCTCAAAATTCCCTAAGTGAGGCAAAAATAGAAGCATCAATTTGAATGAGATATTCCCAAAACTACTTATTTTCCAGAAACTCCACAACTTTGTCAGACTCTTTGGAAATTAGAAATTTGGATATTAAATAATTAGAAATTAGAAATTTCTAATATCTTGGTAGAAGATCCAAGAAGTCTATCAAGGTAGGAAGGTGGGACAGGTTATTAAGGACTTTAAAAGAGAAACAGGATTTTATTACAGAAACAAGAAGCTAGCACAGTTCTTCTTACTGAAAAATGCCTCCAATATTTAATTGATGTAGTTACTGCCCCCCCCCCAATCCATTAGGATAACCAGTAGGTTATCATAACATTGCAAGGAGATTTAGATGGAAGGAATAAACATACCCAGATGGTCCCCACACTATCCCTCCAGGGTTTCCACTTTTTATTTGCCCTAGTTCTGGCTCTAGTCCAGTCTTTCTGCCACCCTCACTCCCAATGAATCCCTGGAAGCATATGGATCCCCCTATCTACCCTGAGCAAGGTGTGGAAAAAACATATTTTTTTCCTTTTAGCCTAACCAAGCCAAATGAGAGTTACTTTTTTTGAGGAAGTCTAACTACACAGCTAAAGGAATAAAAAGTGCAAAAGAAAGAAATAGATTAGTTTACAGGATTGAGAAAAATGATTATTTAAATAATTAATTGTTAATATTTAAGAGATGACAGGATTTATCCCTCTCTGAAACCTTATTCTCTATTGGGCCAAGCCAGCATCTGATGGACATTGCTGATAATGAGATTGGTGTGGCTTTCTCCTTAACCTTGTTCAGAACCCACCTAGGTGGGGAAGCTCATTGTGCTCCACTGAGGTTTGAGTAGAGATAAATTCTTTGATTAGATTGCCCAAAGCTAGGGGTGATTTGGAAGTAAATGACATAATTAAAGTCATGTCCCCCAGCCACCCATTAGAATAGGTCAGCCTCTCATTATAATATTCATTCTCTCATTAATTGTTAACCTATCAGAGTTGATTTTCACCCTTAGGAACATCCACTCTTCCAAGAGCATATAAGCACTGAGCGGGTTCCATGATTTGTCTTTGGTCTAAGAGAGATGACCAAATGACCATCCTTTTATTTATAATATGCTAGCATTATTAAGGGAATGATTAATTACCTGGAAACTATACCTCTTGAACTTTTTATACATCACAAGATTGAACTGAATTTGTCAAACCAATTCAATTCAACATTTATTAAGTAGCTACTGTGCCAGGGTACTGTGTTTGTATGTTGAGAGTGTATCTTCTTGTGATCCCCATGACCACCCAAACAACAGAAAGTAACTATGTAAGCAGCCAGTAGAAGGGAACAATAAATAGGAAATAGAAACTAAGAGTATAAGGGAGAACATAGAAGTCACTTGCCAAAACCCTGGCCAGAGACTGTGCTAAATAAGGAACACAATAAATAGCATTTGGCCTAGAAGATAAACACCAGATATGTGCAGAAAAACCCTAAGATGGCATTGACATACTAATGAGGGACCCTAAGGTGGTGTAGGTGAGACTCAGTTATTCCCCCTGCCCAATAGAACACTATAAGAATTAGGACGCAAAAGCCTGTCCCTGGAGCAATCCTACAAGTGCTACAGATCCATGAAAGCGCCTAACTCTTATCCACAGTTATGCAGTAACTATGTACGTGGCTCTACTCTATCCCTATCCATTGCCCGCATTGTCTTGTCTCCTTCTCCCACCTCATTTCTCACTCTCCCTGTCTCTGTACTCCCTGTGCCTTATTAAAGTGTGATTGACGCACTATCCCTGCTTGCTGTCCTTGTGATTTTTACCAATGAGTATACAAAAAATGGGGCTTGTTCAACATGCCCCAGCTGGAACTCCTTGGAGGCCTCCCAACTACCCTTCTGAGGAATAAACTGGACACCTAGGCTAAGACTAGGTCATTAGCCACCACATCTACTGTAAGGGACTATGGTATTAAGAACCTACCAGTAGAAAGCAAGAGCTGATGGCTGAACCCAGTAACCCTCTCAGTAGGGACATCCCTTCACATCCAGGCTTAACAGTTGAGCTAAAACACACTCCATGTCCTAATGGAGCTTTTAGCAGTCAGGGAACATTACAAATATATCAATATCTAATAATAATATAAAAGGTAAGCATTTACATAGCACTATAAGGGATGCAACAGGCTTTACTTACAACATTTGATCTAGATGCCATAATTATCAATTCCATTTTATTGATATTGAGAAAAGTTAAGCAACTTGTCTAGGATCACACAACTATGTGTCCAAGGGAAGATTTGCACTCATCTTCCTCACTCTAGATCCAGTACTCATCCAGTATGCCAACTAGCTGACATTAACATGGAATAATGAAGAAGTATATTGAAATATCATAAACAAATTTCAATGGGAGATCCAAGGAGGAAAGATCACTACTGACTAGATCAAGAAAGATTTCATAGAGGTGGCATTTGAGTGGGGCATTGAGGAAAGGGTAGGAACATTAACCTCCATTAAAGCCCTCATTGAGGTGTGAGTGGAGGTGACCCTGTATAGCTTTCAAGACTTCACCAGATTCTAAGAAGCTGGAAAGGCTTTATCCAGTGAGGTCTGCAACAGATAATATGATTGCCATCTGCATCAATGGCTTCTATTAAGTACCTACTATGGGCCACACACAGTGCTAAGCACTGGGGATAGAAAGAAAAAAGTCCCTACTCTCAACACGCTCACTGTTTAATGGAGGAGACAACATGAAAACCACCATGTAAAAACAAGATATAGACAGAATAAATTGGGGAAAATCAACAGATGGAGAGCATTAACATTAAGAGCAACTGGGAAAGGCTTCTTGAAGTTAATGCATTGTTAGCTGAGACTTGAAGGAAGCCAGAAAAGCCAGGAGACAGGGATGAAAAGGAAGAGACAGTTTTAGGCATAGAAGACAGTGGCCAGTAAAAACACTTAGAGTTGAGAGAAGAAGCATTGTGTTCAAGGAACAAAAAGGAAGCCGTTGTCACTTGATTAATAAGTATGTGGGAGAGAGTGAGGTGTAAGAAGATTGGAAAGACAAGGAGTGGTGAAGTGATGAGGACTGTCTTAACTAATTTTAAAGAGGCTCATCACTTAGTTAGGTAGATATACCACCTACTAAAGGGTAGAAGGATTGTGGGATGCATCGATAGGAAGTGTATTCCCAAGAGTGAAGTCAATGATACACAGAATAAGAATTTGAACATTTGGAATGAAAATGAGTCGGAGGAGTGTAGAATCTCAGAGATGAAAGAGACTGTAGAGCTCATCTAGACCAATCTCACATAACCAAGGATCTCATTTCCAACATTCCCAACAAGTGATCACCTAACCTTTGCTTCCACACCCTTTAACTGAAGGAAAATCTATCACCTCCCAAGGTAACCTATTAAAGACAACTCTAATTGTTAGAAGGAAGCAAGGTCCTGCAGTAGACAGTCCTGGGGAGGGAGTCAAAAAGGTTTTTTTTTGTTGTTAAATCATTTTACATTCCTGACTGACTCCATTTGGGGTTTCCTTGACAAAGATACAGGAGTGGTTCATCATTTCCTTCTCCAGCTCATTTTACAGATGAGAAATTAAAGCCAACGGGGGTTAAGTAACTTGCCCAGGGTCACAGAGCTAGTAAGTGTCTGAGAACATATTTGAACTCAGGAAGAAAAGTCTTGCTGACTCTAGGACCACCAATGCAACACCTAGACAGCGGGGGGCAAGAAGACCTGAGTTTTAAAACATTATGGGCATATGGCAATTAAGGAAGAGACTTTATTGAGAATTCTCTTTGTGTAGTGAATGCTACCTAATACAAATGAGGAAATACAAATTCTTTAAATTATACTTTGTTGTGATGAAAAATTATAGGATGCAGTGAGGTCAAGAGCATTGACTTTAGAGTCAAAGACTTTAAGTTTAAATTCCACACCTGCCATTTACTCTCTTTGTGACCTTGGAGGTGACTTTCAGTGATAGGGCTGGACTAGATTGCCTCTGTGTTCTTTTCCTACTCTAAATTATAGGATTTTATGAATTTTGCATATGAAATAGTGCAAGGGTTTCAGTGTTTCAGAATTCTATTTAAAAGCTCAAGCATCAGGACTCACTTTCTAGCTGATACTGAAATATGCCCTTGGGAGTTGCTTTCTAAACAAAAATGGCATTATGGATACAAATACAGGTGCATGCACCATTTTAATCTTCCTCATATTCTTCGATCACAGGACACAGATTCAGAGCTAGAAGACCCCTTAGAGGTCATAGAACTCAACCCCATTTTATAGATGAGAAAACTGAAGCACAGGGAGATTGTTAAGTGATTTATCCAAGGTCACACAGTTAGGAAGTATTTGAGGCAGGATTTGAAGTTAGGTATTTCTAATTCCAAATCTATCTATTATGCCGCATTGCTATCTCTCAAATAATCTGTAAGTATCATATGCAAAGACCTTTAGCAAACTGAAAATAATTTGAAGTAGATAATAACATCTATAGTGTACAGGTTGGACATATCCAATCTAAATATATTTGATTTAATTTCAGAACATCAAAATGTAGTAGAAAGAGCCCTAGGCCAAGAGAAAGGTGAAAGAAATGCCTTTTCAAATCCTATTTCTGTCACTAAAAAAAAAATCAACAAGCATTGATTAAGCACCTATTATGTGCCATGCCCTGTGCTAAGGGATTTACAATTATTTCATTATAGCCTTTTTTACAAATAAGAAAAAATAAGGCAGAATTTAAGAAATTTGCTCAGGGTTATACAAGTACTAAGCGTCTGAGGCCATATTTGAACTGAGGTATGTTTTTTTTTTTCCTCCAGGCCCAGTGCTCTATGTAATATATCATCTGGCTGCCTTTACCAACTGGGCCATGCCAATATGATAAAAATGACAATACTATGAAAATTAATTTGCACTTTTAATGCTATGCCAATTAAATATCAAAGGGATAGTTTATAGAACTTGATAACATAATTACAAAGTTAATTTGGAAAAACAAAAGATCTAAAATATGGAAATGATGGGGGAAAAGAAAGACAAAAGAGTGATACCACTTCTAGACCTCAAATTATACTATTAAGTAGCAGTCATCAAAATCATCTTGTTTTGGTTAAAAAATAGAGATAGATCAATGCAACAGACTAGACAAGAGAAAATCAGAAACAGTGGAACTTAATAACCTAGTGCTTGATAAAATAGAAAATATAAATGACTTAGGGAAGAGCTCCCTATTTGATAAAAACTGTTGGAAAAACTGGAAGGCAGACTGGCTATTGATAAGAAGAAGGTCTTCACATATATCACCTACAAAGTAGATATTTATCAGTTGGGGAATAGTTAAACAAATTGTTATACATGAATGTAATGGAATATTGCTGTGCTGTAAAAAAATGATGTCTGATAAATACAGAGAAGCATACAAAGACCTACATGAACTGATACAGAGTAAAGCTAAGAAAGCAATACACACAATGACCATAAAAATGTAAACAGAAAAAAGAAGCATACACAATCAAAAGAGAATGTAGCAAAACGACTTGAAAGAAGAGATATGAGAGGACCCTCCCATCCCGTTCTTTTACAGAGAAAGGAGGCCCACAAGACTTACACCTTGCACATTATTTTCAGATTTTTTCAATGTATTGATCAATTATGCTTCAAGTTTTTGTTTTTTTTTTTTTACTTTTAATGGCTTAAAACTGCACTGGGACTTTTGGAACACCATATGAATATGTATATATGTACTTTCCAAAGGCACTATACAAATATTAGCTATTATAGTTGTCATATGCATTTCTTTGTATACAATAAAACAAAGTACATTCACTTTGAAGATTTAACCAATAACTTACAGGCTTGCTACATAAGTACTTAATAAATGCTCTATATAGCTAATAAAACATTAAAACAAGAAAGTATGTGAGATAAATCTAATAAATTTCCAATTACACTTTTATATACCTATTCAAAACTCCTATCCTCAATCACCAAGAAGTAATCTTGGGTTCTTTAAGGCTATTATAGATCAAAGGTATTATAGGCAAAACCTACCATAATATAATGTCTTCAAGTAAGAGCTTAGTGACTATGTCACTATTGTATTATATGTCACTATGTATTATAGCTGATGACCAACATAAGTACTGACAAGTTCCTTACCAAATGGCTGGCTACCAAGCTATGAATGTTTTTGGTTCTGTTTTGTTTTTGTTTTGTTTTACCCATGAGAGTCCACAAAATGTACAAAAGCACAGAATAGCTCCTGGTTCTATGTGCTCCCCATCTCTGTTCCACAGTGATGATAGCTGAGGACCGGAAATGGGAAACAGATCGTGCTAAGAAGTGCATCCACACTGAAAGCCTTGAGAGCAAAATAAATAAAACCAAAAGACACAAAGTTGTAGCAAAATGGAAGAACAGCTTTTAGGTTCTCAGGGAAGCAAATAAAGGGATTTGCACCAATACCTGTGGTACAGGATGAAAGGGAGAAATTTTATAAAGAATGTTGCAAAATACTCCAAATTTCCTAATATTTAAGTACTTAATTATTTCACTGTGAAGGTGGCTTTGGGGAAAGATGACAAAATAGACATTTGAAGACATGCCTTAGAATCAAGAAATGACAGAGATCCAAAGTTTGAGGACTTCTCAGAAGCCTCAAGCCTGATGCCAAAACATCATAAATGTTTTCTCAAGGAACATCTGAAGGCACTTAATGGAGTCAGAGCTGAACAAAAGTGAAACTGAGAACTGACTGGGAAATGTTGAGCTGACAGCATGTATAAACATGGATGGTTAATAGTCAGTGTCTTCTCATCTCTATCCTTTCTTATAATTTGCTATTTACTTTGACCTTTGCTCTGAGCAGCAGCTGATTTGACTGAATATAGACAACTTATTCAGACATGACTGTTATGTTAGTAGTCAGTCATTATCTGTTAAGGATACAATCAACTTCACTTTTCATGAAATCGTACAAGAATCTAGGACCAGTCAGCTTATTTAATGATCTGCTGGATATTGATGTCAAATGAGTGGTAAAACAGGAAGATATATTTTCACTGAAGGTGCCTATCAATATTATAAAAAACATCCTCCATAGGATCCAAACCAAAAGATTTATTTCTATCGATCAGGGGTTCATGGCCTGGGATCTGGGAAGTTATTTCTTTAAAAATATATAATTGTGTTTCAATATAATTGGTTTTCTCTGTAATTCCATATTTTATTTTGTGTTTTTTGAAAACATTATTCTAATAATAAGCTTCATCAGACTGCCAAAGAGGTCCATCACACTCACACACACACGCACACAGGTACACACATACCTGATACTTACAAATGACATGTTACTAAGTCCCGGAATTTTATGAGGTTCCCAAGTGAAATTTGTACTATTTCAAATGAGATAACTCACTATTCAGACCAGAAAACCAAAATGAATAAAAATTAATACTGCCCAGACTATAACAGATAGTTTGGGAAGGCAACCTATCAAGTTAATCCATCAATATCTACATTTTGGGAAGTGCTACAGATGGTCAACAAGTTAAGTTCAAAAACAAAACAACTTATTCACTGATACAATGTCTATTTCATTAACATCAGTATTTCCCCAGTGAGGCTATAAGATGATGAATCATAGGACAGCACAATTTCAGAATAAGACAAATTACAAATAATACAAAGAACAATACAGAGATGCATAATTAGCATGAAGAGTCCATTGAATGCTACTAAGATGGTTTGAGGAAGAAATATATCATGAATATCATAACTCTTGCATCGGAAAGAACTTTGGATGTGAAATAAGAAAAATTGAGCTTGAATCTCAGCCCTACAACTTGCCCTCCTGTGTAAGTGACAATTCTTTCTATTGCTTAATTTCCTAGTCTATGAAATTAAAGGAATGGACTACTCCCTTAAAATGTCTGAGCCTCACTGTCCTCATCTATAAAATTAAGGAATTAAACTAGATGACCACTAAGGTACCTCACACCTCTAATGATCCTGTGTTGCTATCAATCCTTTTATCTCTGAGGCTATGATTATAGGACACGTATGACTAGAAAAGGAGATTGGATGTTCAACTAATGAAAATGAGAGCTAATAGAAGAACAAATATTGTCACTGGTGCTTCTAAACTAGGAAAAGAACAAGAAGACGGTCAATATTTCAGGGGGATCTTTTGGAGGATTCATGGAAAGATATGGCAGAGAATTTTACAAAAGGCATAAGGAGGAGTTGCAACCTGCCTCAGTGGAAAGAGTACACACATATTTTAGAATCTTAGGATTGTGGATTTAGAACATGAAGTCACCTTAGAAGTTATGGCACCCAATCCCTTCACGTTATAGAAGGAGACATTGAGAGTCCAGAAAAACTAAGGTCACACAGGCAGTTGATGGCAGTTAAAACTTAAATCCAAGGATGCAGATTCCAGAGTCAGCAATTCAACTGAATTATTAAGTACCTATAGCTAAGCAACTTTGTTTTTCTCAGGCTGACACTGAAATACTTCTAAGCTAAAAATATTTGCATTGAAATTGAAAATTTTGTGGTAGAATTTGTATTAAAAGTACATTAGAATTTATTGACTATACAGAATATATAAACTAAGGCTCCAGGAAGCTAAATGACTTTTCCATAGTCATATAATTAGAAGGTGTCTGTCACTGGGAATCAAAACCAAATTTTTTTACATCAAGTCCAACTTTCTATTCACTATCCCATTCTGTATAGTCAATAAAATGATGGATTTGGAGTCAAGAAGACCTGGATTAGAATTCCACCTCTGACACAGGTTATGTGATCATGAACAATTCAATTACTCTCTTTGAACCTCAGTTTCTTTATCTGTAAAAATAGGGAATAACATCCCCCTCACATTATCATTGGACTCATATGAGATAATGGGCTAGCCAGGTGGTGCAGTGGATAGAGCACCAGTGCAGGAGTCAGAAGGACCTGAGTTCAAATCTCACCTCAGACACTTGACACTCATTAGCTGTGTAACCTTGGGCAAGTCACTTAACCCCAATTGCCTCATCCTGGGTCATCTCCACTCATCCTGATGAATTCAGATGGCTCTGGAGAAGAAGTGAGGCTGGTGACCTGCACAGCCCTCCCCCACTCAAAATACAAAGTCAAGTGCAAGTCATTTTGTTATTTCTCTGATGGCATGGTCTTCTTTGGCAATGAAGGATGAACTCACATATGAGATAATACATGTAAAATACTGTGTACACCATAAGTACTATAAAATGTCAGGTACTGTTGCTACTTTAATATTATTACTAATATAATCATTAACAAAATGATTTGCATACTTTATTTCATTTGTTCCTCAAAACAACCCTGTGAAGTACTACAAGTATTATTATTACTTCCATTTGTCAGGCAAGGAAACTGAGATTCAGACTAAGTGATATCCATAATCCCATAGTTTATAAGGATGGGAAGCAGGATTCGAAACCAGGTCTCTGCTGACTTCAGTTCCAGCATTTTTACCATTATAATTGTTGAGGGAAAAAAGTTGGACTAGTTTGGAAATTAAGTGTCTGTGTTTGGGGAGTGGGGAAGGAGATAGAAGAGGAGACAGGTAATTACCAACATGGTATTTGGTGAGGATAATGTAGAAGCAAAATAATTCATGGGATGAATCCTTAGGGACTATTGTTCCAAGCTTCTGTATGCTGACCTAAGTGCATAATCACATTCTCCCCACCACCACCAACCTCCTCCCAACAGACACTCTGCCTTCATGCTCTAGGCAGCAACAATTGGAAACAGGTGACAGCAGATCTCTCCCTTTTAATGTCCTTTGCCTCGGGCACAAACCTGAGTCTTTTCAGACACCAGAAATGTTACAGAAGAGTATTCACTCAGTTTTCCCCCCTGGCAAAGCCAAAACACACTTTTCAATTTGATTTCAGCTATGCTGATGGGTATCAGAGGTCTGACAGGTTGCTTCAAGTGCTGGCCTCCCACTCTGTGGTTTTCACCTGTGTCTTTATTTAGAAGAGCAGACTGTAGAGGGAGGGAAGAAGAAGGAGAGATGGGCAAGGAGAAAGAAAGTGTTGAGGGTTTTGTTTTTTTCCCTACATATATGAGGACTTGGAAATCTTTAAAAATTTATGCCACTAATACAGCAGGGTTAATGCTGGTTGCAAAGAATTGTGGGAACTTTTAGACAAAACTGCACACAGCCCCAGAGCCCAGTATTTTAGGCTCATTAAAAAAGTTGAATCCATCCTTAACGATGTAGAAAACCGGACTCCTGGACATAACAAGAGTCCCACTCCAAATCATTTTTACCTCTTCCCCAAGAGAGCTAGTCATGACACATTGGGTTTGGAAAGGAGAGGAAAATTTCCTGGATCATGAAGGCTTAATTATGTCACTAGAGTTGTAGGGGCCAGAATATCTTGGGTACTTTGCCAACACAGTAGCTTCAACACCATTCCCCCTCCCCAACTCATAGCAATTGAACTTGTCTCTGAGTAAGAAAAGGAGTTGGGGGAGGGAAAGCCAATAACCCAGACTAGCCATTAAGAGGGATTCCAAATGTATTAAATTTGCTTTATTGCCAACATGTCAGAAGATCAGTATTCGCTCCATTCTCACAGCCCTCCCTTCATCAGTCTGATCAACATTTGCTCTTCAGGATTATGGCCAATATCCGATGGGCTGGGATACAAGTGACTTCCAAATATGCAGGCTGCTGCTGGCAAGATCATTGCTGTTTGCTTCTGCTAGTTGAAGGGCTCTGTGATAATGCAGATGTCTTCTAGATACATTTTGCTTCTATATTTTCATCTTATTTCAGCAGGTCATGGTTATAGGTAGAACTACAGCAGGGATGGGGAACCTGCATCCTCGAGGCCACATGTAGCACTCTAATTCTGTAAGTGTAGCCTTTATCAAAGGACCCTTGTCAAAGGACCATACTTGAGGACCTAGAGGGCCACATGTGGCCTTGAGGCTGCAAGTTCCCCACTCCTGGACTATAGAGTTCCCAGTTCCAAGACACTATTGATCACTGAGAAACTGTGAATTGTCTGGGAAATAAAAACAGCCAGCATTTATATAACACTTTAAGATTTTCAAAGGATTTTATGTAGCTCATTTCACTGTACCATTATAAGGCAGGTACTGTTATTATACTTTTTTTACAGATAAGGAGACTGAGAGGGGGGAGGTGATTTAAACTCAGGGTCAAACAGCTTATATGTGCCTGAGGCAAAATTTGAACTCCCATTTTACTTGATTCCAAGTCCAACCCTCTATCCATTATACCTGTTCTTTTCAACATAACTACTCTTTAATGAAGGTCCCCATGAGCTCCACAGTCATAAACCCTTATGAATTTTTTAAGAGGGGAAAGTTTTAGGGGAAAAGATGAATTCCATTTTAAACGTTTATGTGACATCCAGTTTGAGATATCCAATAGGCAGAGATAAGACATGAGATCAGGAGAGAGGTTAGGGCTGGATGAACAGATATAAAAATCATCTGCATAGTGATGATGAACAAATCTATGGGAGGTGATGAGATCACCAAGTGAAATACTATAGAAGGAAAGGAAAAGGGGGATCAGTAAAGAACCCTGAGGGAGATTTGCTGTTAGTGGGCATGACCTGGAAGAAAGGAGCAGAACTGAGACTTAAATTCAGGTCCTGTAACTCTTAGTTGAGGACTCTGCTTCCACTGTCTCCTCTGAACTATACTATTGCTGCCTTCAGTCTTTAGTTCCAATCCGGATTACAGTTATTTGTGTATGTTTCATGCCCCCTTACTAGATCGATCCAATCCAACGAGCATTTCTGGTGCTCCAGTGTGTGCAAGGCATTGGGCAAAGCACTGGGGATACAAAGACAAAATGAAAAATAGTCCTTATCTTAAGAGAGCTTACAACTAAATGGACTGAAGTTCCATGAAGTGAGGGAATTTGGCTTATTTATTCATTGACTCCCTCTCAGTACTTAGTACCAAATCACAAGAGACTCAAAAGTGTCTCTATTGAGAAAAAAATCAAGCCTAGTCTTTACTAAGCACAGATATTGTGAAAGCCTGACTTTAATTTACAACCTTTACAACCCCAACAACACTTACCCCCTCTGAGACTGAGTTTCCTCATCTGTACAATGAGGGGGTTGGATTGTATGATACTTAGGGTAACTTGAGTTGCAAATACTATCAAGCTATTATTAATATGCATATACATAAGATGTGGCAGTGTGACAAGAGTACTGATAGGTTGAACAAATGGATAGATGGATGGATGGATGGATGGATGGATGGATGGATGGATGGATGGATGGATAGAAAAATACTTATTAAATGGTTACTATGAGCCAGGCACTATGCTTAACTGTAGAGATTCAAAGGTAAACAAGCAAGATAGTCCTTTCCCTTAAGGATCTTAAGTTTTAATAGAAGACACCAAAAACAGAGAAGTGAGAAATTTTTGAATGGAAAAAAATCACAGGAAACGATGACTGGATTCATACAGCAGCTAGTTTTATGTCTTTTTCAGACATGGCAGTATTGATTAGATTACTCCCCTCAGAGCTAGAGTAGGAAATAGTGAGAAGGATGTTATCTAAACGACATTATGGTATGGAGATGGACAGGAAGTAGCACAAAAGGATTGGGTCTAAGCAAGATATGCAAATGTCCATCAATAATAGCCCAGGAAGTCTTGGGTCAAATCCGACTTCTGACACCAAAAGTCTAACAATAAGCAAGTCATTTAATCTCCATGCAGCTCAGTTTTGTCATCTATTAAATGATTTTTTAAAAAGGGAAATAAAGTAAATATTTGAGGTAGGCAGCCTGGAGAGGTATAATGGTGCAATATAATGGAGAAAGAAGGGGTCTCATGGTCTGGAGGGCTTGAAGTCACTGACTTCACAGCCTCTGACAACATTCTGACTATGTGACTCTAGGGAAGTCACTTAATGACTCAGACAACTCTCTAAGGCTATAAGTTTCAGAGAAGATGCCAGTCAACACTAATATAGGGAATTTCCTCATCCAATGTGCCCCATACCAATGAAATCACAGTTGAGAGAGGAAACAGTGGAAGCAAAGTCCTCAACTCGGTTACAGAATATGAATTTAAATCTCAGCTCTGCTCCTTTCTTCCAGGTCATGCTCACTTACAGTGAATTTTCCTCAGAGTTCTTTCCTAATCCCTCTTCTCTCCTTCTATATCATGTCACTTGGTGATCTCACTAACTCGCATAAATTTGATTATCATCATTATGTAGATGACTTTTTATGTCTCTTTATCCACCCCTAACCTCTCTTGCGACCTCATCTCTTATCTCCAACTGCCTATTGGATATCTCAAACTGGATTGGCCCAAAACATACGTGTAGTACCCCTCTTACAGAGTTGTGACATTCACCTAAGCTTTGTGAACTTTAAAGCACTACACAAATCACGGTCATTTTTATTACACATATATGTAATAATATATAAACACACTATTCACCCTAATCCATATGTGCTTCCCTTTCCTAATCAACTCAGTGCATCTTGGCAATCACTAAATTCCTCTTTCCTCAGTCTTAGGAATGATAGAAATTGCATTGAAATAAGAGTAAGGAAACCTGGATTCTGTTTCTGATTTGATCATTGAATAACCAATGGACATTGGACAAATCACTTAACCTCTCTAGACCTCATTGTCTTCATCTAGGAAAGGAGATTGTGGAGGCAGGTCCTTTCAAACTCTGACATCCTATGATCATGCTATTAGTAGTCAGTGAATGTTGAGATTTATTCAGGAAAGATCCCTTCCTTCTGACATCAGGTCATTAGAAAATGATTTTTTGTGAAGCTAATCACCCTCATCCATGCTTCAGATCCTTTTATTTGGCATGTCTGGAGGATTTAGTCCTATGTGAGCATTATTGTCAGTTAAAAGGTAACCCTGGGCATCAAACCTTGGAGTCAAGCATCAACTTGAGCTGTTTCCTCCAGAAGGGGAAGCCAACAAACTCTGAGTTCTTTGCTAGCTAGGTCTGTGCAAAGCACGACCCTCAGCTCATTGTTCTTTATTATTTATAGTTCAGAGAGAATATAGCCTGTGTCAAAAGCAATACTTAACTCAGAGTCTACTTGGCCCTTAAAATGATTTCATCAAAAATCAAAAAACAATGAGTTCTCTTTATTTCTCTCATCCTTCCTCTATGTTCTGCATGAAGGCCTGACCTCCAAATGGGAATTCTTCAAAAAGAGATCAGTTTTGAGATGACAGAGCTTTTTTGTTTGTTTCTGAGCCAGCCTTGGGGGTTAAATAGGGAGTTTCAAAAAGCCAACATCTAGGCATGAACATAATGTCAGAGTAGCTGTTTTCTGCAAACTTCTCCACTTCCAAAATTTCAAAAGAAAGGAAATATTCACTAACTAGAGAATTGTAGCTGAATCCCCCAAAAGACAATTCCAAAAGATTCATGATGAAAAATGCTATTCATCTCCAGTGAGAGAACTGAAGAACTTTGAGTATAGATTGAAGAACAATACTTTTCATTTTCTTTTTTCTTGCTTTTTTATAACAAATAATATGAAAATATGTTTTACATTTTTTCACATGTATAAATGATATGATATTGCTTGTCTTCTCAGTGAGTGACAGAAGGAAGTGTTCGAGGGAGTGAGAGAATTTGGAACTCAACATTTTAGAAAAAAAATGTTAAAAATAAATAAATAATAATTTTAAAAGGAAAAACACTGTAAGGCTCCCAGAACATGACAAATTGAAAAACACTAAATAGAAGAATGTAAGAAATAATATTAAAATATAAGTACATTTAATTTAATTGATTTAGATTAATTAATTTAAATTAATTGAAAAGTATATTTTACATATAGTTATATATTATAAAAGAAATAGATTAATTTTAAAATAATATATAAAAATATAAAAATAACATTAAAAAACAGAATTCTGAACACAGAAAAAAACTGATAAAACAAATTCCCAGGTTACTTTTAGTAAAAATAGAAACAAACAAAAAATCATACTCCATAGTATATATCTATATAAAGGTAAAGATAATATATGGAAAACATATACAAGAGATATCTCTAGATAGAGATGGATAACTCTAGATATACATAGAGAGGGATGAATAGATTATTCAATTTATAAACATTAAAAGCAAACACAATAAAAGTAAATAAATATAATTATTGACAAAAGGCTAAGTAATGAAATGAAATCTCTCATCGTATTAGTTTATTGAAGGAATGTGAAAGAGAAAAGGAAAGAGATATAAGATAAAAGAAAGAACAAAATGAGAGTTTTATACTTTTTCTTTACTTCACTTCTCTCTTCCTCCATTCAGCCATACAGGGCAACCAGTGAGATAAAGTAATGTAGTGCTTAACTGTTCTGGGAGAAGCTAACCCTAATTTTTCTGGTAAGATGGAGAAACATCAGACTTTGCTATCTCTCCTACCACTGCATCCTAGGGTCCTTTGGGCCTTACCATCTATACTTGTCTATACCCAACAGAGTCTCCAGGCATGTCCATCTGACCTACTTATGGACTCTGAGACTGGCCCTCCACTCCTACTGTGGTCCTCCTTCATCTTCTGGGCCTTTTTATCTGACCTGTTACAAATTGTGAATTCCTTAACAAGAGGAACAATCTCAAGTTGAATTAACACACCATGAACTAAATCCCTCCATAAATGAGTCAATGCACTTTTGTTAGAGATTGAAACAAGTTGCTTGAATGGGAAGAGTAAAAGTATAACAAACAAGAAAAGGTACCATACCTTAGCAAGTCCATAGGCAAACAGTGAAAAGATAACAATTCTTGTCTCTGAAGGGAAGAGATGTTCCAAGAGAGAATAGGACAAAGGAATGCGGAAGGGATTATGGTGGGGCAGGATAGAAAAGGGAACACTCTTGCCCCAAAATAGTAAAGGAAAGGATAACATTAAAAAATTCCCATGGGAAAGAATCTTTTTGTCTGTAGCAAAAGGCAGGGTTTTTTAATGGATTTCATCTAAGGAAAATTTGCACATTAAATTGTTTTCTCTGAGAAAATGGTTGAACTTTCCATACAACATACCACTCTAAGTGAGGGATGTATGAATCCCCAAGGTTAGCCAGCATCCTGCATAATAGGTAACAGATTATAAGGATTAGGAATGGAGTTTGATCAAGTTAAGGGGAGGAGAAGGACCAAGCCTCATAATCTGAAACACAGAGTGATTCCTATCACAACAGTATTCTCCTGACATTGCTTTCCACATTAATCAATCTTTCTAAGTATAATACATTCCAGAAAAGGCATAGCATAAGACCAACAAAGGAAATAATTTTGAAATTGAATAGAAGAGGTAACTCACATTTGGTACTTCAGAAACTTTTCTCCATAAGGGAATCACAAAAACTTTAAAAAAGGAAAGTAAACAGAAGCAGGGGACAGAGCGAGACCCTATAGGAATAAGCTGATATCAAAGTAGCCTAAACAAAATTAATCTTAGGGACAAAATACTGGCTTAAAAGAGGAAAAGGAAGAAAATTAAAATAAAGCCTAGCAATCATATTTTAAATGTGAATGGATTAAACAATCCATGATTGTTTATAAACAATGATATATGAGAGTGGTATAATGGTTATACAGAAATGTGTTGGCTAAAAAAATAAAGATGTAGGCAGAATGAAAATGAGAGGCTGGAACAAAATTTACTGTGGATCAAGTGAATCCAAAAAAGCAGGTGTTGTAATCATAGAATCAGAACAAAGCAAAAATACAAATTTATAATGTCAAGGGAGATAAGCAGGGAAATTACACTTTGCTTCAAGGAGACACAGATAATAAAATAAGAGTAATGCCAAATATATGTAAACTAAATGGCGTAGCATCTAAATTAATAAAGGAAATGTTAACTGAATTAGAAAAATACATAGTAGCATACTAATTATAGGAGAATTTAATGTTTTTCTTTTGGAACTGGATAAATCTAACAGAAAGATACACAAGTAGGCAGATATAGGACTGAATGGATGGTTAGAAAATTTAAAACTGAAGGACTTGTGAAATCCTTTGAATAGGAAAATTAAATAACATACATATTTCTTAGGACCACATGGTCCTTTTACAAAAATAGACCATGTGCTTTGGTACAGAGAAATGATAAATAAATGTAAAAAAGTGTACATACTTAATTGCATCCTCTATAGACGACAATGAAATAGAATAGTACTTAATACAGGAAATACAGCTTTGCCCTCAGTGAGGAACCAGTTGGGATTATCTTGTATTAGTTTATAATATTCTCAGTTATTGCTGTTTCATGATATCTTCTAACTCCATTCATCTACATATGAATGTGTGTACATACATAAATAAGCAGAATCAAAGTGGGACATACATACACATAATGATTACAATAATTTAAGTGGAAAGGACTTTAAAAAATTAAACTAAATGCTGTAATAACCAAATTTTGCCTCAGAGAAGAAAAAGATGTACCTTTTACACTTCTTTGCAGGAGTGGGGAACTATGGTTATGGAATATTGCATATCCCACAACATTCACATTTAGTTGATGTGTTCTTCTGAGCTGCTTTTTTGTTTCTCTTATCCTTTGATACAAGGGATGGCTCACTGGGAAGGGAAAGGTAGAAGAATATACTCAGAAATAAAAAATAAATACATATGTATGGATATATGGATATGTACATATATCTACCTATATAAACAAGCATCATCTATAAAGATGACATTACATGTATTTTTGCAACTTCAGGCTGACCATATTCCCCTCTCTGAAATTATACCAAGGTGCTCCTAGCCTCTCACAATTTGACACTAACTTTCCTCTAGATTCCTAATTTACCTTCTAAACAAAGTTTTTAAACAATATTAATTATGTAAACATGGTTAATGCATGACATCAAGTGATTACCAGTCAAGATCATGAAAATCTTTGAAGTAAAACCATATTGTCAGAAAATGAATGTTCAAGCTAGCTGAGACCTTAGAGAGTTTATAAAGGAAATATTTTTTAATTGCCTTCTACTGACTCTATTGGTATAGAATCCATGGATGCCATCACTATCTCCTGTTAGATTTGGTTCAACAAGTTGGAGACAAGGAGGTATATCAAGGTGAATTTGAGTTTGGAAAAAGGTGAATAAATAAACAAGCATTTATAAAGTGCCTACTATATAGTGTAGTGAAAAGCTAGGGAAGTCTAAATTCAAATTCCACTTCTGGCAAATACTGATGATGTGACCCTAGACAAGTCACTCAACCTTTCAGTATTCTGGCAACTTGCAAAGAATATCAGCTGCAGAAAAGGAGAGAACCTGCACTGATAAAGTAAGCTTTCTCATTAAGGTGCTCTCTAAACCAAT
Source organism: Notamacropus eugenii (assembly GCF_028372415.1). Lineage (NCBI taxonomy): Eukaryota > Metazoa > Chordata > Mammalia > Diprotodontia > Macropodidae > Notamacropus > Notamacropus eugenii. The sequence goes on from NC_092872.1 coordinate 71,568,033, forward strand.
TAAATCATAAGACTAGCCCCTATGTTTCAAGCACTGTGTTAGACACTGAGACAAAATACAAAGGAGAAATTTTGCTTTCAAGGAATTTAAATTCAATGGGCAAAGTGCAATGTATATAGGAATGGGGCCCAAAGAAGGGACTATGATGCTTGAAAATTCCAGGAATTGCTAGTAGAGCCATGGAGCAGTCAATTGTCACTCCTTTTCCAGTAGCAATTATATCACTTTTTTAATTCATTATATTGATTGATATTTTCAGAATAGAGAATAAGAGGTACAAAGAGTAGGGGCTGTGTTGGGGAGTGTTGGTAAGGAGAGATTAGGGCATCAGAATCCTGCCCAGTCTGTAGAGTAGATGGCAAGTTGCCCATGCTAGGTTTTCCCTAATTTCCTGGAGGATGACTGATTGGGATGTGAAGCATGAGTTGGCTACATATTCTGGGGTAGGTTAATTTTCCCTCATTCATCCATCCATCCTGGTTTCTCAGTTTGGAGATGGAGTTCCAAAACTGGGTGGATTAACTCCCTTTTGGGTAAGGAAAGAGAAGGTCATGCAATTTTTCTTAAAGAAATGTATTTAGCATGGAGTTTTCCCTCTGTCCATGCACATCATGCACTTAGAAGAAAAAGAAAAAAAAAGCCTTTTACTACCCCCTCATAGCTCTGCAATGTATCAGATAATCAGACCCACTTGTTTCCAGTGACAAGAATACTAAGATGCGAAAAAATACACCTCTTTTGGCAAAACGAAACTAACATCAGAGGACATGAATTGATGATTGAAAAGCTACTGGGGATGCCCACAGGATGTCATACATCTCCTTTTCAGGAAATTGCAGCAATAGAGAGAGCAGACAGAGACAGTAAAACAGCAATAAAAATGGATTTTAATTACATTATTCTGCAATAAACCTAAAAGGAATCTAAAAACAAAGGCTGATTATTATCCTTTGAATGTCTTGAGCAAGAAATCATTTTGAGATAAGAGCTGGTTTGGTTACACACCATTTTGTGATGAATCTCTTTCTCCTCTTTCCTTTCCCTTTACCTCATCTTCCTCTTGTTTTAATCTTGTATCAAGTAAGACACAAAATCACAGAATCCTAGGACTCTGGGCTTTAGAGTTCTAAGGAGCCTTAAAGATCATTTAATCCAATCCTGTCATTTTATACAGGGGGCAAATGAGACCCAGAAAGAACTGTCCTACTCAAAATTACCCTCAGGTTTCTCTCCCCTCTAACTGGAGGCCTGGTGGGGGTGGATCATTAAACTCCTCTCAAAACCTTTCTTTATAAAGGACAGGGATCTGAACTATCCAATAATTCTCCACTTTTCATTAACATCTCTGATTGGGTTTCACTCCTTAGAATGTCATTCTGCCATCCCCTAATACCCTTTTGCTGGGCACCACATAGTGCCCCCTCCTTTGTTTCCTTTTGCATGTTGTCTTCTCCATTAGAAGGTAAGCTTTCTGAGGACAGGGACTGTCTTTTTTTCTTTCCCTTATTTATATTCCCAGCACTTAACATAGTTGCTGGCACATAATAGGCACTTATTAAATGGTTATTGAATTTAGCTGAAGTGGCAAAGCCGAAATTCCAAGGGTCTTCTCACTCCCACTGAGTCCAACACACTACATGCAGTTGACAAAAAGAAAAACCATTTTGGTGACATCACATGATTTTTTTTCCCCACAAATATGTTGGGTTTGTAGAGGTGAGGCTAAAAGTCTGGTATGAAAGCAGATTATCCTTGACTAGGTTTGCTGGATGATACCCTTGAGAATGGTGCCAAACAGCTTCAAAGTGTGTGCCTACTCCCTGACCCTTGGGCGTAAACTGGCTTAATACCTCAGTGCCTTTGCTCACTCTGCCCCTAAAAGGTTTACAAATTATATATTCTTTCTCCATTTGTTGAATTTCTACTCATCTCATTCTCAAATGCTACCTCTTCTATAAAGACTCTGCTGATCCTATCATGATATCAAGAGTAGGTTCTAATCTGTTACATCTTCCCTTAGCACCTAACACAGTTTTCTGCATATACTAGGTACTTAAGAAAATTCTATCACTATAACTGGCATCATGAAAACTTGCTGCTTATTTTTTAAATCTATTCTATCTGAAGCCTCCAATTTGTTCTTAGTGATAGTTTCTAAGAGATCATCCTGAGCCAACTTTTACTCAGATGGGGAACAGTTGTCTCAAGTGAGGCCCCTCAATTCAGAAAAAAAAAAAAATGGACACTTCATGGAGTAGACATGGAATCAAAATGTTCAGACATTTTACTAGATATTTAGTAGCTATATCAGTCTTTCCAAGATACTTCACCTCTCAGTTTGCAAGACCGTTTCTTCACCTTTATAGTCATGAATGAAATTGTGGGTGTCTGAAGTCCCTTCAACTCTAAATCTAGCCCCCTATGAATCACTGAAGTCAGGCACAAATCTTGCCTCACCTACTTGCCACCTTCATGGTCTTGGGGAAATCACGTAACTTCTCTGGGATTCAGCTACCTCAGATTTAAAATTAGAGGCTTGGAACACGTGAGCTCTAAATTCCATGACCTTGGGTGGACAACTATTATCACTTAACATTTATCATTTTTCACTTTAGGACATTTTACATCATCTATCTCCATTGTTTACCTTAAGAGCTACAATGCGTTAAAAATTTAGGACTGTAACAACACTCAAATAACATGAAGACATCTCCCTCCCACTTAAGTACACTCAACTAGAAGGTCCCTGGCACTACTTCTCTCCCTGAATTTCCTTATATGCACCTTACAATGATTTCTGGAAACTCATCAATATATAATTCCTGAATCCATCCCTGGATCCTTTCAAGAACATCTCTGGGGTGGGGAGGGGGATGGAGAAAAAAAGGAAAGTTATATGATAACTTCAACATATATTTAAAAGGCATAGCAAGTTATACATAATAGATTTGCAGTTTCATGTACAATCTTTTTGTGTCTATTCTACTGTTATGGAAATGTTTTGTTTTTTTTTTATTTCTTAAGTTCAGAATGAAAAAAGAACCAGAACTTCAGGCATTTTCAAAAACAAAAAAGAGAGATCAAGATGATTAGCCCTCCTGATCATGCAAAACTTAGGGAATAATTTTAGGCTTTAATAACTGATCAATAACCCTAGTGCTTCCCTATGAGATCTAGGATCAAATACAAAATTTTCTTCAGTATTTTAAACTCTTTAAACTTGACTTTCCAGGCTTACTGCATGTTAACTCCCCATGCTGTCTACAGTACAAATTGTCTTTCTTGCTGCCTTTCACACATGATACATAATCTCTCATCTCCAGGTTTTCGTACCTGGTCATGGAATGAACTTCCTTCTCAGTTTTGCCATTTAGAATCCTATTTCCTTTAAAGCTCAGTTCAGTTGCGATCTTTCACGACTTCTCTCTTTTGCTATCAACTCCCTTCATCAAAATATTTTGTATTTATTTTGTGTATATGTATATATGCATACATACACATACATATATGTATACAGTATAATATACACTTACATGTGAACATTTTCTCATCCAGTAAACATATGCTCCTTGAGGACAGAGGTGGTTCCATTTTTGTCTTTGTATCCCTAGCACTTAACATAATGGCTGGTTTCTAGTGGAAAGATCACTCATTCTTGAGTCAGGGGACCTGAGTTTCCATTCTCCTCTGATGCATACTTACCTGTGTGATAATCATAATCATTTGTGATAATCATTTGGATTTAACTTTCCTCATTTATAAAATGAAAGGATCATACTGGATGGGATTTGAGGTCCCTTCCAGTTCTAAATCTCTGACTCTAGATGCTTTAAAATAAAAATGCGTCCTCATTAATAGACTGACCTGGGGTCAATCCATCTTAGGATTTAGCCATCCAAATGATAATGGCTAGCATTTACATAGTGTGTTAAGGTTCATCAAAAGCTTTACAGATATTAACTCACTTGATCCTCACAACAATTCTGGGAAGTAGCTACTGTTATCATCCCCATTTTGAAAATGAGAAAACTAAGGCAAACAGAAGTTAAATTTCTCCCCCTTTGGATCATATGACTAATAAATAGCTGAGAAAAGATTTGAACTCAAGTCTTCCTGACTCCAGATTATCACTCTGTCCACTGTTCCACCTAGAAGCCTAATATGTAATCATCAATATGTATTATACTGTGGTTGTATGGTTTGTCCTTCATTCTCAAAGAGGACCATAATTATCATGAGGAAGATGATGACATGATTTGCAAATGAATTGGATTTCAATGAGTGAGCTCTGTACAGAGTCACCTGCCTCACTTTCTCCTCCAGAGCCATCTGGATCCAGTGGCCTGGGCCATCTCCAGTAATACTGATCTATATTATACCATGAGAATTCACATCCCTGAGTTTCCATTGAATGACTAAGCCTCATTAGTTACACTTTCTTTCGGAGCTAATACTAGGTTGTCAGTTTCTTTAAGTAAATCATCTCTACCTGATATAGAACCCACCACAGACACTGCCCTCCATCCACATAGCCCTGAATTTCTGAGCATAGTATTTGTAAAAAAAAAATGGGGGCCATACAAGTAAGATTCATAGGATGCCTCAAAGAGGATATAAACATTAGTAAAGCACAGTCCTGAAGAACAATGATGACTGCAGCCTCCTAAACATTAATAAAGAAGGAATGCAGTTATGATGGCAGAGACCAATCAGTGTCTGCCGTAGGACATGATGCACACACACCTTAATGTAGAGTGTATGTCAGATCGCTGTCTTTTATTTCTCTCCTTTATGTCTGCAGAATAAGGGCGATGCAGAATATTTATGGTGTGTGTCGGTTTTTTTAGTGTGAGGGAGCTCTGTATGTCAACATCAACCTCCTCAAATCAGACCTAGTCATGTGGGCTAGTGTTTATTGTGTCACTAACAGCAGACTGATAGATGGAGCCTTCATAAAATACCTACCTGGTAACTCCCTCTCTGCTTGTCCCTGGGAGAAGCAAGTTCTGAGAGGTTACGTCGATGCTATCCTTAGTCTACATGGAAGTACTTTCATTTTGTGTCACATTTGCTTCACCTTTCTCTGGGCTTAGCATTGCAGAAATGTAGCACGGCAAAAGTGAGAGACAGGTGACCACCAAATGAATACCATTTCAGGTAATATATGAGGCCAATCACCATCTTGTCAATATCTATTTCTTCTCCATCATAGTGTGTTCTTTTTGACTTTGTCAAAAAATATGTCCCTCCTTCTGTTTTTGTTTTTAACACCATGGATTTGGTTGCCCTGGGAACTCTGGTTTGACCTAGAGTAGCAGCCTGATTTTCCTTTTTTCTACATGAGGGTTCTTTCCCTTAGGTTCTGTCAAGAACCTACAATCACTAGTACCCATTAGCTCCATCCCCCTACTAGGGAAGCAAGATTTTACAGAACCACCTAGTTGGTCTAGAAAATTAATCTGTAAGGAAACCAAACTACTGTTTCAGTTCATTGTTCAGTCATTTTTAGTCAAACTTCCCATTTGGGTCTTTCACAGCAAAGATGTTGTTGTGGTTTGCCATTTCCTTCTCCAGCTTATTTTACATATGAGGAACTTGAGGCAAGCAGGGTTAAGTGACTTTCCCAGGGTCACACAGATAGTGTCTGAGCCCAGATTTGAACTCACAAATATGACCCTTCCAGACCTGGCATTCTACCCTCTGTGCCACCTACCTGTCCACCTATGACTGTCCACCATCTATTCATTCATTAGACTTTTCTTCCAAATACCAAACTTACTGTTTAATGGAAATGAGATAAAGTCTTCTCATGTTATGTCCATGGTTTAGGTTTTTGGTTTTGTTTGGGGTTTGGAGTTTTGTTGTTTGGGGGATTTTTGTCTTTCATTAACTTTTCAGAAAATAATGAATACGGTTGATCCTAGTATTTCTGCTGCATTTCAGGGAATTTATAAGGACTTGTAATTAATACTTGGGAACATTTAACATCCTACATTTGTAGGGCTTTACATTTTAAAGAAATCTCCAACTCTCTAAAATTCCCATTTATCCCAAATATAAAGTTTCCAAACATGTCATTTTTTTTTTTTACTGAAAGACAGTTATCATTGATCTTAAATATTTCTAGTAATGGAGCTCATTACTTTTCAGGCAAGTTCTTGCTATTCTTGTCCAGTTGTAATTATTAGAAAGTGTTCATCCTTATATTGAGCCAAATCTGCTTTCTTGTTGACCTTTACTTTAGCTCTGCCTTTTAAAACAACATAAAATGAACATGGCAGTGCTTTAATATGACAGTCCTTCAAATATCTGAAAGTAGTGATAATCTTTTTATATCTCCTCCTTTTCTAGGGTTCAGTTTTTTGTTTGGGGGTTTGGGGATTAGGGGATTTTTTTGACTATTGTATAGCACATTTCTCGGTTGCCTTAGCCTCAATGTACTTAAAAGAACCCAATGGCAATGGTCTTCTTAAAAGAGAGCACTCAGATGTAACTTTTCTTGAACTAGATGCTTCATTTCCATTAAAGTAAACAAGACTTCATTAGCATTTTATCAATATTTTCACACTGTTGTTTCATATTGAGCTTATCATCACTTAAAAACAATGCTATATGATTTGGTAGATAGCGTGTTGAGCCTAAAGTAAGAAAGATCTGGGTTCCACTCCTACCTCTGGCACTTTTTAGTTTGTGTTTCAGTAATTCAACCTGTATTACCTTGTGCAATCCTCCAGATTTTGATTATGAAGTGAGAAATAGGTTGCTACCTAGATGGTAGAAGGAGTTCCCATAAGAGGAGTTCTTTACCCTGACAAAATAAAAAAAAACAAAACACCTCACATATTTCCCACCACTACTCTTACATGTATGATCTGGAATGGCATAGAATAAATCAAGAAGCAGCTTTAATTTAATGGGTTTTTTTTTTTAATCTGTGAAGACAATAATCATATTCTGCTTAAATCCTCTCTTCTTCAGGCATTGTCATTCTTATTCAGTCATTTCAATTGTGTCTGACTCTGTGTGACTCCATTTGGAGTTTGCTTGGTAGATACTAGAGTGGTTGCGTTTCCTTCTCTAGCTCACTTTACAGATGAGGGAAAACATCAGTAAGTTACTTAACCAGGGTCGCACAGCTAGTAAATGTCTGAGGTCAGATTTGAACTCATGAAAATGAGTCTTCTGGACTTCAGCCCCAGCTCTCTATCCACTGCACTACCTTGCTGCCCTTCTTAAGATGAAATATCTCCAATTGTTCCAGTATTTGTCCTGTTATATTATTCACTTTTTGGTTGCCTTGATTTAAATTCAGGCTTGTTTGTCAACTGGCCCATTATATTAGAATCTAGAACTGTGAAAATCCTCCATATGTGGTTTGGTCAGGATATAGAAGGACTATTTGTTTTATCTTTTATCTATACACAACACTTCTGTTAATACAACCTAAAAACTAGAAAGTGTAGCACAGTGATCAGAAATGAAGTCAGAAAGACCTGTGTTCAAGCTCCACCTCTAGTACATGTTAGCTATGTGACTATGGACAAGACAGATAGCCTTTCACTGTTCTAGTCATTTCTTTCAGACTAGAGTTGCAGGGCGGGCCCCAATATTCATGAATATTCATGGTGGTAATTTCCTATCCCAACAAAGCCAGAGGCCTGGCTCCAAATAAACAGGAAGAAAACATATTATCTTCATTCAGTAATCATTATACTGTGGACTCATATTGAGCTTGTGGTAAATTAGAGCCCTTGGATCTAAACATGTATTATTGGTAAATCAGGTATCTCTGCTTATCATAATTCATGACATGGATTCATCTTTGTTAATTTTTTTCTGGTTTGTTGTGGCTTTTGGTTCCCACAGAGCTTTCTGAATTTTTAGTCTGATATCTCTTGTATATGTTATTTCATGAAAAACAAGCTATTCCAGACTAATCTCATTTCCCACTTTTTTTTGACAGTAACAAAACTGGTAAGTTAGGGAAATTTTAGATTATGGTTTATACGTATAGTACATACATATAACATATATACATAATATATACATACTTTGTATGCATACACACCCATATACAATGCATGTATATGTATATTTCAACAAAGCTTTTTTATAATTTGTTTTCTATTTTCATAGCGGACAGGATGGACAAAAACTAGATAACAGTTAATCTAGGTGCATTATTCAATGACCAGTCCCCAAAAGTAATTATAAATAGGCTGATGTTAAGGCTAAGAGGAGAGTCTTAGAAATCTTGCCTTGGTACTGCGCTGTCAAATATTCTATAAGTGACTTGGATAAACCCATATCAGGAGTAAACATCAGTTTTTCAGGTCATGTGAAACTGGGAGGAACAGTGAACGTATCTGATGACAATTACGGTAGTCAAAAAGACCTTGGCAAGTGAGAATGTTGAGATAAATAAGATTAAATTTAATGGGAATTAGAGGATCTCAGGATTGGGAAGGATCTCAGAGGCCACACAATGCAACACAGACCTGGCCATGAACTTGTTTTATGACAGCCCCCAAATCTACCCTTAGAAATCCATTAACAGGGAATCCATTCCTCTTCACTTCAGCACATCCTATTTTGGCTCTAATTGTTAAGATGATTAAATTTATCTTCCTGACATTGCTGTTAAATTCTATTCCTGCCTTCCATGGCCAAAAACAACATCTAATCCTTTTTCTGTATGACAGACCTTCAGATGACAGAAAACAGTTGTCACATTCCTCATGATTCTTCTCCTTTCCATTCTAAACATTCCAACTTTTCTCAGTATGTATGCCATGATCTCTAGATCCTTTACCATCTTAGTTGTCCTTCTTTGCACACTCTCTAACCTATCTGTGTCTTTCTTTTTTTTCCAATTTTTTTAATTTATTTTTAGTTTTCAACATTCATTTCCACAAGATTTTGAGTTTCAAATTTTCTGTCCATTTCTCCCCTCCCCCCACTGCAAAACACCATGCATTCTGATTACCCCTTCCCCCAATCTTCCCTCCCTTCTATCACACCCCTCCCTTCCCTTATCCCCATCTTCTCTCTTTTCTTGTAGGGCAAGATAGATTTCTATACCCCATTACCTGAATATCTTATTTCCCAGTTACATCAAAAACAATTCTCAACATTCGTTCCTAAAACATTGAGTTCCACCTTCTCTCTCTTCCTCCCTCCCCACCCATGCCCAATGAGAGGGCAAATAATTCAGTATAGGCTATATATGTGTAGTTTTGCTAAAGACTTCCATAATAGTCATGTTGTGAAAGACTAACTATATTTCCCTCTATCCTATCATGCCCCCATTTCTTCTTTTCTCTTTTGACCTTATCCTTCCCTAAAAGTGTTTACTTCTAATTACCCCCCTCCTCTCATTTGCCCTCCCATCTATCATCACACCCCACTTATCCCCTTCTCCTCTACTTTCCTATAGTGTAAGACAGATTTTCATACCAAATAGAGTGTGCATGTTATTTCCTCCTTAAGCCAAATGTGATGAGAGTAAGCATCACTTTTTCCTTCTTACCACCCCCTTTCCCCTCCATTGAAAAAGCTTTTTCTTGTCTTTTTTATGAGAGGTAATTTGACCCATTCCATTTCTCCTTTTCCCCTTCCAATATATTCCTCTCTCACCCCTTCATTTTAAATATCATTCCTTCCTATTCAACTCACTCTGTGCCCTCTGTATATATGTGTATATATATATATATATATATATATATATATATATATATATATATATATATATATATATATGTGTGTGTGTGTGTGTGTATAATTCCTCCAACTACTCAAATACTGAGAAAAGTTTTAAAAATTACAAATATTATCTTTCTATGTAAGAATGTAAACAGTTCAATTTAGTAAGTCCCTTAGGAGTTCTCTTTCCTGTTTACTTTTTCATGCTTCTCTTGATTCTTGTGTTTGAACGTCAAATTTTCTATTCAGCTCTGGTCTTTTCATCAGGAATGGTTGAAAGTCTTCTATTTCATTGAATGACCATTTTTTCCCCTGAAGCATTATACTCAGTTTTGCTGAGTAGGTGATTCTTGGTTTTAATCCTAGTTCCTTTGACTTCTGGAATATTATATTCCACACCCTTTGACCCCTTAATGTAGAAGCTGCCAGATCCTGTGTTATCCTGATTGTATTTCCACAATATTCCAATTGTTTCTTACTGGATGCTTGCAATGTTTTCTCCTTGACCTGACAACTCTGGAATTTGGCTACAATATTCCTAGGAATTTTTATTTTCAGATCTCTTTCAAGTGGTGATCAGTGAATTCTTTCAATATTTATTTTACCCTCTGATTCCAGAATATCAGCACAGTTTTCCTTGATAATTTCATGAAAGATGATGTCTAGGCTCTTTTTCTGATGAGGGCTTTCCAGTAATTTTCCAGTATTTCCCATAATTTTTAAATTGTCTCTGCTGGATCTATTTTCCAGGTTAGTTGTTTTTCCAACGAGATATTTCACATTGTCTTCTATTTTTTCATTCTTCTGGCTTTGTTTTGTAATTTCTTGGTTTCTCATAAAGTTATTAGCTTCCATCTGCTCCATTCTAATTTTTAAAGAATTATTTTCTTCAATGAGCTTTTGAACCTCCTTTTCCATTTGGCTAATTGTTCTCTTTAAAGCATTCTTCTCTTCATTGGCTTTTTGGGCCTCTTTTGCCATTGGAGTTAGTGTGTTTTTAAAGGTGTTCATTTCTTCAGCATTTTTTTGGATCTCCTTTAGCAAGCTATTGACTTATTTTTCATGATTTTCTTGCATCACTCTCATTTCTCTTCCCAATTTTTCCTCTACCTCTCTTACTTGATTTTCAAAATCCTTTTTGAGTTCTTCCATGGCCTGAGACCACTGCATATTTATTTTGGAGATTTTGGAGGCAGAAACTTTAACTTTTATGTCTTCCTCTGATAGTATGCATTGTTCTTCCTCATTTGAAAGGATGGAAGAAAATACCTGTTCACCAAGAAATTAACCTTCTATTGCCTTATTCTTTTTCCATTTTGGGGACATTTTTCCAGCCCAAAACTTGACTGTTGAGTTCTTTTTCAAGAAGAGGGTATACTCTGGGGACCTGTAAGTTCTCAGTTCCTCCAAGGTGGCACAATCAAGGGAGAGGAATTTACTCCTCTCCTGACCTGCATTCTGATCTGTGAGCAGGATTCCCTCTCTAGAACCTCCACCAGCTCCACCAAGCCAGCGAGGGCTCCTTCTCACCCCAGGCCACCACTCAAGACTGAGATTCAGATCAGCTGCTCAATTCCCAGCTGCTCAATGTCTTGAAACCCACTCTCATCCTGTCCTTGCTACAGCATGACCAAGGCTGGGCTGTGCTCTGTGCTCAGTATGATACACCTTTCTTATCAGTTTTCTAGGCTGCTTTGGGAAATCTCTTTTATTCTGTTGTTTTGTGACTTTTACTGCTCTAGAATTTGTTGAGAGTCATTTTTTACAGGTATTTCATGGGTTTTGGGGGGAGAGTTTCTAGAGGTGCATCCTTCTACTCCATCATCTTGCCTCTACCCCCTATCTGTATCTTTCTTAAAAAGTGGTGATCATAACTTATCTAATACATCATCTGTAGCCTGAGGAGGGCAGAGGACAATGAAATTATAATCATTCTTCCCTGGATACAATATCTCTCAATGTGACTCAATATTGATTTAGCTTTTGGTTGTGTTTGGGTTTTTTTGGGGGGAGGGTTGTTTTTTTTTTTTTTTGGTCTGACATGTTATTTTGTAGATGACTATTGGTCTTTGAGTCCAATAAAACTCCTAGCTCTTTCTCAAATAGATTGATATCAGGCTACAATGTAAATTTCTGAGTTTTATTTTTACCATATATATAAAATTTCATACTTATAAAAATGTCATCTTACAACTTGTAGATGTGATCTAATCCACTAGCTTCTCAAAATATTTTTGGATCCTGACTCTGATCCAAAATATTAGCCTTCTATCTTAGTGTTGCGTCATTTTCAAAATTGATAGGCATAAAGTTCTAAACTTATGATAGAAAAAATAATAAATTTAAAGATTAGAGAATGGGAAAGACTTGACTAGATAACAGTTCCTATAAAAATAATCTGGGAAGTTTAATGTATATAAAGTCAATATTAGACAACAGTGTGACATGGCAGTCAAAAAAATAAATTTAACCCAGGATGCAAAAAGCAAGTCCTAGTGTCCAAGACTTGGAAAGGAATGCTTCCTTTGTAGTATGCCACGGTCAGATCACATGAGGAATATAGTACATATTTTATAAGACAATATACTAGCTGGACTACACATAGAAGAAGGTAAACAATGACTAGAGAACATACAGTACACAAATCAGTTAATAGAACTGGAGATTCTAGTTTAGAAAAGAGAATTATGAGGGGGTATGATAGCCGTCTTCAAGTAAATGAAGGGTTGAAACATGGAGCATGGATTAGATTTGTTCTTCTTGGTCCTAGGGAATACAACTAGGATCAATAGATGGAAGTTTCAAAAAGGAAGACAAGTTTGATGTAAGGAGAAACTTCCTAAGGGAAATGCCTCAAAATAGAATGAGAGGTAATGGGTTCCTCTTCTATAGATATCCAAGTATAAATTTCATGTCTATTTCTTTGAGATGTAGGTGAGATTCTTTTAATCAGGCCCGGTTTTAGCTGACCACATTGATTTTGAGCTTTGATGATATAGTTTACTAGAAAGAACACTGCACTGTTTACAGGAAGTTATAAGTGTTTGGACTCATAAGTGCATTGCCTTCTGCTCAGTAGAAGACATGACTAATATCCTATTTGATATGACATGAAAGTGCTGAAAGCTGAACCTGAATGACAAAAAAAGTATCTGTTGTTCCTACCATTATGTCTCTTATTCTGTCCCCAACCCTGAAAGGTGAATCTGACCACACTTTCATGTTAATTCCCTTGATTTGCTGCTTTGAGAGCTTTTGACCTTTTCAGAATTGTAGTTTGATCCTGTCTGTTACTTGATTCTATTTAATCACTGACTCGGGCTTTGAATTCACACCACACTCAGTTTTATCCTCATCTAATTATGTATTCATTAAGTGACCTAGCTAATTAGATCTAGGTTGAAACACATGCTTACTAATCTCCTGACTCCCCTGGGGCCCAGAACTGAGATGTTGGTGGGGGAAGGAGTACACAACAGAGATTAGAGTTCCATCTCTACCACTAAGTACTTTTGTGATTTGGGAAAAGTTAACTTCATCTCTCTGGGCCTCACTTTCTTCATCTGTAAATGAAGGTGTTTAACCATGATATGTCTCAAATTGTTTCTGTGGTAGATCAGATAGACCAGGATCTGAGGTGAACAAAGCATAGCTTCCATGAGTCAACATAACACTCCATCTAAGTGAATGACCTGGAATTCAGGGGTTGGCTTCCAGGTAAGCAATCATCCAGCTGGGAGGGGCCTTTCTGTAGATCATATAAAGATTTCCATATCTGTTTCTCTATGTCTTCTCAGACTTTATAGAAGCTCCATCTCCATAAGGGCTACCTTCACCTAGGGATCACTTGTATATCTCCAAAGAGCAATTGAAAGATGTCAAGTAGCTACATTCATCTTCCACAGGAAAACAACTGGTGGATTAAGTACTTAGATGCAGAATAGTTTAATGAAGCAGAGAAAAATCCCACTTAGAACACCTTCCAAGTACAAAATTATTTGATCCTATGATTTTAATATATCCCTTACAGCTTTATGGCATCTGAACTTTAGAAAAATCTACTTTTATGACTTTTTTTCCAAGTTATTGTTGAAAATGTTGAATAGAACAGGATCAAGAACAGATATCTTTCACATTAAACTGGACTCTTTGGGATTAATTATTCATACTGTATAGCTTTTTAAATCTGGCTATATTTTTTTATCTTGTCCCATAAGACTATCATGACATCTTTTCCACAAGGATATCAAAAGTGTTGATTAGAATATATGTACAGCCTTCCCCTGATTTCTCAGACTAGTAAATCTAGGAAAAATGGAAATAAGATAAATTTGTCAGGATTTGTTCTTAGTGAACCTATGATGGCTCCTTGTGATCACTGATTTCTAAGCTTTCAGAATAATTCGTTCAATAATCTGGTCTAGGATTCTGTGGCTTAAATTTATAAATCTAACATTTTCAGTACACATCTCTCTCCCCTTTTTGAAAGCAGGGACAACTTTTGCCCATCTCCAAATTTTCAATAACTTCCCCATTCTCTGTAATTTCACAAAGATTGATAATTAAGAAATACTTTAATTGCAAAATCTGCAGACATGCAAATGTAATTTATTTGCATATGAAGACTTGAAGACATGTAGAATGAAGTAGTGTGTGACCGTTTATGGTTTCTTTATTTAACTTAGTCTTCAAGTGTCCACCCTTTCTACTTTGCATGTGGTTCTTCTTAATGGAAAAGATGGAATCTAAATGAGCATTTCATTCTGTATTTTCTGTTGACTGTTATATTATACTAATTGTGAACCTATCAATTCATTGTTCTTGTTCTGAACATAGCTCTCAAAATTTTTTTTTTGTTGTCCTCTGCATTTTTCCCCAACCTTCAGCCCTGTGTGGGCTTTAGTCATCCTGACATTGTTCTTACAGATTACTAGTGTTCTTTTGAATTAATCATTCAATAAATGTTAAATAAGTTTGTCTGACATGCAAACAAAGTCATAACTATAGTAGCGTGGCAAGAGGTTTGCTTCAGGATAACGAAATTTGGATCTTGACAGCACTTGTATCCCAGGCTATAAAAACAATGGAATTTAGAATCTGAATTGTAAAAATGATTAATAAAAAAATATGAAAAGAAGCTACCACAGGGCAGTCATAATCCAGCTGAATTCTGCCTTATCCCAACCCTTTCCACTTCCATACCAGTCTGGGCATCCCAGGATTTCTACCCATAAAGGCTAATAACAGAGACCACTCTGAAATGTTCCAGTATCTTTCCCATCTTTCCTGTGTCATTTTGTCCTAAGTTTAAGCCTTCTTTCCAACGGTCTTATCAACCCCATATGAATACTTTGTAAGTTGTTATTATAAGGGTATATTTTATTCTTTATGCACCCAGGAAATGTTTTTTTAATCTCTGCACAAGGTGTCAGAATTATTAATCACTGTTCTATGTGAACAGTACTGTCATGGGAGCTATAAGGGGCATAACAATTAATAAGCCACTGTCCCTGCCCTCAAAGAGCTCACTGTCTAGTTGAGGAGATAATTTATGTACACAAATAATTATAGTAGAAATAAGAAAATGGCCAGTATATAGGAGAGGTATAAAGGACTTTAAACATATTTGTTTACATTCCTTTTCTTTCACCTTTTCTTTTCTCCCTTTTAAAAATCTGAATTCCTGATAGCTCCCTGTACGTTTATACCAGTCTCCTTAGAAACCACCCTTCCCTTTTCTTTCTCCTTTTTGTCAACATTTAATTTCTGTATTAAATTATTTGATCTGTGAGCAATCAGTGGCCTACATATGCTCTATTTCACTTCTACTCTTAGAATTACATTGGATCCTCTTGGATGGGTGAGAATTTCTCGACAGAGTCAATGATACTGGTAAAGTACCTACTCTACCTTGGTTTACTGTGATAATGGCAGGATTCTAAGAACTTGATCTACTCAAACAAATGGGAAAAATGTTAACCTGTTTAAGCTAAGTAGAATTGAAGTGTGTTCAACAGACATGACTGCTTATTTCTAGACTCAGGAATTCAGACACTTAAATGAAGCATACTGTTTAATAGAACTATGTCCATGGATGTGGATGCAGCATCACATTTAATAGCATTGTTTTCCTTCCATGGATTTAGAGTCAGAATAATAGTTAAAACTGCCATTGAGGGGAATGATAACTAAAAGCAACTTTTCTTAAGAAATCACCATGTTCTACTCATCCAGTTACTAATTATGATGGATGAAATTAAATTAAACTCAGAATATTTTTTTTTCAAATGGTCTAACCAGCTCAAGGAATTATTCTATTGGGTTTCTTTCAGGAAAACTTCTTTTTTGTTTTGTTTGTGTTTGTTTTTGTTTTTAAAATTTGGTTAGAAGGCAAAGTGAAAAAAATATTATTTTCTCCCATGGTTTGAACTTTGGGTCATTTCTAGGTCATTTTCATAACTTCCCTCCACAAACTTTTTGATTTCATCATTCTGGCCTCCTTGTTATTCTCTGAGCTCAGCATACCATCTCCAGCACCTGTCTGTTTTGTGCATTCTGTCTTCCATACCTAGGACACACTCCATTCTCCCCTCTATTTTTTGGAATCCCAAGCCTTATTTGAGGCTCATCCCTTGTGACATCTCCTATTGAATCTTTCTAGATTGTGTGAATTGTTAGCAATTTCTGCCTCCTTAAATCATCATCAATCTACACATTTGTTTCCAAACTGAATCACCTCAGTAAAGGGTAAGCTACCTGAGGGCAGAGACTTTTTTATAAGGTTGTTTTTCCATAACTAGTGCTTATATTTATTAGCTTCTTGGATTCCATTCTGATCATGAAAAAAGGCTGGCAAGTGCTCATGCTCATGCTTGCATAAGTAACTATATGTGCCAATTTAGTCACAAAGTCCAAAACTGATTGTCATTTTTTTCATGACAGTGAACAAATCTAAACTAAAAACACATCCAGAGATACAAATATAAGGATGTAAGTAGACATAGTATATTTCTACTTTTGTTGAAAGTCTACAAGTCAGGCCACTTGGGCCTCAGGGAATTCAGAAACTTCTATTCACCTGTAAATTGTGGAATGGCATAGAATCAGTATAGATGAATAAATCCTGTCTTTGAGAGGGACTACTTTATAATAAAATCAAATGACAGGAAGCCTATTTCTGTTTAATTAGTTCAACTCTGCTGTCCACCCCCATTTTTATCTTTTAAAATATATATTTTCTTATCAAATGATCAAATTTAATTACCTAGGTGTTTTTGAAAATGGATAAGAAATGGTAAAATGGTATAAAAACTGTGTTACCATAGAATAGACTTGCTTTTAAGTATATCTGATATTACAAATTTTCTGCTTTGATAATATGTACTCAGAAGAGATTCTTTCACTCCAGTACATCCTACAAGAGAAGACATATCTTTTCTGAATAATCATGTCAGTGAACAGAACATTGGAAACCAAGCCTAAAAACACAAACAAACTTCAAGAATAAAAACTTATTATACTTATTAAGAAAGGAAAGCACAAGATAAGCTACACAGTAGAATGGATGCTGGTTGGATTTGAAGTCAGGAGAACTGAAATGTTGAGCACATCACTTAAACTCTTTACTTCCCAAATTCCTGATCTGTTAAAATGAGAAGTCTGAGTTAGGTGGCCCCCAAGGTCCTTCTCATTTCTCAATCTATGATCCTATATTCCCATAATTCTAGTTTCTGGTTAATCTTATTATTATGGTGCCTTGTTCCTTGAAAGCATTCATTTGATACTGTTTGACTAATTTAAAAAAGTTGTTATTGATTACTCTGTTTGCATATGTACATACTGGCCTATTTTTAATAGGTAGATTTTAAATAAATTAGATCAAAGGGTCTAGCCCTTCCATTGATTTCATATCAATAGGCACATGATCAATGAAATCGTTTCCTTTTTTTTGTTCCCTAACAATATATCCATTAAGAAAATACAAGTGATGTCTAGACTACCCCTTCTATGGAGCACTGCTGATATATTGTACATCTTATGAGTTGTGTTTTGAACGTGGACAACAACTTGAGTCTTCTGACAACAGGTTTTGCTCTTTTGTGGATTTCTCAATCCATCAACAGATAGTTATTAATCACTTACCATGTACTAGGAACTGTGCTAAGCATTGGAGACATAGAAACAAGATCACTGATTCATGGCATCTCATTGTAATATGAGATATGAAAATAACTATATGCATATGAGATAGATGGGAAGAGACAACAGAGACAGACACAGAGACAGAGAGAATGGGAAGTAATCCCAGACAGTGAGCACTAGCAGGTGATGGCAGAGGAGAGACAAAGTTAAGGAGAGGTGAAAAAGCATTCTGGGCTAAGGGGAGAGTCAGGGGAAAAGCACAGATTTAGGAGAGAAAGTATCACATGTGAGAAGCAACAAGAATGCCACTGTCCTTAGACTTTAGAATGCATGGAGAGGAATAAAGCATAAGAGCTTTGAAAAGGTAGAAGAGAGCCTGGTTTGGTTTTTAAAAGCCAAAGGTGGGAATGATATTTTATCTTGGAGGAGATACAGAGCTACTAGAATTTACTGAGTAGAGGCGTAATATAGTAAGACCTGCACTTTAGTAATATCACTGTGGTAGCTGAGTGGAGTATAGATCAGAACAGGAAGACAATTAAAGCATATTTAAGGCTCTTCTGACCAATAACCAGAAAGTTAATGAGATATTCTAAGGATAAGATAAAAAGAGTCTATACCTGGCTGATGGTTCTCTAAGTAGAAAGAAGGGGATGTATATAAGAGTTGTTGTGAAAGTAGAAAAAACCAAGACTTAGCAAAAGATTTGGCTATGTGGAGTGGGTGCCAAAGATGATACTGATGTTGCCACCCTTGAGGTGGGTAAGAGGATCATCTTTAACAATAATAGGGAAGTTGGTAAGATGAGAGAATTATAAGGAAAAGATGAGCTCTGTTTTATGTGTGCTAAATTTGGAATGTCTAGGGGACATTTATTTTGAGGTCCCCAAGAGTCAGTTGGTGATACTAGACTGGACCTTATTCAAGAGGCTAGATACAGGAATCAGCTGCATAGAAATGATAGTTGAAACCACTGAAATTATTGAAATCACCAAGTGAGACATTATAGAGGCAAAAGAGACGAGGGCCCAAGGTACTGAAGGTACATACACGGTTAATGGACATGGCATGGATGAAGAACCAGCAAAAGTGTCTAAGAAAGAGAGGTCCAACAAAGAACCAAAATAGTGTTGTGTCACAAAAACCAAAAAGTGGAGAGCATGACCAGGAGAAGAAGGTGATCAACATTATCAAAGAATGTAGAAAAGTAAAGAAGGATAAGGATTGAAAAAGGTCATTAAAGTTGACAATTAAGAGATCATTGGTGACTTTTGAGAAAGTGGTTTCAGTTGAATGATAAAGTCAGCAGACTTTTGACTGAATCCAAGTTTTATGGAACAAATCCTTTTATTAAGTGGATTTGTTCTGTGATATTTGGATTCAATCAAATGGTTGCATTTGAAGACCCAGAGGACCACATGTGACCTTGAGGCCATAGATTCCCCACCCCTGGATCTAGTGAAAGGAGAAGTAAAGATATCTATTGTAATGGAGTTTAGCCAAGAAGAGAAGAGCTATAGAACAATTGCCAACAGGCCTGAAAAGGTCAAAAGAGGGGACTAGGGATGGAAGGTTGTTTATTTGTTTGCTTTTAAGGATGGGGAGACAAGTGAATGTTTGTTGGCATCAAGGAAAAAATTAGTAGAAAGGGAGAGAATGAAGATTAGAAGCAGAGTAGAAGGGAAAGGAAGGGCAATTGCTAGAAAAGACAGGAAAGGTTAGGATCAAAGATACATGTAGAGAGTTTAAAAAGGAGAAGGGTCATAAAAAACAGAGTTAAAGCTGGAGATAATGGGGAGAAGACATATGAGTGATATGAAATGAGAAGTACTCTCGGAAAATAGCCCTAATTTTTTTTTTTTTTTGGTGAAGTGAGAGCTCAGGCTCAGAAGGTAGGAGAAAAGGATGCTGTGGGAGGCTTAAGTAGGGATGGGAAGGTTTGGAATCGCTGCTATGGCGAGTGGGATAGTGAATTACTTAGGGAGATATAAAGGCATTAACTCACTACAGAGAGGTCCTAGATGAGGTTATGTAATATAAATTTGTATTGGACCTAGTCATCAAGGTCTTATGACTTTATCTCCTGTTAGTAGCACATGAATAGGAGTAATAGTGGGAGTAATCCAAGGTTGGGGTTGGCAAAGTATGAACAATGATAGGACAAGGAGACAAGGGATTTGAGTGTAGAGAAATATGTTCAGTTTCACTGATATACTAAAGCACTGACATAAGATGGGGAGCAGAGTTTATCCAATATATGGATAAATGAATGCCCTGGGACAGAACTGAGGAATGGAGGGATTGCAGGTCACAGCAGGGATGAAAAACATAGATGGGGTTTTAAGACAGAAACTGAGGCAGGCAGGTTAAGTGACTTGCCCAGTATCACACGGCTAGTAAGGACACGAGGCCAAAACTGAACTCATATATTTTCCTGTCTCCTGTCTCTATCCATTGTGCCATCTCATTGAAAGACTATCAAGTTGAAAGGACAGGTTGGGGTATCATTAGGAAGGAGTCAGGACCCAATGAGAGCCAGAAGATAGGCACAATAATAAAGGAAAAAACTTAAGATGAAAGCAAGTTTGCTAATAATTGAGCCAGTATTCTATAGAGCACAGTGGAAAGGGTAGGTAAATCTGCAGTGAAACATTGACGGAGGTGGAAATACTGGTCCCGGCAATTGAGGATGAGGAACAGAGCTTGTATCCAGGGGCTCATAATCACTGGATAAAGAGAGCATGAGGGGATTTAATGACTGAGGAATGAGTTCTGCCTATCAATGACTGGATTGAGGTTCATTGAAGGAGGTAGATAATTAAACTATTGAGAGTTCTCTCACAAGGCCCATCACCTCCATGCTGATGCAGAGCTCCCCAAGAAGTCCCTGGAGTGAAGTCAGAGGCTGGGGGCAAGTGGACTGGATCCTGGGCTAAAGCTGGAGAAGGCTCTAGAGTCATTTGGTAGATGACTTGATCTAAGTTGATGTTTCCTTGGGGCAAAGAGTAGCACATGAGGCATGGCTCAGGTTGAAGATTTCTCATGTTCCAAAGAAAAAACATAAAACAATCGTAAACACTTTAATTTATAACATTTGAAGGAAACAAACAATGTTCACAGATTGTGCTATTTGGGGGAACATTACTTCCTATGCTTAAGTTAGGGGAAAATGCCTCAGTTGAGTTGGGGAGTAGGAAATTTACCCTGATGTAATGGAAAGAATATTGTAATAAAATTCAACAGTCCTAGATTCTAAACCCCTGATCTGCAACTAACGAGCTCTGTGACCCTTGGGATGAAGCTTCACCTTGAGAGGGTGGTAAAGGAGAAAAAGCACTGGTTTGAGATTCAAGGGGAACTGTCATCTTACTAAACCTCCTAGCTTTATATAGCTAAGAAACATGGTCTAAAGAGCTTAACTACCCTAAACAGGTTACATAGCTATTTAATTAACTAGAACCCAGATGTTCTCACATCCAGTAAATATCTTTTGGTACTAACACAGTGTTGGCTTTCTCAGGTCCTCCATTTAAAAACAAGAAGTTGTTTTATTCAATAATTTCATACTCCCTGCCTATTCTGAAACCTCTTTTTCCGGATATAGCTAGAATGAATTGACCAATGCAAGCCATTCCATGGAACATGCTTAGAGTTACTCTCCTCTTCCTCAGTATCTACCAGTAACTTTCTAGTGGGCATTAGCCTTGTACTTCACTAGCACTGTTGTTCCTCACCTTGAACACAACAGGGAGGACCTCACATGGAAGCCAGCCCGATTTCCAAACCAACAGAACCAGGGCGGGGGTGGGGCAGATGAAGCAGGATATTCATGTAGCCCGGGCTACAGTCAGGCTAATGGCCCAATGTTACAGGCACAAAGCAAGGCCCTAGGGATTAAACACTGTCGTTGGTGAAGTATAAACCTAACAATTCAGTTCTAGATGCATAGAATTTAGAAATTAATTGACTTGAGAGATTATTCCATTTGACCATTCATTTTACAAGGAAACTAAAAGTCAAAACAGGTCATGGGATCACAAATTTAGAGCTGGACTGTACTTTCATGTCTATTACAAACCTCTCATTTTATAGATGAGGAATTTGAGGTCCCAAACAGGTAGTAAATGACAGCAAGGAGAGTTGTCCTCAGTTCCCCTAAATCCCAAACCAATGCCTTTTCTTCTTTACCACCATCTCAAGGTGAAGCCTCACCCTCAGGGTCATAGAACTAGTTAGTGGCATAGCAGAGACTAGAACCTAGGACTCTTGACTTATATTAAAATTTCCTTTCCATTGTATCAATGTAAACTCCTTCCCACTCCCAGACTCAGCTGACATTTTTTTTCTCATTTAGCATAGGAATTAATAATCACATATTGCGCTGTTCTCTGGGACCTGAAAAATTCATTTCCTACAAAGTATATATAGTATTTCTTGTACTTAGATGAACTGTTAAAAAAATCGACAGTATAATTATCTTTGGGAAGTGGCCTTTCAATGTAGAAATAAAATGACTGGCATTCTCAGTTAAGTACTTCAAATGCCAATTCTCCACAAAACATGCAATACATGGGCAATATTTAAGGTTCAAAATTTTATTCACATGCCTTTTCAACAAAACAGTTTGAGTAACCAGGGAGGGGGGATGTCATTAAAAAAAATGAAAGAATCAGCATCAAGGTTGGAAAGGAGATAAGGAAAAATAGAACATAGAAAAAGAAATGTCAGGTTTTTCAGTTTGGCACAATTAACAGAAATTTAGCATATTGTCCTGAATGGAGCCTGAGTGCAAACTAAGATTCTGGAGCCACACATCAGAACTTTTTCAAGACTTTCTCATTGGTGATAGTAATGAATCAATTAGGTTGCTAAATGGGGAATGCAGACAATTCAGCTACCAAATCCAGCATCCAGCACGGTTCACTGGGTAGTTTCTGACACTATTCTAAAATATTCTAAATATTCTAAAATCCCAACCCCATAATAAGATCTAGTATGACCTAGGAATCTTCTGACGTCGCATGGGCTCTGGTTCCTTTCTTATACTACAAAGCCTGTCTCTCTGCAAATTGGCTTTTTCGGGTTCTTGCAGATTAGAATTGCAAAAGGTCCAGGTAGACAATGCTGGACATGAGGAACGGTAGACTTGAAAACGATCCGGTTCATTGAAGTAAAATGTAAAAGTATCCACAAAGCAGCCCAGCTCAGCAGGAGGAAAGGAAGCTGAGGCCCTGATGGGGCTGCAGCCTGATGACAGGCCTGAGGAAAACAAGAGCGTGGCCTCCATTGTTTCAGCATTCATCAGTGCAGTTTTATCTCTCAGCAAGTGAAGCCCTCTTACCGAGGAGGATGTCACGATCTGGAGCTACATCAGTCACAGAAAATGAGGCAGGAAATATCTTAGCACCTAATTAAACTCTTCCATCAAAGGCAGAAGCAATGAGATCCAACAAATGGATAACCTTGTATTTCCAGGTAAAAATCAAGATCCACCCTTCCTAGAGGACAGGTTCATTAATGTAAGGGAGATAGACCCCATTAATCAAAGGTTGTGCAGTGTTCTATAACAAACCTCACCAGGGTCACAATGCCATCCCAAGCATTAACCTCCTTCTTTCCTTTAATAAAAAGTTCAAGAAGGGACAGAATTTAGAGTCAGGCTCTGTTTTTTTAATAGAATTTATATGAGTAGGTTCAGTCATCTGGCAAAAAGAAACTTCCATCTTGCCTCCAAACTCAAAGATCTGGCCTTGTTTGGGAAAGAAGGTTTTTTTTTTTTGGTTTTTTTTTTTTTTTTAATATTTCTCTTAGCGTAAAAGCCACAACATTTTATGAAGTATTGGGGTTTGACATTCCAGAAAGCAAAATAAATCAGGACTTTAATGCATTTCTAGCCTTCTAAAAACATCTAAAAAAATCTAGAAAGTAAAGTTGGAGCAGTGCCCAAGAAGGCAATTGTAATCCCTTGCTAAAGGTTAATCAGTATAATCAAACTGGAAAGTTGGTATTTTCTTCAATGAAAACTACTTTGTCACCATAATAGTTGACAGTCATATATGATGCTTCAAAGTCTGTTGAGTACTTTGCAAACATCATTACTGGAGCCTCACTACAGCTGTGTTAGACAAGTACTACTGTTATTCCCGTTTTGCAGATGAGACAACTGAGATAGATCGAGGTTAAATGACTTGCCCATGTCTTTATAAATGTTCAGGGTATTATTTCAATGCAGATCCTTTCTGACTCCAAGCCCAGTGCCATTTATAGTACTCCCTGCTCCCTCTTACCAAACATAGCTTGCTATTTCCCCAAAGTGTATATCATTGCCACTTTATATGGTAACAGTGGTTATTTCAGTGCCTAGTCTCATTTTCAAGACCCAAATCCTGCTTCGTTATTAAAATCACACTTAGGGCATGAGACCTACAAGTGGATAGATCATTAAAGAAGCCAGCATAGAGTCAGGATAGGCGTTGTCTCATTTTTATAACTTTGTCTTGGAGCCAAACTAAGCATGAAATCACATTTCCAACATTTTAACTGGATTATCCTGTTATGACCAATAACAACTCCATGACAAAGGGAAAAATCCAGTTGTAGCTTCATTTTTGTAGCCTTAAGTTATTGTCACTCAAGTTCCAAGGCCAGGTCAGTCCATCAGTCTGACCATGAATTATGTACACATAACTGCACATCCAAAATGCACATCTAAAATAAATAAAATGCATCATTCTAATGTTTCCTTACTGTGATCTAGAAAACCCTCCTTGTGGAGAAGCAAATCTCACATTCTAATCTTTTTGACAATCTTAAACTTAATCCCATGTTACCATGGTCCTTATGAGGCCCGGCACTTGAATACAGAATTAAAGAGGAAAGACATGCTTCCCAAGGTTTAACTTCAATATTTCACCATTATTGACCCCAAGCTAACTCCTTTTTCAAGAAAGTAAACAATCTGAATTCCTAACTGGTATTACTCAAATACAAAGGATTATGTGAAATATTGGTAATTCAGAGGGATGAGGGGAAACTCAGATCAATTTGAGCCCACCTATCATATTGGTGAAATTGTAATCCATGGGCTCCCTTAGGCAACTGAGGAAAGGTTCCTAGTGGAAGATGGACCTGAGGGTTTGGGGACAACTAGATGGTACCACTTCTTAGAATGTGACCATGCTCACTGGTGCATGTAATAATTGGACTTCAGGTCAGGGAGGGGGGAGCGGGATTTCTGTTGAGGATTAGCTTACCGAGAATCCACTATTCCCTTCCATGGTCTATAAATGTGAGTTGATGATTATTCTAGTCATGGTTTCCCCTTTTTCTTTTTCTCCTGTCCTTTCTTCTATAGCACCATGAGGCACAGGCAATATGATGGAGTAGACACAGAAATGGACTTGAAGCCAGGAAGATCTGAATTCAGATCCTACCTTGGACACACGCTGGCAAGTTTCTTAATCTCTTGGGGCTCTGGGCAGTTATCTAAGACTATAAATTGCAGAGAAGTTGTCAATATGAGCTGACAGAGGTAATTTCCCCATCCAGGAGTCCCCTATGTCAATGAAATCACAGGTCCACTCCTTATTCCTATCTTAAAGCATCATCATATAATCTTGTAGCTAGAAGGGACTTTATCTAGTCCAAACTTGTCCAAAGTATGAATCCCCTCTGCAAAATCCCTAGAAAGTAGTTATCTAACCTTTATTTATGCTACCCATGATGGAAAGGTTCAATGGGAGGTAGCCAATTCATTCTTGAACAGTTTTAATAATTTTTTTTTCCTCATGATGAGACAAAACCTTCCCCCCTTCAATTTCTACCCAGTCCTTTTAGTTCTATGGTCTGTAGCTATGCCGACCAAGTTAAAACCCTTTCAAAGGAAAACCCTCAAATAATTTAAGACAGCTACCACATCCTTCCTAAGTCTGAAGAATCTTCAACAGAAAAACTGAACTCTCTAGTTCAGTGGAAAATCTGGCTAACTATACATTTTTTGGTCTCTGAAACTTAATCATACATTACAGTCACCCACCAATTTAGAATACCCCTTGACAGTGTATATACAAAAGCAATGGATCATAGAGTGACTTGCCTTTCCATTGACCACAAATTGTAGTATAATGAAAGATGAAATATGGGGTTTAGGTACCGGGTATGTTGGAATAGGAATATATTCCTAAAAGTACATTTATATGCTGAAGAAACATAAAATACCAATGTCTTGCTTCACAAGGAAATCCAAATTAACAAGAACTATTAGTCTCATGTAACCATAAACAGGAATCAAATCTGACATGTCCAGACATGACTGACCCTCTCTTTATTTGCTATCTAAATATATAGTTGAACTTATCCATTAAAAGTTTCATTTTCTCTGATGATTTGCAATGTTATGCAGCTCTCTAATTTTCTGAAAGTTTCTCTGGTGTTTGTTAAAGCAGAGATTGTATCACTATTATTGATAAATAACTTGGATTCCAACAGCATGACAGGCAGTATTTAAAACAGACCAAAGAATGATCCTATCCATGCTACTCTAGGTGGAGTGTATTTATAGTAAGTTTACTCCTACTGAGAAAATAACTATTTTTAAGATGAGTAATATCTTCAAGTCAAAAGGTTCATGTTAATAGAACCTCATATCAACAAGATTCAATATCATCATGAAAGTATTTCCCTTCTTCCAGCTTCTGTTCTTGAGGGGAAAAAATGGGGCAAGACAATTCCAATCTCACTTCCTTACCTGGGCATTGTCAATGCATTTTCCTCCTTCAGCCATAATTAGCTTCCTCCTCCTTGCCCAACATTATCAGTAGAGCTACCCATATTTTTAGTATAGAAGGTGAGTCTCAGCTTAGCCTTTTTTCAGATACTAGTCTGGGATCTCACTCTCACTGACCTCTGATAATGAATTTGGTATTCCAGTAATGTATATAGCTTTCTGCCCCCATTTGATCATACACACAGACCACTATGGTTCTATAGTAAAAGCCTCTTCTTCTGGATCCATTGACAATAGACTCTTGTCCTGAGTTAATGACCTTGGAATAGGTATATATAAGTCACACATGGTGAAAGAAAAGGTCAAGTTAGCAATAGCTACAAATAATGGACCAGTCTGGTCCTACAGTCTTTCTACAATACAATTCTACGAAAGAAGACCAGGATGCTTTCAATATCTCAGGCAAATTTACTTCATGTTGTTTTCATGTTGTTGTTGTGGTAAAGAGGACCCTGACATCAAGATGATGACATGACTTGCAGTTGACTTTGATTTGTGTGAGGGAGGGCTTTGCAAGGTACCTTTGGCAAGACTCTTAATCTCTCAGAGCCTCAGTTTCTCATCTGTAAAATCAAATTCCAAGTTTCTTTCAAATTTAAGTTTATGATCCTATGAATCACTGTGAGAACTCAGTACACTTGAATGTCCAGAGACATGCAGACAATAATTGACCTTTTAACCACTTTCCCCTTGAGGTCTACACTTTTTTTACAGTACTAATCATTATGTAGATGAGCAGGTTTTCTTCCCCTCTGTCTCATTACTAGCCTCAGTTATATACAAGAGGCTATTAGCTCACCTGCAACTTCTGGCACTTTGATAAAACACTCCTTCTGTCACCGGTTATCAAGTTGTTAGCATTCCAGTGGTAGGTGTGAATCCATTGCCCCATACTTGCTCCCATGGGTTTTGTCTGTAACACATTAGCACCTAAGGTTCAATTTAATTGACCAAGCAATTATCAAGTACCTTCTGTGTGCAGGCAATATTCTAGGTCCTGGGGACACAAAAATAAAATCAAAATTGTTCCTACTCTGAAAAAAAACAGTTTCTTATTGAGACTGTCTGTAGTTCGGGTGGGGAGAGTAACATGTACACATAAAAATAACCACAAAATATAAGGTGTTTCAAAATTTTTAGTGTAGTTTTCAGGTATTAAAAATTTTAGAACTGCACTAAAATTTTTGGGACGCCCTATATAAAATCATACATACAAAGTATGGAAGGGAGAAGAGCCAAGAGTGCTAACAGCTAGAAAAATCTGAAAAGGCTTCTTTTAGGAGGTAACAGTTGAGCTGATCCTAAAATGGAAATCCAAATTCCAAGAGGTAGAAGTAAAGAGGAAGACTGTGCTAGGGGTAGTAGATAACATAGACAAAATATTTAGAGCACACCAGTTTGGCTGGAACACCGAGAATGTGTGCTGAATTGAGGGGAAGAGGAGAGAGAGAAATTAGTCTGGAAAAATATTGATCTTAAAGCAGTTTTATAAACTGTATCTCCCCTTAATAATAAATTTCTCTTCTGTTGGTTACATATTAAGATATCTTAATATATGATCATGACATAATATAAGGTCATTCAGCATGACTGCTAAAAATATGTAATCCATGGAAACCCAAACGCAAGTTTCCATTGTTAATAGCTCCATCAACAGAACTTATGAAGGCTAAAACTTCCAAGACATTCACAACTGAGAGTCTGTGGAGCTTATGAACTTGTCCAACAGAGTAGAAAAGTTGGACTTCCTGAGAACTTGGAGGCTTATCAGAGCTCAGTTACTGGTGCCACTGATTTATCTAGCAGAGATTGTAGCATACATGAGCACCTCTAATGGAATAGAGTTCTTTCATAAATTTCAAATAAAATGTGTGCAGACCTTTTGTACAACATGGAAATGTATTTTGTTCAAGATGTTTTTCTTTTTAAAGCACCAGAAATTCTGCATTGAAACTCAATTCTAACAGAAATAGGGCTAGAAATAGATCATTCCTTAGAAATAGGATCCCTCAAGAATCTCTGATTTCATCAGTGTGATTAATCCCTCCATCCATCTAGATTAAAACCTCTCTAAAACTTAGTAGATGAGTATTCAGAGTTGTTTTAGTCAAAAAAAGAAGGAGCATCATGCAGTCAACTGACAATGAGCCTCCTTCACCTTAATCAGGTTGGTCCTCAGATGGCAGACTATCTCTGGACCCATACTCAAAGGCTTTCCAGTTCTGTAGAATCTGCTGACACAACTTTTGTGAATCCAGGGCTAGTTCTATGCCACAATAAAAATAAATACAATACATATTTTTCCTTCCCTCCTGTGCAGTTATTAAATATAATCAGTCATTTATTCACCCAACAAGCATTGATTAAACACCACAATGCCAATCCCTATACCCAGAGTGAAAAGATGGAGTGGTAGGATTTGAAGAGATTAGGATGCAGTTGAACTGGAAAACTCAGAGATCTGTTGATGCAGTTGTTCATTTGAAATGCTTGCTGCCACCAAGAAGCTGAGAAGGAGAATCTTAGAATATTAAATCTGGACAGAATTGGAGGTTCTCTAATCCAAATGATTTATTTTATATAGTCTTAACTTCACAAACACCATATACATAGTAGAACAGAAAAACAGCATTATAGGTAAAACGGTGACTATTATTAACAGCTTGCTTTTTCTTTTAAAGTGTATGTTAAATTCAAAATGTAACATTCAAAGCCATACTACTATCTGTGACCAAGTCTGGACTTCTTTCTGTTCTTTTCCATATATTTTTAACAAGATGCTTCACTGACTCTTTTTTTATGACCACCACCACCACCCCCAAACTCTCTACTTACTGAAAAGGAAAAAAAACCTATGTAACAAATATGCAAAGATGAAAAAAGCAAATTCCAACCCTGGCTATGTCAAAACATTTTAAATTCTGCGTCTGAGGCCATCATCTTTCTGTCAGAAGGTGGATAACATTGTTCATCAGCAGGCCTTTGGAATCATGATTGCATTGGTCAGAGTTCTTAAGTATTTCAAAGTTGTTTGTTTTTAGAATGTGGTGGTTATTTTACAAGTTCCTCGCTGATTCTGTTTACTTGACTCTGTATAAGTTTATGCAGGTCTTCCCACAACCTGCTTATTCTAAAGATGACGAAACTGAGGCTCTGAGAGGCCAGGTGATTGGACCAATGACCCATAGCTAGTAACTGGCAGAACTATATCTCAAACCCAGGTCTCCTGATGCCATATCCAATGTCCTTTCTGTTACACTACAAACCAATTCTATGGGGATTTGACCCCCTTGGAACTACTGCCAAAAAGTAGTAAGCTTTCTTATATGACAAATGGTGATGGATGAATGGGCTCAGTCTTGGTGCAAAGAGCAAATGGTAAAAGAGCACTAAGATAGAGTAAACAGACATATCATGAACTGTGTATTACTTAGCATGATGAGAAAACGTGGAGGAGTGAAAGGAGTGCTCCTTGAGGAGAGATGAGAGTCTGAAAAGCATGTGATTACATTGCCTGTGTTTTGGCTTCAGATTTCCTCCCCAGAATACTTATCAAGCTATGTTGGGGCAGCTAAGTGGTGTAATGGATAGAGCACCAGTGCAGGAGTCAGGAGGACCTGAGTCCAAATCTCACCTCAGACACTTGACACTCACTAGTTCTGTGACCTTGGGCAAGTCACTTAACCCCAACTGCCTCATCTTGGGTCATCCCCAGTCATCCTGATGAATATCTGGTCATTGGATTCAGATGACTTTGGAGGAGAAATAAGGCTGGTGACCTGCACAGCCCTCCTTCACTCAAAACAAAGTCAAGTGAAAGTCATGTCATTATTTCTCCGATGGTATGGTCTTCAGCAATGAAGGACAAACACACATATCATGCTATGTGGGTGGTGCATATGGTGTTGGTGTCTGTCTAGTTGTGTCTCATGTTACTACTGAATCTATAGTCATCACAGCAAATACCACCAAAGAGTACAAACAATGATAATGCTGTAGCATTCTATTTAGTCTAGGAATACTTACCAGAATTTGACTCAACTCAGTTCCATTCACTAAGCATTTCTTAAGAGCCTAGTATGTGTCAGGTCATTTTAAGTCATTGTCAAGGTGGGGACAAAGGTAATAATTGCAAACTTCAGGAAAGGCCTTTTGAGGGATCTAGGGGTTCCAAAGGAAAAGGGGAGAAGAGCTAGCATCCAAGGTGAAGAAGGGATCCTGCACAAAGGTCCAGGAATGTTATAAACAGGAAACTGTAAGTAATCCAGTTAGGATGGAACATAGATAGTATGAAGGGTAGTGACATGGAATCAATCTAAAGATTAGAGCCAGTCTGTGAAGAGCCATCAGTAACAAATGGAGGAGCTTATATTTTATCCTTGAACTGGAGAGTAACATGGTCAGACCAGTTCCTGTCCTTAGAGGAGAGTAGTACAAGGTAACAACAGCTAGTAGGACTACCCAGGAGCTCTAAGGCACTCCATTCAGAAGCAGTGTCCTGTGTCACAACTCCTGATCATCATGCCTAATCCCAGCTCCTATTATCTGATCGTGAGTATAACTTTGTTCTTACTCTTCCAGCCTTTGCTCCCCAACTCAGACAAGGACCTTGATTAAGACTTACTCCATCTCAAAACCTTTGATCAAGTTCCTCATCAAAGTGGGCTAACAAAGCTTAGAGCATAAAGGGAGGTTTATGATCAGATCTCAGGAGGGTAGTAGCAACTGAGGTTGACTGTGATGGTCAAGAGACTTGACACAAGGAGATTTACAAGCTTTGTAAAGGGCTCCCTTTTCAAGAGTGCCTCAGGGCTACGTGCTCTTCAAATACCCCCCTCCAGGGACAGGAACAGATTTAGAATCTATTAGTACAGGAATCATGAAGGAGAGTAAGGGACACAAAGCCTTACAGGAAAGATGTAGCATTCTGACATGTCGACAACCATTAATGAACCCCTAGAGAACTGTCAGGACATTCTTGAAAAGCCAGTGATCTGACCCCGGGGGTGTGTTTATGATGGGACAAGGAACAGATTTTCAGTAAGTGAAAGTGAACATGGTATAAAAGAGAAGAGAAAATGGAATATTTATTGGGTCCATGTAGAATAGGGGATGCTAGAAGTAAGTGTGAGGAGAGAAGGGCATGAGAAGAGTACGTGCTAACTGTACTAATATCCAGACACTAGATCTACTGGCTTCTCCCCAAGCCTCATTTTTGGCAGAAGATTCAGATTCACCACAGGTAGCCCCATTCTCTTTAGCCTTGGGGTCCTTCTCAT
The DNA here is from genome assembly GCF_028372415.1 of Notamacropus eugenii. Lineage (NCBI taxonomy): Eukaryota > Metazoa > Chordata > Mammalia > Diprotodontia > Macropodidae > Notamacropus > Notamacropus eugenii. Next base: position 71,599,941 of record NC_092872.1, read on the forward strand.
CTTATCTATTGACCACCATCTACTGACAGGACAAGGATAAACATCTGGGACACCTGGTTCATGACACCTATTCTCAATTAGTATAGGATATTCTGGTCATCTGACTTTTTGACATCACTCTATTAAACATTCTTCCTTCTCTCCAACTCATAAGCTTTTCAACTTAAGGTTCCTCCCATTTCCTAATAGGTTCATTAGCACTGAATAACGTCTTAAATTACTCTCAAGTTTTCGATTTGGCTTTTGATCAAAGCAGAAATTGCTTTTCAGAAGAGGATTTACCCTCTTTTCTTTTTCTTTCTGCTGAACACTTTAAAAATATATTTTGAACGGAATACACTTTTAAAGGTTTACACAGTAATTTCTTCAATATCAATCAATATTCACTGAAGTTCTATTGACACTGAATAAAACAGACTCGGGCTATGGTTCCTGCTCTAGAAAAGTTACAGAATATCAAAAGCTATCTCAGGAATCATCGATTCTGGAGTCCATGAGCCTGTTTTTATAATATTTTATTTTACTTTTATAATATTTTATTTCAAAAAAATGGTTTCCCTTGACAATTCTATTTATTTTATTTTATACCTTTAGGAACATTATTATGAGGAATCCATAAGCTTCACCAGATTGTCAGAAAGGTCCATGGCAATAAAATGAAATAAAAATAAATACGGTAAGAGCCTTCTATTACAAGCCTATCTACTCTAATTCCCTCACTTTTCAGATGAAGAAACCTCAGCAATGTTAAGTGATATATATATAAAGTCAAACAGAAAAGTGGATTCTAGATCTTCTGACTCAAAAGAAAGAAAGAAAATTAAGACCCTACTATGTGCCAAGCATTGTGGTAAGCACTTTACAAATGTTATATCATATAATTTTCACAATAATCCTGGGAGGTAGGTACTATCATTATCATCATCCCCATTTTACAGATAAGGAAACTGAGGCAGACAAAGGTTGACTTGAACAGTTATATAACTAGTGAGTGTCTGAAGCCAGAGTTGAACTCAGATCTTCCTGACTCCAGACTAGGTGCTCTACCCACTGTGCCACCTAAGCTATTTATAGGCTGAATCTCTTTTGAATATACCACACTGTGTTTACGTTCTTGGGAGATGAGATGTAAGCAAGAATGGAAAGACAGTCTCTTTAAATCCTTTCCTTTATTCCCTTTAAATCCTGTTGTGAGAAACTTGGCTGTAGGGATCACAGGACTTCCCAGGCAGGGTTAGGGAGCTAGCCAAGAACAGACTGCCAGTTGCTTCCCTGGTATCAGACCCTGGAGAAAATCCACGTGAGATGCTCCTTGGCACATCCAAAGGGGAGGATCACAGGACTTCCCAGGCAGGGTTAGGGAGCTAGTCCAGGATGAGCTGCCGCTGCCTGTTACTTTCCTAGTAGTGTGCCCTCAAGAAGGTCCACGTGAGGTGCCCCTTGATATATCTGTGGGGATCACAGAACTTCCCAGGCAGGGTCAGGAAGTTAGCTCAGGATGAGCTGCTGCTGCCCATTGCTTTCCTGACTGTGGACCTTAGGAGGGTCCATGTGTGATGCCCCTTAGTATAATAAATACCTTCTCACTGAAAGAACTCAGAGACAGAGTGGGCAGAGGAAGGCATTTATTATGATTCTTGCAATCAAGCAGGTGATGTACTCATTAGGAACACTCACACTGATACAGAGGCAGGAGGGAGATTACCCAGTTCTGCCTGCCTGCTAGACTTAGGGTGAGTCAAATTCCTTAAATTTTTTACATCCTTTTCCCTACATCCTCTTGTGATATGTAGATTATGTAGATTATGTAGGCATGGTCATGAGGGTGTTTGAAGGTGCTTGTGGGTATGACTAAGGTGTGACCTTTGAGCTTGAACTGGTTTTTCGAGTTTAGCCTTTCTAGTCCCCTTGGCTCCTGATGGTCATTGTCTTGGTAAAGTAAATGAACTTCCCCACAAGCCCTGATTATTTCCCAATAACTTTTGTGGAAGCAAAACAAGATATCATAATATCTCTTCTTACACTGTCCTTTATTTTCTTATTCCTTTGCTAGGGTGGTGGGGGGGGCAGGAAATGACATGGAAATCTTGGCTTAAATTTCAAAGTATCAAACTTCTTCAGTGTTGTCTAATAATAGGTCCTACTTATATGGAGCTTTATAGGTTATTATATGAGACAGGAAGTAAAAGTATTTTAATCCCCATTTAGAGTGGGAAAAACTCAGAATTAGAGAAGTTAAATGATTTGGCCAAGATAAAATAGGTTGTAGAAGTCAAACCCAGGGCTAGAGCCCAGATGCCTTGATTCAACAATTTTGTCATCCATGTATTTTGAATGATAAGTCAGAAAGGTCTTTCAGAAAAGACTTTTTCTCACTGATTTCTTCATGGAATTATGTTTTTGATCCTAAAAATATGTGATACACATAACAGCAATAAACAACTCCCATTTTATATCATTTCTTTTTTAAAACCATATTATAATTTTAGTGATTTTAAGGATTTGTTCAAAGAAAGTCCTTTTTACCAATGTAGATAGCAAGTCTTACAGTTCTTCAGCTTAAAGCTTTCGACAGTTACTGGGACCCTGAGAAATTATGTGATTTATGATGCCTGGCCATGAAGTCAGTGTGAATCAGAGAAGAGACTTGAACCCAGCTCCCAGTTCTGTTTTGTTTTTTAACTCCTATGGCTCTATCTTCCCACCGTATCATGCTGCCTTTGAAAAAGAAGTTTCAAAAGTTTCACAGAGAAGTTACCCATGGGGAATTAAGAGGACTGGTATGTGGTCCCAAGCTGTAGGGATGCAACTGAGTGAGAAAGAGAATTGGCTACCATACTGTCACCATGAAACAGTGATGGCTCATGATAACAACTTGCTTGAGACAGAATCTTGCCTTATGCTTCTCTCTCTGGTGGTCTGATTCTGACCTTGTAGACAATCTTCCCTTCCGCTGTGGACCTCGTTGTCCTGGATTCAATTCATAACTTTCTGCCTGCCCCACTCTGGATGTGCTACTCTGGACTCCTGGCTTTGAATTCCAAAAGTGGAATTTATTTTGCTTACACTCTCCTGGTCCTTAGCTTCAGCTGAGGACTTTGATACTGTCTCCAGCCCCTGCTGTCTTCCTCTCCTTCTGAGTCTATTAATTTCTTCTAAACTCCAACACTTGTCTACCCATGTAATAGATGGTTGGGCTCCCCAGTTGCAAGTTGAATTACACCCTAATTCCTTGTCTACTCATGGAGTTTTTGTCTTCAGCTCTTTCTCTTTTTTGTTGTATCTTTAGTTCTAATGATAATTTCCATCAATAGAATATTTAATAATTCTGAATATTTTCCTAATGATAGCCCTGTGCAGCAGATTACTCAGATGCATCATTAAGCCTATTTTATGGATGAGTAAATTGAGGTTTAAAGAGGTTAAGATGTTACCATTAAATGAACTGTCCACACTCACGTGGCTAATATGTAACAGAGCTTTGCTATAGTGGATAAAGTGTTGGATTTGGAATCAACAAATCTTAATCTCAATTCCATCTTTGTCAGTTACTAAACAGTATGATTTTGGTACGGTTACAACCTCCCTTGACTTGTCTCATCATCTATCATAATAAGAAGTTGCAATCTATATCTTTTGTCTCTGAATCTATGATCTTCCCAACCTACATCTTCTGACTACAAGTGAAATGCTTTTATTTTATACCAAGCTAAATCTATCTCTGGGTAGTACAGGAGTCCCTTACCATATTGTGGCTGGGAATCCTTGTCCCCAGCATCCTTATCACCACCCGTTTCCCATATTACCTTCTAGTTCTTACCTTAATTTTTTACTGAAATAGATGTGGGGAGGGATTTATTTTCTAGAGCTCCATTATTTTTTCTTTCACCATTTTTGCCTCAATCCATCCTAAATGAAATCAAGTCCCTGTAATCAGAGGAAGCCTTTAAATGCATAAAACAAAGCACAACTTCATGGCTAACTTTCAAATTCTAAGTAAAAGGTCACTTTTTTCTAATAACATCGGGAAAGGATGATACTTCTCCAAATGACAGAGTAAAGATTTTCATAACTCACCTTTTATAAAAATGGTAAGATGTGCAGTAAAGGGACAAGCAGTGTGGGGAAAGCATCATATTTGCTACTTATGTTGCTATTTTTGCTAATATTACATAATAAATCAACAAATATGTATTTAAGGACTTGCTATGTTCCAGGCATTGGGCTATGTGCTGGGCTTACAAGTACAAGGCACAAAACAACAATTAATAAAAATAAGGTGCTATGAAAATATAAGGCATTATTAATGATAATTATTAATTATCATATTTAAGTAGGTTATTAAGTAAAATATTAAAAGAAAATAGAAATGCAAAATGTTAATAATCATTCATTATAAAATTAAAATAAATTATTAATTATAAGATTAAAATAAAACCATTAAAATAGGATGCTGTTGAAATGTAATATATTATTAGTAATCATTATTAATTAAAAAATTGAAATCCATTACTATTCTTAGTAATGACTCCTTACATCCCACTCTTCCCATGATTTCACCAACTTAGGGAGTACTTGGCCCTACATATTATCACATTTTTATCTGCATGATGAGTCTTTGACTTAGGCAAGGCAGATAATATTATTACTACTTTGCAAATGAGGAAAGTAAGGCTCAGAGAAGTGTGATTGTCCCAAAGTCACATGGTTCACAAATGCAGAGCAGGAATTAGGACTCCGTTCTTCTGATTCTAAGCCCAGCGATTTCTCCATTGCACTGAGAATAAATAAATATCCTTTCTCTGGAAATATTCAGTGAGTTTCAGCCCCACCAAACAGAAAATTGATCATCTATGGAATATAAGGGATGCTAAAGAATCTTTCCCATTTAAAAGCCAAATGACACACTATCTGGGCAATTATTTTTCTTCCAGTTTCTCCAATACATGTAAGACAGAGAGGGCAAGAGAAAAAAAAATATTCTAGTTTTCAAGCTTCAGAAAGTTGCAGCAAATGATGAAAACAGAGATCAAACATTTCTCTCCTGGGGAGGAATTAATAGGTATCATTTTACCTCCCACTGAAGTTGATACCATCCTGAAATTGAATATTATTGACATGGTTATGCAATCTAGGCATGCACATAAACTCAAATGCATATTTCTTAAACACATCTCTGTCCTGTAGAGCAAAATTAGTCTCTTCACCACTCTTTTTTTTTTCAATACGTAATATTCTGCTTGTTGGAATTATTTGGGGGAAATTGTGATTCAATTCTAAAACCGTCTGCTTCAATCAAAGAGAAACTCATGAAAAATCATCCAAGAGAACCATCTTCTACAAAGTCAATTTTACATCTGATTCAAATTTTGATTCTGAACTTCAGACAGAGCTAGCATATAACCTCAGGGTTTTGACTGGCATGTATTACACAGAGAGAGGCCTCTGATAATTCTCTGCAATTATTTTTTTTTTTTGTTAAATTAGCAGAACCGCAGCCAAGCCTGACCTTACAAGAATACAGAGTAGATAACTGTCAAGTGGTTTGATTTTTAGGGCCACCAGGAAGGTACCTTTGCCCTAAAACATTGCAGAGGAGTGTAAAATTAGAAGGGACCTTAGAAATCCCAAATCCAAATGCCTTATTTTACAGATTAAAAAAAAGTAAGTCCCAGGGAAGTTACAAGGTCACACAACTAGTTAGTAGCCTAGCTAAGACCAGAAACCTGGTATCCTGAAAACCACTTGCTTCTAATTCAGGTTACTACATCACTATACCTTCCTTTATCAAACTACTGAAACTGATTCCTCAAAGTCTACTCTTGGGAATTCAGCACTTAGGGTAATGGCATTGTCCCATTTTAAAAGTTATCACATCCCTGGAAGGCAAAACATTGATCCTTCATTCGTTATTACTACCTTAATGCAGGAGATCTTAACCTGGGATCTATAAACTTGATTTAAAAAAAAAATTTTGACAATTGTATTTCAATATACAATTGGTTTTCTTTGGAATCCTGTGTATTTTATGCATTTAGAAACACTATTATGATAAGGGATCCATAGACTTCACCAGACTGCAATAGGGGACCATGAGACAAAAAAAGTCAGCCAATAAACATTTATTAAACACCTACTATGTGCCAGGCACTGTGTTAATGGTGATACAAAGAAAGGCAAAAGACAGTTCCAATTCTCAAGGACCACACAGTGTCATGGGGACAAAATATGAAAACAACCATGTACAAACAAGCTCTAGGCATGTGTGAGTGTGAGTGTAAGGTGTGTGGGGGTGTGTACACAAGATAAATTTGAAGTAATCACAGAGGAAAAACCAGGGAAGGTAAGAGGTGGAGATGAAGAAGCGGAGTATTTCAGACATGAAGCACAACTAGTGAAAATATCTGGAATCTGGAGATGGAGTTTCTAGTACAAGGAATAGATTAAGAACCCCTGTTCCAGAGGTATTTTTTTTCATCAGGCTTTTCTAATTTAATAAGGATCAGGTCTTGATAAGGCATAGGGTAGAAAGAAAGCATGGAATGAACACTGGACCTAAAATCAAAACACCTGGATCTGAATCCTAGTTCCATTACTTAACAGCTGTGTGACCCTAAGCATGCACTTAAATATGCTAAGTTACAGTTACCTTATCTGTAAAATGGGCATCCTACTGTTTGTGCTACCCACCTCAGAGGATTCTTATGAGAAAAGAACCTAAAACATTATATTAACATGATTTTGTTATTAGAGAAATAGGTTCTACAGAGACTTATAAGGCATGACCCTGAGCCTCGATCCCATACAAGGAAAAGACAAGATAGAAAGATGAGATGGTGTTTTCCAGAATAAAGGTTCACAATATTGCTTGGAGCAGAGCTGCTCCTAACTAAAGACCCCCAGTTCCTGTAATTTTCCAGCTATCCCTTGGGACCCAAAGCCTTTGAAGGACTGTTTGGCCTTTTAAGTTTCCAGCTGAAGTAAGCGCTATTGGAAAATTCCGTTATAAGAAGTTTTAGAGATCTTTCAATGAGTCCACCAGATTCTACTCCTGGGCAAATATCCCTTTACCCAAAAGACTTGTCTTCAACAGGGTGAATGAATATCTTGCCCAAACAATATCATCCACTCTTCTAAGCTTGACTAGTTCTATTTGTTCATTGAAAGAGGCCACAGGGGGTTTTGCCAGAACTCTCACAAATTCTATGAAGCACAATTTTTAAGTGGATTCCACTCCTGAAAAGGGAGTTTGAAGAACTTCAAAGTGACATCTTTCTTTCTTATGTGAATAACTTCCATTTGAGAAGCATATATGAAGTAACTACCATTGGTAAGATTCTGTGCTGGAAGGTAGAATTACAAAGGCAAAAAGTAAAGCAGTCCTATACTCATGGAGTTAATATTCTATTCACTGTTTATCTTAATGATTTTCACATGAAAAAACTTTTGTGCAGTATAATTTATTTTCATCGCCTCTTATTGCTTCAAACGAATGATTGATTTCATTAGCCAATAATGCCATAGGAAGGATCTTTTGTGTCATCAACCAATGATAACTGAGCAGATCAAAGTTGGAAAGTCACTCTGGGAAGAAAATGGATGAGAAGTCAAGGTTTAGGTGTAACTTGGAAAGACTTACATGAACTGATACAAAGTGAAGTGATCAGAACCAGGAGTATGTTGTACACAGTAATACCAATATTGTACACTGAAGAACTGTGAATGGCTTGGCTATTCTCAGAAATACAATGATCCAATATAATCCCAAAAAACTAATAATAAAGCACACTTTCTGCCTCCAGTGAAAGAACTGATGTTGTATGAATACAGATTGAAGCAAGCTGTGTTTCATTTTATTTTTTTTTAATTCTTTTTCTTTTATTCGAGACTTCTTTTACAAAATGACCAATATGGAAATATTTTTCACAACTGTACGTATATAATCTATATTTGATTATGTACTACTATCTCAGGGAGGGGGATAGAATTTGGAACTCAAAACTTTTTTAGAAGTTTAAAAATTGTTTTAGCACGTAATTGGGGGAAAATATATAAGTACATAGTAGATAGAAGATAGACAGATAGATAGACAGACAGACAGACAGACAGAGAGAGATGTCTGTGTGTACATAGTATGTACATACATACAAGAAATAATTGGGAAGTCAGGATACCATTGCCTCTTTCTCTTCAATACAATCTTCTCGGTCTTATTCCATAGCTCTTTTCACATGTTTTGTCACAGTATTGGTCTATGAACTGTTCCAAAGACCTAATATTCTACTTCCTACCTCTACATCTTTGCACAATTGGTCTCTTATATGTAGAATGCATTCTTTCCTTACCTCTGCCTCACAGAATCCCTAGTTTCCTGCTCAGACTACAGTTCAAGTATTATCTCCTTCATAAGGACGTTCCTGTTTTTGCCCAGTTTATTTTAAACATTCTCTCCTTTAGAAATTACTTGGCATTTACTGCTTTTTTCTTTTATTTGTTTGCTTATCTGTCTAGTTCCACAATGCATCCATACCCATTAGCTCCTTGAGGACATTGACTATTATTTATTTTCATTTCAGTTGTGTGTGTGTGTGTATGTGTGTGTGTGTGTGTGTGTGTGAGAGAGAGAGAGAGAGAGAGAGAGAGAGAGAGAATGTGAGAGATGCCTAGTACATATAGATGCTTAATAAGTGCTGAATTGAATTACTGAATTAAATTGAATTAGATTTACTTGAATGAAATTGTCCAAGAGATACATTGAAGGGATTTTTATTACATTGCTCACAGTACCTTAGCTATCCTGCTCTTGATGAGCATTTGATCCAACTCCGTGCTGTCTGAAACTCAGCCGACAGAGGAAAGGACACCTTCTCACAAATTTCCATTATAGTTTCCATCCCTAAATGGCATCCTTAAAGCTGAATGTACCAGGGGAATGCAAATCTTTGTGACAGAGCTAGAATATCAAAGCTGGGCAGCTGTACACAATTAGAGTAAATGTGGCTGCAGTTTCAATGAAAGATAATGCCCTTGATTTGCCCAACATTGCACAGCATTCCTGCTTTGCATGGGGGAGTTTTCCTTTGTTTTAAGGACTTGTTTCTATAAAATAATGACCTAATCCTAGCAAATGGCCTTAAAATTCATGGGAGCACACAGGGGGCTGTAGAAACTGCTATTTCCTTATTTAAAAAGAGCACAGAAGGGAAAGGATGGTATAGTGAAAAGAATTTTTTTTTTTTAATTGAAAGGAACTTGGTTCAAATCCTAGCTCTGCTACTCAAAGCTATAGCTAACAATTGTGACACCTCAAATCAACTTTTTTTTAAGCCCAAGTTCAGTTCATCAGATGTGCATGTGTGTGTTCATCCTTTGTTGGCAAAGAACACCATGCCATCAGAGAAATAATGACATGACTTGCACTTAACTTTGATTTGAGTGAGGGAGGGCTGTGCAGGTCACCAGCCTCACTTCTCCTCCAGAGCCATCTGAATCCAGTGACCAGATAGTCATCAGGATGACTGGAGATGACCCAGGATGAGACAATTGAGGTTAAGTGACTTGCCCAAGGTCACACAGCTAGTGAGTGTCAAGTGTCTGAGGTGAGATTTGAACTCAGGTTCTCCTGACTCCTGCACTGGTGGTGCTCTATCCACTGCACCACCTAGCTGCCCCATATGTGTGTGTGTGTGTGTGTGTGTGTGTATGTTTGTATGTGTGTGCGTATACACACTGATGCTCTATCCACTGCACCACTTAGCTGCCCCACAACTTTTTTTAAAACCCAAGTTCAGTTCATCAGATATTGAACTAAGGGAGAATCATTAGACTTCAAAACACAAGGCCTCAGGATAAGGGTTTGGGAGAGGAGGAGCGACCCTGACATATTACTTCACTATGGACAGTATGGGGAGGAGAGAGACCAGGAGTCACTGAGGTAGCAGGCAAAGAGAGCCAAGGACAAAGCTCTCCCTGTGGCATGACATCAAGACAAGGAAGAATCAATTAGATTTCAACTTCGACTACTTATTCTTAATAAATTAGTGATAAACTAAAATGCTTCTATGGTTGAGAAGTGCCATTGGTGCCTCTAAATTCCAATACTCTGACGAACAGTCCTATTTGATTTGACCTACCTAAGCTTTTGTTGTTACTCAAAGAAGGAAGGAAGGAAGGAAGGAAGGAAGGAAGGAAGGAAGGAAGGAAGGAAGGAAGGAAGGAAGGAAGGAAGGAAGGAAGGAAAACCTGAATTTGGAAACAAAAAACTTCTAAAATCCTTTCCATTTTTAAATCCATGATCCTTCAAACTAATGATCCCAAAATATGACAATTAAAAAATAAAACAAAACAGCAAAGGATAAGGAAGTAAAGGGATTTCCTTGAAGGTCTCCCAACATCAGTACACATAAACAGGAGTAGAAGAGAGAAGCACTTTTAGCAAGTAGCCAGGGGATGTCTTCCCAATGCCTAATTTCCAAAGATGTCAGGGCCACACTAAGGATTCCCATTCAAATCAAACAGAAGGGCACAGCACGGATGGAATACAAATACAAGTGGAACAGGGTTAGTGAAGTGTGCAGTTGGCGAGATTGATGTTGATATCCTTCACTGCCAAGTGAAATGCCAATAATGCTTGTATAGCATTTTGTGAGGGCAATGGGAGTATTGATTCCTAAGCAATAATAAAGAATGAAGTCGCTCTCTCAGGTATAAAAATATTGGCAACTGTTACAAAGAATTGACTCATAGGGGCCTGAGTGCTGGCCTATCTTAATACAAATAACTCAGGCTTCAGAAGGATTTCAAGAGCAGCCAGGCATGGGTCCTCAGGCACATTCTCTGCTATTAATTTACCTGCAGCTTTCACAAGCCTCCCAGTCTATCTGCCAATTGGGCTGAGAGGGGCCAGAGCAAAGTGAATTGCTGAGGGCTTGTAGAGAGACAATATGAAAAGCCAGTGGGACCATGAAATTTTAACATAAAAAATATTTCAAATGTTCCAGCCAGTCTTGGCATTTTCCAGAAGATGAAGTCATGTCCATGGCATCTATTTACAACATAGGAACACTGTGCACGCTTTTAACACATTTTACTGAGAAGTGAGATTTCTAAGGATAACATTTTTATGATACAGCTAACAATATTTTTAAAGAAATCAAAATGTGAGTAACTAAACCTAAAGATATGCCTGGTAAAAGCATATATTTTTAACGTTGAAGGATATTATGTGTTAGGTATGAGAGTGTCTACAGGACAGGGTAAGTGCACAGAGCCTGGGGGAGTGAAAAAACCTAGGATCCAGTGTTGGCCTTGCCACACTAACTAGCTGTATTACCTTAGACTAGTACTTTTGCCTTTCTGGGCAGCAATTTCTTGATCTGTAAAAGGAGAGGTTTATACTAGATAAGACCCCTTCCTTAAGGTGTTTTTTTGCTATTGCTGTGTGGTTTTATTTTAAGTCTACCATTCTATTACTAGGATAAAGCAGACCAGACAGACTTTTAGACTGATAGGACCTTGGACAGAGTTTCCGAAGGAATATAAGGAAAGGGGAATTTAAAAAGTAGTTATGTATTATTTGGGAGATAACTAAACAAACTGTGGTCCATGAATCCTACTACATTGTAAGAAATGAATGTGATTGCACACAAATATAGTACCTCTTTTTGTGGTGGCAAAGAATTAGAATGTGAAGGTATGCTCATTAATCCAGGGAATGGCTGAACAAGTTGTGGTATATGAATCTAGTGGAATACTATTATGTTTTAAGAAATGATGAGCTGGCAGATTTCAGAAAAACCTGGAAAGACTTACATGAACTGATGCTGAATAAAGTGAGCAAAACCAAGAGAACACTGTACACAGGAATGTCAACATTGTGTAATAACCAACTTTGATAGTCTTAGCTCTTCTAAGCAATACAATGACCTAAGACAATTCAAAAAGACTCTTGATGGAAAATGGTAGCCACAATCCAGAGAAAGAACTATGGAGTCTGAATGCAATTAAAGCACTGTTTTCACTTCTCTTGTTGTTTTTTGCTTTTTCTCTCTTGTGGTTTTTGCTTTTTGTCCCTGATTCTTCTTTCACAACATGACAATTTAGAAATATGCTTAATATGATTATAGATGTGTAGCCTATATCAGATTGTTTACTGTCTTGGGGAGTGGTGAGGGAAATGTGGGAGGGAAAAAATTTGGAACTCAAAATCTTACAAAAATGAATGTTGAAAACTATATGTATAATTAAAAAAACAAAATACTATTAAGTAAAATAAATAAATAGAAAAGAAATTAATGTGATGGAAAGACAAGAATTAATGCAAAGTGAAACACAGTCAAGAAAACAACATACACAGCAACTACAACAACATAAGTGAAAAGAACTACAAAACAATTTTAAATGAATGCTTGATGTTTTTTTTTTTCCCAAAGAACACAGTTTGGCTCCAGAGAAGACATAAGAGAAGACATCTTTTGCAGAGGTGGGAGACCTACAGATGTAGAATATACAATGTATTTCCAGATTTCTTGACATATTAATTGGTTATACTGATGGTTTTTCTCTTCTTCCCCTTTTTCTTTTTTAAAAAGTATAATTTTATATTACTTTAAACATATAAATCATAAAATAAATATAAAACATACATATGATTATATAAATACATTTATATAAATGAAATATAATAAAAATGAAAATATATAGTTTGCTAACTCAATTTCAATATAATTGCTTTCCTTTGTCATCCTATCTATACGTATAAAAACATGATTCTGAAGTGACCACAAGGTTCATCACACTGTTATGACACACACAAAAAAGGTAAGAAGACCTCTTGGTCTTAGCAGAGGCTGTATGAATTTATTGTTGAGTATCTGTTTGTGTGGGTGTGTTTTTTTCTCTCTGTTTTTTAATTTGCATAAGGACAGTAGATCTGCATACAGTTCCCTCTCCTAGCTCCAGAGTACACTTTTATTTTCACTTGTAATAGGATATTTGTTCCCAAGTACAACAGATGTCAAAGTCATCAAGTAAATGGCACAAATATTACCACTTGTGGTTGGAAAATATGCCATTAAAATGTAATTGATAAGATAAGGCATAAACATAACAAAGAAAAAGGGAGATTTTATTATGATTCCCATAACCTTTATGTCTAATTTTACTACTTTAATATTTTCATAATTTTCATTATTATTACTCCAGCACCCTGCCCCTTAAACAAAGACAACTGACTATAATCCACTCTAAATTTTGCTTTGTTGTCAAGCACATCCTTTATTTCCACACCAAAGTGAATGCTTCATCATCGCAATGAGGTGGTCCTGGGTTCCTTCCAGTGTGACACAAGCTCTCATAGTTTTTGCTCAACTAGAAAGCATCACAGTACATAGGATCATAGATCTAAGGCTGGATATGATATGTGAACTCCCACCACCAATGATGGATCTTAGCCCTTCATTGACTTGGTATAAGGTCTTCCAAAACTGTGGCTTCTGGATCAACAAAATCCTTCAAAACCTACTCCCTTCTTACCTTTCCAGCAATCTTACAATTTACTCCTTTCCACACACCCTATGACACATTAACATGAGCCTCTTTGCTGTTTTTCACATTAAACACTCTACTTCCTAGCTCCCTACCTTCTTACAGGCTGTCTCCCATGCCTGGATTGCTTACTCTACTTCTATCCATCTCCTGGCTTCCTTCAAGACTCAAACTAAATTCCATCTTCTAGATGAAATATTTTCCTCTGAGATTAACTCCCATTTATGCTGTATGTATCTTACTTATACACATTTGTTCACATTGTTGTCTTTTCCATTAGTATGGGAGCTCCTTGACGGTACAGAATGTGTTCTTGTCTTTTTTTTTTTTTTTAGTATAATGCCTGACACATAGTAAACACTCAGATGCTTTGCTGACTATCTGATTCTCTTTGCTGTGGTCCTCCAGTGACAGACACATGATCCCTAAGAGTCACTTGGACAGTCACTTGACCAAGTGGGACCTCATTTTTCCTTGTCTGTAAAATAAGGGAAGTAGATTGGAACTCGATGGCCTCTGACATACTTTCCAGCCCTTAGAAAGAGATTTAGGTTTAAAGTCAGAAGACCTAGGTTTGAATCCCCTGGGAATCTGTGGGGCACACTCTATAAGAAAGTGACAGAAACCAGCTAGAGGAGAGAGCCAAGAATGGATATCTAGGAAGTTTTAATCACATGAGGAATACAGAAAAAAAGAGAGAGAGAGAGATCAGATACTTATAGGACTCATGAATCAGAGAATGAGAGTCTAGAGTAGGCAGAATGAGATGATGGATAATGAAAAGAATGATATAAATCCTTTTGGGGAAGAGGTACAAAAAGGAAATTTTTAAAAAACCTAATTAATAGAACTCATTGAAGGGGAAGAAAGAGAAGGGGAATATACTTGACTGAGAGAGAGAAAAGAGAAGGTAGAAATTATATAACCAGATAAAAGCAGTAGAGAAAAAGGAATGAATAAGCAAAATCCCAAAAGGAAAAGGATACTAAATGAGAAGAAGGGATCAAGAGTAAGGAGAAGAGAGCCAGTAGAGGATAAACTTTAAAAATATTACAATAAATAAAGAAACACAGTACTGTATTTGTAGTAGAAAAGAGAAAAAAATCAAAACTTAAAAAAACTCAATATTAGAGAGAGATATATGAAAATATAAACCTAACTCTCATAACTTAAAATGTGAAAGGATTAAATAATCCCCAAAATGAAAAAAATGAATAAGAAAACAAAACTACAATCTTTCTCTTACAAGGAACACATTTTAAAAATAAATATATTAGCAAAATTATAGGAAAAAATGTGTGAAGCATCAAGTGAATCCCAAAAAGCAGGAATTGATATCATGCTAACAAAGCAAAAATAAACATTCAAAAAACAAGAGTGGGGGAGGGGGAATAAATAAGGAAACTATATTATGCTGAAAGGATCACAAACAAATATCAATAATAAACTTACATGCTCCAAACACTCTACCATCCAAATTTGTAAAGGAAACATTATCTGAGATATAAGAAGACAGAGAGTAATACAATATTTAGAGAAGACTTCAATATATTTCTAATAGTTTTGGTTGAGTATAAAAGAAAAATAAACACAAGTGAAAATACGGAACTGAACAAATTCCTGGAGAAATTCAAGTTAAAAGAATTATGGCATCTTCTAAATGGGATAATAAAAGAATATACATATTTCTCCATTCTTCATGACAACTTTGTAAAAATTGATTATGTACTAGGTCACAAAGATATTGCAAGCAAATGTAAAAAGTCAGAAATAGTTAATATATCCTTTACAGACCAAAATGCAATAAAAATAGAAATTAACTGAGGGATCACAAACAGAAGATAGAGACCCAAAGGGAAAGATAACAATGAAATACTAAATAATCAGTGGATCAAAGAACAAATCATTGAAACAATAAGTAACCATTCAAAGAAAATGATAATGATAAAATAGCATACAAAAATTTCTGAGACTCAGAAAAAGCAGTCCTCAAGGGAGAAGAACCATATACTTACAAACATTAACAAAATAGAAAAATAGAGGAATAATTAACTGAATATTCATTTTTTTTAAATTAGAAAGTCAAGAAATAAACCAACCTAATACAACCCCAAAAGAGAGATATTAAAAATTAGAGGGAAATAGATAAATTGGAAACAAAATAACATAGAAATTATAAAACTAAAAGCTGGTCCTTTGAACTAATAAAGCTGATAAACTCTTAGCTAATCTGATTTAAAAGAAGAAAGAAAAAACTCAAATCAATAAAATAGCAAATGAGCAAAATGAAATCACTGTAAAACCAAGGGAAATAAAAAGAATAGCCACAACATGTTATACACAGTTATATGCTGATAAAACTGAGAAATCAAAAGAAATAGAGGAATATCTTCAAAAATATAAAATACCCAAACTATCTGAAGACCAGCTAGAAATCTTAAATAACCACCCCTAAGAAAAAAATAAATCTAGCTGTAAAAATTTTACTAAAGAAGAAAAACTCCTGGACCTGATGGAAGCCCAAGAGAATTCTATTAAACTTTTAAAGAAGATATTAAACTTGGCTCACAAATTATTCTCAAAAATTGAGAAAGAAAGCACCCTACAAGAATCCTCTTACGGACAAGTGTAGTCTGAAAACCGAAACCGGGGAATGATAAGACATGGAAATAAAACTATAGGTCAATATCATTGACTCAAAAATATATTGACTCAAAAATTTTAAACAAAATTCTGTCAGTGATTTATCTGAGAAATTATCAGATGCAGGGATGCAGGAACTGTTTAACATTAAGAAAATAATAAACATAAATTGAAACTATTACGGCCATTTGGGAAAGCAATCTGGAGCTTGAAGCAGACACTCTGTTGCTGGGCTTATACCCCATGGAAGCCATCAGTAAGAAGAGAGTCCCTCCAAATTGCTTAGAGCAGCAATGTTGGAAAAGCTAAGAATTAGGGAGGGAAAAGCAAATGCCCATTAACTGAGGAATGGTAGACAAATTGTGAATGGAATATTATTGTGCTGTAAGAAATGACATATTTGATGAATACAAAAGAAAGCATTGAAAGATCTATATGAACTCGTGAAGTAAGAAGAGTCTAGAAAACAACATAGTAACTATAACAATGTAAATGGATAAAAACAATTACACACCAAAAAATTAAAAATAAATGTAATGAAATTATCAAGGTCAAGTAGGTCTCCATTGGAGAAATACAGAAAGATACCCCCAATCCTTTAGTCAAGGTATTGATCAGTTGTGCTGATTTTTTTTCTCTCTAAAAAATACTATTATGGTTTGACTCCTGGAAAGCAGGGTGCCAATATTTGGGTTAACTATGATGATGTAAGAAATGGAAAATACCAATAAAAACTTATTTTTTTAAAAAAGACATCTTTTTTTTTTTTTAAGAAGAGAGGGAATGGAAGGCAATCCCAGAAGAAGAGATTGCTATGCACAAAGTGAAGAAAGTAAGAAAGCCCAAGCCTTGTTTGTACTGAAAAAGACCACTTCTCTATTCTTAATGACCAGGTTAATTGTCAGTTAGCATTACATGTATAAAACTACACAAAGAACATCAAGGGAGCTTTCTCAGAACTAAGAAATGAAAACAAAAAAGAGACTTAAGAAATTGATTTCCATGACTATAGCATGTTATAGTAGGAAACCAATTGGATTTGGGAGTCAACTTGCTCCATGACTTTGATCACATTATCTAAATTCTCTTAGTGTCAATTTCTTCATTTGCAAAATGAGGATAATAAAGATATTACTGACTTCTAGATCTACGATCAAATGAAATGAAGTATAGTGCTTTGTAACTAAAAGATACTATACAAATTAAGGCACAATTTCATAGTTGTTACAAAGACCCGGATATTGTTTTAAAGGATCTTTAATCTACATTGCCTCCTTTATGATATTCAACATAGTTATAAGACTGGTTTATTTGGGTGAGCTCTCCAACTCTTGAAAAATACCTTGATCAAACGATCATAAAATCATAGGATTTTAGGACTTGAGCAGACATTAGAAGTCATCTAGTTCAATTTCCCCATTTGTAAAATGAGGAGGGCCTTGTGATAACTTGTGGTTAAATGTCTTGTTAAAAGTCATACAATAATAACACCACTAATAATAATAGCTAGTAATTATATGGCTCTTTAAGGTTTTCAAGGGGCAGTGAGCAAAGTGCCAGGCCTAGCGTCAAGAAGACTCACTTTCCTGAGTTCAAATCTGTCTATAGACACTTACTATCTGTGTGACCCTGGGCAAGTCACTTAACCTGCTTGCCTCAGTTTCCTCACCTGTAAAATGAGCTGGAGAACTAAATGACAAATCAATCTAGTATCTTTTCCAAGAAAATCCCCAAATAGGGCAATAAAGAAGAAAACATGACTGAAATGACTGCACAACAGAATTAAGATTGCCAAAGAACTTTACAAATATTGACTTGTTTTATCCCCGTAACATCCCTGGAAGGTGGATGCTATCAATACCCTCATTTTACAAATTAAAAAAAAAAGGAGGCAAATAGAGTTAAGTGACTTGTGCATGATTATACATCTGGTAAGTGTCTAAGACTGTATTTGAACTCAGGACTTTCAGACTCCAAGTCTAATGCTCTGTGCACCATGTCACTTAGCTGTCCTAAGGGAAAATTGCAAAAGTTTGATTTCTTAGTTGCCTTGACTTTAAATTCACCTGTCTGAAATCACCCTGAAACATCCAAAATCTTCCCAACTACTGAAACATTGTTCTCTTAGGGTATTTACCAGCATGCTGGAAAAATACCTACTGCCACCATCACCACCACCACCACCACCACCACCTCCCATCCTACTCTTCTCTGTCCTAAGTATAGTACCTTCTCTCATCCCAATGTGTTGTACCTTTGATCTCTAGATTCTCCTCTCCTCCCAAGGATGAACTACATACATTTAGATTAACAGCAGAAACTGGTGTAAAAGCAACAGCCATAAGGAGGAACAAAATAGATAGTTTCAGAGGACACTCAGGTGACCTCTTTGAACTGATTCAGACCAAACTGGGCAGAACAAAGAGAAAAGATTATGCAGTAATATTATAGAGATAAAATAATTTTGAAAGACTTTATAAGTCTGATCAATGAAATGATAAATTCTACATCCAAAAGACTTGTAGAGGAAATACATCACTCACCTCCTGCCAGAGTGGTGATGAATTCAAAATACAGGAGAGAAGCATACATTTTGAGGGATAGCTAATGATTTTTTGTTTGTTTCTTTGTTTTGCCAAACTATACATATTCATAATGAGATGTTTTTGTTCATTTTTTCTGGATTTTCTGTTATTTCAGTTCATTTGGGGAAGATAGAGTTGGAAGGACATATCATAAATGTATAGAAAAAAGAATTAATTTGGGGGGGGGGGAAACTCCAGTCTGAGTTTTTTTATGTTGTATGGGCTCCCAATTGGATGCAAGCTTCTGAAAGGCAGACACTGGGTCAATTTTATCTTTATCTTCCCAAGAGCTTTGTGTCGTGCCCCATACGTAGTAATCTCTTATTCAACATTCATTAACTTAAATATTTAATAACTTCTAGAGGGCTTTGCTGGCAAATTTTAAGTTCTGCCTGATTGGATTAATACTTATACTTCTTGTACACACACTGGGATTGCATGATGATGATTTGAATCTAGAAATTTCGAGGA
The DNA here is from genome assembly GCF_028372415.1 of Notamacropus eugenii. Lineage (NCBI taxonomy): Eukaryota > Metazoa > Chordata > Mammalia > Diprotodontia > Macropodidae > Notamacropus > Notamacropus eugenii. The sequence continues at coordinate 71,619,185 of NC_092872.1, forward strand.
AGGAAAGGAGATGGATTGAATTTAGGAAACCATATACCATTTTCAGTGATCACAAACTGTTCCCCAACATGAAAACCTACCATTTTAAAAACCAGCACCCTGCTACATGGCTAAGAATCATGGATGACCATAATTCCCAAAGAATCCTAATTGCAGTTGGCACCAAAAACAATGGCCTTATAGTGAGCAGTAGTAATCCATAACACATTGCCAAAAATGGCCTACATGTGAGAAATAGTAGAAGAAATTACTCAGAGAATGAGTGACCAAAACGAAATGGCTGGTCATGTAAGGGGAGCAAATGACAAAATATGGACAGCATGAGTGTTGTCTGCAGATTGTGAAAAGACCTGCAGGAAGGTATCTAGCATGTAGGGCAGACCCACTATGGAGGACATATTGGAGGGTATAGACAAGATTTTGACAGGATGAAAAGGCATAGTTATACACAGATGAAAAGAATTGTGGTATCCACAAAATTAATGAGCCAATGAAGTATTTTACACAGTTGGAAACACTATTCCCTGCAATCTGATCAATTACCTGGATTAGCAAAGTCTCCTTAACCCACATTCACACTCCCCCACCACACACACACACACACACACACACTCAAACACACACACACAGACGGACTCTGACAGGGTCAATAGAGAAAGAGAAAAGAGTGAAAAGGGGTTGGGAGAAACAGATAAGTTGATCCAGGATACGAGTTCAATAACTATCATATGTAGCCTTAAATGTGCCAGAAACCTGAAAATACTTCTTCCTAATAAGCAATGAGTAGGTCTATTCTGCCTTGTCCTCTAGTTCAGAGACATCAAACATGTGGTCCATGGACCACATGCAGCCCACAATGCTACCAACTATTGCCCAAACCATATAAAAACATAATTGGGAAATGCTTAGCAAAATAAATAAAAATACAATGAAATATAGTAATATGACATTTTAAAACTAATGTATGGACCACAGGGATCCTTATGATCAGCAGCCCCCTTTCTATTTGAGTTTGACACCAATACTCCAGTCAGCACCTGTCACTGACCAGACACCTAGCAGCACCTTCCCAACTGACCCCACAATGGGTTCCAGAATCTTAAACTGTACTATTACTCATATGAACAGCACGCAAGAAACGATTGTTGTCTGATGGGTAACTTTGCCTTGTAAACAGGAGGAGGAATATATGTGTGTCTACATATGTATGTATGCATGTATGTATGTACACACACATATATGTGTGTGTTATATGTATTGTATGTATATGTGTATAAAATTACTGTGTATATTATGTATTTAGCTATGATTAAATATAATGTCATTTTAGATGTATGTCTGTATATAAGTATATACACATCTATTCATAATGTAATATGCATATTGTATTAACTTGTGTGTTGCATACATATATGTATATACATGCACTGTGTATTATACACATGTGTGTTGTGTATATGCCTACATGCATGCATAGATATAAAACCTTATATAACCATTATATACAGCTATGTAACCATGCATAACATCTATAAATCCTATATATATATATGTGTGTGTGTGTAATATAAATTCTACCATAATATAGTTAGACTTTATCATATGATATTATGATAATAATTATAGGAAAATATTCCATATAAAACACGCCATTCAACCATTCACCTGCCTGGTTTTCAGAGACAGAAAAGCCTTATAGTTAACTACAAAAAGAAGTCTCTTGCTGTGGATTTAAAGAAGATTTCGAGATGTGTTCTTTGAATCCTGCTGGCTGTTTCTGTTGGTTAAGACACTGGAGAATCATAAAAAACATCCAACATCAGAAATGTCGCAGCTGTTCTACGGGGGCTTGAGTCTTAACCCTGCTACCATGGTTTTGTTCTTTGAGTTGCCAAGGTCAGAGTCGAGTTACTTGAGCAAGTCCCAGAGGGCAGGGGCCTCAGTGAGTTTCTCCACCACTGATCTTTTATTTTTGTTCCTTTTTCTTCTCCACCTCAACATTTTTGAACATCTTTTCTGGGCAGCTCACTGATGACAGTTGAGAGAAAGGAAAAATTGTTCCCAGCTGTTTTTCAAAACTCAAGAATCTTTTTCAAATGCATGAAACTAAAGAACAGTGCATTAAAATGAAATTTCCTTATCCTGTTTGGTCAAGGCAACAGCACATAAGCATGGCAAATTGGATAAAGAACTGTCCTTCAAACAAGAAAAACTTGGGCTCAAATCTTGTCTTTCAAATACTGGCTCTGTGACCCTGGGCAAGTCATTTAATATCTCAGCTCTAGATAATTCCCTAACATAATTTTAGAGTCAACATAGTGCAGTGCTTAGAGAACTGGACTCAGGGTCCGGAAAACCTGGTTTCAAATTCTACCTCAGACACTAGCTGTGTGACCCTGGGCAAATCATTTGACATTTTTGTACCTAAAATTATTCATCTGTAAAATGAGAGGGTTGGACTCAATGACCTCAAGGTCCCTTTCATCTCTATACACAGGGTCAATTTGAGATTGTAGAGGACATCCTAACATGCACTGATAGAGGAATGTCTTCATTGGGAATTCCCTAGACCAAGAAAATCACAGATCTTTAAACTGATATCCAAAGCTATAATTAACATTAGGTCAATGGAGCTTCGTGCCTGGATGCTGACATCTTAGTAGGAGGAATCCAGGAGGAAGAGTTCACTTCTATCTTTGTAAATTTCCTCCATGGGATTGACTTCCTCTCCAAACTCCATAGAAACTGATTGATGGAGATAGAGAGAAGTGCCCTCTGTGTTGCCCCATCTCACACCTTCAAGCATAACTAATTGTACCCAGGGCCTGACTGTTGCCTATGGCACCATGCATCCAACCCCCAAATGAATTTGCACAGGTGTAGCTTTGATTACATAAGCCTCTGACAAAATCACCAAGCTTCTTTCTTCAATAAAGTGAACGAAGAACCCAAAATGAAAAAGTGATGACTCTCCCCTCAAAGACAAAAATCCCCAGTTAACAAACGGAATGGGTACAATAATTGTAAACACTTGTACCAAGTTCCCACCAATCAGCCTAGCAACATGACACACCAAGGCCAAAGAATATAGAGAATAGGTGGTATGGTCACTAAAAGGTGAAGAGAAACCACTTATGTGGTAACTTCATTTGTCTGTCTGTCCTCACATGAAAGAGAAAGCATTCCATATTTACTCGAGCTTTCACTTTGGGGGACTTCAATTTCCTTATCTCTAAAATGAATGAACTGCTCTCTGAAGTCCTTCCCCACTCTGACATTCAATGATCCAATGATTTTAGGAATCTAGGCAACAATAACAGCAAAATTAGCAAACGTTTCTGCTCACATAGAATGGGTCTTTAGTCACCTTTCACAAATATGTGCATGTACACATGCATGTTTGCACATACACACATACACATGTGTAAATACACTCACATAAACACACATACATGCAAGTACACATACACATTCATATGTGTACATATACATGGTGGTTGTTGTCCTTCATTCTCGAAGAGGACCAAAATGACATCACTCTGCTAGAGTCAAGTTTCAATGTGTCCAACTGTGGATGATCCAGTAAGAGCTTGGAATCCTGTACCACAAACAGAGCACAAATTGTCCATGTAAACATTTGGGGTGAATGCTCTAAATTTGCACAACTGGTGTTTCCTTTGATCTGTTTCAATTTTGCTTTGTTCATAGAGCACAACACCTTCTCTGATGTGTGCACGCCATGCTGAGTGGTCCTGTGCCAGTGTCTCCCATGTCACAGAACCAAATCCAAAGTTCTTGAGAGAGACCTTGAGAGTGTCCTTATATTGTTTCTTCTCATCACCATGTGAATACTTGCCCTGTGTGAGGTCTCCATAAAATAGTCTTTTTGAAAAACCATAATCCATTAGTATGTTGTTTACAAAAGTAGTCTTTTCAGCAAGTGGACATTTTGCATTCAAACAACATGGCCAGTCCATTGGAGTTATGCTCTCTGAAGCATAGTTTGAATGCTTGGCAATTTGGTTTGAGTAAGGTCCTCAGTGTCTAGTACCTTATCCTGCCAGATGATCTTCAGAATCTTCCTAAGAGAGTTCAAACGGAAGCGATTCAGTTTCCTGGCATGGTGCTGGTAGACTGTCCATGTTTCACAAGCATATAACAATGAGGTCAGTACAACAGCTCTGTATACCTTCAGTTTGGTAGTCAGTCTAATACTTCATTTCTCCCATACTTTCCTTTGGAGCCTTACAAACATGTCAAAATTTGGTTGCCCAGAGAAGTTCATCAGTGTTGTACATCAATTTCATGATGGCATTCTTGCCTGGGTTCTAGATAATGGACAATGCTCTCATGCCTTCCCAGTCATCAGTGGAGTGAAATAAGGCTATGTGTTTGCTCCCATGCTTTTTAGTATGATATTTTTAGTCATATTATCAAATGCTTTCAGTGAGGATGAACACGGCATCAAGGTCAACTACTGTACTGATGGTTAAGTTCTTCAATTTGAAAAGGCTACAAGCCAAGACCAAAGTAGAGGAATTATTGGTGCATGATTTTCTGTTTGTGGATGATTGTACACTCAATGCAGCCTCTGAAGCTTATATGCAACACAGTATGGATCAATTCTCTGATGCTTGTGCTAATTTTGACCTAACAATTAACATCAAGAAAACACAGATGCTCCATCAGCCACCACCACACCATCCATACGCGGAACCATTGATTACAGCAAATAGAGAATGCAGTGGATAAGTTCACTTACCTTAGTAGTGTACTTTCCACAGATGTACACTTTGATAACAAACTTTGCACACATATTGTCAGAGCTAGCACATATACATATGCAGGACATGGTACCATGAATAAAGTGAAAGGTCTAAAGTATAAGACCTGGAGTCAGTAAGACTCCTCTTCCTGATTTTAAATCTGGCCTCAGATACCTTTGAGCTAATGGCAAACTACTCCAGTATCTGTCAAGAAGACCCCAAATGGGATCACAAAGAGTTGGATATTGCTGAAATAACTAACAACATATGTATACATATACATATATATGCATGCATTGGTATATTTGTGTTGGTGTGTCTATACATGTATATATGGACTCATGCATGTATACACATGTCACATATATGTATACAATGTATTAATTGATAGTGAATACATGCATCTATGGATGGATGGATACTTTATGTATGGATGCATTGTATATAAGTATGCATGTTTATATAAAAGTACACCAGTGCATTTTATCTCAGGCCAAGTAGCACTGACTTCTTGTCTTTATAGACCTATGTCAGAATGACATTGGGAGATTCCTTAGATGACATAGTTCAATTCCTTTAACCAAAGGGCAGAGATGAAATGACTTATTCAAGGTCAAACAGCATAGAACAGGGTCAAGATTCCTAATCTTGTCTCAACTACAATATAACAGTATATTCTTTTTGACACACACACACTATCTCTCAACCTCTCACTCTCCCCCCCTCCCTCTCTCTTTCCATCTCTCTGTCTCTGTCTCTGTCTCTGTCTCTCTCTGTCTCTCTGTCTGTCTCTCTGTCTCTGTCTCTGTCTCTGTCTCTGTCTCTGTCTCTCTCTCTCTCTCTCTCTGTCTCTCTCTCTCTCTTTCTCTCTGTCTCTTTCTCTTCCCCTCCCCAGCCTTCTAACATACCACTGATGTGGAGGTAAATAACTAAGTATTTCCTATCACTCACTATATGGACTCTCCTACTCTCCAGTGTTTTATCTCTAGACCTTTAAAAAGCATTCCCTCATTTTAACATTCAAGGTGAAAATGATGTTACCCATCCTCCTAAGTTACCTTTTTTACATTACTCTACATGAGAAGCTGGAATCTTTGGGACTGTGCCAAGTCCAAATACAGATCAATATGAGCCAGTTAGTGCCCAATGTAGAAAGCCCATGCTTTGAGACTTCAGGCTGCATTGCTAAGCAGAAGGGTCTGCAGGCAAGTGCTGTGCTAACACACCACCAGAAGCCCCACAGCTGCCTTTTCATCCTCCCCAAGCCTCCCTGAATTTTCATCAAGAGCAGTCGCCTGCAAGCCCCAAGTCATTAAGCTCAGTTATAGAAGAAATCTGGAGGTGGAAACCTTGTCAATCATCTCCAATGGGCCCTTGCTCAGCTGATAACAGAATGACTGCAGCTCCCTAAGAACGATTACTGTTAGCATTTTGGAAAGGCACAAGGGTGACCTTTCATTCTGAGAGCCAAAGATCCAAAGCGTGTGACAGCTTGGCTGAAGGGTTGTGTGGTAGGCTATTTTTTTTCCTCTTTTCACACCTGATACCCAAGGGGTTTTAAGTCACTTCAAAACAAAGGAGTTGTTGCTCATCTTCATATATATTCTGCCTGGTGCTCTACCACTTGGCAATTAATTAGTTTATTTACTCTAGCTACTATATATTTTCCTTACAGCTCTTCCTTTTTCATCCTGCCCAATTGAATCTTCAGTGTTTTTCCCTGAGGGTGTCTTTGTTTCTTATTTTCCTTCCATTCCCTTCCCTTTGGGGGTTAACATAAGAATTAAAGAAGACACATTCCAGAGAGGACTTTATGCCAGTGTTCATGTCAAGGACAGATTAACTTCGGATTTTTTTCTTTCTTAATGCAAAATGAACCAAGGTCTAGGTTAGGGCTTTCTTTTAACATAGTTCAATCTGAAACACCAGCTGCTGTCCATGCCTAATGCTGAATTCTTTAAGGCACCTTTAAGATAAGCTTTAAGAGCCATATCTCAAGATCCATAGCTTAGTCTTGCCAAGCAGAGGAGGAGAGAAGAGAACTGCAGAGTTTATATGCTCTCTGACCAGAGAAACCTCTAGATGTAGCAAGCAACAAAAAAGAATTTGGAAGCTTCTCATCTGCCAATTACTCTCTTTGAACCCTGTGCAAGATAAGGGTGCTGGGACTGAACCGAAGAGCTAGAATGAGCTTGCCTAGACTTTTTAAATCAACAGCAATATATCATTGAAGTAAGTTTCTTCTGATTTTCCATGACTGACAATTGTGGACTGCACTATATTTTTCACCTTTAGTTCTACAATTGCTATCTTTGTCAAATCAAATCAACATGTATTTAAAGGAAGTGAGTGCTTATCAGGTACTGGACTCTACACTAAGCATTGAGGTTACAAATACGAGCAAAAAAAAAGAAAATAAAAGACAGCTCCTGTCCCCAAAGAACTTATATTCTAATGAAGGAAGATAATACATAAAAGAAAGGGGAATGGGTGGGGAGGAGAGATAAAAGTACCACCTCAGTGGCATAGTAGAGAAAGTCAGGCTTGTAGGAAGTCAAGAGTCCAGCCTGAGGAGGAATGAAAGCATGCCTGGTTTTGGGCATCCTTCTTTAAATGGAGGTTCTGGGAGGAATCAGCCAATCAGAGGAAAAGGTCAGAGGGGCAGATGATATATCCAATGTGTAAAGTCCAGGGGTGGAATAAGTTTCCAGGGTGAAAAAGATTCTATGGCATGAAATATGCAGCCTGGAGAGGAATGAAGACCCACAAACTGCTAACTGCAGCCCAGTTTCCACTCAAAGAACAGCAATATATTAGTGGCTCAAGTCCAGTATCATTACTGCATGTGACTATCTATAACCTATCCCCTCATCTCCCCTAGTCTTTCAAATAGAGACTTTAATGAAGACTTCAATCTCCTGATATTTCCTCAGGATCGAATAGTAATAGCCATGGTCTGTGTAGCACTTCCTTGCTTCTGAAAGCACTTTCACTCACATAATCTCATGAGATAGTCACAATAACCCTGTGAAACTTGCCGGGGAAGAACTGATATCCCCATTTTCCAGATTGAGAAATTGAGTTGTAAGGACATTAAGCAGTTTATCCAAGGCCACCTACCATTAGCTAATTAGTAGTAGGACTGATACAATAACTCAGGTCTCCTGAATGAAACCAGGATTCTTTCTATGAAGAGTGTGAAGACTTCTGGGACACAATAAAGTAACTAAAATCCAGTACTTCCATTAAATTCTGATTTAGATGCATCATTATGGTGCAGATGTGACCAGAGGATTTTTAAATGGTAGGTAAGGGAAAGCATAAGTTCTGGTTGGTTATACCAATCTGGAAATGGTCTGAGGATAGACAAGGTACAGACTAAGTGACGGGAGGTTCATCACCAGATGACTAGTCATTTTTTTCAAACATAGCAACTCAAAAACACCATACTAAAAAAGCATCTGTATTGGCAGATGGGATTTTTAGTACCTGAATATTAAATCCAATAAAAAGAACTGATGTTGGTGGAGCCAAGATGGCAGAGTAGAAAGACATACATACTCTAGCTTTTCCTCCACAGACCATAAAATATCTGTAAAAAAATGACTTTCAACAAATTCTAGAGCAGCAGAAGACACAGAACAATGGAGTGAAGGAGATTTCCAGCCCAGGGTAACCTGGAAGGCCAATGGGAAAGGTCTGTCACACCAGACGCAGAGCAAAGTGCAGCCCAGTCTTGGCTGCACAGCCCTGGGAAGGACTAGAGCAGGCTTCAGGGGCAGAATCCCCAGCAGCAGCAGCAGCAGCAGCAGCAGTTCTCAAATCCCTCAGCCCACAAGAGCCAAAAGCAGCTTCAAAGGTCTGTGAGAGGGCTATTTCAGCTAGGCAAGAAGACAGCAGCCCCAGGCAGCAGCAGGAGAGGCAGCAACAGCAGTGGGTGGCAGCAGCAGCAACTGCAGTGGTGGCCAGTGCAGGTAGCAGCCAGAGTCCATTGTCGGAACCCTCACTTCAAATTCCTGAGGGAATTGAGCAGCTGACCTGAACCTCAGCCCTGAGTGGTGGCCCCACTCCCACCTAAAGCCCCTGGGGGAATTGAGCAGCTGATCTGAATCTCAGCCCCCAGTGCTGGTTTGACAGAACTGGAGGTGGTTGTGGAGAGGGAATTTTAGTACTCGCAGATTCTGGGCAGAAAAGTTTCTGGTTGCTCCAAGACCAGTGTACAGGCTTGATTGTGCCATGTTGGAGGAACAGAGATTTTACAGGTCCCCAGAGTATACCCTACTCTTGACAAAGGACCCAGAAGTCAAGTAACTAGTTGGGAAAATGCCCATAAAGGGGTAAAAAAAAAATAAGACTATAGAAGGTTACTTTCTTGGTGAACAGGTATTTTCTCCCATCCTTTCAGATGAGGAAGAACAATGCTTACCATCAGGGGAATACATAAAATTCAAGGCTTCTGTATCCCAAACATCCAAAATAAATATTCAATGGTGTCAGGCCATTTAGAACTCAAAAAGGATTTTGAAAATCAAGTAAGAGCGGTAGAAGAAAAATTGGGAAGAGAAAAGAGAGCAATGCAAGAAAATCATGTAAAGCAAGTCAACAGCCTGCTAAAGGAGACCCAAAAAAAAAGGCTGAAGAAAATAACACCTTGAAAAAAAGGCTAACTCAATTGGAAAAAGAAGTCCAAAAAGCCATTGAGGAGAAGAACGCTTTAAAAAGCAGAATTAGCCCAATGGAAAAGGAAGTTCAAAACCTCACTGAAGAAAATAGTTCTTTAAAAATGAGAATGGAACAGATGGAAGCTAATGACTTTATGAGAAACCAAGAAATTACAAAACCAAAAGAATGAAAAATTACAAGATAATGTGAAATATCTCATTGGAAAAACAACTGACCTGGAAAATAGATCCAGGAGAGACAATTTAAAAATTATGGGACTACCTGAAAATCATGATCAAAAAAAGAGCCTAGGCATCATCTTTCACGAAATTATCAAGGAAAAATGCCCTGATATTCTAGAACTAGAGGGCAAAATAAATATTAAAAAAAAATCCACTGATCACCTCCTGAAACAGATCCTAGGAATACTGTAGCCAAATTCCAGAGTTCCCAGGTCAAGGAGAAAATATTGTAAGCAACTAAAAAGAAACAATTCAAGTATTATGGAAATATAATCCAGATAACACAAGATCTAGCTTCTTCTACATTAAGGGATTGAAGGGCATGGAATAGGATATTCCAGAAGTCAAAGGAACTAGGATTAAAACCAAGAATCACCTATCCAGAAAAACTGAGTATAATACTTCAGGGGAAAAAATGGTCATTCAGTGAAATAGAGGACTTTCAAGCATTCTTGATGAAAAGACCAGAGCTGAAAAGAAAATTTGACTTTCAAACACAAGAATGAAGAGAAGCATGAAAAGGTGAACAGGAAGGAGAAATCATAAGGGACTTACTAAAGTTGAACTGTTTACATTCCTCACATGGAAATATAATATTTGTAACTCTTGAAACTTTTCTCATTATCAGAGTAGTTGGTGGGATTATACAGAGAGAGAGAGAGAGAGAGAGAGAGAGAGAGAGAGAGAGAGAGAGAGAAAGAAAGAAAGAAAGAAAGAAAGAAAGAAAGAAAGAAAGAAAGAAAGAAAGAAAGAAAGAAAGAAAGAAAGAAAGAAGGAAGGAAGGAAGGAAGGAAGGAAGGAAGGAAGGAAGGAAGGAAGGAAGGAAGGAAGAAGAAAGAAGAAAGAAAGAAAGAAAGAAAGAAAGAAAGAAAGAAAGAAAGAAAGAAAGAAAGAAAGAAAGAAAGAAAGAAAGAAAGTGCACAGGGTGAGTTGAGTAAGAAGGGATCATATCTAAAAAATAAAATTAAGGGGTGAGAGGAATATATTGGGAGGGGAAAGGGAGAAATGGAATGGAACAAATTATCTCTCATAAAAGAGGCAAGAAAAAGCTTTTCCAATGAAGGGGAAAAGGGGAACTGGGAGGAAAAAAGTGAAGCTTACTCTCATCACTTTTGGCTCAAGGAAGGAATAACACGCACACTCAATTTGATATGAAAACCTGTCTTACACTACAGAAAAGTAGGGGAGAAGGGGATAAGCAGAGTGGGGGGGATAATGGCAGGGAGGGCAAATGGGAGGAGGGAGCATTTGGAAGTAAACACTCTTGGGGAAGGACAAGGTCAAAAGACAGAATAGAATAAATGAGGGACAGGGTAGGATGGAGGGAAATACAGTCTTACACAACATGACTATTACGGAAGTCATTTGCAAAACTACATATATATAGCCTGTATTGAATTGCTTGTCTTCTCAGTGGGAATGGGTGGGGAGGGAGGAAGAAAGAGAAGTTGGAACTCAAAGTTTTAGGAACAATGTTGAAAATTATTTTTGCATGCAGCTGGAAAATAAGTACAGGTAAAGGGGTATAGAAATTTATCTTGCCTTACAGGACAAAAGAGATGATAGGGATAAGGGAAGGGAGGGGTGTTAGAAGGGAAGGCAGATTGGTGGAAGGGGCAATCAGAATGCTCGGTATTTAGGGGCGGGGGGAGGGAGAATTGGGAGAAAATTTGGAACTCAAAATTTTGTGGAAATGAATGTTGAAAACTTAAATAATTTATTAAAAAAAGAACTGGTGTTACAAATAATAACAAAATTTTATATAGTATTTTAGTATGTGGAGTGTTTTACACATATAGTCAGTTTGGGCAGGGACAATGGAAATTGAGGGTGGTGGGAAATGCTGCCTGGGTGCTTAGTGTTCTGAGCAGCTAAAACACACCAACTTTGACCTCTCACTGCCACTGGCTCATTTCCTTATTGAGTCTCTAGCTTCAAAAGGTAGTCTAGATTATAGTCTCAGAGATTACTAAACCTAGAAAAAGTTTCTCCTTAATCAGGAATTCACTCCAAACTGAGGCTGAGCTAAGGAAAATCTACTCTCCTGCTTGGGTTAACTTCCCCTGTCTCAGTCTCAAACTTCCATATTTATTAATTTGTATTAAAATCATTGCAAATAGCTATATAATTTCATAGCAATTTCAAATATCATAGGACTATAAGCTTTAAACACTACATACAGCAGGCAAGGATAAGAAGCACAGCTACAGTGAATGGAATCTCTTCCCTCCCCATTGTTCAGAGGGGCAACTAGGAAGAAAATGATTGGACAGATAAATAAAAGGTACTTCCCCTGGATCCTATGGATGTGATTCCAGGAATTTCACTAATCCCAGTCTACTAGGTAAACCTAATGTGCTCTCTATTCCAGTTGGACATCACAGGCCCATCCAATCATCTCAGCATTTCAATTTTGCTCCTTGTTTCTCCTCCATTAGTCCATGCTTTCAATGGCAAGAAAACCAGTGTGTCCATCTGAAAATCCCTGCTAAACTTTGTAAGAAAAACATGAACCCAGATAGAGACTGAATTTCTTTCTCTTCTCCATCTGGGTGGTGTAGCTTTTCTCCAGAAGGAATTTCCTTTAATGTAAAAAGTCCCTAGAAATGTGGGGAAGCCCCTGTTAAAGCACATCCATGCTTAGAAAAATCCCTATTATCTACTACATTTCCATGGTAACATCTCTGGGGGGAGGAGTTATATATACATAATCTTATTTGACACTCCCCAAACCCTATGAGGTAAGTACTACAGTTATTATCTGCATTTCACAGAAGAGGAACCGGAGACTAAGAAAGGGACTCACACAAAAGAAGAAAGAATCAGAATTCAAACTAGACATGACATTTTCATTGAATTCTTTTGGTGACATTTTCTATTTTTCAAAGCACTTTATCGATTCTACTATGTCTGTCTGCCAATTATCCCCCTCTTTCTTCCCAGTAAGCAAGGAAGTTTGTTATCTTGAGTTGTATGCATCCCTTCTGTACTCCGACTAGTGGTAGCAAGAATCACCTTCTAAAATGAAATATATACATCTTTACAGCTGCTTAACATATGTCCTAATACTGGAATCTCTTCAAAGCACATATGTTCTAAAACTTTTAGAATCAGAGTCATTGGGAGCAAAGAAGTAGAAATTCTCTCATCTGGTCAGTGCACTCCTATATAGTTTTACAAAGAAGGAAAGATGCACCCTGGCTGAAGAAAGAGTACTTTGTTTCTGACAAAGATCAAGACCAATATGGCAGTCATCAGTATTTCATTGTTCATTTCATCTGTACTAAAAGTTGCCACAATCAAGGAGTTGAGCTGTGGGAGAGAAAAAAAAAATAGGTGCTACCAGCAACCCTAACAAGGACATTAATCTCTTTCCCACCTGGGGACTACCTACAGAATAAAATAAAAGCAAGAATATACAGAACCTCCAGTCTTGCAATCTCAAAATGCTCCATATACTTTGACTACAGAGCTGATTAAATATATATTGACAAAAGAGAAAACCACATAGAAGTACCACATGAAGACATCATGATAAAATAATGAATCTCTAGGGGGCTGGGAGTGGAGATGGAAGTATGTTGGTATTCATGAAGGAGACATCTGTCCTGACTGTCTCTGTGTTGCCTTGTGTTGTGAATGCTCCTGTGAACATTTTATGTTCTAGGCTGTGTTTTACAAGATGCTTGGGTCTCCAGACAATGAAAAATCTATTGCAAATTCAATGACAACTTTATTCTTGCTAGCACCACCTGAACTCTTTCATGTTCTCTCAAATGTGCCTGCATTAGAGATCACTAAGTCCTGGCAAACAGATCCCATGAGGGACCTGAAGGTTGATGTTGGAAATTATTTCCATTTCACTGGGAAGCTGCTTTATTATATTTTTCAACTCAATGAGCTATGAATACCAAAACTATATTCTATTATGTTACATTCTTAAAGTCAATATGCATCAAAACATAAGAATACCTCATCAAATCCCAACAAAGCCACATTTTAATCTGCAGTATTACAAAACCTTTAAAATACTTGATAATTTTATTGGGTCTGCTTGAGGGGGCCTTGAAGTGGAAGCTGACCTGCATATAGCTTTCTTGCTCTCTGTCTCTGTCTCTGTCTCTGTCTCTGTCTCTGTCTCTCTCTCTCTCTCTCTCTGTCTCTCTCTCTCTCTCACCCTCCTGGATAGGAAAAAAGCTCACTGAGCATTTATGGAGATAAGAGAGCTCCCTTCAACCCTCATCAAGTGTCTGAGAAAAGAAGAATGGATGTCTCTCAAATATCCATCCATAACATAGAGATTAGCAAACCTGTTGTTAGAAAAAAAAAAGAGACCAAGAGCAACAAGAATTAGTAGTGTTTGAGGCTGACCAAGCCAGGAATCTACTAAGAGGCTTCAGCTGGTGCACATAGTAGACCAGCAAGGGAACCAGGTGATTCTGAGTACTAACCCAGGCCTTCATAGTACTAGTACAAGCACAGGAAATAAACATACATCTTTTTTAAACCTGACCTGTGGTTCCATGATACAGATAATCTCACATGAAGAAATTTCCTCTACAATATAGCTCAGTTTCTGTTTTACAATATAAAGTCTTAGAGTTTCCTTGGGGCACTAAAAAGTTAAATGATTTGACTACAGTCACACAGCCAGGATGGGTCAGAAGAAAGACTTGGACCCAGGTCTCCTTGAGTCTGAGGCTGATTCTCTATCCACTGTGTACCACTGCTTCTGTTACTTAAATTTAAGCAGTAGATCTATAGGAACACAAAGTAAAAAGGCCAAATCCAAAAAATGTGCTTCACAATATTTCTCATTGGAATTCACAAGTACTGATACTGGAGGACCAGAAAGAACTGTGTGTTGACTTTGCAGGAATTCCTTATCTCCGATTATCATAAATAAATCCTAGAGCTAAATGCAGATTACATTGACAAGATTAAATAATTTTAAGTGGAATTTTTAAGTGCACTGCTTTTAATAAGCAAAACCTTTTTTTTCAAAAACAATATGTGAAATAACGTAAAGATCATTCGTATCACATAGTGTTACAAATTTTTTTGGTTTGATTTGGTTTTATCTGAACATGTGATTTCACTGGTGTAGAAATCTTCCTCTGTCAATACAGATCATCACTTACTCTGCAACTTACAAGTTCTGAGAGTTGCCTAGAGAACTGAATGGATTATTCCATAAGGTCATAGAACCAAGACTTCAATCCAGGTCTCCCTGACTGGGGCTAGCTCTCCAGCCACCATAAAACAATGCTTCTAAGAATGCCTAAGGAAAAAAACAAAGTTTTACTTGGCAGGATAAGAATTGTTGCTACCTGAAATCCTTAATACAGTCAATGTGGCTGGCTATTCACAAAGACCAGTTTCAAATGCAAAGTAGGTTTTTCATTTGCATTTAATAGAGTGGGGGGTAAAAGGAGGGCTGAGAGGGGGAGAATTGCTCATATACCTGACACATTTTACAATCACTTAACTGAAAAACTAAAATATTCCTGTTTTCATTACAAGAGGATGAAGCCATTGATGTAACTGAGATGATTATTTGATTACATGTGTATGAGACATTGTTGAAAATTATGCTAGGCAAGATTAATTACTTTATAAATACACTGATGGCAATGCTACATAGAAAATTTCAATGCAATTTATAGATTTTAGTGGAAATTTTGTAATATTGGGAAATTACATTGGATTCTTTACTCAGTCACTGTCAGGACAAAATTCAGGGCCACACACACAAATTAGAAATATGATCTTTGGTGCAAAGGGGACATGTTACATGCTTCATAAACACTTGTGTATCAAAGAAATGTAAACAGGGAGCTACATACAATTTTTCAGATTGCTTCAAGAGTAACTAAAGTTATAAAACAAAAATCCAAAGAAGACTCTTTCCAGAAGTAACAATATAGGGGGAATATAAGACACTTATTTGTTATTATGAGAGATAAACTTTCTTCTGCCAAAGTACTTTGAAAGGTATTTGAGATAAAAGAGGAAACTATCATTGTTCTTAATGATAATGATGATAAAGAAAATTCATTTTATGGCAATTCTAAAATATGTATTGGATGAATTTTTTTAAAAAAGAAACAATACAAGGAAAGAAGAAAGTAAAGAATGAAGAAAAGAAGAAAAAAGGAAGGAAGGAAGGAAGGAAGGAAGGAAGGAAGGAAGGAAGGAAGGAAGGAAGGAAGGAAGGAAGGAAGGAAGGAAGGAAGTTCAGATTCAGAAAAGTAAAATGACTACATTGATCAAGAAAAAATAGTCATTGATAACAAATTTGCAAAATAATATTGTTGATGTTTCTAATGGAAAATGAGACTATTTGCCATAGATTAATGTGATACATTTAGTCTTACTCTATCTGAACAAAAAGATTAATAGATTTGTTTTATGACAGTTTGCCGAAATAAGCATTTGAACCTAAAAAATATTTTGTCAAAGGGTGAATAAAGATCTTTCTCATTTATCACACTAAGCAATACAAATTTGATTACATCTACAATATCTACTCATATGAAATAGGGCTTTTTGCAAGATAAATTTTAAGGAAAAAATCAGTGATTTTAAGTAGCAATTGAAAAAGAATTATGAGTGGGTAGCAATATCAAGAGCACTATGTTTCAAGAAATGTGATGCAAAAAAATAAACTCATCTATCCCAACAGTAATAATATTATTATGATTATTTTATAAGTTCTAAACATGCAAATTACTATTTTCATCACTAAATATGTGCATGTTATTTTATTATACATGTAAGATGTGTATGTTATACAATTATAATAAATTATTTTATTTGAATAAAATATGAACTGAGAAATTATTTGCAAAGTTTGTTTCATGAAGTGTTGGTGTGTGACGTTTTTGTCAAAAAGGAAAATGGTCAATTCACAAAATTTAGACTTCACTGAAATTTTGATTTCAGTAACAAGTGTTAGCCCCCCCAAAAAAATCTTCTCAATGGTAGAATTTATCTAATTCCTATGTTGTTGTTTGTTTGTTTGCTTGCTTTTTTTGTAGAATTATAGTAGAAATCACCTAGGCGCAAATAAGTCTTAGAGTTAAAAGAGATTTGCCCTAGAAATCATCTAATCCAACCTCCTCATTTTACAGTTGAAGGCCTGAGCCCAGAGAACTGAAGTAATTGACCCTAAACAAATGAGGTCAGAGATGGGACTAACTATTTGACTCACTATCCATTGAGTCTCTTTTCAGGAGGGTTGCTCCCATCAAACTCATAGGCTGCTGACTGTTTTCAGAGTTCAAAACAGAAAAAAAAGTATAGCAAACAATTGCATATCATTATAGGAATAAATTAATAATTAATAGCTTAGAAATATATTAACAGCCTTTTTTTCAGTGACGCATGAAAGTAAGGACAGCAGTTTATTACCACCCAAAAAGCACGAACTACTTGTTATTGGGTTGTCAAGATCATTACAATAAGAACCACTCCCACTCTACACATACACACCTCTAAAAAGGAGGGGGAGAAAGCTTTACAAATATGCATAACTGGAACTCTCTTAACCGTAACTATCTAAAACTAAACATAACTAAAAACATCAACAAATAAACTCTTCCCGCTTACTAACTACTGCCTTTAGTTTTGAAAACTGGACATTAGGTCTAGATTTAGAGTGTTTTCTAAATGCCACATGCCATGATTTTCCTAAGCAGAATTATTTTCTTAAGGAAATCAAAATAAATTGAACAAAATTATTGGCAGTTCATGGGTCTAAAGTCAGTTTCATTTGCTTAGGATAGAAATGATATTGGACTGTATTACAACTTACCAAGTTATCAATAACGCTCAAATCAATCCTTCAAATATTTATTAGAGGCCAGATCTTGATGGAGGCAGTTGGGGTGGGGCTAATAATTATAAATAAAATATAGGACATAAATAGATGTGGTTCCAAATACTTATGTTATAGTATGTTGTTATTATTAACTCATTTCTTATTCTCATTCTCACCACTGAGTCCTTCATTTGTTCCATTATATTTAATATTCAAGGAACTATTGTAACATGAATAAATGTAATCTCCTTTGTAGTTGAATGAAAATGTTAGACTTTTCCACAAACCCACTGAAGGCCTAATTATTATCACAGTTATTATTGTTATTTTTGCCTATCTTGTTCTCATGTAGTGTGATGGAGTTGAGATTAAAAAAAAAAAACAGTCCTAGGACAATCTGTCATTCTGATGTTCTTTTAAATTGTTTGCTGTCCTTCATCCTCAAAGAGGACCAAAATGACATCACTATGTTAGATTCAAATTAGTATATCCAACTATGGCTGTGATCAGACCAACACAAGTTCAGGATATTCTAACAAAGATTAGGCACAAATAGTCCATGTGAATATTTGGGGTGGATACTCTAAATCTGTACATCTCATATTTCTTTTGAGCTACTTCAATTCTGCTTTGCTCATGGATCACCACACCTTTTCTGATGTGGGCATGCCATGATGAGCAGTTCTGTGCTAGGGTCTCCCATGTCACACAATCAATTCCTATGTTCTTAAGAAAGACCTTCAAAGTGTCCTTGCATCCTTTGTTCTGACCACTATGTGATCACTTGCCCTGTGTGAGTACTCTATAAACTAGTGTTTTTGGCAAGCATAGGTTCTGCATTCAAACAACGTGGCTAGCTCCTTGGGCTTGCACTCTCTGAAATAGAGTTTGAATGCTTGGCAGTTTAATTCGAGAAAGGACCTCTATCCCTGGTATCTTATCCTGCCAGGTGATCTTCAGAATTTTCCTAAGACAATTCAAATGGAAGCAATTCAATTTCCTGGCAAAGTGCTTGTACACTGTTCAGGTTTCACAGGCATAGATTGATGAAGTCACAACAGTGGCTCTATAGATCTTTAGTTTGGTAGTCAGTCTAATACATCTTCTCTTCCACACTTTCCTTCAGAGTTTCCCAAAAACTGAGCTAGCTCTACCAATTCATGGGTCAACCTCATTATCAATGTGTACATCCCTGGAAAGTACACTACTGAGGTAAGCAAACTTATTCTCAGCATTCAAAACTTCTCCATCTGCTATAATCAATGGTTCCACATATGGAATGTTGTGGTGGTAGCTGATGGAGCATCTGTGTTTTCTTGGTGTTAATTGTTAGGCCAAAATTAGCACAAGCAGCAGAGAATCAATCCATACTTTGTTGCATCTCAGCTTCTGAGGCTGTATTGAATGCATAATCACCTGCAAACAGAAAATCATGCACCAATAATTCCTCCACTTTGGTCTAGCCTTTTCTAGTTGAAGAATTTACCACCAGTGTGGTAACCCACCTTGATGCCATCTTCATCCTTATTGAAGGCATTTGACAACATAGCTGAAAATACCATGCATGGGAGTAAGCACACAGCCTTGTTACACTCCATTGGTGACTGTGAAAGTGATCCTTTACCTGGAAGATGATCATCTACCTGAGAGTCAGTGTATCTTCACAAAGGGCCAAGGAATGGTCAGTATGGTGTATGTATGCTGCCCGACAACTCCAGGAAAAATGCCGGGAGCAGAACAGAGGTCTGTACACATTTGTCAATCTGATCAAGGCCTCTGATCCTGTCATTCATGAAGGTTCATGGAAAATTATGTCAAAATTTGCTTGCACAGAGGTCATCAACATTGTATGTCAATTTCATGACAGCATGCTTGCCCAGGTTCTGGATAATGGACGATGTTCTCATGCTTTCCCATTCTTTTTACTATAATCAAAAATAATTAAATTAATTTAATATAACAATATAATTAAATATATACAATTTTACACACTATTAGAAATGGATAAAATAGATGTTTTTTTTAACTGAATAAAAATATTGGGATATTAGTCCACCTTGCCTAGGCTTACTAAAAGTATTTTCCAGACAACTCTAGAACCAAACAGAATGAAAGGGATAATATGTGCCTAACCTTGTTGTCACATGGTTTGGATTGCATAGGTCTCTATATTTTGAAAGATTTTCATTTCACAAAGCTGGGAAAATATGAGAAATTGGTATGACAACATCTATTAAAAACAAATGTTTATAGATCAATGTATGTCTAGACAATAATGAGAAATACTTTATTCTGTGGTGATGCTCTGTGCCTCACTAATTCTCCAAGATATTTTCAGTACTCTATTCACAATAATGGGATTTGTCATTTGTTAGTCCATGGAAGATGGATTTTTGTTGTATAATTTTACCCACCAAGTTGTATTTTGCTAAGTATTTGGTAGATGCTATATTTTCACAAGCTACACACACACGTGTCACCTAGTTTCTACCATTTCTTTGCATGATCTATGTTGATTATTAAATCTAAGTTCTATAATTTCTGGCGGTTATGATATTACCCTGTGTTGCCATCTTAAACCCATCCATTTCTATGAAATCTGCATGACTCGGACAGGTATTTGATGCTATTTTATCAAAACAGTGTTGATTTGGGTTCGTGTTGAGTTCAGATATGGTCCATTTTATAACTGTAAGAGTATATTAAGACTGATATCAAGTAAATATTAATTGCATTAAATGTGTTCTTTCCATGTAGTTTTGATTTCCAACGCTCTTAGTAAGTCTATCAAAAAACTTGCATTCTAACACTTTCATTCGATGCAAAAAGCAATTATTTTATCTACCTATAAAATAGTTAGTACAACATTGAATATAAAATAATAATATAAATAATAGCAAGATGGTGGCCTGTCTCAAATTTGTTTTTATCTAAACTCTACTGAATAAGATGAGAAAATATTTTTCCATAGTTTTATTAATTACTTGATACTTAAGGATAATATTAAGTTACATGGTTCCAATTAAAAAATATATTAAAGTTTTTTCTCATAGAATCTTTCCTCAGTGGTATCAAAATGTCATTTGGAGTAAATAAGTGTACAATTTGTAATTTATACCCTGGATAAATAGAAACTAAGGGTCTCAGGCTTGAATCCAGGGCAAATTGAACCTGTGCCTATGTATGCCAAAGGGCTTATTGAAATGTTAAAATCAAAGCTCTGAGGGCTGAGCACATTTAAAGCAATTAATCTCTCTACAATACTAACCATGATGTACAAATTCAGAACTGTAAAATGGACAATAACAGATCTGGAAAGTGCTCTATCAAAAACCCATACTATGTTAATAAAACATAGTGACTTGCCCAAGACAGCGTAGTAACTAAATAATGCAGTTCCTAGCTTATGTGAGTCCTCCTACTCTAAATCCATTGTTGTGCACTGTACCTTTGGAAGCACAACCAAGCTAAATCATTGATAATATCTTAACTTGGCATTACAATTGGAATTAGAACCTCAGTTTTCTGCCTTCCAATTTAGCAATCTTTTCATAGCACCACACTGACTCCCTCCAGAATGATGACTAATAATTTCTCTAAAAGTTTGAAACATTGCAGTCAGATTTTCTTTAATGCTTAGTTGTGTCCATTATACAAAAAGTCCCCAAGGGCTAGGATGCTGCCCTACCTTTCTTTGGGACTGCAAGTTCTAATTGTATTAGGGTTTGAAACACCAACTACAATCAGAGCAGTTGCTCAAGATACTCATTTGGAAGCTGCCTATGTGCTACAGTGTGGATCAGACTTACCCACAAAGCTCGGTATTGCCAAAACCTGACAGGCTGCTTACATAACCAATTTCCAACCATCCCAGATGATCCTTGTGAGCCCTCCCCATTTCTCAATCTCTTATCTGCCTCATCTAGTTTAGCCTGTGCCTGATTTCCTGCAGTATTTCTTCATGGAACTACATATTCACTACTGTCATTGCTCTGGTTGTAAAGTGTATTAAACTAAGTCATTTAATTATCATCTTTCAAAAATTCCTACCTCTTTTCTCACTAACTACCTTTGCTCTCTATGAGACATTCCTTTGCCTTCTACACAGATATTTTGATTCCATGTACTTGAAATGCATCTTATTATCTTCCTTCTTGTATAGTCTTCATTTTCCACCTTTGATTTTCTTGGGATTTTGTGCACTCTCTAAATGTATTCTGTAATCTGTCTTCGTCTTTTCTGTGCCTAATGTTTTATACCTTGCAGGCACCCCTTGCTTACCCTTGATTACTCTCTGCTCAGCTTCCTCATTTACATGATCTTTTTAAAATTCTTACTGCATTTATCATTAGTCATTTCATGTAGCCCTTGGGCATGGACTAAATGTTCTTTGAATGTTTGTTTGTTCTTTTGCTTTGCGTTCTTCACTTCTGTTTACTGCTCCAATTTAATCTTAGTCTATCTCTCTCATCCTTCAAAAGGTTTTTTTCCTCCTCTTAACTTTTCCCACTTTAGGAAAATAATCCCAGTCATAATCTTAATAAAATCATAGTCATTCTACTCCTGTAGATAGGAATGCCAACATCCAGGGGGAAAAAATAATTGTTCTAAGCAGATTAGCCCACTTTGTGACACAGTTTCTCTGGGGCTCAGATCCCTCATCTATAGAATGGGAGGATAGGATTAGTTGATCCCCAGGATCCTTCCATCTCAAACTGTCTAATATTTTGATGGAACAAAAGCTCTTTGAAAGCAGGAATCGTTCATTTTTTGTCTTTCATGCTTTCAATGCCTAGCAGACTACCTGATGCTTAAATGCTTATTGTATAATAACCATGAAATATATCTACCCATGAAATTTTTTATTCACAGCTTCTGTAGTACACTTCCAGCATCTTTCCACTTATTATCCCTTAAGGCTAAATTGCAACTTTTCTGTGAAGGAGAAGCTATATTGATCTCTCCATGTTCTGGACCTCAGTTTCCTCACCCACACAACAGTTTTTCTCTCCCCTAGCTACACTACCTTGGGACTCCCTGACTTCTTTCTCTACTTTCTCCCCAAATAGGGTACCTTTTCCTCAACCCTTCCTATATTCAGCTTCTTTTTGTGTGTGTTCTGTCCCATTCTTGAGATTACCTCATCATCCTGTAAGACCTCAAGCTTTGATACTTGGAATAACCTTATCATCCTGTAAGACCTCAAGTCTTGATACTCTCCGTCATTACTACTGTCTGCCTCTCTGATTGTAGGATGGGGCTATGAACTCCATTTAAGAAGAGACTCCAGCTCAGATATGTCCTCTTTTCTCATCTGGTTGCACTACCCTAGGATTCCTGGGAATGACTTTCCCAACATCTCCCCAGGGATTTTCCCTCTCCTCCAACCTCTCCCTCTTTTAGCTTCCTTTTGGGTGTTGTTACAGTCCCCCACTGGATTGTAAGCTCTTTGAGGGCAGCGACTACATATTTATATTCCCAGGATCTGGCACATAATAGGCACTTAATAAATGTTTTTGACTATTTACTACTTCAAAACTTAGTCATATCCTATTTTGTATTATTATTTAATTGTTTTATCTCTTCAATGTGATTGTAAGCTAATTGAAGGCAGGGAGCATGTCTCATACGTCCTTTTTCCCCTCTCAGAAGTCCTGGGATCAATATCAAGCCCCTCTTCTAGAAAATGTGGAATATTATGGAAGCACCAGTGGGAAAGAATGAGGCTTGTATATGAAAACTGCTAACATTGTAGTATTCATTCTGAACCTTACTGTAACCTCTAGCTTAGCTCTCATTTTTCAGCTCTCTGGATCTTCCTTAACAGATCCTCTCAAGGTCTCTCTGAAGAACTTTGGAATTGATTGTATGACATGGGAGACACTGGCAAAGGACCACCCAGCATGGCATGCCCACATCAAAGAAGGCACTGTGCTCTATGAGCAAAGCAGAGTTGAATAACTCAAAAGAAACACGAGATACACAAATTTAGAGAATCCACCCCAAATGTTCACATGGACAACTTATGGTAGAACATTTCAAGCTCATATTGGTCTGATCAGCCATAGTTGGACGTACCGTAACTTGACTCTAATGTAGTAATATCATTTTGGTCCCCTTTAGAACAAAGCACAACAACCAACCAACAGATGCCCGGAGTTGGACACATAACTACAGCTAGAATTCCTTCCTTACTGCCTGGATTTCTTTGTTTCCAAAATGTTTTTTGTCATTCTTGGACATCTCCTCAGTCCTCGTTGTGTTTATATTCTTCTCCCACATCCATTTGAGAAGATAGTTTTATGATACAGCCCCTTAAAAGATTCCAACTCCCACTGACCTGCCCTTCAATTTCCTTGGAGTAGGAATTTGCTGATTTCTAGCACAGTACTAATTTATCATAAGATCACAAAATTTCAGAGGTGGAAGGGTCCTTAGAATCCAACCCTTTGGGGAGTTGGGTGGAAAGAATACTGGTAATTTCATTGATTTTAGAAAATTTTTCATTTCCAATGAAAATCTACAACTTAGTTTTAAAGTTGTCTGGGAACTTGAGGGGTTAAATGATTTACCAAATGTCTCATACTCATCATGTGTCAGAGGTAAAAACTGACCCCACATCTTCCTGACTCTGAGGCCAGTTTTCTATTCAAGATATTCAATAGCTGATCATTTAGCTCTTTTCTTAGAAACTGAAGTCCAATCAATACCTAACCAAAAACCCTCCAAATAACATTTCCAACATGTGTTAGCTAATCTTAGTATAAAGATCTCTAACAAGGCTGCTTTACAATAACTTTAATTTTTAAGAAAGTAAAATAGGTAAACTCTCTTCTATGCGATAACTTCTAAAATAATTAAAGAAAGCTATCACAACAATCTCTCCACTGCCAACTTCCCAATCCCCCAAGAGAACTTGTGGCATGATAAGTAGAGTACTGGACATGGAAGCAGAAAGACGTGGACTTAAATCCTGCCCCAACAGTGTTACCCTCAGCAACTCACCCAATTTCTCCAGCCCTCAGTTTCCTTATTACTCAAATAAGAGTAGTTTGGGACCAATGGTCTCTGAGTCTTCTTTAAGTTCTAAATCTATGAACCTATGAGTCCCCCAAGTATTTTCTTCTCTTTTTCTTCTACTAATCCTTTTTATTTTATTTTGGCACTGTTTCTAAGTCTCATCTTCCTTACTATCATTATCTGAACCTACTCTAGTTCATAAAAATGTTCTTTCTAAAATGTAGCACTCCAAAATGATTCAAGATGGACTGTATCTGTCTCTGCCAAGACAATCAACAGTGACAACTCCCTTTTCCCTTCCCCTACCTAGAGATAATGAGCACCCTTTCCAAAAATTTATCTTTAAACTTTATATTTTATATTACTGTTCACCTAGTCACTAAAACTAACATTAAGATGAAAATGGTGGTTAACTCAAAGTCCATAAATATTCCATTTGCTCATGTTGGATAGGGAAATGAGTTTATGACCAGCTATACAGAAAAAGAGATGAAAACTCATTTCTAAATCACTAAGTTTTACCTCCTCCACAACTAGAAGCTCAAACGGGTCAGTGTTAGTGATAAGCATTGTGAAAACTTCCAAAAGTAGAGAAGAGATTAAATAAATCTGTACCTATGACCCTGGCCAAAGTCCAAGTCATGCAAAGGCAGGTTTAAGTGACAGGAGAAGGTTTTGTTAAGTGGAACCAGGAGGAAACCTCTTCAAAGTAAGGCCCTCTAGCACATATTCCCTTTATTGTTTATGCTTATAATTTCAAGAATTATATTCTCTATCCCTGTCTAGTGGAGGACATATGAAAGGAAGAACTGTGAGAGGGTGGCTCAGTTTCCACAAGACTGAGGGTCAGCCAAGGGGAGGTGCCAAAGACTTCATTACTCTGAGCTATTGTTACACATGCATTATCTCATTTGATTCTCATAACAACCCTATGAAGTAAGTACCATTATTAGCCCCATTTCACAACTAAGGGAACTGAATCTTAGATGATATCCATGATTACACAATTATTAAATGTAAGAGGAAGGACTTGAACCTGTATGCCACCTGACTTTAAGTATTATCCAGTTCTCATGTTATTGTTTTTACCTAAAGCGAATCTTCATTTTGTCAATATATAATCAGTTACATTTTTTTTCATCTGTTATAAGCAGAGTTTCTTATGATGTCTGTCAGAAAATTTTACCAAAATAGATGGGCCCAAAGAAATACAAAGCTTCTGTTTCAGCATCCATAAAAGACCTTTTACCCATGTTTAAATTACTAGAATGTGCCTGATTCCAATATATACAGTCACCATGCATGCATGTGCACACGTGCACACACACACACACACACACACACACACATACCCACACACACATACCATTCTGTCTGACAGGAAAGAAGACAGTTCCCGTGTGCTCTGTAGTGAACTGAGACTTGCAATAAATCCTGGGCTGGCCTTTGCCACTAACAACACTGAATGTTTAAGCCACTTCAGCTTTTGAGTGACTTCTGAGCAGCTAGAGGTATCTCTGAGAGATTCAGTGGGACAGAGTTCTGTTAATGGATTTTTATCACTTTGTTGAGCATCCCTGAGATGCATCCAAAATTGAACTGAAGGACAAATTCAGACAGAATTGCATTACAAAAATTGTATGGCATATTCTCATCTGTATAGCTACACCTTCCACTGTCACACATAAAATGCCCTCCATTCTATATCATCCTATATGATTCATATCCATATCTTTCCATAAATCTGCCACAGAGAATTCACCTGACATGCTGGAGGTCTTTGTCTGGTTCTTGTCATATGTTTGCACATACCGAGGCAGAACTCCTAGAATACCCACTCTCACAAAGGAATGGACTCATCTCCTTGTCTGATTGTTGGTGAAGTCTTTTAGGCCACTTCTCCAGAGCCTATCACCATCAATAACATGCCTCCACCGATTCATATCTACTATATAACTTTCTATCCTTCCATGGCCATTTATATCAACAAGAATTTTAATTCTTCAAAGATCACTGATTCACCAACATATAACAATACTCTGAGAACAATGGTGTTTAAAAGGTGGGCTTTTATAACTGGGAGCTTTTATGGGATTTCTGAAAGCACCATGCTATTTTCTAAACAAAATCTAGCTTCCTCCAAGCTATCTATTCCATTTTGGGCACAGCTCATTGTTTATCTATAGGGCTTATAAATACATACACTTAGACATATAGGTATTTCTCCTGGAAAACCTAATATTATGCATAGATTGATAGAGAGATATAATAGCTAAGAGACATGATAGATAAAGCAATGGAACTAAGGAGCGGAAAGACCTGAATCTGAATGCTGACTTAAACACTTGCCAGCTGTAAGATTTTGGGAAAGTCACTTAGCCTCATTTTTCTCATCTTTAAAATAGAGATAATTACAGTACCTAGAACACAGGGTTGTTGTAAGAACAAATTAGATAATATATGTAGAACATTTTTCAAACCTCAAATTACTATACAAATGCTGACTGAACTAACATATATGTGTGTACATGTATAGTATATAAAACATACATATATGTGTGTGTGTGATACTACTTGGATAGAAGACCAGGCTAACAATCCATGTAAGAAAAACCAAATGGATGAAAATGTTTAATGATCAGACTTTGTGATACAATTGGCTGAATGGCTTATTGAGTTAATCTGCTACTCTATTTCTTTATCTCTCTATATATAGATTTGTATATGAAAAGATTCCTGTATTTTGATTGACACTACAACTTGTGATTTCATCACTGCAAGGACTCCCAGTTAAGAACTTCCTATAGATCAATACCATTTCTACAATTTACTGTTCTAGAGAGTTGTCTGAATTTCTAAAAGGTTAAGTGACTTCACCAGAGTTGCACAGAATGTATGTTTCAAAGATGGGACTTAAACCGAGGTGCTTGGAGGCACACACATATACATATGTACACACTTAAGCATATGTATGCATACTCTGCATATATATATACACATATATCCACATACCTATATACTCTATGTGTATATGTAGATAGACAGACTCTTTCAATGAACTATCCATCCAAATGAGTCTTGCTATAAGGGTAATGAATATTTTTCATAAGTATGGTTTCTTAGCCTGGCTTCCTTTGAATGGTTACAGACCTCTCAGAAGAGGTCCTGCAGCATTCTGGGGACTGAGATACTAAGCACAACAACACCTGAAGAGAGAAACTTCTAGATCATCTTACTCTCTTTAGGGAATTCCTGCTCTATTTGGTTTTTGTATTGTATGTTCTCTTTCCCTCCTTTTTAAAAAATTTTGTCTGATAATGATAATCAAAAGACTATAAAACAAAATTACGTGCTGCGATTCCATCATTCAGAGCATTTGATATAATCTAGCCCTGAGTTCAAATCCAGCCCCAGACACTTCCTGGCTATGTGACTGGGCAAGTTGCTTAACCTTTGTTGTATCAGTTTCCTCAACTGTAAAATGGGTGTCAGGGTTCTGGGGAAGATCCAATAAGATAATCATTGTAAAAAGTAGTTAGCACAATGCCTGGCACATAGGAGGCCCTGTCTAAATTCTTATTCCTTTTCCTTCCTTTCCCTCTCTTTTCCTTCCCATATTAACATTTACATGACAGACACCTTGTTGAGAGAGCAAAATGCAGTTCATTTTCTTTAATTTTTAATCAACAAACAATAAACATAGTGGCATCTCATAATTCTCAGCGCAGATACCAACATGACCCTGCCTGCATACACAAGTAATTTTCATCTCTGATTGTCTGTTCTGTCCCTGGAAACCTTGAAGAACATGGTATTAATCAGAACTAGAAATAAGCTTAAGGGAAAGCAATTGTAGGTCTTTCCAACCAGAGGATTAGTCAGACAGCCATGAGTACTGCATACCTGGTAGTCTGTACTTCAAAGCAGGAGTACAATTTAGAGTCTGTTTAACTTTCTTTATGAATCCCTTAGTGCAGCACCATGCACTTGTGGGTGCTTAATGAACACCCCTTGATTAATGTGGCAGTGTAAAGTGCCACCTGCTGAGATGCCACAGCCTACTAAAAACTGCCTGAAAAATACAATTTCCAGAAATATGTTCACTTTCTTTCAGACTTAGTGCATTTTAGAGGGATGTCAGGGAATAACAGCCTCTTGACATTAATTATCGTGCCAGCCCAGAAGTTGGGCTTTCTGAAAAGCAGCCTGGGGCTGCTGTAGGGGTCGCATATTTTAATATTCACTTACCTTGATACCAGACTAATTCAAAAGATGCTCACTTGCAGCTCCATTTTCATTTGCGGGCTGGTAGGGAAGTGACCTACCATTAAAGCCACAAGTCTTGATTAATTCTCTCTCCTTAGCATGTCCCAATTTCTGCCAAGGTATGTGGTTGGAGGATTGACAAGCTCGTTAAGAGCTTATAGAAGAGCTTGATTATATAGCATTGGAAGTACCTTAGGCTCTAAGTGGAAGATCTAGTCCTCAGAGCACATTCTGCTTAATAACTCAAAATGAAAACCGTATTTGCTTCATATTTATAGTGCAGTCTATTCCTTGTCTATTCACTGGATCACAGAATTGTCTACTTAGAAGTGGAAGGGTCCTAGGAGGTCAGTGAATCTATGGTCCTGATTTTACAGATGAAGAAACCAAGACTGAGAAACTAAGACTGACCCTTGCCCAGGGTCAAACAGTCGGTAAATATAGGAGGCTGAATTTGAACTCAGCTTTTCATGACTATAAGCCCAGTCCTTTATCCAATGTGCCACCTCACTATCTCCATATCCCATTATTTTCTTACCTTCCAGAGTTATTTGTTTCCTTAAAATATATCCTTTTTGATGTTGATGGTACTTTTGAGATGTTTCCCACTGCAGCATAGCAATTTAACATGCATACTGCAATGAATTTGCTCTTGTCTTAGATTCCATTGAGAAGAATACCCTGGTAGGCAGAACTGAACAGGAGAAGGCAAGCTTTGGAAGAAGCTGCTGACAGGAAAAAACCCTGAAAAGAAGTGCTTTGTTTTTATCTATTGAATTCCCTGAGCTCACCTTGCCCCCGGCTCCCAACACCATTAGTAAAGATCATTGAACTGTCTCTGATGTAGCCCTCTGGTTGAGGCATTCTCTGCTTGGAAACAAGTCTAGGATTTGTTCCCAAAAGCATCAATATTAGTGAAAGTCTGAGGTGAATAAATTTAAAATCAACCCTAGCAGTTATGAAATTGACATAGAAAAAGACTAAGAATAGAGCTCTTCAAAGAGAAGTACGGTATCCTATGTGTATGTGTTTACTCCCAATCAAATCCAGCAAGCATTTATTAAATACCAACTAGCTACAATGCTGTATGTTAGGGTGAAAAGACAAAAAAGAAAACAGTCTCTTAATTTGACTCAAGAGAGAAAATAACATGAGGAAAAGAATATTGAATTTGGAGTCATAGGGTCAGGTTCAAATCTTGGCTCTGCCATTTGGTGAAAAACTTGAAAAGCTATTTAACAGTTTAGAAAAGAAGCTGGAAATCTTTAGCAAAGTAGTGGATACCATTAATAAGAACAACAGGGAAAATATTACTTTAACATCAATGTTGAATCAATATTTAACAAGAAATATTAAAAAACAAAATTAGTACAAATGGGATATTTACAATCAAAAATCCTTTTGGATTCTGGGTGTCCTAGACCATGGAATCAAGAAAGAAAGGCATGAAGATAAAATTTTAAAATTATCAGACTCCCATAAAACACTATCTATAACAATAATAACATGCTTGAGAAAACAGTAAGAAAATTGTTCAGAAGTATTGGAAAGATCCATAGATCATCACCAAAAAGCAATTCTGAATTTTGTAGACCCAGAAAGTGATTGTCAAGGCAAAGAAAATAAATTTTGCTAGTCACTAGGATGAGATAGATAACAAATCATACAAACCTAATCAATATCACTTAGGACTAAACATTGAATAATGGAAAGGAAAGGAAATATTGTGATAAGACATACTGAAAGAAATGGGGGAAAGCTTAGACTGAAGACAAAATCTTGTGCTTTCTTTTTAATCAAAAAAGTACCAGAAAAAATCTTTCCTTCAAATCATCAAAAGTATTTAACTAAAACCAATACCTAGCACAATTTGTAATGAACAAACACTAGAAACATTTCCAGTAAGAAGAGTAAAACAAGGATGTCCACTGTTTCCATAGTTATTTGACAAATTGCTAGTAATGCTAAATATAACAATAAATGGAAGAAAACTCTGCAGAGAGAAGCTTAAGTAAAGGAAGCAAATTTGCCTCTATTTTCAGATGATTTGATGGCTTACTTAGAAAATTCTATATTTAATTTGTAAATTGATTAAAGCAATGACCAGCTTCATTAAAATAGTAGGATACAAAATTAAAACTCAAAAATCATCATCCTTTCTCTGTATTCCTAATAAAGCCAATCGGGAAATGATAAACCAAAAAGGATTTTACAGAAATAAAGACTTAAGTTACTTAGAAAATGTTCTCTTTTTTAAAAAAAAATTAAGTTTTTATTGATATTTTCTGTTTCTTAAACCATTGTAATATCTCATGTATCCTTCCCCCTGAGAGAGTTTCATTGTTCTTCAGAACACATTATTCCATTTCCTCCTTTTTTTCCTAATTACTGAGGAATAGTCTTGTATTACTAAAATGTACTTTCCTTTGTACTTGAAGGTTTTTCTCCTGATGGTTTATAGAACTTATTTCAGGATTAAATTATTAAATTTAACCACTATATAAATTGGATTTTGTAGGTTTGTTGTTGTTTTTCTCCAACTAGAGGCAATCTGTGATTCCTTTCAATTGGAATTTCATTTTCTATGGTTATCCTTTATCATTCATTCATTATGGTATTAGGGGATTTTCCTGTAATATTCTTCAGGGAGAGCTATAATCCTTAAGTTGACTCTGTGCATCCTTTCTTCAAGTTCAGTATGTTTTACTTGCATAAGGAATATATTTTCTTTAAATGTTTTGTTTTTTGCTTCTTTTCATCTGGGGTGGCCTTCAGTTCTATGTATTTACATCCCCAATCTATTGTTCTCTCTTTTATTTCTTTGTTGAGGTTGGCCATTGTAGATTCAAGTGGTTTTTTTGTTATTTCTTCGTTATTTTTGTTGTGCAGTACATAAATTTTGCATGCAAAATTCTCATTCTCCTTTCAACCACTCAGAAAAATTATATTGTAGTTTCATGTTTTCCTGAAATTGCTTAAGATCCTCTGTCCCATCAAGAATTATATCATTTTCCTTTCTTTTTCAGCATTTACTTATAAATGCCTGAACTTGGTTTACTAGATATGGAGGCCATATGTCCTTTTGTTGTTACTATTTTTTCTGATGATTTATCTCATTGTGTTCAGGGTCTTTGAGTTTTCTTCTTCCCAAAATCTTTGGTACCTTCAGTCTTTTTCCATCCTTATTTTCTTTATTGTTTATTTCCTGACACATTTCCCTCTAATTATGGTTTCCTTAGGGGCTGGAACTCAGTGCCTCAGCCTCCTCCCAAAATGGGCATTTCATGGTTTGCCCTTTTGAATGGTCAGAATTAACCCCAACTAGATGTTGTGCTCTGCTACAGACTTGGTGAAATACTGCACAGCTCCTCACATGCAAAATGTTCTATCCTGGTGACCTGTTCCACTCCTTCTGTTCCTCCGTTCTCCGGACCCACACCAACAGATTAGAGCCTGATTTCCCAGAACAGTAAAGTCTGATTCCCCAGAACCAGTGCTTCCAGTTAGCGGCCCTAGGCATCCTTTTGTTACTGAAGAGAAGTGGACAAGCTGTCAAGCTTTTGCAGCCTGGAGCTAGGTCTCTACAGCACTGGAAGAATGTCTGTGCTGTATTCTTGGATTTGTTAATGCAGACTTTCAGTAGATGCTGCTGAAGGTAGGGAGGGGTGCTGAACAAGCTCAGGGTCAGTGATTGTAAACTCTTAGATTTGAGGAATTTTTTTAAACTTTGTTTTGGATTCTGAGTATCCTAAACCATGAATCAACTGAAGTTGTTTTATCTTTCATACATAATTTCTATTTTAGAGAGGTTTGGGAGGTTCTACAGATATGGAAAAAATATTTAATCTGCTTTTTTTGTTGGTCATGTGACCTGGAAACTGGAAAGACATTCTTTATTCACAGTACACCAATATCACTATAATAAAAATTACAATATAACCTAAACTTATTAGGATTTTTCCTGGACAAAACTACTGAGGGGTTAATTTATGAAACTAGATAAATAACAAAATTCAACAAAAGGTCAAGAATCCCAAAGAGAGTAATGAAAAAAAAGTTGAGATAAAGGTAGTCAGATTTCAAACTATCTTATAAACCACTAACCATCAAATATACTTGCTATGTACTAGTTTTTAAAAATTCCTTAATAGATCAGAAGAACAGAACAGATAATCAAGACCCCCAAGGTAACTATACATAGTAATCTAGTGCTCACTAAACCTAAGAATGACAATAACAACAACAAAAACCTAGTGGAAGGATTTGTTATTTGACAAGAAATGCTAGGAAAACTAAAAAGCAATTTGGCAGAACTAAGTCTACTTGTATAAATTTCAAATGGATGAGTGATCTTGATGTAAAAGGCCACAGGAAAAAAAGAAAGAAAGAAAAAAGAAAGATGGAAGGGAGAGAAGAAGGGAGGGAAGGAGGAAGAAAGAGAAAGGAAGGATAAAGGAAGGAAGGAAAGAAGGATGGAGGGAAGAAAGAAAGAGAGAGGGAGGAAGTAGGGAAAGAGGAAGAGATGACTGAAAGAAAGTAACTTTCAAATCTATGTTTTAAGGGCAAAAACATAAGTGAAACAAAGTGAAACAAAGGATGTAGAAATTCCCATTGGACAAAATAGACAATATTAGTTATATAAAATAAAAATCTTTTCCATACAAATTAATGTAACTAAAATAATAGAAATTACAAATGGGAAAAATCTTTGCATCAAATATCTTTGATAAAGCTCTATAATATAAAGTATCAAATTTATGCAAATGCAATACTAAGAACTATAATGAACAAGTTAGGGTAAACTGAGGTACAAATTAGTATGATCAATTGGTAAAGAAAGAATTTACCAATAAATGAGATCTCACCTTTCCCAGCTAAAGTAAGATCCTGAATGAGTGGAACAACTCCCTTTTCTAGTTTTAGGGAGTACAAAACAAAGAACAGCACTCTGTAGGCAGAGAATAAGTTACGAGTGGTTAAAAGAGTTTGACATCATGAATGATGAAATCAATATTATTGGCTACAAACCTGAGATGTAGGGGACAATATAATTGGTTGGAAATTGGGAATGAGGGGCTAGCAACAACTCTCTCCTTCTTTCATGTGATTAAAAAATGTTGTTTAAGTCTACATACAATGTTCAAGATAGTGGACCAGACTTCTTGAGATAACATACCAAACATCCTTGAAGGATAGCTTGATAGTATAAAGATACTAGACCAGACTCCCTAGAGTCCACCTGCATTCTTCTAGGGTAAGAGATTTCTTTGACACAATAATAAAACCATGATTAAAAAGAGGACTGGACTTCTAAACTTAACTTCTAAACTTAATAGACCAGCTGAATTTCTGAACTAAATTCAGAGACTAAGAATCATGAGTAAGGCAGTTACAAGGCAAAATCAATTAACTTTAAATAGTATCAATTTTAGAAAAAGACAGACTTAGTCTGATTATTTCAGAGCCATTGCCTAAAAGAAAAGTAGTCAAAGGAAAAGAATAAATAACTTTTGAGAGAAGAAATAAAAGGTTTCAACCATGAAAACTGTTTCAAATCACCAACAATAAAAGAAATGCAAATAATTAATACAGCCCAGATTTCACCTCATATCTGGAAGATTGAGGAAAGAATGAACAGACAATATTGGAAGAATTGTATGAAAATATGTACTCTAATTACTCTTCTGTTGGATTTTTGAAATTATCTTATCATTCAGGAAAAAACAATTTTGAACTCACCTACAGAAGTGACTAAAATATTAAGACTTTTTAATGCAAAGATTCTAACACCAGGCATCCAACTTGAAGAGGATAAGGTATTAAACAGAATGAGATAGCTCCAGAAATAAAAATAATTATAGTAGCACGTTTTATGGTCGCAAAAATATGGAAGCAGAGTAGATGCCCATCAAATGAGAACTAGCTCAACAAGTTTTAGTATATTATTTAGAATATTTAGTCAGTAAGGTTGTGGTATGTTTTTCCCAGCAGTGCAAGTAAGAAATAAGGCAGATGTGGATGGGAACTCAGAGTTTAACTGATCAATAATATGAAAGGGGGAAAAGCAAGGGCAGAACAGGGTCAATAGATTAAGAGAACAAGGGAGGAGCATGATGGGTGGAGCCAAGATGACAGAGTAGAAAGACACACATACTCTAGCTCTTCCCACACAGCCCATAAAATACCTGTAAGAAATGACTCTAAACAAATTCTAGAGCAGCAGAAGCACAGAACAACAGAGTGAAAGAGATTTTTCAGCTCAAGATAGCCTGGAAGGTTGACAGAAAAGATCTATCAGAGCACAGCCCATGGAGCCCAGCTCAGCCTTGGCCACGTGTTACAGCAGGGATAGGATGGGAACAGACCTCCGGGGCAGCATCCTCAGCAGCAGTAGAGGTTCTCAGACCCTCAAAGACACTTCAAAGATCAGTGGAAAAACTTTTTCCTTAGACCTAGCCGCAGGTGGCTGTGGTGGCTGTAGCATCCATTTTTGGAGCCCTCAGTCTAAAGTCCCTGGGAAAACTGAGCCGCTGATCAGAGTCTCAGTCCTGAGTGGCAGTCCGGGAGTGAGAAAGAGTGCTGGCTGGCATGGTGGAGTTGGTGGAGGCTCTGGAAAGGGAATTCTACTTGCAGATCCTAGGCAGAAAAGTTTTAGTAGCTCCCACAGAGCACAGGCCAGGAGAGGAGTAAACTCCTCTCCCTTGACTAAGCCACCTTGGAGGAACTGAGAATTTACAGGTCCCCAGAGTATACCCTCCTCTTCACAAAGGAATCAAAAGTCAAGTAAATGACTGAGAAAATGCCTAAGAAAGGGGAAAAAATAAGACTATAGTAGGTTACTTTCTTGGTGAACAGGCATTTTCTTCCATCCTTTCAGATGAGGAAGAACAATGCTGATCATTAGAGGCCTCCAAAATAAATATACAATGGTTTCAGGACATGGAAGAGCTCAAAAAGGATTTTAAAAATCAAGGGAGAGAGGTGGAGGAAAAACTGGGAAGAGAAATAAGAATAATGCAAGAAAATCATGAAAATTGAGTCAAGAGCTTGCTTGCTAAAGGAGACCCAAAAAAATGCTGAGGAAAATAACACCTTTAAAAACAGTCTAACTCAATTGGAAAATGAGATCCAAAAACCAATGAAGAGAAGAATGCTTTAAAAAGCAGAAATAGCCAAATGGGAAACAAGGTTCTAAAGCTCACTGAAGAAAATAGTTCTTTAAAAATTAGAATGGAGCAGATGGAAGCTAATGACTTTATAAGAAACCAAGAAATTACAAAACAAAACCAAAAGAATGAAAAAATGTAAGATAATGCGAAATATTTCATTGGAAAAACAACTGACCTGGAAAATATATCTAGGAGAGACAATTTAAAAGTTATGGGACCACCTGAAAATCATGATCAAAAAAAGAGCCTAGGCTTCATCTTTCACGAAATTATCAAGGAAAAATGCTCTGATATTCTAGAATTAAAGAGCAAAATAAATATTTTTTAAAATCCACTAATCACCTCCTGAAACAGATCCAAAAAGAGAAACTCCTAGGAATATTGTAGCCAAATTCCAGAGTTCCCAGGTCAAGGAGAAAATATTGCAAGCAGCTAGAAAGAAACAATTCAAGTATTGTGAAAATACAATCAGGATAACACAGGATCCGGCAGCTTCCACATTAAGGGATCAAAGGACTTCGCATATGATATTCCAGAAGTCAAAGGAACTGGAATGAAAACCAAGAATCACCTACCCAGCAAAACTGAGCACAATACTTCAGGGGAAAAATGATCATTCAATGATATAGAGGACTTTCAAGCATTCTTGATGAAAAGACCTGAATAGAAAATTTAACTTTCAAACACAAGAATCAAGAGAAGCATGAAAATGCAAACAGAAAAGAGAAATCATAAAGGACTTTCTAAAGTTGAACTGTTTACATTCCTACATAGAAAGATAATTTTTTTAACTCTTGAGACTTTTCTCAGTATTTGGGTAGTTGGAGGGATTATACACACACACACACACACACACACACACACGCGCGCGCACAGAGAACACAGGATATGTTGAATAGGAAGGGATGATATCTAAAAAATAAAATTAAGGGGTGAGAGAGGAATATATTGGGAGGAGAAAAGGATAAATGGATTGAGGCAAATTATGACATAAAGGAGGCAAGAAAAAGCTTTCTCAATGGAGGAGAAAAGGGAGCAGATGAGAGGGAAAAAGTGAAGCTTACTCTCTTCACAAATGTGGCTTAAGGAGAGAATAACAGGCATACTCAATTTGGTATGAAAATCTATCTTACAATACAGGAAAGTAGGGGAGAAGAGGACAAGTGGGGTGAGGGGGATGATAGGAGGGAGGGCAAATGGGAGAAGGGAGTAACTAGAAGTAAACACTTTAGGGGATGGACAAGGTCAAAACAGAAAACAAAAGAAATGGGGGCAGGATAGGATGGAGCAAAATATAGTTAGTCTTACACAGCATGACTATTATGGAAGTATTTTGCAAAACTACACATATACAACCTATATTGATTGCTCACCTTCTCAGTGGGGATGGGTGGGGAGGGAGAAAAGGAGAGAAGTTGGAATTCAAAGTATTAGAAATGAATGTTGAGAATTGTTTTTGCATACAACTGGGAAATAAGAAATACAGGCAATGGGGTATAGAAATCTATCTTGCCTTACAAAAAAAGAGAGAAGATGGGGATAAGGGAAGGGTGGGGTGTGATAGAAGGTAGGGCCCATTGAGGGAAGGGGTAATCAGAATGCAAGGTTTTATGGGGTGGGAGGAGGGGAGAGATGGGGAGAAAAATTGGAACTCAAAATTTTGTGAAAATGAATGTCAAAAGCTAAAAATAAATAACGTGCAAAAAAATAAAATTAAAATAAAAAAATGAGAACGGGGTGGACTCCAGTTCATTGGCACCAATGGAAAGCTAATGGAAAAGGAAAGACTTGGTGCTAACAAAAGATTCTTGAAGTCAGTGATGGTCCCTTCCTAAATGAGCACTGAGGGTAAGGGAAGTCTGATAGAGTAGGAAGGGACTTGTGTTGTGGCCCAAGGGCTACAATGGTGTTCATAGAATGTGAAAAGAACTGAAGGAAAGCCCACAGAAGACTGGCAATGCCTTCTATGGATGCTTAATAGAGGACATGGATAAGACTCACAGGTTGAGTAAGCATTACTAGACTGTGCTACAAGAATTCCACTGTGCTTGCTACAAAAAGCAGCTCTTCTCCTAAAGTTTTGCTTCTTCTTTTCTGTTTCAAGAGGACCAATTCAATAGGATCATAGATATACAGAGAGAAGGAACGTCAGAGACTATCAGTCTAACTCTGTCATTTTACAAATGAAGAAATTGAGCACCAGAAAAGTTAAGTGACTTGCCCAAGATCATGCAACTAGTAAGCATCAGAGGCAAGATTTGAACCATGTCGTCTGATTCTGAAGCCGTGTCCCTTCCACTCTACTACCATGCTTCCTCTCTGTGCCTCTCAGAATTCCAAATTCACTGCTGTAGCACCAGTATGTGGGCCTAGCAGAATAGCCATTCCTGTGGATGGCACAGCATCTTCAGGAAGAGAGTAGAAAAGGCAGTCAAACCATTCAACCTTAGCACCTTCCCCGAGAGTGTCCCCCAGGAGGCAGCATTACACGATTATGTCATTCTTCCCATTGCAATCCCTGGGACCTCAAAAAGTAACAGATAACAAAATAATAAATGCAAATATAAAAATTATAGCAATTCTATACATTTATAATAAGTAAAACTACAAAAATAATAATTTTGCTAATAGATTTCTAAGCATTTAATTGAATTACAAGATCATAATGGGGGGCAAAAGGACAAAATCAAAATGATTTAGGGAATTTATTCCATGTCCAGCTTCATCTTCTCACACTCTCACTTATGCCTAGAATGTACTCCCTTCTCATCACAATTTCTCAGAATTCCTTGCTTCCTTCAAATCTCAGTTCAAGTGCATGCTCTTTCAAGACAATTTTCCTGATTTCCTCCACCTTCAGCTCTTAGTGTTCTTTCTCCATACAGTTACTTTGTATCTGCATATAATTTACATTAATCTGAATATATGTTGTGTTTCCCCAATAAAATTTAAACTCCCTAAAGTGAAGGACTGTTTATCCTTTACCTTTGTCTTACCAGTACCTAATACAATAGATTGCACTCAGCAGATATTAAACAATTGTTTATCAAATTAAACAGATATAATTCTCACGAATTTTAGAATTTGTAGGTAGAGCTTAAGAAGAGAGAAACCAAAAACATTATGGACTATAAAATGGACTGCAAGGAAATAAGTATCTCAAATGAAGAAGAGAGATTTATTTTTTAGATTGACAATTGCAAGGAATTTGGGGGTACAAGATAGATGTACTGAACATCTATTAATAATATCTATAAATAATAAATATTAAAACTGACAAAATATCTAATTAAAATCTAGTAAATAAGATAGATAAAAATATGACATGTGAAGTACATAATGAACTGTTTAAAAAGTCAGAGTTCTAATCCCAAGTCCACAACAAACAAACAGTCCAAGGATATGAACAGATAATTTTCAAAAGAAAACATACACAGTATTAACAATCATGTGAAACAATGTTCAGCTTCACCAATAATCAGTTGCAAACTTTGAGACACAATTGTAAAACCATACCATTTACAAAAATAATTAAAAGCAACGAAATTCAAAGAATTGTCAAGAAATAGGCACACATTCATTATTTGTGGAGTTGTAAGGTTGCCAAATTTTTCTGGAATGCAATCAGACTGTACACAATAAAGTCTACAAAAACAATTATGCCTTTTAACTTAAAAATTCCTTTTTTAGGAGTATAATCTGACAGCATTAGCTGTTTTTTTCTAAGATGCCAGGCCAAAGATCTTCACAGTGACATTATATGTTATATAAAAGCTAGAAGCAACCAAAATATCCAGTAAAGAAATGTTTAAATAAATTGTGGTATATTGATATAATGGAATATTATAAACCAAATAAGATGGACAAGTATGAGGAATACAGATTAATTTGGAAAGAACTTTATGAAATAATGCAAAGAAGAAAAAAACAGAAGAATGTAGTACATTTTAACAATAATCATAGAAGGAAATGTGAATGAAAATGGAGGAGAAATAATCCTGATGGGAGCTTAGAGGAAGATTGCAAAATGATGCTTTGATATTTTATGCATTGAAATTAATTTCAGTGTAAATAGTCATTAAGCAAGTATAGTTGTTCATAATGCTTAATGTTAAATCTTTAATAAAATATCTAAAATTAAGTCCCTAATAAAATATCTAGGCAGCTAGGTGGCTCAATAGATAGAGTGCTGGGCCTGGAGTCAAGAAGACCCAAGTTCAAATTTAGCCTCAGACACTTACTATTTATATGACCCAGTGCCAGTCACTTATTCTGTTTGCCTCAGTTTCTTCATCTGTAAAATGAGTTGGAAAAGGAAATAGTAAACCACTCTAGTATCTTTGCAAAGAGAACCTCATGGGGTCACAAAGAGTTGGATATAACTGAATCAACTGAACAATGAATAAAAATATTTAATTTAAAAATAAATTTTAAACTTGATTTAGGGGTAGGGATTGAATCTGCGATTTTAATGGTATAGAGAATTCCTAGGTGAGGAAGCTCCAATGCAAGTCATTTCTCTTTCTCTATGATTCAGTGTGTTTTGGAGTTACTTAGAGCAAAGATGCCAAAATGGATCCTTAGGAAATATATGACCCACACTCCCATTTGTGGCAGGAATCAGTTAAAATGAAATTTTAAAATGTTTAACTAAAACAAACATAAAATAAACAAAAGAAAAGAAAATCTATTTAATGGTAATTTGTGACTTTCTAAGTCAGTATGTAGGCTATAAGGACTAAAGTACAGTTTTGCCTGAGTTTCTATTTGAGTTTGACAACAGTGACCTGGAACGCTGAAGATTGTCATACAGCCAGGACTTGAAATCAGCCTTCCTAGCTTCAAAACCACCTCTCTATCCATTACCTAAATGCTAATTACAGATCAAAAAAGTGAGGGAGGTGAAGAGACTTCCCCAGCACCACACCACCAGTGGCAGAAACAGAACTAAAACCCTGTTCAGGTCATCCAACATCAACACCAGTAGGCTGTATACTACAGACATTTCACATCCCAAAAGAATAGTTGACATCTACAGAAAAAGTGAATTTAGGAAACCAGAAAAATCTTTCTGAATTTTAACCAAAGGTGTTTCCTTTTTATTCTAATCTGAATGCAATGTGATAATCTTTTTTCTGAGCCAACTGTTTTACTGGATAAATGTAAAGTGCTGCTGAATAAGTGAGGAAGAACACTTAAAAGCAGACCTCTGTATATCGGCCAGATGGTTACATTCCATGAAAGTGAATCTGTATGTGCTTTAAAAAAAAAAAAAAAGGAGTGACACTAATTTGAAGATACGTACCACAAAAGAAGGTTTAAGAACTTCAAGGACCTGTCATTTTATCCTTGTGGATAGTCCTTCCACCAAAGCACATCTGGAATTCTCTTTACCTTGGCAGCAATTTAACCAGAAGCAAACATCCACAGGAGATCAAAGACCGACAAGGAAGGAATGACACTCTTGCCCAGGAGTGAGGTGTGGTACTTCATTGGGCAGAACTTACTGACCCATATATAGAACAATGATATAACATCACACTGGATAATCTGCAGCCTTGATGGTTATCCTTTGAGTGCTTTTACAGTCTGCAAGGCATTTAGCCTCCCTAATATTCCATGCAGTTGTACTGTATGATCAGATAGAAGCAAAGCTTTTCATGCTGTACTGCTAACGTGTCTTGCAAAGTCAGGGCTGAGACGTGTTTCCATTCCAAATGATTCAGGCAGATTTCCAAGATGGCCTAACAGCACCCCTTTCAACTACTGGAGTTCTAGCAAAAGAGAAGGTGGAATCAAGAAAATGGCTTTAGAATAATAGCTAAAA
Source organism: Notamacropus eugenii (assembly GCF_028372415.1). Taxonomy (NCBI): domain Eukaryota; kingdom Metazoa; phylum Chordata; class Mammalia; order Diprotodontia; family Macropodidae; genus Notamacropus; species Notamacropus eugenii. Next base: position 71,660,959 of record NC_092872.1, read on the forward strand.
TGACAGTTGCTATGCATTTAAGTGTTGTGAGGAAAGAAAAAAAAAAAAACCTGAGGCTTGAAAGTGATATTCACTAGATATGCTGTAATACACTAATTTCCAATCCTCCACACACAAGCAGCGATTGGATGTAAAGAACTTTAATGGAGTCTTAAGAGCTCCTAAAAGAGAGCCCCTATAAAGACAGATCATCTTGACATTATGTTACAAACCTAATTGGTCAGTAAAAATGTCTCTAGAAAGGATCTCAAATGCAATAGAGCTCATTATAGGCCAAAATGCCTGCTTTAAATAGGGACTATTTTTGTAATATTTAAATTAATGAACGCCATTGTTTGTAATGGTGCACCTTTGGTATTACAATTTACATTTAGGGGAAACAACTTAACATCAAGGTAAGACATTTGTATTATCAGTCCTATGGGAGTATCAGAATTCTAGAAGGGAGCAGTGATGTAAATGAAAGAACTTCCCTCTTCATTCTGTTCAGTCCACACCCTCCTGGGGATTCTTAAGAAAACTGAAAATCATCAGTTCCCTCCATTATCTGCAGACTTGCTTGTGTTTAAATTTATGCAAAATAAAAGAAGCTAATTCTCCAACTCTTCCAAGAGATTAAACTGGATGGCATGTGGATAGAGTCCTTAAAAGACTTGAGAAGGGTCGAAAAGCTAATAAATAACTGAGGAGCAAAATTTGAATTCATGATTTCCTGCTTCCAGGTCCAGAACTACACTCATAATGTCACCTACCTGTCTTAACCATCTCCAGCTTTTAAGAGTAAGTCACACCAAACTAAGTGTGATTTCCTTTTGCGTTAGGGTTGAAACCTAGTAAATTGGAGGAATAATAAGGGGGATAGTATATGTTGATTTCTGCCCAGAACTGTGGAAAAAAATAGATACTGAAGATCTGCTGTTGGCTAAACAACCAAACTTCAAGAAGATTATGCAAAGGATCAACTGTCAACCTGAATAACAATTAACAATTTTGTAGCATTTTATTAATACCTTATTTCACTTGAGTTTTTCAACAAACCTGTGAGGTAGGGTACCATAGGTATTCTTACCTCCATTTTTAAAACAAGGAATATAAAGCTCAGAGAAGTTACTCAAGGTCCCACAGCCAGTAAGCATCAGAGGAGGATTCCAACTGGGGTCTTTTTTTTTTTCTCTACCTGCAACATTTATTCACTCTGAACCATACCACAGACTTCTGTCCTATAGTTAATTTTATTCCATAAACAGTATTGGTCAATGAATTAAGACATAAAAAGTAAACTTACCAAATTTATGAATAACACAATGCTGAAAGAGATAGTTAAAACCTTAGATGAAATTGAGACCATAGGACTATTATCCTTATGGGGCCTCAGAAATTGCTGAGGTACACAAAAATGTAGATAATGGGGGAGTTGGGTCCAAGGTTTAGCCTATTGCTCTGGTGTGATCATGGTTCAGAGTAGCAGAATCAAAACTCAAAATTATCTCAACAAAGCTGTAATTTTGAATCCAAAATCAACTAAATAAATTACATAGGGATCAATGCAAAATCTTACACTTAGGTTAAAAAGAAATCAAATGCACAGGTAATAGATAGGGAGAAAAGAATTATTAGTTGTTCCCATGAAAAGGATGTGAGAATTTCAGCTTGCCACAATCTCAAAAGATAATATGAACAGTTGCTTAAAAAGACAATGTACTCCTTGACGTCATTCAGTATGTCCAGATTATGAGCAGCAATCATTTTACTGTGCTCTTCCCCAATCAGATACTATCTAGGCTGTGTTCAGTTCTAAGTGCTGCATTTTTAAAGGATCATTAACAAATCAGAGTATGTTCAGAAGAAGGCAAAATAAATGACAAAGCGTTTGGAAATTATTTTGTAAAGAATATAGAGAAAAATAATTTGCAGGGCATGATGCTATCTTTAAATATATGATGGGATATTACACTAAGCAGAGTATTAGACCTGCTTGGTGGTGACTCAGAAAGCAGAGAAAAAACAAATTTTCAAATGAATGAAAGTTAGAGGGAACAAGATTTTTATATGGGAGGACTTTCTACCATCTATAACTGCCCAAAAATGATGGGAAGGATCCTATTTAGTGAGCTAGCAGTCACTGAAAGCATTCCAGTAGCACATGGATAATCACTGTTGGGTATTTCTGTATGAATGACAGTTCTGACAAGGTGATATCTAGGATTCTCTTCAAGTCAATGAGGTTTTATGATTCTATAATAAAGTGAAAATCCTTTTTTTCTTCAACTTCCTGTTTACAACATTCTTTCCAATATATCATTTCATTCTTCTCCTTTACTACTCCTAATCCTTTAGTTGGTAATGACCTTCCCTTTCAGCTATCACATAGCACTTTATTATAAAATAATTTGTAGCTCTCTAGGGCAAGAGTTCTTAATTTCTTTTTTCATCATGGTCCCTTTGGCAGTCTGATGAGGCTTATTCAACCCTTCTAAGAAAACATTATTCAGAGGACTGTTGTGAGGATAAATTAAGATAATGTTTATAAAGCAATTTGCAATATTTAAATATAAATACTATTATTATTATTATTAATGATTTAAGGGAATAAAATAAAATATATAGAATTACAAAGAAAACTGGTTATTTTGAAATAGAAATGTGAATGTTTTTCTCTTTAAGTAAGTTCATAGACCTCCCTAAAATATAACTGCTCTCAGTATTTACTAAATGACACTATATATTTTGTTTATCTGTGTTGATATCTCATTGCTCTCTTAGATCACAAGCTCACTGAAGGCAAGCACCACATCTGATGGAAATTTTACCTTTTTTATTTAGCAAAGTTCTCTGAATTCAACAGGCACTTAATAAGTATTTTAGATTGTATTATATTATATAATAGGACAGTGAGGTGGCATGGTGGATAGAATTCCAGGCTTCAAGTCAGAAGGACTCAATTTTCTGATTTCAAATCAAGCCTCACATACTGTGTAAACTTGGACAAGTCACTTCACCCTATTTGCCTCAGTTTCCTCATCTGTAAAATGAGCTGGAGAAGGAAATGGCAAACCACTCCAATATCTTTTCCAAGAAAACCCCAAATGGGGTCATGAAGAGTCAGACAAGATTGAAAAAATCATATTGTTGGCTAGTATTTACATGGTATTTAAGGTTTGCAAAGTGCTTAACAAACATGATCTCATTTTGTCCCCAGATAGCCTCGGGAGGAGTTATTGTGTTGGGTTGTGTTTCCTCTACCCTGTTAATTCATTATTGACCCCTCTGTTCCTTCATCAAGTCTTCTCATATACAGGTCTTGAAAATGCTAGGCCTTCCATAATTCTTATCTGCCTTCATGTTTGATTTGGTTTCTTTTCTATGGGTTATTTCACATACCCACAGCAAACTGAAGCAATTCCTTAGGTGATGATAACGAAGCGGGGGCTTACTCACTAATTTGGAGACAAGCTTCGAATTTCTCAACCTAGCATTCATCTTTCCTATTCCCTGTTCTCTTGGTATAGGCTGCACTTCAGCTGCAGCTATGATAATAGAAGGCTTCAAAACACTTCTTTGAAAATTTAGGGACTTCTAAAAGGCTTGAACACTCTGGATATGATGAAAGGAGACTCTCAGTGTCTTAACTTAAGCCATATGTCTGATTAAAAACAAAAAGACAAGAAAGGGAGAAAGAAAAAAGACTTTTCTTTTTCAAATTATGCCTTCACTTAATACATTTTATATTGTTTGAGTCTGTAGAGTATTCCCACTAAATTTTGTTTCTGATAGACAGAAAATTACAAACCCAGCATTAAAGCTGATTTGTGGCATCATGCTTTCTCATCAATATTGTCAAAACAGGAACAAATTTGAAACATAAAATAGGAAAAGGAATTTTTTGTTCACATTCTGATTGGATAAGCTTGAATCCAGTTTCAAACCATGGATAAACTTTAGACTTTGGGGGACAACAACAATGGGTTGGATATTGGTCTATGTTCATATTATAAAGACCAAAGGCTTCTATTACTTACATATGCATAAACATAGGTTTCTTTGCTTCCTATCTATAAGTAATATGGTTTCCTTTGCACAAAGGCTCCCTCCTAAATGGATCACATACTGATGGGTAGAAGAATGGGCAGTAAACTAAAGGTCACTTCAACATTTCAAATGCTTCCTTCTTCCAAGCTCAATGAAACTATTCGAAGAAAGATGAAAGTTTCTATCTGCACAATACTTGGTTACCCACAACCAGTGCATGTGGACATTACTTAACAGGATCTTGGGGAATTTAACTCTTCAGATATTATATTCTCTAAATAAAGAATTATATTCTCTCCTGTAAATCCCTCTTCCAAAAATTGTTTATCAGGAGTTGTAAGGTATTTAGTATCAAAGCAAGTCAAGGGCTTCAAAAGTCCAGGGGCAGAATTATTCCATTTCATGCAGCTAAGTTATTATTTCTCTTGTCTAAATCTACAGCAACCATAAATCAGGTCAAGAATACTAGTTTAAGTCTATTGTGTACCATATTAGGGGCAGCTAGGTAATGCAGTGGATAGAATGCTGGATTTATCTTCCTGAGTTCAAATCCAGCTTCATATACTTACTATCTGTGTGACCCTAGACAAGTCACTTAACCTTGCTTGCCTCCATTTCCTCATCTGTAAAATGAGCTGGAGAAGGAATGGCAAACCACTCCAGTATTTCTACCAGGAAAACTCCAAATGGAGCCACAAACAGTCTGACATGACCAAAAATGACTGAACAACAACAAAAATATCATGTTGTTAGAAGCTGCTAGGTGTATTGAAGAGAATACTGAATTTGGTTATTTTCTAACTGCAACATCCTGGACCAATCACTTAACATCTGCTTTTCCAGCAACTCCAAAGTGCTCATCTTTTAAGTCATTGATGAGTCGCAATCTGCGTCAGTTGAGGGAGTTCCCACATTGGGAGTATTGTAAGTTTATAAAAGTTCAGATTCATTGTGTTGATTTTTACTGCTTTCTTCAGTCTCATGGATAGTGTTTCTTGCCATTTCCAATAAGGATATAGCTGGCAACATTAGTAAAAGAAAATGATGATTCATTTTTATTAATTATATTATTCTGTGTATTACCTGAGAATAGGGTAAAATATTTCTTTATACTAGGTGTTTATATAAAATTGACTTCAATTTATCATTCCTTAATGAGAATAGTTTTTTATATCAAGCCTCTGTCTCTTTAAATCATTTTAAAAATATGGGAGATAAATATGCAGAGGTAGACAGATCTATATATGTATACATGCATATATATCATACATGTGTGTATATATGCATATATACAGACATATATGTATGTGTATATATATACCATAGTGCATGTATATATACATGTGTACATGTGTATATATATATATGTGTGTGTGTGTGTGTGTGTGTGTATGTATCATATTTTGCATGACCTAAAAGCAGCAAACTATTTCAACCTCATCCAAGATACCTTGTACTTTTTTCCATTCTGTAGCAACAAGTGGAAAACTTAAAATGTTTATTATTTAGGCATGGTTAGCACATCATCACAGTTACATCTGGGTTTGATTGTGAAAGAGCTATTTTACCAGAATTCCTGCTAACTGGCACCTCACCAGAGCTATAACTAGGGCAGGGCATCCAATGCTTTGCCTCAGGGTGCCAAAATATATTTATTCCCACCCTTTTGGAGCATATCATCTTGGGGAAATTCCATTCAGGGCTACTTGCTTTTAGTATGAGTTTTGTTATAGTTATATTAACTAAGATAAGAGTTAAAATTTGCCAGGTTCCCCGTTCATTTCCCCTTTATAGTGTCAACACCATCATTTAGGGCAATAATATCTCATATTCCCCTGGGTTTAGACAAGATAGATACCCACAATGACCACATTCTCTGCATATATTTGTTCTGCATTGATAATGTGACTATTTAAAGAGTAAACTCATACTTGAGATGTTATAACTGTCTAGAGAGAGCTAACTAGTCATGAAAGTTTTCTTAGTGCATAGCTAAATGAACCACATGAGACTCAAACATTCAAGTTTTGACTCAATAGCAATAAATTTAGGTCATGAAACATTTGAGAGAAACAGAATTAAATACTGAGCACTAGTTTTTAACTATTATCTAGTTATATTATAAATATTTCATCAAATGTCTCCTTAAAATCTAAGCTTTGGTGGGCAATGGACTACTTTTCAATAGAAGTATTAAAGCTGGATGATCCTTTTAAGGGATTTTATAAAAGAGAGTCCTGCTTTTGACACTGTCCTGGATTAGATGACTTTTAAGTTTTTTCCAACTTGTCTAAGAGTTGATGCATCCATTAAATCAGTCTTCTGCTTCAGGATGAACTGCACATTAAAACACTCCAGGCAGTTAGTTGGCCATCCTATTACTTATTGACCTAATGAGAAGAATTTCTGTACCTTCCCCAGGGAAATTTTTCTAGGATTTTACAACTCTTAGAAATAATATGAAAGTCACAGATTTAGAGTTAAAATGGTCCTCAGCAGTCTTATTTTTCAGAGAAGAAAGTTGAGGTCAAGAGAGTTCAGTGATTACATAAAAGGGTGTGCTCAAAATCACACAGGAGAGTGTGCTGTTAAACATTTAACAATGGGCTCTTCATGTAACACATTTTTAGTTTAATCTACATTTTTATGTTTTTCATTACTTTCTTAAGTCTAGACAATCAATAAAACAATAAATCAAGCTCTGATCCATAGCATTTCTGATTTCTAAGGTATAAATTCTCAGTCTAAAAATTAACAATCAATTCTCACAAGTCAATAGAGCTTACTCCAGAACAGCCCTGCTCAGGTATCAAATTCAGTGTGCTTCTCACTACATCACACTGCCTCCCAATTCCTTTAGTGTTGCTTGTTTTTTATGAAAAGGATAAACAGTCAAGCAAAAATAAAAATAATTATATCCCAAACTCTTCAAACAACTTAATCTGATTTGACCATTTGATATATATATATAGAGAGAGAGAGAGACACTCATGAGGTTTCCTTAAGTTCTCATAATTCAAAAACTTCCCTGTATTTCTGTAACTCCAAAACATGACCTGATGAATGTTCCATCAAGGATGGACTATGATTTATATGCAAATATACATAAAATGAAACATCTTTCTTCCTACAATAAAGACCCTCATGAATTTCTGTAGAAAGGCTACTCCTATAGAAAATGTAAAAATGGTAGAAAACTAATGAAAACAACTAAAAATTATTTGCCTTGTAAGATGGAGTACAAAAAAAAGAAGAAGAAAAATATGATTGAAGACCAGGCTAGTTCATTGTTATTTTTCAGACAAGTTTTTTTACTTCATGCTGCTAGAGCCATTAAGGCCCTAAAAAAGACCTCATATGAGGTCACAGAAGTTATGAGACTCCAAACACTAAAGTTGTTTTTGGTGGGGAAGGAAAGGAGGGAAGGCAAAATGTTTCCTCAAGATGTTCCTTTCATCTTTAGCTGACCCCACAAAGAGAAGAGAGAAAAAAAACTGGGAGAAAAAAATAAAGAGAAATACATTTTTTTAAAGAAGGAGGCCTATTATACAAATGGAATATCTAAGAAAATTATGTTAGTATTTTTTTAAATCCTTTTCCCCATTATTATTTCAGGCACTCCTACAGGTTCCTCTTGGGAGAAATGCTGCTGAGATCAATGATATGCCTTCTCAGCAGCCAGAGGCTGAGCAGGTTACAAAGGAGTGGATGCTGTCAGACTCAACTCACAGGTGGTTTGAATATAAAGCCTTGGTTTTGGCTGTCTGGCTATGTGCTCTTGAATTTAATGGAACCTGCACCTGGGGAATAGGAGAGAGAGAAAAGAGAGGAGCAAAGAATTTGGGGCATTCATGGTTAAGGGTGTTGATAGTTCACAGGAAGACAGCTATTTGCATTCCCCATCTAAGGAGCTGACAGAGCCCAGTGAACTAAAGAACAACCTGTGAACTCAAGGGAGTCCTCACCCTTAGGTGACCATAAGCAGTGATGGGGCCCAGCTTAATTTCTGTCATTTCCATGAAGCCTTCACTAACTGCTCCATCCCACATTGATTTCTCCCTTTTATGAACAATTACAACCCTTGTGATAGTGTACACTGAGGGTAGATACCTGGGTTTGGGGTCAGGATATCTGGATTTGAAATCAGGAAACCTAGGGTAGAATCCCAACTCTGACATTTATAAACCAGAAGTTTGTAAAGTGAGTAAGTCACGTTGCCATTCTGGGCCTCAGTTTCCTCATCTCTAAACTGGGGATAACAATACTTGCTACCTACGTCAGAGGGCTATGAGGAAAGCAATCTATAAATGTCAAAGTGCTGTACGAATTCTTATTTAAGGCAGAAAGAATAGCTTTCTGTAGCAGAAAGAATGCTGAGTGTGCATAAAAGAGAGACATGGGTTTGAATCCTGTGTCTGTCACCCTCTCTGACTCTGAGCGAGTCACTTCACCTCTCTCCTGCTCAATTTCCTTATCTGTAAAACTGGAAGAATAACAGGTGTTTATATTTCCTGTATTATAGGGATGCTATGAGATTCAGATGAAATAATCTATTGTAAAAAAAGGAAATTTTGTAAACCTTAAAGTACTGTATAAATGTCAATTTTATATAAATGTAAACAATTTCTTTGTCACACCTCTTTGGCACTTATTATTTCTTGAGTTAGGTTATTATTTAATTATTTTTGTGTGAGCAGGTTTTGTCTCCTCAAAGCAAATTTAAGCAGTCTGAAAAGTCAGGAACTATGTTTTATATTTCTTTTATTAAGAAATAAATTAATCATTATTATTATACATTATTAAATTATGGATTAAGTGAATTCATAAATATTCATTAAATTTCAATAAATGGGCATCTATTAAGGCATATTGTATGTGAGATACTAAGGATGCAAAGAAAAACAGAAGTATACAGATAAGTAGCCATAAAGTCATAGGATCATAGATTTAGAGCTGCAAGGAATTGTAGAGACCATGGAATCCAAGCCCCTCACTTTACAGATAAAGAAACTGATATTCACAGAGGTTTAATGACTTGCCCAAGGTCACACAGACAATAAGTGTCGGAAGCAGGATTTGAATTCAATTCTTCTTGTCTCCAAATATAGTGCTATACCTACTATGTCACTTAGTCATTTCAAGAAGGGAAGACATGTACTAAGCACTGAGTAGCTCAGAAAAGGCTTCCCATTGTAAATAATCAATAAATTCACGTAATCACGCGATGTAGTTTGTTGTTTTGAGGATGTTGCTTTAAACTTGGAAAATGTAAGCCACTATGGACATCTAATACAGGTTTGTTCGAAGAAATGGTTAAGTTTTAGAATTGTGTGCAAAGCTTTACAGGGATTAACAAGCATCTCATGATAAACAGTACTCAATAACGATCACCCTTGTGGGAATACTCACTATAAAAATTTCACAGGATGAGAAATCAGCACTTAAATACCTCTGTGTGTATATGAGTTTGTAAGAAAATTTGGAAAGGATCGATGTATTTATCAAAGTCATCCTGAGACACTGGTATAACACCTTAGAGATGTGGGAGTTGCTTTTCCTTCTCCATTTTCATCAAAATTTCAGTAAGGTGTGGGTCAAGCTTTTCACAACCAACTCTCTTTACTTCCCATCAACCACTGTTTCTCTAGTAACCAAATAGTAAAATAAATAAACAGACGACCTCAAATCCAGCAAAGCCAGAGACAGTTCCCAAAAGGACTCACCTTCTCTAGAAGCTCAGCTAGTATCAACCTCACTATTCCCTTAACAAATAGTTGGCTAAGTCAAACTTTGACCCCAAGATGTTTCCTGCATTTTTATCCCTATTATTGCCTTATTAATTTGAAAACCAGGCTTTTCAACAGACAAGATGGCTTTGAAACAAAATAATAATAATAGTACCTTTTCCAGATTTCACAACTTTTGCCCTCTTCACATTACCCTAGAGAAATATGATGAAGCTCTCCATGTAAAAGAAAAAAAAAAGGTGAGAAACAAGAACCAAATAAAAATAGCTAGAGTAGGAAAAGACACAGTTTCAGAGAAGTCAGACTAATACATAGGCTGTTCAGTGAATTTCTTTTGGATGAGGCTATATCATAGCATACATAGTTACTTTACAAACTAGTCTCCATGTGTATAAGGGCAAGTCTCCATTTATTCAAAGCCCAGAGTCAGAACTCTAAAGGAAAAGGAAGGTTAAAAAAGAAGGAAGGAAGGAAAGGAAAGGAAAAGGGAAAGGAAAAAAGAAGGGAAAGCAAGTGAAAGAAAGAGGGAAGGGAAGGGAAGGGAAGGGAAGGGAAGGGAAGGGAAGGGAAGGGAAGGGAAGGGAAGGGAAGGGAAGGGAAGGGAAGGGAAGGGAAGGGAAGGGGAGGAACATCTTCAAGAGTTCTTGAACATAGAGACCAGCATACCTTGTCATCAGTTCTTGGTTGGAACAACAGGTGGTAATACAATCCATCAATAAGCACTTATTTAATGCCTATTGTGTTCTGGGCATTGTCCTAAACAGATGATACAAAGAAAAGGCAAAAATAATCTTTGCCCTAAAGGAACTTGAATTCCAATGGGAAGATTAAATGAATGCATACAAAATAAATATAGAGAAGTTAGAAAGTATCTTTAGAGGGGGAAGATACTAGTAAGCTGGGGGGTAGGCTGCCAATAGAAGATAGCCTTTGACCTGAATAATGAAGAAATTAAGAGATTCTGTAATGTGGAAATTGAGAGACAGCATGCCCATCTGGGGGTTTGGGGTTGATTGTTGCAACTAGTCTTAGCTGACTGACCTTACCTTTATTCCAGGAAATGTTTTGTAGTTTTCATGTGTCTTTGTGCTATCTCTGTTTATTAGAGAGCTTCTTAAACTGAGATCTGTGTATGTATGTGCAAACACACATAATATATATATATTCATGTATATATTTTGATTACTGCATTTCAATATAATTATATATTTTATTTTCTGCATTTAAATCTGTTTTTTCTCCAGCCCAGATCAAGAGTACCACAAGAGCCACCTAATAGTTGTATGTTGAATTGCATACTTATCACCTAAGAAACTCTAAACCATTTGTTCTTCAACACAAGTTTTAAGGTGCTATTGAAGCAAGCAGCAAACTGGAGCTAACTAAATCAACCACAAGTTTGATGCTGTCTCTCTAACATCTCACCAATCTCGTTACTCTTTATTTTCCCAAATGGACCCTCAGTTCTAATGGAGTAAAATACCAAGACTCCCCAAGTCCAGTTTGCTCATTTTTACTGATGGTTCTGCAAAGCTATCAATAGGCATTCTTGTATTCTCACCAAAAACATTTCCAAAATCCCTAACTAATACCCACCACCTATCTAAGAGTCTCCTTACTCTATATGAGTCTGATCATTTCATTTATCCAGTAGCATAGTGAAAAATACATTCAAGTATAGGTGATATTTCCTACATGGAATATGTATGACTAAATACTCCTTTAATAAAAAATTATTTTATCTCAGTCATTGGGATAGAAATCTAGGACCTAAGATATCCATATCTGCCTTCCTAAAGATAATTTAACTTTTTCTAGATGACTCAGAATCATCATTACGAATATCATTTATTACATTGAACTCTAATACAAAGAATAAAAAAGTTCTATGAAGAATTTGACAATATATTCCAAATTAAATCAAAATATACTTTATTATTCAGTGATTTCTCAAAAGTAGAAATGGGAGGATAGTGAAAATTATGCTGGAAAATATAGCTTCATATTAAGAAATGAGATGATAAAGATAAATACAAGGATTTATATATCCTTCATATCCACAGGAGTCTCTCATTCATATAGCACAAATACCATGTTCATGAAAAGAGTCAGAAGATGCCAGAGGTGATGAGAAAGATTTAATATGTTTTTTTAAAATGAAATTTACCAAATGCAAATGGTCAGGGAATGATTAGTTATAGACACAGTAATCATTTCAGAATCTTTGTTTTCAACTACATCCTCATCCAGTTAGAGCTGTGATTAAAGTAAATATCATCTTAGAAGAAAATAAGATAGAACTTAGCAGCTACAACATTAAAAGATCAGAGGTCATGGAACATGATATTCCAGAAGACAAAGGGGCTAGGATTATAACCAATCACTTATCCAGCAAAATTAAGCATAATATATTAAGGGGGGAAATGACATAAAAAATCAAAGGATAAGAAAGAATAGTACACTGGGTACAAAAGGCATAGGTAGAATGGGGTAAATTATTTCATATGAAGAGGTACAAAAGACATGAGATGGAAAGGTGGAAGGGTGGCCTGTGGGCATCACTTGAATCTTACTCTCTTTAGCATTAGCTCAAACAAAGAACAATATACACAATCAATTGAATATAGAAATCTATTTTACCCAACAGGGATGCAGGAAAGGAGGAGATTAAGTAAAAGGGTGAAATGGGGACTGACAGAAAGGAGGGCAGATCAGGGAAGGTGGTAAACAGAAGTAAAACACTGGTAAGGAGGGAAAGGGTGAAAGGAGAGAGAAAAGTATGAACAGGGAGTAAAATAAGATGGAGAGAAAGACACAGTTAGTACTCATAACTGTGACTGTGATGGGATGAACTTTCCCATAAAATGGAAGAAGGTAGCAGAGTGGATTAAAACCATAATCCTACAATATGTTGTTTACAAGAAACACATCTAAAGCAGAGAAATACATAACGAGTAAAAGCCAAAGGATGGCGTAGAATATATTATACATCATCTGAAGTAAGAAAAAAAAGGCAGAAGGTAGCAATTCTGATCTCAGACAAAGCAAAAGCAAAAACAGATCTGCTTAAATGAGATAAGGAAGGAAACTACATCCTATTAAAAGGTACCATTAGACAATGAAGTAAAATCCAATACTAAACATATATACAATAAATGGTATAGCATCCAAATTCTTAGAAAAGAAATTAAATGAATTACAGGAAGAAGTAGATAGCAAAACCATATTAGTGGGGTACCTCAATCTCCCCTTCTCAGAAGTAAACAAATATAACCACAAAATAAACAAGAAAGAAGCTAAGGAAGTGAATATAATTTTAGAACAGTTAGACATGGTAGACCTCAGGTGATAGAAAGGAATATACCTTTTTCTCAGTAGTATATGACACCTACACAAAAATTGACCATGTTTTAGGTTATAAAAACCTCACAATCCAATGTAGAGAGGCAGAAATATTAAATGCATCCTTTTCAGATCACGATACAATAAAAATTATATGTAATAAAGGGTCGTGGAAAGATAGACTAAAAATTAATTGGAAACTAAATAATCTAATCCTAAAGAATGAGTGGGTCAAACAACTCATAGATGCATTCAGTAACTTCATCAAAGAGAATGACAATAATGAGACAACATACCAAAACTTATGGGATGTAGCCAATGTAGTCCTTAAGGGAAATTTTATATCTCCAAATGTTTACATAAATAAAATAAAGAGAGAAGAGATCGATGAATTGGGCATGCAACTAAAAAATAGATAGAAAAAAGAAACAAATTAATAATCCCCAATTAAATAAAAAATCAGAAATACTGAAAATCAAAGGAGAGATTAATAAAATTGAAATTAAGAAAACTATTGAACCAATAAAACAAAGAGCTGGTTTTATGAAAAAACAATAAAATAGATAAACCTTCGACTAATTTGTTTCAAAAGAAAGAAAGAAGAAAATTAAAAAATAAATAAACCAGTATCAAAAATGAGAAGGATGAATTCATTCACAATGAATATTAAATCTATAATTAGGAGCTATTTTGCTCAACTGCATGGCAATAAATCTGACAATCTAAGTGAGATGGATGAATATTTACAGAATAATTTACAAAATAAATTGCTCAGATTAACAGAAGAGGAAATAAAATATTTAAATAACTCCATTTAAAAAAAGCAAATTCAACATTTGTCATCAGTAAATTCCCTAAGGAAAAAAATGTCAGAGCCAACTGGATTTGTAAATTCTATTGGATATTTAAAGAGGAATTCATTCCAATGTTATATAAATTATTTGGAAAAATAGGTGAATATGGGGTCCTACCAAATCCATTTTATGATAAAAATGTGGTGCTGATAGCTAAAGTGGGAAGAGTCAAACCAGAGAAAGAAAATTATAGGTCAATTTCCCTAATGAATATTGATGCAAAATATTTAAATAAAATATGAGCAAAGAGATTATAGTATTTTATCATAAGAATAATACATTAAGACCAGGTGGGATTTATAAAAGAAAAGCAGGGCTGGTTCAATGTTAGGAAAACAGTATGGCAAAAACTAGGCATAGATCAGCATCTTAGACCATATACTAAAATTTGGTCAAAATGTGTTTATGTATATGATTTAACCATAAAGGGTGAGACTGTAAGCAAATTGGGAGAGCAATAAATTCTTTGTCTGTCAGATCTATGGAAAATGGAAGAATGACTTCTGACCAAAAAAGAGATAGAGAACATTATGAAGTACAAAATGAATAACTTTGATTACATTAAATTGAAAAGTTTTTGCACAAGCAAAGCCAATACAATCAATATTAGAAGGGAAGCAGAAAACTGGGAAACAAGTTTTACAGTCAGTGTCTCTGATGAAGGCCTCATTTCTAAAATAGAGAGAATTGAGTCAAATTTATAAGAATACAAATCATTTGCCAATTGATAAATGGTCAAAGGATATGAACAGACAGTTTTCAGATGAAAAAATTAAATCTATCTATAATCATATGAAAAATACTCTATATCACTATAGATTAGAGAGATGCACATTAAAACAATTCTGAAGTACCATATCAAATCTATCAGATTGGCTAATATCACAAAAAAGCAAAATGATAAATGTTGGAGAGGGTGTGGGAAAATTGGAACATTAATGCATTGTTGGTGGAGTTATGAACTGACCCAATTATTCCAGAGAACAATTTGGAACTATGCCCAATGGGCAACCTAACTACATCCAGCAATATCACTTTTGATCCAGCCATATCACCACTTAGTCTGTGTCTCAGAGATCATAAAAAGAGAAAAGGACCTACATGTGCAAAAGTATTTATAGCAGCCCTTTTCATGGTGGCAAAACATTAGAAATTTAAGGGATGCCCATCAATTGGGGAATGAATGAACAAGCTGTGATGTATGAATGGAATGGAATACTGTTGTGCAATAGGAAATGATGAACAGGCAGATTCCAGAAAAACCTGGAAAGACTTGTACAAACTAATGCAAAGTAAAATGAGCAAAACCAAGAAAACATTGTACACAGTAACAGTAACATTGTACTATAATCAACTATGAATAACTCAGCTCTTCTCAGCAATACAATGGTCCCAGACAAGTACAAAGGACTCCCAAAGGAAAATGCTATCCACATCCAGAAAAAAAAAAAACTGATGGACTTTGAATGCAAATTGAAGCAAATTTTCTTCACTTACATTATTCTTTTTCATAGTTTTCTTTTTTTTACCTTTTGATCTGTTTCTTCTTTCACAAATGTGACTAATATGGAAATATGTTTTACATGACAGCACATGTATAATCTACATCAAAATTGCCTAACATTTTAGGAAGAGGGGAGGAGGGAAAGAGAAAAATTAGGAACTCAAAATCTTATAAAAATGAATGCTAAAAATTATCTTGACATGTAATCAGAAAAAATACTATTTTAAAAAAGAAAGGAATGGAATTTTTAAAAGAAGAAAATTAGGTATAATTCTGGCAGTTTCAAGCCAACATATTTATATTTTCAATTAAATTTTTTTATTGATGGTTTCTGTTTTTATTCTTCAGCAATTTCCAAAGATATCGCTTCCCTACCTACTAAGTCAACCCTTGTATTATTGTTTTAAAAAGAAAAATGAGAAAAAGGGAATTCAGCAAAACTAAAAAACACATTCATTGTTCTGATAGCATATGCAATATTCCATATTCATATCCTCCCTATCTCTGCTATGAAGGGAACAAAATGAATTTCTCACCACTTTTCAAAGACCAAATTTTGTCATCATAATTACATAGAGTTCAGTTTCTATTTTTAGTCTTTCCATTTACATTATTGTCATCATTGTTTATGTTGTTTTCCTGATTTTGCTTATTTAACTCTGTATCAAATCATATATCTTCTCTTGCGTCTATGATTTTTTCATAATCACAGAATCTATATTTAAATAGCCTATGGATTTTGAAACATGAAATAGATAATTTTTATTCTTTCTCTTAGAAATTTTTAACAAATGCAAGAATTACCACAACAAGGGTGGTCAAAATAAATGTATAACGGATACTTTTCTACATGGACTAAGCTAAATCAAAATTACAATGTTAGAAATGAATCTCTGAAGACCACATTTTGACTTAGAAAACCACAACTTAACTTTATCTATGTTGTATTGTATTTTTAAAATTTTCTTAAACATTTTCCAGTTACATTTTTAATCTGCTTCCTAGTCCCAGGAGTTTTACTGGGCTACCAGCAGCCATGGGCCCTGAGTTTGACACCTCTGTTACAACAGAAATAGAAAGATACATGGTGACTATAAGTAGGTCATAGTGTAATATTAATAATGACCTGTTCACAAGAAATGATATAAAGTAAAAGACAGCATCGAGTATGTGTATGACAAGGAAAAAAAGGTAGTCAAGTTAAATAGCAAGACTGAAGGGAAATAGCTACACTGTCCCAGAATGACAAGGACAGAGATAAAATGACAAAGGCAAGATAGAATGAGAAAAAGGCCTCTAGTACATTGGGCAGGTCCTCTATGAAATATTTATGGGTAAGAATTGAATGAGATCAGAAGGCATAGAAGAATCACAATCTGTGTTGGTAAAGGGAGCACCCAGACTGATGAAATCCTGAATCCATCAAGGAAGCTGTAATTCAGCAATGCCCTCAAGGACTATTGTGGTATGTTGAGCTATTTGCCCTTTCATTAAATATCCCTATACTGCTGTGCTTTTGTAGGTTTTTATGTCTGATTTTTAACATTTTTCTGCCACTTCCTTTGCTATCTGCAGTTCTGCCATTAATAGGACTCTTTCTTCTCCTTTCCATTTTTCTTTTTTACCACATCATTTGTGTCTAATTCTTTAAACTGTTACTAGACTGCTTTTTCACAAGCCTTCTTTGCTGTATTTTCATCCAGGTCACACCAGTTAGCAGTATATGTCCTCCAAAACTACATACTAGGCTCTCTTCTCTTCTCCCTCTATATTATTATGCTTGGTGATCTCATTAGGATCCATGGATTCAATTAACGTCTCTATGCAGATGATTCTCAAATCCTTCACCCATTCCTAATCTCCTCCTGAGACTCTTTTTCACACCTCCAACTAGATACAAACATCAAATTGAGTGTCTCATGGACATCTTAAACTCTATATGTCTAAAACTGAATTAATTATCTTTCCTCAAAATCCTTCCCTCTTCCCAATTTCCCTATTATTATTCAGGCAACTACCATCTTCCCATTCACCCAGGCTCACAAACTAGGTCCCCACTCTCTCTTATATCATCCTCATTACCCAATCAATTACAAAGGGAGATAGATTCTGCCTTCACAAAAATTTCTCATATATGCTTCCTTTGTCCTCTGACAGAGCCGCCATCTTGGTGAAGGTTCTGGTGCCTGCTACCTAGACTATTATACTGCAATAACCTTCTGGCTGGGACGCCTGTCTCAAGTCTGTAGCAACTCCAGTTCATCTTCCACTCATCTATCATAACCTTCCATAAGTGCAGGTCTGACCATGTCATAACCTACACTTTAGGACAGATTCCCATTCATTGAATTCCAATAGCTCCCTATTACTTACACAATGAAATATAAAATCTTCTCTGACTTTTTTTAAAGACCTTCACAACCTGACCTCTTCTAACATGTTACTCCTTTCCATGTACTGCACAATCTACTGACACTATCCTTTACACAAAGCATACCATTTTCCAGCTTACATGTATCTTCAATTACTCCTCCCTAACTAAAACTGGAATTCTCTCCCACTTTCTGGTCCCTAGCTTTCTTGAAGTCCCATATAAAGTTCCACCCTCTACAAGAAGCCTTTCACAATCCCTCTTAATACTATACTAATGCCCTTCCTCTGAAATTATTTCCAATTTTTCCTATATCTATCTTATTTTTACAGTCATTTATACATTGCTTTCCTCATTAAGTTGAGAACCCTATGAGGAGAGTCTTTTCTTGCCTTTTTTTTTTGTATCTCCAGTGCTTGGCACCGTGCCTGGCACATAGTAGGCACTTAATAAGGTTTATCAACTGGTGGTCTAGAAAGGCAGTTAATCAAACCTCTTAGAACTGTATGTGTATAAATTAAAGGCTCTGAATAAGCACATAAATGGGTGTCCTATGGGGGAAAATATACATGGGCTTTGTGAGAGTATTTCAACAATTTAGCAACCTTGATCTACACCCTGACAGAGGTCTTTGCCATTTCTTATGTAGGTGAAGTTGCCAAAAATTTGACAACTAGCTAAGTAGGGCATTCCCAAATATTAACTTCCATTTTGTCTATGTACTTCTTTTTAAGTTTTTTAAAGTCCTTTTTAAAGTCTGTTTTGCCAGTTACATTAAAAACATTTCAAGGATATTAACTAGGTAGCATATTCTAGCAAATACCATGATTCTTCCCAATTAGCACTGTATTTTGCAAGCAGTGGAATGTCAGAATATTATTGTTGATGGACTAATAGATTATCAAAGTGACCTCACCCCTGATAAAGGTAAATCTATTACAATGAACTTCAAACAGCTGGAATTTCTTATCCTTGAAAAAATTTGCCCCTGCTTCAACCGTTCAGACAATAGAATATCCTTTATACTTTCTATTTCCCCAAAATATTCCTGCTGTCTATACTTGATATAATTTAGTGTGTAAGATATTATAACCTCAGTGGTGTACTATAAAATGAAGGTAAAGAGGAAGAGCAAAGAAAACTAGACAATAAAAATGGTTTTTAACATTTCATTACAGATTCTTTTGAGAAGCTTAGAGGATCCTATTCACATCAGATTATTCTTTAATTTTTTGGCTTAAAGATTAATATTATGCTTTTTTATTCCGCCTTTCTTTTCTTGATATTGCTTTCTCTGTGAAGCCCACATTGGTTAAAACCCTAATTAGAGAATAAAAACATGCAGTAAATTATTTTCAATATGGCTAAAACTAAGCTGTCTTAATAATAAAATCCTCTTTGTAAATGAATTTAGAACATTCACAATAATGATCCTTCTATTGAAACTGATAGCACCATTTGGAATTATAATGATTTCATATATTTTTCTACACAAAGGAGAAAATTAATTTCTGATAATGATTTTACACTCCCCACAGATTTAGCATAGATCGAGGAATAATTTGTAATAATTAAATTCTCTATAGTACAAAACATGAAAGCAGAATATGAATGTGTTATGGTCAAAGTCGTACTGTATATTAAATATTCTCAGTTTAATATGGAAAAAAAACATGAAAATATCAACAAATCCATATATCTCAAGGCCAATAGGTATCAGGATGATGGCATAGCATATTTAGAGAGCATTAGACAGCAGGAAGACAGAGCAGAGAGCAAAACTATTGAAAATCAAAACTTATCTAAAACAGGAGTTCTTGACCTTTGTTGTGAGTCACAGAACCCTTTGGCAATATGAGGAAACCTATAACCCCTTCTCAAGACAAGGTTTCTTGCCTATGTTCATAATTAAAGAAAATGGTTCATTTCAGTTAGAGGTTACTGAAAATAAAGATGTATCTTTTTTCTATTCAAATTCAACCTGACCTCTCCCACCAAAATCTATCCTTAGACCTCTATGAGATCTGTGGACCCCAGATTAAAAACTCCTAGTCTAAAAGAAAATGAAAATATCCTTCCTCTTTTTTTTCAATTTTCTTTTGTCTTTGTTGCTTTTTCAAGCAATCAACCAACATTTTTTTTTTTTTTTACCACTTAAATATACCAGGCACTACATAACATTCTAAGAATACAAAGTGAAAGCCCTTTAGTCTAGGTACCTATAGTTTGGGGATTTCTCACATCATTTTTTGTTTGTTTGCTTGCTTTTTTTTTTTTTTTTTTTTGTAGACAGACACATTTTCTCTTATTTAGCCTAGTAAGATTTGGAAGCCAGGGAGTAAAACTAAGCAAAGTTGACTTTAAAAAGGACAGAATGGTCCTAATGCATGTGTACAAGATCAGCCTAAATTATTCAGGTATGATTTTTAAAATTAATTTGTTATCTAAACAATCTATTTTCTCACCTTTACTAATTTTTTATGATGATGGTTTATATCAATTATTCCCTGGATGAAAGATAAAATTTTTCTACAGCAGGCTATGTCTTTATAGTTATACAATTGAAAGGTAGGAAATATATAAAAATATTTCCTTCTATTTCTTATTTATTACAAAAGAGCATTTGATTTGCAACACTAAAATATCACCATTAAGCCTCTCCTCCAACAAGGTAACTGCTGTGCCATGTTAACAATATAGGGGACTCCTTGACAGATGCTACCGAAGGGAAACTTTGTCCAATTATAGTCTAATGAGTAAGTGAGGCATGCTTGCTAGTGGTACTTGGCACTATCATGAAGGATTTCTAGCACATAAGAGGTGCTTGTTGATAGAAGTCGTGCACAAAGTCTAAATGCAAGAAGGCAAAGTTCGCTAGAGTAGTAGTGTCAAAAAGAAAACCATACATAAGGATACCTACATGCTGCATATTAATTTAGAATACCATATAGTAACATTATCTATGTTCTGCTGTACTTTTACTTTTTTGTTAAATATTTCTCAATTACATTTTAATCTGGTTCAAGGAAGAGAATTTGGCATGT
Organism: Notamacropus eugenii; assembly: GCF_028372415.1. Taxonomy (NCBI): domain Eukaryota; kingdom Metazoa; phylum Chordata; class Mammalia; order Diprotodontia; family Macropodidae; genus Notamacropus; species Notamacropus eugenii. The sequence continues at coordinate 71,681,850 of NC_092872.1, forward strand.
CAGACTAGAGGTTCCTTTTTTGTAGATGATGTGCTAATTGTAATGAGTCTTGAAATACATCTCACTTCAGTGAAATGCATAGCAATTCAAAGGACACTGGTCTAATAATCCACATAGGAAAAATTAAGTAGATGAAAAATTCATATTGCCAACACCGTGATGCACAGTTACGTGGTTAGTACATTGGTTTACTTTGTCTGTATAAATATTTTGGATAGACATTCCAAGGAGACAGTGAGCTGGGTCCAGAATAAGATCACTGATTAGATTGCATTTCAGAGTCTGTGTAGCACCAGTTGAAATTATTTTGTGGAAATTCTCAAAAGTAATATCTTTAAGGAATTTTGAAATATTAGTTATAAACTTTTTAAAGTTATTATGAGAGATGAAGTATTTTAAATATCAATAGGACAGATAATGATAAATCAAGATATTTCTATGTTTCATATAATTTACAATTACCTTACAATGACACCAGAATGTTGTTACATGATCATAATGCTAAGTCCTTCATAAAACCTGATGTTATCTTCATGAAACAGTGCAGGTTATATCACAGCATCATAGACTTAGAGCTAAAAGGGACCTTATAGGTAGGTCACCTAGTTTAAACCTCTCATTTTACAGATGAGTAAACTGAGGTACACAGAGGTTAAATGACTTGAGTAGAATCACATGGATTACTGAGAGATCTTCTCACTAAAATCTAATCACCCGGCCAAGCTGTTTAATCATTTTCAAATTGAATTAATCCATCAGGCTTTAACCAATTTAACCATTTAACTAATACTGGGAAAATATGAGTGCTCTACTGGAAAGTGGAAGGCCCTATTTTTGTAACATATTTGCTCCCCAAACAATGCCTACCATCTTTGTGTGGGAGAGTAAGGGGGAGGGGGTGTATAAAAGGGAATTAAAGGATCAATTATGTTGGACACAGCCCATCAAAAAGTAATTTTGAGGTAAAGTGGTAGATGATTATCTCTGGCTCCTTAGAGCTAGTATCTTTTCTTCCATTATAAGGAGCAAACAATTTAAATTCTAATGACTGCATCGAACAATGTTCATTTAAAACACATATTGATGATCCACCAGTGACAAAGGGTACATATTTGTATGTGAGATCACATATGTGCTTTAAGAACACACTCCTTTTAGATTTTGCTAAAATGGAGAGGATTTAAAAACTGAATTATTACAAAGTCAGCAGAAGAGAAAGTCCTACAGTATAATTTCACTTCGGGTTTTTATTGCTTGTACAATGTGTCCATGGATGGCCAGGACAGAAGGAAGAGGGAGAAAGGGAGAATACAACATTGCAATTTTAAGTCTCAGGATAATGTTACATATGGGAAAATAGGTAACATGGGACAGGTTGCTTACTCAAAATTTCAAATAAAGGTATAGTGACCTCAGAGTGGAGCTATAAAGGCAAGATAAGCAAGGAAATGGAGCAGGAAGTTCCTGGACTTCAAAAATCAAATAGCTGTTCATGAAAACTCCATCAAGACAAATTGCCTGTGATCCTTAGGACATAGAAAAAGCCTGTGAAATCTGCTCTAATTGGGAAAGTGCAGTTAATTCAAACTCACAAGCATGCAAAAATGCCATTGTTTCACACTAGAGGTCACCCCCGGTAAGAAAATATAATTGTAGCATCTTTTATTTTTCCCCCTGTAGCTGTTACAATATTGAAGAGCCATCTCTTATTACAAAGAGATTGGATTTTTATGAGACCGATATGCTAAGCATATTTCTAGCCAAGGAAAAGACTGCATTAAACAGGATTCACTCTTTCACATTAGGAAGAAACAGGTATATTGACCGTATGCTCTGGGAGACAATATTCATTATATCATATCCACTGACTTATTTCCAAGGAATCAACTTCAATAAATAGCATGCCAACAGCTCTATCATGAAATAATGTGCTGGATCTATTACGGGGACTGATATTAGATGTGTCTTGTAAAGATAATAAAAAGTAACCCAGTCTTCTGTCAACAGAAAGCAGGTATACTATGTTATGTATTTGGCCAAGTATTTGCATGGTTATTTGAAGTTGCAGAGTTGATTGTATCAAAAGGATTCAGAGTTGGGATTTAAGCCAAAAGTCTTCCCCTGCTTTTTTAAGAATTATAAGCATTTAAGATGATCTTCTCAATATCCCATTATTAAAACCTTGTGATGTTAAGTTCAATCTATTAAAAATTATTCAAGTACAGATAGGATTCCAATTTTTAAAACTCTTTTTAAGTACTCTAAAAAATAAGATGTGGCTCTGTTGACACAATTAAATTTTTCTTGTTTGAGGTAGTTAACCTGAAATCTAGGTTAATTTCGGATTAGAATCTAGGATCTAGGATCCTAGGCTCATAGATTAAAGTTGAAAGGGACTTTAGAGTCCTTCACTCCCTACTCTGCTCCTACCATTTTACAGATGGAAAACTAAAGCCCAGAAAATGAAGGAAAGAAGGGAGCATTTAAATGCCTACTATGTGTCAAGCACCATGCTAAGTACTTTTTACAAATACTATCTCCGTGATCCTCACAACAACCCTGAGAAGTAAATGCTACATAATCCCCATTTGACAGTTGAGAAAATTGAGCAGAGGTTAGGTAATTTGCCCCAGGTAATAGTTAGAAATGTCTCATGCCTGTTTGAACTTAGGTCTTCCTAAGTAAGGGTCACGCTGCCAGTGAGTGTTTGAGGCATGATTTAAATCCAGATATAGAGCAAGTAGAGTACTATGTAGAGAAATATGAATAGCACTGGATTGCAGGTCAGGAGACCTGGGTTCTAGCCCCGCTTCACTACTAAATAACTCTGAGATCATGAACAAGTCAGTTCACCTTTTTGAGCCTCAGTTTCTCCATCTATAAAATTAAAGAGTTTACCTAGAACAGGAGTTTTTAAACTTTTGTGTACCCTGGACTCATTTGGTAGTCTGATGAAACCTATGTACCCCTTCTTAGAATAATGAGGTTTATTTTAATGCATAAAGTAAAAAGAGGCAGTGGATAGTGTGCCAGCACTGGAGTGAGGAAGACTCTTCTTCCTGGGTTCAAATCTGGTCTCAGATACTTACTAGCTGTACGACCCTGAGCAAGTCACTTAACCCTATTTGCCTCAGATAACTCATTTTTAAAATGAGCTGGAGAAGGAAATGTCAGAATACCCCAACATCACCACCAAGAAAACCCTAAATAGGGTCACGAAGAGTGGGACACAACTGAAATGATACAACAATAAAAAGTGTATATCAGATAATAATTATATTCAAATATATTTATCAGTTTTTTAAAAAAATACTTCATGGATCCCAGGTTAAAAACTCTAAACCTAGAGGATGGCTGAGAGCCCTCTCAGCTCTAAATTTCCATGGCTCTAAGTATAGTTTAGTCATCTACTCTTAAAATAATTCCATATAACTATCTGTCTGGTTTTCCCAACTCCTATCCTCCTAAACACAACTCCTTCCCATTATGTCCCAAGTGCATTTCAGCTCAGGAAGCTGATCCAAAGTACAGAGCACAGCTGAAGTCCAGAAATGTGACTGTGTTAAATAAAATTAAGCTGACAGAATCAGACCACTGGGTTTTGGTCACTCAGATTTTGGATGGTTTGAAATGATAATGTGCCAAACCTCCTTGGGTAGTCAGTGAACCACACTATCCACCATCTCCCTGAACACTCCAGGCAATTACCCATCTGGCATTTTTTCTGGCTTTCCCAGCTTGACTTGAATGAGGTTGTTCAGCTGAAAGTGAACTGTGTGTGTCCAACCTGAAACACAGTCTCCTGTGGTCTTTGTGTCATGCGATTGCTTGCATCCTGAGCCACTGACTCTAAATTCGAGCCAAGTAATGGCCACCAACTGGCAGTAGACTGATGGGGGCAATTCAAAGGAGTAGGGAAAGAACTAGACAAAAGGCATGAACCTTACTCTCAACTCCAACACAAGGAAGCTATGCTACTTTGGACAAGTAACTTAGCTGCTAGCTGCTCCAAGCCTCGGTTTGCTTCTTTCTAGAATGAGGGGTGCTGTGTCCCTGAGGTCCCTTCTAGCTTTAACATACTACAGTTCTGAGTAAGAAAGTACACTCTGAAGACATATTCAGATACATGTGTTCAAATAATACTGGGGATGGAATGAACAGAAGCAATACGATGTCTGTTTATGATTTCCACATTTGCAGAAGACTTCATAATTATGAATTTACCCTCACAATAACCCTTGACATGGGCAAGTGACAAACATTAATTACTTCTGCTTTGCAGGGGAAGGAAGGAAGGCACAGAATGATTAAGTGATTCATCAACTGTCTACCAAAAACAAGAGTGGGGCTGAGACTAGAAATTCATCTAGGTTTTGCCAACCTCCAGACTTTTCCAAAGTTTCAGTCAGTTCAATCTATTGAGCACCTACTATGTGCCAGGCATTTTACTAAGAACTAAGGATGCCAAGAAAAACAAGATATTCCCTCTCTCAAGGAATTCACAACAGGCAGACAATTATAGACAGTTATCACTTTACATAAATTCATATTATGTATATTCTTCTTTATATAAAGAATTCTAAGGAAATCTGCATTTCCAAAAAAATATACCCATGTTAACTTTACTGTACAGTACTGTGTTCTCTCTCTGCTTCTGCTTCTCAGCTCAGGGGCCTCCCACCCTCTCCCACCACAAGAAAAAAACTTTTAAAAAGCCTAAAAAATAAAGAAAAACCCTCCAAGGGAAAGCAGAACAATGGATACTCAGACCACCACCATGGCCTGGAGGCTTGACTTGCAATCTCTACTGATAAGAGAGTTCTTTGCCTCAGTTTACCCACCCTTCCACATATCTAGACCTTCATATGTTGTTCCTTTTTCAGTCAGTTTTTCAGTCTGTCTCTGGTCCATATGCAGTACCAAGTGTCTTTCCCCAGCCCTGTATGTTATCCATGTTGCATGTCAGCTCCTGACTGTGTCTGTGTTCAGCCCTGACTTGGCTGTTGCCTGCCTCTTTCTCTTCTTCCTCTCAGCTTGGCCAGGTCCCCATGCCTGGTCCCTGTTCACTTCTGTTCCTTCTCCTACCGTTGCTTCTCTACCCCTAGCTCCCAAGTGTTCTTGAATAGTGTTTTGGCTCTCCCCCTCCACAGGTGCGTAGCCTCCTTCCTGCTTCTCTCCCACCCCTTACCCATGTCCAGGAAAATTCATATTAAGTACAATGGAATCATCCACTTAAATAAAGCAAGAACTGTCTGTGTGTACCAACAAACTTCATGCAGAACAAATTAGAGATTTCAACAAAGAAAAGTCACTACAATTAAGGAGGAAAGGAAGATAGAATTTCATATAGGTCTTAAAAGAAGGCAGGGGAGCCAAGAGACAGACAAACAGAGAAAGAAGTCCAGTCAGTGAAAACAGCACACAGTAGGTACTCATATGCTTATTGACTGTGTCTTGTGAGACACAGCAAGGAAGTCAGAGTCACTGGATCAAAGAATACAGGGCAGAAGAGGAAGGAGTGAAAACCACAGGGAGGGGCCAACAAATGGAGGGCTTTGACTACCAAACACGTGGTTTTGTATTTGATTCTGGGGGTAACAAGGACCTGCTGTCCAGGTCTTCCACCAATTGGGCAGTTCTTAAGAAGCAGCTGAGACCCACAGCCCTTACATTCACATCTTAAATCACAGTGCCCTGCTCATCAGAATTGTGAGATGGCTGCTGAGTCTGACAGTGACCCACAAACAGTATATTAGAAAAACTGCCCACTGTTAACATAAACCTGGTTTCTGGGTACCAGAAGAAAGGAAGTCCTAAGGCACTCAGAGGCTGATTTATTGGCAGAACATTGATACTTACTATAAGCTGCAGGGGAAGAAAAAAGTGACAATAGGGGCACTGAGAGGCAGAGGCAGAGTATTCAGTGAGGGAAAAAGGGTGGTAATCTCAGGTGAGCAGTCCAATAGGGCTCTAGGGCATGCTTATAGGGAAGGGTAGTTTCTCTTGACCTCCACCAAGAATACAAACTACACATATGATCCTGGGGTCAGGTATGAGTGCAGGGGCTTTTTAAGGCTGTACTATGGGTTAAGGTCAAGTATTATAAAAGGTTAACAGGCTAAGATGTTAGGTTCCAGTAAGGGGGCCCTGAGTTGGTAGGGTCAGACCTTTCCTTTTTTAAAATTTATTTATTTTTTAGTTTTGAACATTCATTTCCACAAGATTATGAGTTCAAAATTTTCTCCCCATTTCTCCCCTCCCCCACCCCAAAACACCATGCATTCTGATTACCCCTTCCTCCAATCTGCTCTCCTTTCTATCACACCCCTCCCTTCCCTTATCCCCATCTTCTCTCTTTTCTCATAGGGCAAGATAGATTTCTATACCCCATTACCTGTATTTCTTATTTCCCAGTTGCATGCAAAAACATTTCTCAACATTCATTCCTTAAACTTTGAGTTCCAACTTCTCTCCCTTCCTTCCTCCTCACCCATACTCACTGAGAAGACAAGCAATTCAATATAGGTTTTATATGTGTAGTTTTGCTAAAGACTTCCATAACAGTCATGTTGTGAAAGACTAACTATATTTCCCTCCATCCTATCCTGCTCCCATTCATTCTATTCTCTTTAGACCTTGTCCCTCCCCTAAAGTGATTACTTCTTGTTACTCCTCCTCCCATTTGCACTCCCTTCTATCATTCCCCCACCCCACTTATCCCTTTCTCTCCAACTTCCCTGTAGTGTAAGATAGATTTTCATATCAAATCAAGTGAGCAAGTTATTCCCTCCTTAAGACAAATGTGAAGAAAGTAAGCTTCACTTTTCCCTCTTACCTCCCCCCTTTTCCCCTCTATTGACAAAGCTTTATCTTGCCTCTTTCATGAGAGATAACCTGCCCCATTCCATTTCTCCCTTTCTCCTCTCAATATATTCCGCTCTCCCCTCTTTGATTTTCCTTTTTTAGATATCATCCCTTCTTATTCAACTCACCTGTGTTCTCCATGTGTGTGTGTGTGTGTGTGTGTATGTAATCCCTCCAACTACACAAACACTGAGAAAAGTCTCAAAAATTACAAGTATTATCTTTCCATGCAGGAATGTAAAGAGTTCAACTTTAGAAGGTCCTTTATGAGTTCTCTTTCCTGCTTGCCTTTTCATGCTTCTCTTAATTCTTGTGTTTGAAAGTCAAATTTTCTGTTCAGTTCTGGTCTTTTCATCAAGAATGTTTGAAAGTCCACTATATCATTGAATGACCATTTTTCCCCTCTAAAGTATTATATTCAATTTTGCTGGGTAGGTGAGTCTTGGTTTTAATCCTAATTCCTTTGACTTCTGGGATATCATATTCCAAGCCCTTTGATCCCTTAATGTAGAAGCTGCCAGATTCTTTGTTATCCTGATTGTATTTCCACAATACTCCAATTGTTTCTTTCTAGCAGCTTGCAATATTTTCTTCTTGACCTGGGAACTCTGGAATTTGGCTACAATATTCCTAGGAGTTCCTCTTTTAGGATCTGCTTCAGGAGGTGATTGGTGAATTTTTTCAATATTTATTTTGCCCTCTGGTTCTAGAACATCAGGGCATTTTTCCTTGATAATTTCATGAAAGATGTCTAAGCTCATTTTTTGATCATGGCTTTCAGGTAGTCCCATAATTTTTAAATTGTCTCTCCTGGATCTATTTTCCAGGTCAGTTGTTTTTCCAGTGAGATGTTTCACATTAACTTCCATTTTTTCATTCTTTTGATTTTGTTTTGTAATTTCTTGGTTTCTCATAAAGTCATTAGCTTCCATTTGCTCCATTTTAATTTTTAAAGAACTATTTTCTTCAGTGAGCTTTTGAACCTTGTTTTCCATTTGACTAATTCTGCTTTTTAAAGCATCTTCTCCTCATTGGCTTTTTGGACCTCTTTTTCCAATTGAGTTAGCCTATTTTTAAAGGTGTTATTGTCTTCAGCATTTTTTTGGGTCTCCTTTAGCAAGCTGTTGACTCGTTTTTCATTATTTTCTTGCATCTCTCTCATTTCTCTTCCAAATTTTTCCTCCACCTCTCTTACTTGATTTTCAAAATTCTTTTTGAGCTCATCCATGACCTGAGACAATTGTATATTTATTTTGGAGGTTTTGGATGCAGAAGCTTTGACTTCCTCTGATGATATGTATTGTTCTTCCTGGATGGAAGAAAATACCTGTTCACCAAGAAAGTAACCTTCTATTGTCTTATTTTTTCTCCCTATTTTGGGCATTTTCCCAGCCAGTTACTTGACTTTTGAGGCCTTTGTCAAGAGGAGGGTATATTTTAGAGACCTGTAAGTTCTCAGTTCCACCAAGGTACACAATCAAAGGAGAGGAGTTTACTCTTTTCCTGGCCTGCACATTGGTCTGGGAGCAGCCAAAAACTTTTGTCAAGTCAGACCTTTCTTAAGGGGGTTCTGAGAGTAGGGATACTCTTTTGTACCTGTTTCTGACCATATGACCAGCTAGGTGGGATGTCTTCACCTTGCTGGCCACCAGAGAGGCTTATCACAATCTCCCCAAAGAACATAGCAGGGAGTAGGGAGTGCCCCACTGGTTACAGGACCAAGTAGAACATGGACTGAGTAAAAAAAGAATTAAAGGGGTTTCTGGGGATGTATGAAGTCTTTGTGGGTATACACCATTCATAGCATGCTAATATCAAAGGATCACATAAGTACTATATACACTACAAAGAACCACAAAGTTTGCTGCATATGGATCCTCATTTAAGAAAGATTAATTTAATCAAGTGCTCCTGAATGAAGGTAGAGAGAATCATGTAACAATTCTATCTAGGTCCATGACAAATTTACATTACCCAACCTCAACTGGGATCTCATTGTTGCTTGGTAATCCTTCCGCTCCTCCCTTATCAACTCACTATTCCACACTATAGCAGTATTTCCAGATCTTTTCATCCATTCATCTTCAGCCCACCATCCCCTCAGTTTAGGATCTTGCCTCCTATTTTCAGGAAAAAAAATAAGACCATCCATCATGAGCTCTCTCTTCTCCTCTCTTTCTCATCTCATTTCACTCAGATGATGCCTTCTGGATACCTCTATCTTTAGCCCTGTCTCATGTGATGAAGTGGTCCTGCTCCTTATCAAGTTAACATGTGCAAGTGATACCATTCCATTCTGTCTCGTCCAACAGATCATCCCTCTGGCAACCCTGCTGTCACTTATTGTCCATCTCTCCCTGCCTACTGGTGCCTTTCTTACTACTTATAAACATGCCAATGTCTCTTGTACCATTAAAAAACCATCCCTTACTACTTCCATTCCTACTATTATCCTCTATCTCTTCTGCCCTCTTTGTTCAAACTCCCTAAAAAGGAGTATATTCTTTTTAAATTGATGGCTCTACTTTCTCTCCTCTTACTCACTTCTTAGTCCCTTGCAATCAGACTTCTGACCTCATCATTCCTCAGAAAACTGTTCTCTATAAAGTTACTAATATCTTCATTTGCCAAATGCAATTCTTTTCTCAATCTTCTGTTTTATTGACCTTTCTTTAGCCTTTCATGAAGTTGATCACTCTCTTCCTGATACTCTGCTGTCTCTAGGTTCTGAGACACTTCTTTCTCCTGGTTTTCCTCCTACATCCCTTCTCAGCCTCCTTTGCTGGATCTTCATACCAATCATTCCCCAGGTCCTCTTCTCTTCTCCTACTATACTTCTTCATTTGATGATCTCAACAACTTCCATTGATTTAATTATCATCTCTATACTAAAGACTCTCAAATCTATCTATAGATAGATTGTTGACCTTTAATCTCACATTTCCAGCTACCTTTCAAACAAACTTGATGTCCAATAGATGTCTTAAACCCAACATGTTACAAAAAGCAAGTTGTATGTTTGCCCCCTCCCTAGCTCCTAACTTCCCTAGGATTGTAATGGGCTATCCTCCCCAGTCCTTCAGGCTTATGACCTAGGTGTCATCCTTGACTTCTCACTATTCCTCATTCTCCATAATCTATTGCTCACCAAGGCCTATCAATTTCATTTTTTTCAGTTTTTGAATATGTTCCCTTCCCTCCTCTGACACTGCCACCAGTCTAGTGCAAGCCTTCATCACCTCATAGTTGTACATTGCAGTAACCTGCTGGTGATCTGCCTACCTCAAGTCTCTTCCCACTCCAATTCATTTTCCATTCATTCCTTAAAGTGATTTCCCTAAAGCATAGATCCAACCAGTTGCCAATTCCATTCTACCCCTAAACCACCCCCCAATCAATAAACTCCAGTGCCTCCCTATCATCTCCACAATCAAATATAGAATCATGTTTGGCATTTGGTATTACACCCCTTGTAACCTAGTCTCCCCAACTTTTCTAGTCTTATACTTTACTCTATGCCATATAATCTTTGATAACATTTGAGAGCTTCTAAAGATTCTTCAGCAGGACAGTGACAGGGTCAGACCCATACTTTAGCAACTGGTAGAAGTAATCTTGAAAAGACTGGAAGTAACTGCACTAATTTAGGAAAGAAAAGATAATGAATTTAATTGGGTGGGGCTATTTGAGTGGAAAGAAGGAAGATGTAAAAATGTTGTTAAGTTACAATTGGAATGAGTTGGCTATTTATTGCAGATAAAGATGAGGCAGAGAACAAAGCTGAGGATAACTCCAAAGTGATCAATCTATGTGAGCAGAAGGATGGTGGTGCCCTCAACAGAAATAAGGGATTTAGGAAGAAAATGTGTTTTACAGGGAAGATGTTCCATTTTGTACATGTTGAATTTCAGACACCTTGGAAATCCAGTTAGAGATGTCAAGAAGGAAGTTGGTAATGTCCAATCAGAACTCAGAAGTTGAGAAGGATAGAGCTATATACATAAACACATACACACACACACACACACACACACACACACACACACACACATATGGGAGTTATATTCACAGAGATGAATGAAAATTCCATGAGGGAACTGATAAGATCACTGAAAAAGAAGCTTAGGGGAAAAAAAGAAAAGGGCCCAGGACATATCCCTGATGTTATCCCCATATGTATATGGAGTGAGACATGGGTGATGATCCAACAAAGAAGGCTGAACAAGAGTAATCAGACAAATAGGAGAAGCAGGAAAAAAGAGTATCATGAGAAATAAGGAAATAGAGTGTATATAGGATGCTGAAAGATGGTGGAAATCTGTAGTGTAAAACTGCAGAGAGATTAGAAAGGATTTAACATTTAAAGAGTTGATTAGTAATTTGAGAGAGGGAGCAATTTGACTTAGCTTCAAAAGGAAAATTATAAAGCATTGAGAGGTAATGAGTAATAAGGGAGTTAAGGTAAATTTAGAGGGTTTGTTTCTTGGTGTCTGGAAGTGTGAGTGAGAAGAGATCCAGCATAATAGTTTAAGAGGTTGAAGGAGTGAAATGAAAGTTCTTAAGGACAGAGGAAAGCTGGGCATGTTCGTAGGTTGCACAGAAAGAGTCATTGGGTAAAGATATTGAAGATGGGAGGTTGGTGGGGGGGTTAACAAGAGGCAAATTCCTAGGACAGATGGGAAAAGATGGGATCAAGGACAGAAGTAATGAGGTTGACCTTGGCAAGCAGAAGGTCCATCTCTTCATCAGAGGTTGGAGCAAAAGAGGAGGAGGGAGTAATATTTAGGGAATCTGAGATGTAGAATTGAGAAGTAGAGGAAGTTAACACATGGCCTCAATAATTTTGGTAAAATGTAAGACAAAGTATTTGGCTGAGAGGAAAGAAAAAACAGTTGTGTAGATGTCTTGAGGGAAGAAGAAAAGATTTGGAACAGATACTGTGGGAATGTGAAAGAAAGACAATCAGGGAGGAATAAGAAATATTGCCATGACATGGTGAGGGGCAAGTTGAAAGTGGATAACATGAATTTATAGTGGATCCAGTCAGCATGGTTATGTCATTTTCTCCAATGATGTGTAGTAGCATTCAAGGAAGACAGAAGGTTGGTGGAGTTAATATAGGATTTGAAAAGACATGAGTGATGATAAGACAATGAAACAAAGGATTTTGGTGTAGAGGGCAGCGTAAAGATGAATTTCTTAAATAAAGGATCAAAATTAGAACAGGAAAAAATGAAGACAGGGTAGGGGTGATGGACTGAAAACAATAAGGAAGGAGTCAAGTAACTGTTGGTTGCAGTGAGATGGAATAGGCTTAGGAGGGATGGAGCACAGGAAGAGATGGAATGATAGGAGATTGTGGTAGCTCTGGATGGAGGTGCAAAACTTGTGGGTGATAATGAATGACCTCAGAGATATGACTATCTCTGTGTGTGGCTGTATTGCAGGGAAAGTATGTTATGGGATTTGAGTAGGTGAATGAACTAGGAAGTAAAGTTATTTACATGAATATCAACATGTATATTGAAGTTTCTAAGTATAAGAGCAAGAAAGAGGCAAAGAGAAAAATCATGAAGATTTTAGCTGAAGCAACAGATTACAAGAGTGAGTCTCAAATTTTTTGGTCTTACAGTTTTAGTAATTATCAAGGCCCCCCCAAAGAGCTCATGTTTTGTGGGTTATATCCATGGATACCTACCATATAAGAAATTCAAAAGTCTTTGTGTTAGTATGAAAAATAGTTTTGACCTGACAGGTCCTTTGAAAGGATCTAGGGGCCTTCAGTGAGATTCTCAGACTACACTTTGACAGCCACTGGTTTGGAGGGGAGAGGAGTTTAGATATGGGAACCTTAAGTGCATTGTTCTTCAAGTAAGAATCTTGATTTGCCATTTACTAGTGTAAAATACAAGGTAAATAATGACATCACACCAGCATGATCTCTGATTAAATGAGCACATAGAGGTGGAAAATTTGAAGAGGACATAATAGCCATGGGAAAAGGGAGAGCTCTCCATGGCCCATCCTTCATGCCATCATGGCTCTGCTTTGTCTTTCCTCAGCTGGCCAATGATGAGGAAAACGTTACTTTCTTCCAGTAAAACAGATAATAGAAGTGGTAGTTTTGTTGGTCAGCCTAGGGACTAAGTGTGAGGCTATGCTTTCCTATCCAGCAAAAATAAATGATCTCTGATCTTCCTGAGCATTCTCAGAGGAGATAGCTTAGCCACACAGACATCAGCATGTAATTTCCTTATGGGCTCCTCTGTAATATCATATTTTCCCTATATATTCCCTATATTTTCCCTATACTTCCCCCCAGATATGTCGTGACGTACTTTTGCAGCAGCCTTAGCTACCTCAGGTCTAAAGTTAGCCATATCACTGAGTGATGGTGCTTTGAGACAATGATTGTGTTTTCTATATTTTGTGTTATTTGTTTTTTGATATTTCCCTAATATTGCTACATCAACTGATATCTCTCATTTATGTCAGCTAGTTTGCTTTTACAATTATATGAGATCCAAATGATTTTTAAAAGCTGGGTCTAAATAGTAGTAGTTTCCAGTGAGTAATGGCCAAGTCAAGGATTTGGAACCCAGTTCCCACATAAAGTCTTAGGTTATAGTTCTGGGGAGACTGTACCAATCCCTAGTACATTTTATGGGTGATCCTTAGAAAGTCACTTAGCCTCTTCTTGTCTTAATGGCACATACAGTAAATTCTCCTTCATGTCTTGTCTTCCCCTATTACAACACAAGTTCGTTCAGGCAAGGAATGGTTCTGCTTGCTTATATTTGTATATCCAGTATTTGGCACACTGCCATGCTCATTATAAGTACTTAAAATTTCTTCCTTCTATTATCTATCAGCCTATCTACCTAATATCACTATCTATCACATAAGATTATTGTGAGGACAAAATGAAATAACACATGTAAAGAACATTGAAAACCCAATGTGAGTTTTTGTTATTATTATTTCTTAATCAAGCTAGGAAAACTTTTAGGATGTCAGAACATCAGGCTGGGTTTCTAAAAGAAAAGTCTTCTTTCTTACCACTCTTTACTTCTACATCATCTTCTCACCTCCACTTGCAAGTACCCCAAGTCTAAGTTTCACCAGAGACCTATAGGCACATCATCCACAGTTCTCCAGGAAAATCTCTACCCAGGGACTTGTCAGGGCCAGTTTCAGTGAAGATTTGCTGCATGTGGATCAATGTTTGACTTTATACTCAGTACTAAAGTGGAACCATAAGGTTTGCCAATCATATCCTTCACTAGAATGCTGTGAGCACACTGGAGATAAGGTCTATAAAATGCTTATTAAGTCCTTGGAAGAAAAAGCCACAGGCTAAGGACTACCATTATTTTAAAGCAGCCTGGCATGACAAACACAAAACAAAACCTTTCCTTATCTGAAGAGCAAGTGTAGCTTACTTGCCCAGCTGCTTCCTCATTCCACCAGCAGGAGATATGGCAGAAGCTGAAAGTGGCAAACATGGATTGACAGCAGGCACATGAGCAGCACGTGAGGAAAAGGAAAGAAAAGAAGGCCATTTACAGTAAAGCACATATCCTTTTAAATTCCCAAATTTTCTCTTCAATCCCTTGCAAATAAGTGAGAGCATATTGTGGGTATTTGGAGTTGGTGGGGAAGGGAGAGAAGGAAGGGAAGAAAAAAGGGAAAAAAGAAATGTGCATGTAACTTTATTATATATCTAAAAGAAATTAAGTTGTACGTAACTGATTTGCAGTTTCATGTGCAATCATCTTTTTATTATGTTATATAAATCCTTGTTTTATTTCATAAATTAAAAAATACAATAAATTTTAAAAAGGAATCAGGTGACTTCTATGGGCTTCAATTTCTTCCATTATAGAATGAAGATGTTGAATTATATAGCATTATAATATCTCTTCCTATTCCAAGTCAAAGTTCTCATGATTTCACATAACTAAGCAGGGTGACTTAGCTATAATAAATATCTGAGAATTTTCAATTTTTCAATAGGTTAAAAGGAGAGAAGTTGGGCCTATTGATTCCACAACTCACTTTTCTCAGAACATGCAGAAATAGGGAGATATTTGGAAAATACATATTCAAATGGAATAGAAAGGCTCCAGTACACATTTATTTTACAAAATCTCAACTGGGCAAATCTCACTGCATCAAAACAATCCTTTTAAGCCTCTGTAATTGATAAAATGATACTCCATTTAACACAATGATCATTGCTAACTTTTCATTGTTCTTAAGCACCTTATGGTACCTCCTGCCCTAAGGCTCTCCATTGAGAACCTTGCTTCATTCTCCACCATAAAAACTGAGGCCATTTGCCAACAGTTCCACTCTCATCTCCTCATCTCATATTACTCATGAGTCCTTCTCCCAATATTTTCACCTTCACCCCTGTCTCACATGAAGAAGTGGTTCTTCTTGCCAAGGATAAACCTCCTACATGATCCCATTTTATCTTGGCTTCTCCAGGAAATTGCTCCCTTTCCCATCTTCCCCAGACTATTGTTCATATTTCCACTAATTTTCAGTCTCTTTCTATATACTAGCTAGTTCCCTGCTCCTTTCAAACACACTCATGCCTCCCTTGTCCTTAAAACACCTTCACTCTATCTTACCATCCCCACTAGCTATTGTCGTATATCTCTCTCCATTTTGTGGCTAAACTTTTTTTTGGCTAAACTTCTAAAAGAAAAAGTTACACAAGCACTGTGTTGTATATTTAGAAGGAATATCAAGTCGTACATAATAGATTTGCTGTTTCATGGGCAATCATCTTTTTTTATTCTACTGTTACAAAAATGCTTGTTCATAAATTAAAAATAAAATCTTTCCTATCACACTAAACCAATAGTGCGCTGGTAAATGTTTTAAAACCAGCTGTCTGGGGAAATTATTTACCTATGACACACTTCCAAGTTTTAAACTGCACTACTAACATTTTCCATCAATTTCTTAAGTCTAGAAATCAACAAAACTATAAACCAACCCTGATTTGCAGTGTTTGCTGATTTCTGAGGTATAAATGCTCATATCGATAATTTAACAATCAGTTTTACACAATCCTGCAACCCTCTACAGACTGGCTTCAAACCTCATAATTCAACTAAAACTGCTCTCTCCAAAGTTACCAATGATTTGCTAATCACTAAATCCATTGACCTTTTCTCATTCCTCATTCTTCTTGACCACTATACAGCTTTTGACGCTATTGCTTTCCTTCTCAGGGATATCTCCTCTTTAGGTTTTAATGATAATCTCTTTCCCTTCCTCCTACCTCTCTGACTGCTCCTTCTTAGCTTTCTTTGCTGGATCTTCTTCCAGGTAATGATCACAAACTAAGCATGCTTCCTAAGGTTCTGTCCTAGGTCCTCTACTTTCTCTATACCATCTTACTTGGTGATGAGATAATCAACTCCCAAGAGTTTAATTATGATCTCTATGCAGATGATTCTCAGATATATTTATCCAGAAACAGATGGACAGCTACAACGGTACCCTTGAGACAAGATGGAATAAGAAAAAAAGTCTCTAATACACTCAGTAGATCCTCTATGAAATATTCATGGGAAGATAAGGGTAAAAATTGAATGAGATGAAAAGGTCTGGAAAAAAATTGCAATCTGTATTGGTAAAGGGAATACTCAGGCTGATGAAGTCATGAATCCATCAAGAAAGTTACAGTTCAGTGAGATGCCCTCAAGGACTATTGACATATGTTGAGCTATTTGCCATCTCATCAAATATCCCCATATTGTATTGCTTTGTACATTTTTATTTCTGATTCTTTCCTGCCTCTTCCTTTACTATATGCAACTCTGCCTCTAACAGGCCTCATTCTTCTCCTTTCTACTATCTATCTCATTTGTGTTTGGGTTTTTTGGTGTTTTTTTTTACTGTCTGACCATCAATCTCCTTTGCAATCTCTTCATGCAGATTGGTCTCCAAGGCTTTATACTATTTCTCTGGGCGATCTCACCTTCAATTATCATCTCTATACACATAGTTCTCATATCAATTTACCTACTCCTAACTTCTCTGCTAACCTCCAGTTTTCCATCTTTTACAGCCTCCTAGACATTTCAGCCTGGATATTCTATAGACATCTTAAATTCAACGTGTCCAAAAATAAATTCATGCTCTTTCCCCAAAAAATCCTCCCCTTCCTAAACTTCCCTAATCTTCCCTGTTACACAGGTTCACAACCTAGGTGTCTTCTTCTAGTCCTCAAGTTTTCTCACTGCCCATATTCAATCTGTTGCCAAGTCTCCTATATTCTAACTGCATAACATCTCCCCTATTCACACCCTTCACTCCTCTAACACTGTCAATACCTTGGTGTAGGATCACATCACCACAGAACAGGACTACTATAATAGCTTCTTGGTTGTTCCTGCTTCAAGTCTCTCCCCACTCCAGATCATTCTCTACCCAGTTATTAAAGAGATCTTCTCAAATAACAGGTTTGACCATGTCAACCACACATTCAAAAAAGGGTATTGGCTCACTATTAAATCCATGATCAAATGTAAAATCCTCTGATTTTTAAAGCCCTTCATGACTTGGCTCCTTTTTACCTTTCCAGTCTTGTTACACCTTAATTTTCTCCATTTACTCTAAGATCCAGTGACATTGACCTCAGTGTTGTTCCTCACACTATTCCCCAACTGTGCATTTTCACTGGCTGTCCCCCATGCTTATAATGCCTTGCCATCTCACCCCTGCTTCCTGGATTCTCTAGCTTCCTTTGATACTTGGCTTGAATACCAAGTTCGACCCTTTCTTTTCCTCCTATCTTTGTTATTAGTGCCTTCCCTTTGAGATTACCTACATTACTCTGTACCTATCTTCTTTGTCCATATCTGTTTGCATGTTGATTACTAGACTGAGCTCCTTGAGAGCTGAGCCTATATTTTGCCTTTCTTTGTATCTCTAGCACTTAGCACATGCCTGGCACAATAGGCACTTAATGAGTACTTACTGACTAAAAGAAAAAAGAGAGTGGGTCTATAACTTGTTATAATTTTTATTACATTTGCAGTATATAACGGATGGGCAAGATGGCAAGAACAGAAGAAAAAACTAATGTCACAAAGAAACAGATTATATTGAAGAACAAAAAAACAATTGATTTCAACAACCCCAGTATGGAATAAAAATGAAAAGAAATTACCTGTGGAAAAATTCCCCCTTTGACTGGAATTACTGGGAAAACTAGAAGGTAGCTTAGAAAAAAATTAGGTTTAGATAAACACTTTAAATTATGTCACAATAAACTCAAAATCTATATGACTTTAATATTAAAAGTCATACTAAAAAAATAATGATACTTAAAAGAGGGAGAAGTTATAGCCCAACATGGAATAAAAGTAATCATAAAATAGAGAATAGATCATTTTAAAGATATGAAATTGAAAAGCTTTTGCACTAACAAAATTAATGCAAATGAATTAAGAAGAAAATTGGCCAATTAGGAAATTTTTGTATCCCATACCTTTGATAAAGTCTATTACCTAAAATATATAGGTAAACAACGGAAATACATATATATGTGTGTGTGTGTGTGTGTGTGTGTGTGTGTGTGTGTGTGTGTGTGTATACATATATATACAAGACCAAGAGCCATTTGCTAAAAGAGAAAAGGTTTAAGGATATGAACAAAATGGTTCTCAAGGAAAGACTTGCACACTGTTACCAAACATATGAAACATTGCCCCAAATCACTAACAACAAGAGAAACACAAATCAAAGCAACTCTAGGGCTTCACCTCACATCTAACAAATTGAGAAAGATGAAAATGATAGGAACAGTAAATGTTGAAAAATTGAGGAAAGGCATGCACACTAATGTACTAGGGAGATATGACTCAGAACCAGAAAAGAAGTAATGGGGGGAAAAAGCAATCTAGATGAGCTCTCTCCCATAACTACTTCAACAAAGAGAAGGAAGCACATTGGACCATGTAATGATAACAAAACACAAGAAAAAAATACAGTGGACTCTTTTATTCCAGGTCAGATTGGCACAGAGACTGGGAAGGGTCCAGCCAGAAAAGCCCAGAAGCCTTCAAGTAGGCTGACTGAGATGAGGTGTTCAGTTGTATTCTAGGCTGCGCACATAGAACAGGAGTGAGCCAATAGCTGTGTCTCTCTGATCTGACACTAAAACTGAAGAAGATAACTCCATAACAACTGCAAGAATAAAAACATAGCTTGACTACAAGGCCAATTAAGATTACTAGAAGAAATGATGCGTTTTAAATGATATAAATGAAATGATATTTCTAACAGAAAGAATTGGAAAAGAAATGATATCTTGAATTAAGACTTGGAAAGAGAATTAATAGCTTATTGCAAGAGGTGCTAAACCTTCTGAAAGTAGAAGATTCCCTAAAAATTAGAATAGAGCAAACTTTACAAGACAATAATCAATATTAAGACAAAAATAAAAAGAAAAAAGACATGGAAAGATACGTAAGATATAACAACCATCACTGACCCAGAAAATAGGTCAAGGAACAAAAAAATCTGAGACTCGTCAAAATATTGAAAACCATGCTCAAAATAAATAAACAATATGGATGCTACATTTCAAAAAAATCAAAACTACCCAGATCGATTAGACTCAAAAAGCAAAGTGAAAGTAAAAATAAATCTATCGGTCACTTCCAGAAAGAAACCACAAATTGAACTGTGAATCAGACACCATTCTAGAAAGCAACTGGAGTTATGCTAAGTAACTAAAATGTCTGTAGCCTTCAACCTAGAAGGCTTACCTCAATTCTAGGCAGTCCAAGGAGATCAATGACAAGAAGAGCGTCAGATACTCCAAAATATTTATTGCCATGCTTTCAAAGACCTGAGGGATTATGGGTCTGGAACAAAGTTTTTAAGACTTTTGTTTGATGAATTCCTTAGTTTTTGTGGAACTCATTTATAGTTTTGATTCTTTGTTATGAGGGATGTCTCTCTAAGAGGAAAGAGAGGAGGTGATATAAAAGCAAAATATACTAATAATCTTTTAAAAAGCTGACATGTTCCTTCCTGGCAGTAGTTACCTAGAATGTGTACGTGTGTGCGTGTATGTGTGTGTGTGTGTGAGATGTCCCAACAGACCACAGAATCTTCAAACCAGAAGGGATGTTAGAGATCACTCAATTCTTCCTCCTACACCATGCTTTAATTTTCTCTACAACATCTCCACCAGGTAGTCATCTAGCTTTTGCTTAAGAATTTTCAATGTGACATAAACTCCAACAACTTTTGCCACATGCCATAGCCTCTGAAATGGGGAGCTAGTTGGTGTGGTGGAGAAAACATTGAACTTGAAGTCAAGAAATCATGAATTCAAATTCAGATTCAGACACAGTGGATATGTGGCCCTGAGCAAGTAAGTCACTGAAGTCTCTACCTCAGTTTCCTCATCTATAAAATGGGGATAATAATACCACCTACTTCCCAGGATTGTTGTGAGGATAAAGGGAAATGTGTAAAGTGTTTTGCAACCCTTAAAGCATTACATAAGTAATTTTGTTCAGTCATTTTTCAGTCATATCCAACTTTTCATGATCCCATTTGGGGTTTTCTTGGCAAAAATAATGGAGTGGCTTGCCATTTCCTTCTTTAGCTCATTATATAGATGGGGAACTCAGGCAAACATTGTTAAGTAACTTGCCCATGGTGACACAGCTGGCAAGTTTCTGAAGCCAGATTTGAACTCAGGAAGATGAGTCTTCCTGATTCTAAATCCAGTGATCTATTCACCTACCTGCCCATATAAATACTAGCTGCTATTACTATCACCTGAGTTCTCCTACTTCCTTTGCTGAACTTTGTGTATAAGTGTAATTCTGATACCAGAAAGTCTGTCATACTAGGATTATAAAGATAAAGAACATTCAGGACAGAAATAGGCAATTCCTCTGGCCTTGGTTTAGAACCAGAAGCAACCTCAGAGTTCATTTTATCCAATTCTTTTATTTTACAAGTGAAGAAACTGAAGCCTACGGACATTAAATGATTTGTCAAGGAAAATCTCACTCATAAATGTCATAGCCAAGATTTGAACCCAGGTTGCCTCACTCCAAGTCAAACATTCTTTCTATTATATTCCATTTCTTGTCAAGGAGAGTTATATACAGACAACAGAGAGACTCTTCAGTTATCACTCAAAGCCTTGTCTTCTCTTAGAGTGTTAAGTGTAATGTCAGTAGCCCAAATTTAGAAGGGTTATTGGACCCTTCAATGCCCAACAGAAATAATCACCAAGCTCGCTCGCAGACATCTGCAATAATCCTTCTAGAGAGTCATCTTGTTTTTTAATGGGGAAAAGAAAGCTATTTACCTAGTTTGCAAGCCCAGGGAGAGCGTAATTAATGTCAGAACAGTTATTATGATTTTTGTCTCTCTCCCCACCCCAGGAACTCAGAGAGATGATGAGAGGATTTTAATTAATGTTTGAAATGCACTTTGAGATCTCTGGATGAAAGGCACCATAAGAGGGCAAAATAAGGTTGTTGTTATTAATAGTAGTTGTATTAATAGGAATACTGAGAAACTCCAAAGTGAAAAAAAGATCTGAGATGTCAAAAGCTAATATGTCTTATAGAAATAGTCTTATGGGCTTCATAGAAAAACAGAATATATATACATACACATATACACATATATTTGTATATCGTATATATATAAAACATACAAATATACATATATGTGAGGAAAATTAAGAATTCGCTCCTGACATTCAAATTTTTTTATTTAAATTCAGAAATGTCTTTGAGGCAGCAATAACAATAAAAACACCTGTCATTCACATAGTTCTTAAAATTTTGCACAGCACTTTTATGTACATTATCTCATTTGATCTTTATAATAACCCAGAGTGGAAAATGCTACAGATACAGGTATTCCCAGTGCTTAACCTAGTGCCTGTCTCATAGCAAGTGTGTAATACATGCCTGCTGGTAGATTTACATTATCCATATTCTAAAGGTAAAGAAATTGAGGTTGAGAGATGTAGAGTGACTTGCCATCATTATGAAATCAGAAGTGGAATTTAAACACAGGTCTTGTTGATTTCATGTCCAATGAGATCCTCTTTCTTCCCTCTTCTTACTAAGCAAGAGAGGGGATGTGAACCTAGGTATTCTTTGATTCCATTTCCACTGAGATTCTATTCCTTCACTTCTCCAGAAGGTTTTTGTTTTTTTATTCCACTGTTGATAACATGGTTTGGTGTTCTACCAGACTCCATGAAGACCTGGAGATGTTTATCTTCTCTAAATATTGTGTCTATGTGATTGCCTAACATGGTGTTCTGCCCACATGGGGGCAGCTAGGTGGTGCAGTAGATAGAGCACCAGTGCAGAAGTCAGGAGGACCTGAGTTCAAATCTCACCTCAGACACTTGACATTCACTAGCTGTGTGACCTTGGGCAAGTCACTTAACCCCAATTACCTCATCCTGGGCCATCTCCAGTCATCCTGATGAATATCTGGTCACTGGATTCAGATGGCTTGGGAGGAAAAGTGAGGCTGGTGACCTTGCACAGCTCTCCCTCACTCAAAACAAAGTCAAGTGCAAGTCATGTCATCATTTCTCTGATGGCATGGTCTTCTTCAGCAAAGAAGGACGAACACACACACATACTTAACAGATTGATTAATAATTCAAACTTATGGAATTAATGTTCCACAAAATCTTTGAATGGAGCTTTGCACCAGTAGGGCAGCTTAGAGTTTACTCAGAATTCAGAAGAGTAGAGCATAGAAAAGAGCCGATTTCAGTGGAAACTTCAAAACTTGAATTACTACTACCTGATGCTTAGAAGAACTGACTAAAAGAAGAAAGATTTTTACCTGTCATCATACCTGCTGCCTAAGAGAAAGAAACCATAGCTTTTCCAATAAGGTCAGGGTGAAGCAAGGATGTCCATTACCATTAAAATTACTGAATATTGTAGTGTAAATGCCAGTTATAGCAATAAGACAAGAAAAAGAAATTGAAGGAATAAAAATAGGCAACGAGGAAATCAAACCATCACTCTTTGTAGATGATATAAGAACCCTAGGGAATCTGCTAAAAAAATTGCTGAAATAATTAACAACTTCTGCAAAGTTGTAGGATATAAAATAAACTCACATAAATTACAAGAATTTCTATATGCTCCCAACAAAGCCCAGCAGCAAGTGATAGAAAGGGCAATTTCATTTCAAATAATTACAGACCATATAAAATACTTGGGAGTCTATCTGCCAAGACAAACCTCAGACTATATAAACACAATTACAAAAACACTTTTCACACAAAGACAGAGCTAAACAATTGGGGAAATATTAATTGCTCTTGTGTAAGCTGAGCTAACATAATAAAAATGACAGTTCTACCTAAGTTAATTTACTTATTTAGTGCCATACCAATCAAACTACAAAGAATTATTTTATAGAGTTATCAAAATAATAATAAAATTCATCTGAGAACAAAAGTTCCAGAATATCAAGAGAATCAATGAGAAAAATATATGAAGGAAGGTGGCCTAGAAGCTTCAGATTTCAAACTTTATTACAAAGCAGTAATCATCCAAAAATCTAGTACTGACTAAGAAACAAAGGGCTGGATCAATGGACTAGATTAGGTATACAATACATAGAAGTTCAAGACCATAGTACTCTAGTGTATGATAAACCTAAAGATTTAAGCTTTGGGGATAAGAACTCACCATTTGGCAAAAATTGCTGGGAAAACTGGAAAGCAGTTTTGTATGGATTTAGACTTAAAGGGGGGTTACTAGAAGTAAATTAGGTGAGTGTAGAAAAATGTACCTGTCAAATCTATAGATAAGGGAAAAATTTATGACCAAACAAGAGACAGAGGGGAGCATGGGAAGTAAAATGGATAATCCTGATTACATGAAATTAAGAACTTTTCACACAAACAAAACTAATGCAGCCAAAATTAGAAGGAAAATAGTAAACTCAGGAAAGATTACAGCAAGTTTCTCTGATAAAGGCCTCATTTTTTTCAGATATATAAGAAACTAAGCTAAATTTATAAAAATAAGAGCCATTCCTCAGTTGATTGATAGTGTCTCATTTTCCTTTTCTGTCACGTTGGCCAATGATTGCTGTACTTGTCCTTTGTTTTCAAAGAGGACCAAAATGACACCATCATGTTGGAGTCAAGGTTTATGATATGGATATGAACAGGCAATTTTCAGAAGAAATCCATGCTAGCAATAGTCACATGAAAAAGTGTTCTAAACCACTGCTGACTGGAGAAATGCAAATGAAAACAACTCTGAGATACCACATCACATCTCTCGTATTGGCTGACTAACTATTTTATGGGGAACTCATACAAGGCAGGTACTCACCGTGGTGGTCAGAAGAAGCAATACAAGGCCACTTTCAAGGTTTCTGAAGAACTTTGGAATCAATTACATTATATGGGAGACTCTGGCAAAGGACTTCCCAGCATGGCATATCCACATCAAAGAAAGCTCTATGTTCTAGGAGCAAAGCAGAATTGCAGTAGTTCAAAAGAAACGTGACATTTAGAGACATTTCTATTCCAAATGTTTGTGTGGATTATTTGTGCCTAAGCTGTGGGAGAACCTTCCAGGTTCATATTGGTCTGATCAGTCACAGTTGGACACACAGTACCTTGACTCCAACATGATGTGCCCACTTTCTTCCCCCACAAATGCTATGTACATTTGTGGAAAAATGTTTCCCTAGTTCCCTGGTAGAACTTTTATAATTATTATTGCTTTGTCTTATATTTAGTAAATGTTTCTAATTAAGAGGTAGTGTTCATTTTGGCTGACTTGTTAAATGAGAAGAACATTAACAAGGCACAGGAGCTAAAACATACAGTGGTAAGAACTGCACAGTAGATAGAGGTTCTAGAGGCAGGAAGACTCATCTTCATGAGTTAAAATTTGGCCTCAAACACTTACTAGCTGTGTGACCCTGGGCAAGTCATTTAACCCTGTTTGCCTCATTTGCCTCATCTGTAAAATGAGCTGGAGAAGGAAATGGCAATCCACTCCAGTATCTTTGCCAAGAAAACCCTAAATGAAGTCATGAAGAGTCAGACACAGCTGAAATAACTGAAATAACAAAATCACCATGGTTACCCCTAGAAATCCGAAAGAAAGAGTTATATCAGTGGTTGTGCCCCATTTGGGAGCCTGCCGCCTATCAGAATTTGAGTGCAGGTAGGAATAATGAACTAGCTCAGGGAGACTAAAAGGGATTAGGTCCATATCCTTACTACAAAAGGAATTAATTTCTAAGGTTTCTTCCATCTTTAACTGTCAGAGAGTAACAATATCAATGTGACTAGCGCCTTCCTAAAAAAATTACTTCATATTTACTTTGTGTATAATACATATATGTACATATTTTCTTTCAGAGAGAATTTAACTCCTTATAGGGAGGCACGGATTCATTTCTGTCTTGGAACTTAGTATCTTACATGTAGTATCTTACATGTAGTAGGTATCTCACAAACACTTGTCAATTAATTTATTGATCTCAATTCAATTCAGAAAGTATTTTTAAATTGTTTACTATGTATAATGCAGGGTAGTTAGGTGACATAGTGATTAGAGCGCTGGACTTGAAGTCAGGAAGATTTATCTTCCTTAGTTCAAATATGACCTCAAACATTTACTAGCTGTGTGATCCTAGGCAAGTTACTTAATCATGTTTGCCTCAGTTTTCTCATCTGTAAAATGAAGTGGAGAAAAAAATGGCAAACCATTTCAATATCTTTATCAAGAAAGTCTCAAAAGGGGTCATGAAGAGTCATACACAATTGAAACAACTCAACAGCATGTATAATGTATTGTGCTATGTGCTAGAGATACAAATTCAAAAATGAAATAATCTCTACCCCTATGCCTTAACATTCTAATAGAGAGATTCAGTATATACCAAATACACACACACACACACACACATATATATATATGCCATTATCATCATTATAGATATTTCTTCCTATCAGGCAGATCAGGTCCTTGTGTATATCAGGCCCACCCAACATACAGTCACTTGCTGTCCACCCAAGGATTTCAGGTAACCTGAGAAAAATGTAGAGGATGCAAAAGAAAGTAAAGATGGAATGAGTGCTTTTTCCATGCCCCACTTAACCCACCTTCCACTAGTCACTATCGTGCCTGTCATGTAACTTGGCAGGTGGATTGCTACTGTGAACTCTCTCCTGTTTGCCACATGACCTATGACAAGCAAACATCTGAAGTCTGTCTTTAATTTGAGAGGAATGAGAGTCACAGCTTTCCACTGTAGTTTCAGTTATTAATGATATTGAACAGGAGCAAAGAGAGAGCAGCAGCCACACACCAAAGCAGTTGAAGCCCACTATGTGAAGGACAGCAACAACGCAAGGGCTTCTTCTCCTCCCTCACTGCATGACTGTCTTCCAAGTTACATGAGTGTCTGGTGATCTCTCCAATGTCAGATACTCAGAGTCCAGTATTTCTTTATATGTGAGCAATTGCTGTGAGATTTTTTTGGTTCTAACATTAAAATTTTGAGGGTGACTTGGTAAAATGGGTGATAAAAAGGAAGAGAAAATCAAATCAGAATACAGAGTACTTAATCCAGAGTGGACAAATAGGTATTTGTTTACTTACACAAGAGACAAAATAATGTACCTTGTGTGTCAAGAAGTGATAGCTGTTCTGAAGGAATACAATCTTCGTCGCCATTTCAAATCATCCTAACTAAAGCAAATTAGACACCAATAAAAAAAGTAAAGCGTCCAAGTCATTGAAAAATCTCAGTGGAAAACAACAGTTTTTCAAGAAAATAAACTCAGAAAATAAGATGGCTACTAAGGTGAGTTTTCAGATTTCTAAAGAAATTGTTGCTGCTGGGAAGCCTTCATAAAGAAGTATTTGCTGATTGTACTTTTTAGTTTACATCCTGATTGGGGGGAAAGTGTCTTTGAGAAGTAGTTTAATTATCAATTATATCTTTGCTTGGAATGTGAGCCACTAAAAATCTATCTGCAGTCTGAAGAAGTCAAGCCTATTTTAACTTTGGCCCCTACCTACTGCCAAGCTGTGCAGATCTGACAAATCCCCATCTTGTGCTTCTCCCATCCATAAGTCATCCTTTGGCAGACACAATACTCTCAGCATATCAGAAACAGTCCTTATGCTCTCTTGACTTTGCAAAGATATAAACATAGCACATAGATGATTCATCACTTCTCTTTCATTTTTATCATATGACTGACCCCATCACTAATCTATGACTACCTTATTTGTTTTTTCACTCACAACATTTTTGATGTGGCACTTTATAATACTTTTCCTTTGTAATTATTTGCTTATAACGTGTTGTTACATATTCATACCTACTTTCTAACTCTTCATTCCCTTTTGGGTGATTCTTCATTTCTTCAGAAATTGTAGTGTTCCATGATGGACAGTCATATGGCATCTACAGAAAAATAGTCCAGGCCTGCGATTTTGTTGATGTTTTAAAAAAAAAAAATTGGCTTTTAGTTCAGAAGAAGTTTGGGGGTCATCAAAGAAACTTTAAAACTTCCCAAAGGCTATCTATCCTTGTCTCCTACTCCTATTCAGTTTGAAGACCAGCTCACCCATTGGTAGTACCAGAGATCTACATTGTTGAACACTTCATAAATTATTTGACCAAATGCCTCCATTCATAACTATTCTTCACCTATTTACCTTTTCCTGTGAGAATGGTTAAGCCAAAATCTGGCATTCAATTATAGGTCTCACTTAGGAAGCTGTGTTATTTTCTAGGGCTTCCTACAATCAAGCAAAATGTAATCAAGAAGTAAGAACAATGGGAGGACCTGTATGTCTATCAGGAATCTCTCTTTGCCTTGAGATTGGCACTGGATTTTCTCTAGGTTAGTGGCAAACACCTTTGGAGAGCACGTGTTCACTATTATTATTACAGAGTGCCATTGTCAGTCCTGTGTTTCAATAATATCAGTTTGGCAGTTATGTGGAATATGAGTTAGACAGTAGAGAAACCTGAGGCAAGGAGATCAACTAGAAGTCTTTCACAATAGTCAGGGGTAAAGGTGATGAGTGCTTGAACAAGGACAGTGGTTTTGTGAAAGGAAGGAAGAAGATATACGTGACAGATGTAACAGAAGTAGAATCAAAAAGATTTATTTGACAACTGGTTGGTCATGTTTGGTGCTGGAAAGGGAGGAGCTGGGGATGATTACAAGGTTGCAAACCTAAGTGATGTGAAAGATCATGGTATTTTTAAAAGATATAGAAAAAGTTAGGATAAGGGGCAGCTTAAGAGTAATCAGGCATTTCTTGTCTGTTAAAATACAATAATTTCATTTTTCTTTGTTTGATGCTTATGATATCCACTGCATTCTCATTTTTTCAAGAGAATATTCATAACATCTAGGTACGAGACTTCTGGGTAGTCTACATGTCTTAGACTGCTCTCATTTCTTACTCCTGAGCCCTGCTTTACTGTTTACTGAATTCCTAGAATTTGTCTTCATCTTTGTCTTTTGCCGCATATACTGAGACATAAGTTGCAATAATTTTCAAGGTGATCATTTTTTCCAAATACATATGAGCAATATAATGTAATATAATATAATAATATCATATAATCAAATGTCTCATGAAATGGTATTTCTTCTTCCCTTTGTACTCATGATAAAACAAATTCTGCCACCTCCTTTATTTCCTCCTCCAAGAATAGCCTGTGAGTCATTATGTCATTCAGTTGCAATGGTTCTCTGTTTTCTGGATGGTTTCTGTTTCTGAATCATATCAGTGTCAAGAATTATATGATTCAGCTGTTCTAATAGTATGCCCACTTAACCATTGGACAAAGATGTCACACTTAGGTACCAACAGCTAAATATGTCTCTGTGTATGTATACATATATATATATACATACGTGTGTATATGCATGTATATACATACACACGTGTGTATATGTCTGTATACGTGTGTACACATGCACATAAATATACACATACAAGGATGACCACTGCAGTCTCTTTAAGCTTCCCATCTATGAACCTATAGGGCAATTTCTTGGTCCTTTCCTACCACCACCACCCCTAGCCTAAATCCATCCTACATGTCTACTGCCAGAAATACAAATTCCTCAGACCTTTGGGAGTTCCTATCTCTGTGTCTTTGTTGGTTGGCTCCAACAGAGGGCATGATAGGGAATATTTAAGAATACCCCCAAAAAATAACATACTTTTAAGTTTAATTTTCATAATTAATATTTTCCCCATCCCTTTCTTAAGTTCAGAAAATGAACAAAATAAATCAAGCCCTGATTTATAGCATTTGCCGGTTTCTTAGATGCAAATGTTCACCCTGAAAATTTGCCAGTCAGCTAGCCTAAGCCAGTTAGCATCAAATCCTACATTATCACCAACTTGTTTTTTCAGGGTTGTTATATACATTACTTTCCTTTATATTCTCTGTTGTCCACTCAAACCAACCTCAAGCTGTCTTTCACACATGAAATTCTGCTTTCCATTTCCGTGTTTTTGCCGAGTCCGTTCCACTTTCCTGAAATATACCCTTCTTTACCTTTGCCTCTTAGAATGCCTCGTTTCCCTCAAACCCTCCGCTTCTTCCTGTATAAAGGGGTTCATGATCTCCCAGCTGCCAGTGCCTCCTTAACAAAATTACCTTTTATTTCTTTCATATATATACTTAAATGTGTGTGTGTGATGTCTCCTCTGATAGACTATAAGTTTCTTGGTGGCAGGGATTGTTTCATTTTTGTCTTTGTAGTCCCAGAACCTAGCACAACACCTGGCACATGGTAGGCGCTTAATAAATGCTTGTGGATTGACCAATTTGTAGTTTTGGTTATTTTCATTCCTCCAGCCTGGGATACCTTTTCTCTCTGCCTATCTTAATCTTATCCATCCTTAAAATCCCAGTCTCCACTGTGTAATCCTCTCTGACCACAACAGCTGGAAATGATCTCTCTTTTCTAAATTCCTCTGGCTGTTATTGTCTGCCCTGATCCTTTAGCACCTGTCACTTACTGCCTAGTACTGTTAAGTTATCTTTACATGTGTTTATATTTTCTCTCCTGAACTAACATAAACTCCTAGAGAGCCAGGTCTGTTTCTAAGAGCAAGGCTGTTCCCCAAAGTAAGCTTACCAAGTTAAATACCAGTGCATTGTATGAAATACAATCATCCTGTTAAGAAGCGAACCCTTTGTTAGGCATGTGTGGTAGCCCTGGGAAGTGGATTAGCTCTAACTCTCTGTAGGTTGGTGCACACTTAAAGAAAAATGGCTGCCTATTTTGATACATGTTTCCCGGACAAAATATGTTCTGTGATTTGATTTTTAGACATAAATAAAAATACTTCCATTGCAGAAATGCATTGTTGACTTGCTGAAGACTATGGAGAGAATTTTTCAGTTGCTATCGTATATAAAAGTGATATGATATGTACTAAGGTGTTACCTTAGAAGTGCCGAGGCAAATATGAATCTGGTAAATCATGACCTTCGAGGCTGTCTAATCAAAACTCGTCATTTTACAATTGAGCAAACTGGGACCCAAAACTTTAAGTGGCTTGTCTAAAGTCAGGCAAGTGCTAAGTGGAAGAGCCAAGATTTTAACCCACAGCTAGAAAATTATCACTCTTTCCACTGCCAGTCCCTACGTTTCACTTAGTTGGTTAAGACAAATGTTTGACTCTTTCTTAACAAATGTTTATGTAGAAAAGTAATAAAAAGTTGTTTAAATACCAGCATTAATGACTTTCCTAACTAATAAAAATCATTTCCTTCAGAACACCTTGTAAACTTGCCTTTTGATCACACCTAGGACAGTCCTTCTTTGTAAGCAGCTCAGCTTCCAATATAGAACCTTATACATAGCAGAAGCACCATAAATACTTGATTAATAATTGACATCTGCTTCGTTTTGATTACAGAGACACTGTTTTGACCAACAACAAATCTTCATTTCCTCCTAGTTTATATGTTCAACGTCTCTCCCTCTCTAATACATAAAATCATATCATGAAAATAAGCAATTAAAACATGGGAAAATCCATTTAACCAATGGGCTGTTTCTCTACATGACGCCAAACTGGTTTGGCTGACTTTTTTCATGGACTTGATTGATAGGGCCTAAATGGTTTGTTTTGATACCATGTTAACATAGAGTCTAGCTCTTATTGTGAATGTATCATAAGCCTAAAAGGATTTTCATTTATTCATCTACCCCCTTCTTGTGAATATTCCTAAATATCTAGAAGCATAATGCTGTATATACAGTTCAGCTTATTCTAACTTCCTATAAATACACCAAGTGCTGGTGAATACCAGCATTAATGACTGCTTTGAACCACTAAATGTTATCAAAATACTAAACCAAAGCCCAAACATATCCTTCCTCAAACACAACTACTGAGAATGAGATTTATATATACACTCAATGCTCTCAGAAAGATAAAATTTCCTTCACCATCACAATAGACATCCTTAAAAGTAAATTTTAGAATACACACAAAACACTGATATTGAAAAATCACCAATACCTTGAGGAAGGTAAACAGAAAAGAAAAATTCTCCATACACTGAACTATTTACAGCAGCCCTTTTTGTAGTAGCAAAGAATTGGAAACAGATTAGAAATCCATCTATTGGGGAAAAAATGGCTAAACAAATTGTAAACACTGAAAGAAATGGAACATAATTACAGCGTAAGAAAGAACAGATATATAGAATACATAGAAGCATGGGAAAATTTATATGAACTGATATAAAGTAAAAGAAGCAAAATTAGGAAAATAATATTCCCCCAGCAACTAGAACAACGTAAATGGAAAGGACATAATAGCAACATCAAAACTAAGTGCTATGTAAATATGGCCACAGGTAGCCTCAAAAAATATTGATAAAAGACACTTGCTTCCTTTTTTTTCAGAAGTAGGAGTCTACGGGTATGGGTACAGGACACTCCATTTAATGTCATGTTGGCTGCACTGGTTAGTCTTATTGAACTCTTTTTCTTTTTTATTGTTTCTTATACAGGATGGCCTTAATAGAAGTGGTATAAAAATAAAAGCTGTTATTTAAAAAAGAAAAGAAAAGAAAATCACTGAAGCCATAATATCAGTTTGAGTCGACAGCTGATTACCCTGTGATATATCCTAGACCCATGTCTCACTGGGCAGTGCCCAGTGTGGAGGACTAAATTTGATGATTGGGCTGATATAGTCTTTCCAAAGAGTAGTTTCCTAACAGAAAAGACTGCCTCTAAAATTATAGCCTTCACTTAGCACTTAATTAAAATTTAAATTAATAAACATTTGTTTTCTTTCTCTCTCTCACCCCAACTCCAATGAAAAAAGAAAACCCTGGTAATGAATACTTATAGTCAAACAAAACAAATCCTCACATTAGCCACATTCAAAAACATGTTTTAGTCTGTACACTGAGTGCGTTATCTCTCTGTCGGGAAGCGAATTGTATTCCTCATCATCATTCCTCTGGTGAAGAGGATGGGAATGTTTCTACCACTATTTCTTCTGTTATTTATGATTGTCAATTTGCATTTTAAGCTGCTTTCTTCTCCTTACAGAACATTTTCACACCGACATCATTTCTATCTTCACATCAACTACATGTAGTGGACATATAACCTTAATTCCAGTGTTACCATGGCCATTTTACTGATGGAAAATTCTCCTGACTTCTTGTCTTGTCCTCCTGCGATCCTCTTTTTCATAGGTTTAATTAGCTTTTTAAAATGATTCAAGTATAGGTCTTCTTTTGTAAAATACCATAAATTCATAAGTTATATTCTTTGGTCTTAGAAACAGGCAGATGGAACAATGGATAGGAGCACTGGAATTGGAGTCTGGAAAATCCGGGTTCAAATCTCACCTCAGAGACTTAGCAGTTGTGTGACCCTGGTCAAGACACTTAAATTCTGTCTATCTCAGTTTCCTCATCTGTAAAATTGTGATAAAAATAATACTTCCATTACAGGATTATTTTGAGAACCAAATGGGAAAGCATATAGAAAGTGTTTTGCAAACCTAAAAGTGCCATATAAAATATGAGCCATTTTCGTTAAGAAGAAGGGTAGTGAGTTTGGACAACTATACAAAAAAACACAAAAACAAAGACTTGGAACAAAGTAAGTTAGATGTTAACACGAGGATAAATGCATACTCTGATGTATAGGAATATATCACTGTAAGTTGGTGGTCAGTTACTTCTGACATGAGGAAATCAATTAACCAATGAGGAGGGGCAGGGGAGAAACATGATGAACATGTGAATAAGAATCAATAAAGGGAGACATGAAAGGAGTATATAGGGATTATAGTGTAGAGTATAGGACAGGAGTATAGGAAGATCATACAACCAGAAGGAGAAAATAGACAATCAGCTCAGGAAGCAAGTCACATGTACTTGACAAACAAGCATGATACAGTAGCAACTAAGGACATCAATCATTGAGATGCCTGTTGGAATTGATTTCTCTTAATGATAATTTGATCTTCAAAATATAGAGGGAAAAAAACCCCAGCTTTTCTGTACCTAGTTCTGGAAAATGGGGAGTGATTAGTTGGCAAATTTGGAATAATGAGAAGTGAATAGTTTCCACTTTTATTGTCATATGCAAAGTGATTTGTTGTTTACCACTCATTCTCTTCTCTAAGACCAGTAAAAGATGACATGACTATATCTATATCTATATCTATCTATATCTAGGATATAGATAGATATAGATATAGATATACACAAACAAGAAAAAAGACAAGGAAAAAAGCAAAGGTAGGAGCAGGAATAGGGTAAAGAAATAAGAGGAAGAAGATGCCCTCAAATTTGAGAGGGGAGATTTCAGAGGGTTCAGAAAAAGGGCAAATAAGGGTACCTTGCCCTAACATTCTTCAGTGGAAATCGTCTCTGAAAGGATATTAGTGTATTCTAGAGAAAAAAATTCTGAGTAAAAAAATAAAGTATTACATTGAGAAAAAAAGGGGAAAACTGTCTAGAGATCACTGTGGAGACAGTAAAAATCAGTAAACTTAGATTTAAGTCATTTTTTTATTACCAAAATTTTGTTTGGTATCTACCTGCCTTCCAACTCCTACAGAGTCATCCAATATAACAAATAATGTTTTTTTTTTAAAAAGATGAAGACCCAGAAAAAAATCTAGCAAAATTGATTAATATATGAAAATAACTGAAAATATAATGCAGTGTTTCACATCCATGGGTCTATAACTTCTACAAAGGATTGTCATTGTCTTATCATTATTGCATCTTTGGAACCATATTTGTTCTTGGAAAGTGACAATATTCATTTTTAATATATTTTATTGATTTCATTATATATACTATGTTATGTATGCCTGCATGGATTAGTTGTCTTAATATATTCAATACCAAATCTTTATCTAAGAAATATAAAGATTTTTTCCCATTCAACTACTTCCCTTCTTATCCTAGATACATTAATTTTGTTTGTACAGAAACTTTTCAATTTCATGTGATCAACATTGTCTAATTTATGTTTTATAATTGCCTCTGTCTCTTCTTAAAGAGACATCCTGGGGATGTGGAAAAAAGGCAAGGAGCTGAGGATGAATACAAAAGAGTAGCATGGTCCTCTAAGAAGTGTCATGAGTGATAAAGTCCCAAAGAAGTCAGTGCTGGAGACATGCCAAGAACAACAAAGAGGACTTTCCAGAGCTATATTAGGGGCAAGAAGAAAGCCAAAGAAGGGAATAGAACCACTGCTTAGGGTGGTTGGGATGGTAATTGACAATAGAGGGAAGGTAGAACTACTCAACTTTTATGTTGCTTCAGTTCTCTTAACCAGGGAAAATTATCTCCAGCCTGAGAAATATGGTACAAAAATAGTTAACAGAGAGCTAGAGCTCAAAATAAGGAGACAGATGGCAAAACAGTTCCCTATTATTAGGTCCTGATGAACAACATCTGAGTACCAAAAGAACTTATAGGTGTGATTTACTGAGGCACAATTAACGATCTCTGAAAAATCACAAATAACAGGAAAAGTTCTAGAGTATTGGACAAAAAAAAAATAGTACTTCACATTATGAACCAATGAGCTTAAGACACCAACTCACAAAACTCTGGAATATATTATTAAAGAAATGGTTTGTGAGTATTTAGAAAATGAACCACTCATTACTAAAAAGCCAACATGAACTCAAAAAACGAAAACTGATATTTCATATATTAGAAGGGTTATCGAGCCCTTTGTAAAGAAATGCTACAGATATAATATATTTGTGTTAACAAAAAGTCTTTTGAAAGTTTCTCATGACTTACTTTATAAGCTAAAGAGATTTAAGCTAGATAACAATGCTTACTGACATTTAAGGCAGTTTATAAATTTTAAGATAGTTATGCGCCTTGATAACTTTTTGAATTATCCAAAAACAGAGTATTGATTATTGGATTGATGTCAGCCTGGAGAAGGGTCTCTAGTGGAGTACTCTAGGAATTTGTCCTTACCCCTGTTTTGTTCATTATTTTTAGCAGTTATCTACATGAGTCTTAGGTAGTGTGTTTATCAAATTTGCATATGACACTAGATATAATTAATAGCTAAAGTGTTGCATGTGACAGCTTTGGGATCCATATCTTTCCAGGCTAGATTGAAGTATTCAATATAACTTAATAAAATATAATAAGTCAAAACTACTAAATGAGGATTCAAAAAACTCAACTGCACAAGTATAGACTGGGAGAGAAAAGGTTAAATAAGAGCTTAAACCAAAAAAGGGTTTTAAGTGACCATACATTCAAAGTAAAACAACAGTGTGATATGGTTGCCAAAAAAAGTTAATTCAGTCTGAGACTTCATTAACAGTAAACTAGTGACTAGTAGAAGAAACAAGATAAGGTCACTACACTCAGTCATGATCAGATTATATCTAAAATATTGCATTATGTTCTAAGAATCACATTTTGCAAAAATAATGACAAATTGTAGTGTATTCAAATAGAGAGAACTAAATGACAAGATAAGTAGAAATCATGTCATAGGATGATCATTTTTAAGAAATTGGGGATGTCTAACCCAGAGAAGAAAGAGAGCTCATGGTAGCTCTCTTCAAGTAATTGAAGAACATTCCAGTAGAGGAGGATTAGACTTACTTTGCTTGACTCCAAAGAACGAGCTGGAATCACTGCTGCAAAGAAGCAGATATTGACTGTACATAAGGAAAATACCCTACTTAGAGCTTATC
This sequence comes from Notamacropus eugenii, assembly GCF_028372415.1. Taxonomy (NCBI): domain Eukaryota; kingdom Metazoa; phylum Chordata; class Mammalia; order Diprotodontia; family Macropodidae; genus Notamacropus; species Notamacropus eugenii. The sequence continues at coordinate 71,718,017 of NC_092872.1, forward strand.
TGAAAGTACAATAGGTTCTTTTGGTAAGTAGAGAGGCTCTGGGTCACCAGAAGCTTTCAAGACTGGATGAACACTTACTAGAGATATTGTACAAGGGATTCCTGTTCAAGTACAAGATGGTCTATATGACCTCTGAAGTTCCTTTCAATTCTAACATTCTGTGATACATAATTTAACAGGTAAGAATCCATACTTTTTGCTCTATGTGATCTCAGAAAGTACAACCTCTTGAATATTTTAATGGTTCTTTTACTATCTTGATTCCTCTCTTTTGGGAAAAGACTAAATTTAAAAAACCAAACAAACACTGTTTCAAAAATCAATTGAGTTAAGTAGACAGGTTTGTTTTTTTCTTGACAGGGTATTTGTCAGATTTCAAAACATTCCCATAACTACAGTAAAGACTGAAAAGAGATGTGTTTGCTAGAATATATGATCTATCTTTTAGATTTAAACTATATCTAAATAAAAGGCCACAGTTATCCTGTGAAGTACATGTACTACAGAACTTTAGTATGCTCAGACCCATTTTTTAGGAAAACAAGGAATAATTTCCAGCTACACAAATGTTTTACATATAGTTCCAGCTCTGCTATTGTCTTCCTTCAAGATACCAACCCAAGGAATTATTCTCTGGGGTTTCCCATCTGTACTCATCTGTATAATGGTAATGAAAAGAATGCAGGGAGTCCTAAAAATCTTAGTGCACTTTATTAAAACTTAAAACTGCACCAAGATTTTAGGATACCTGGTACTATGTTTATAAAGAGAATTATAAATTCGAGCTAGTGAAATGCCATACTCTTAGACTAGAGTAAGTATCACCTGGAAACAGACCCCTGTTCAGTGATATAATCAATTACCACTTATATATACAAGTGACTCCCAAAACTATCTTTCCTCCATCAACATTTGCCCCAAAACTACAATCCACATTCCTAACTGAGCCACAGACTATTAAAGCTCAAATGGAGTTTCAGAATAATTTAACCCAAACTCTTCATTTTATAGATGAGGAAACTAAGGTCCACAGAAAAGTGATTTTCATAAGGTCACTCAGCTAGTCTAGTAGCAGAACTAGTTTAGAAATAATCAAATCTCCCGGTTTTAAAATTAGTGATCTTTCCACCATATAACACATACTCATAACAACTTCCAGGTGGACATCTCCACTTCAATATCTCCAATTCACATTCTAATTAATTCCCACCAAATTCTTCTATGCACCAAAATTTCTATTTCTGATGATGACAGTACAATTATCCCAGCCACCCAGTCTTGGAGTCATTGAAAACCTCAAAGTTATTTTTCCCCCTCCTTCACCTTACATGTCCAAGCACTTGTCAATACTTCCAGTTCTTTTCCACTATCTCTCCCATCTGAATTCTCCTTTCTACTTCCCTATTTCAGATTATCATTATCTCCTCCTACGTGGTATGATAGATAGAGTGCTGGCCTTGGAGTCAGGAAGACCTGAGTTCAAATTCACCCTCAGGAACTTGTGTGACTCTGTCACTTAACCTCTATTAATAACAATTCATTGTCTATGATGACTTTTAACAAAATTTAATTTTCCTGATTATCTCTTTTAATTAGATCTATTTTTGCTTTGCTCTGTCTGAGATCATGTTTGCTATACAGGTCTTTTTTACTTTGACTGAAGCAAAATAGATTCTGCTCCAGTCCCTTATTTTATCTCTTTCTTATAACTTTGTTTCAAATGTGTTTCCTATAAGCAATACAATGTTGAATTCTGGTTTCTAATCCAGTCTGCTTTCCTCTTCCATTTTATGGGCAAGTTCATTCCATTAACATTCACAGTTATGATTACTAACTGCATATTTCCCACTATGCTATTCTCTTATACTTCTCCATCTCTTTTTTTACCCTGTCCCCTCCTCAAGAGTCTACTTTGCTTCTGACTACTACCTCCTTTAAGTTACACTCCTGCCTCTCATCCTCTTTCCCTCTCTCTTGACTCCTTTTCTCTCCTAATTCTTTGTTGGATAAGTTGAGTTTTTGTACTCAACTATGTGTGTATGTATAATTTTCCCTTCTTGATAAAATTTAGTTGAGAAAGAGGTTCAAGTACTACCTGTTCTTCCCCTCATTACTTCTCCATTGTATAAACTCTTCCTTACTTGCCCCATTTATATAAGATAATTTTCCCTTCTCCCTTCTTCCAGAACATTTTTCTTCCTCACCCTTCTGTTCTTCTTTTGAGATAATCCCTACATAATAGAATCACACTTTTGTTGTTTTTTAACTGTGTCTAATATTTTGTGATTCTATTTAGGGTTTTCTTGGCAAAGATACTAGAGTCATTTGCTATATCTTTCTCCAGCTCATTTGCAGATGAGGAAACTAAGGTAAACATGGTTAAGTGAGTTGCCAGGATCACATAACTAGTAAGTGTCTAAGGTCCAAATTGAACTCAGCACTTTATCACCTGCACCACTTAGCTACCCTAAGCAGACTCGCTCTAACAGACATAACAATGATAAAGTTCTGAAGGGTTACACATATCATCTTTCCATAAAGGAATGTAAACAGTCTAACCTTGTTCAGTACCTTATATTTCTCTTTCATATTTACCTTTGTATTCTTCTCTTGAATCTTATGTTTGAATATCAAATTTTCTATTCAGCTGTTGTCTTTTCATCAAAAATACTTGTCCTCTATTTCATCAAATACCCATTTTCCCCTGTAGAATAAAAGTTTTACTGGGAAGGTTACTTTAGTTGTGATCCTAACTCCTTTGTCTTCTAGAACATCATATTCCAAGCCCTATGTTTCTTTATAGAGGTACCTGCTAAATCTTGTGTATATGTTGAATTGTGTGTGACTCCACAGTATTTTAATTATTTCTTTCTTGCTACTTTTAGTTGTTTTCTCCTTGACCTGGGAGTTCTGAATTCAGGATATAATATTCTTGGGAATTTTCATTTTGGTATTTCTTTTGGGAGGTAACTAGTAAATTCTTTCAATATGCCCTATGGCTTTAAGATATCTGGGAAGTTTTCCTTATGATTTCTTGAAATACAGTGTCTAGGCTCCTTTTTTGTTGTTGTTCATGTATTTCATGTAGTCCAGTGATTGTTGAAATATATCCATCTATTTTCCAGATCAATTGTTTTTCCTATGAAGATATTTCACATTTTCTTCTTTTGTTTTAGTCTTTTGACTTTGATTTGTTGATTCTTGATGTTTCATATAACCATTAGCATAAACAATTCTAATTTTTAAGTTGTTATTTTCTTCAGTATTTTTGGTACCTCTTTTACCAAGCTATTGATTCTCTGTTCATAATTTTCTGGCATAACTTTCATTTCTTTTTCTCATTTTTTTCTTTCAAAGTTGTTTTTCTCTATAATGTTGTTATCATCATATAAAATGTTCTCCTAGTTCTGCTCACTTTGCTCTGCATGAGTGCAAAAAGGTCTTCCCAATTTATTCTGAAATTGTCCATTTCATCATTTCTTATGGCACAATAATATTTGGTTACATTCATATACAACAATTTGCTTAGCCATTCTCCAATAATTCACCCCCTTTTTTCCAGTTCAGGACTATTATTCATTCATTCATACCAAACTAGCCGGATAACTTGTTATGATCATAGTACTTAATGGTTGGGACTTCTGATACAGATGGAAGGCAGATAAATTCTGTAGCATTGGTCACTGTACAAGTAGGAACATACCTAGATAGGATTCCATAGTTGTCAGAATTTAGTCCCTGTGCAATGGGAATAGATAGATGGGGATGGGGGAAATGCAGCACAATGAAAGGACAGACTGATGCACAATGAAAATAGCCTCTGCTTCATAGTTGGTCTAAGACTGACCCTATCTGACTTGATGACATTTCTGCCAATAACACTAGGTATGCGAATTCAGGAAATTACTGATCCATTACAGTCAGTGGTACACACTAAAGTAGTCTGGTAGATTTAACGAACCTCCAAAAATGCCTCACAGACTTGGAAGCAGTTTACTTGCCCACCTGGTTCTAGTCCATTAATTTATATCTAATGCCAGTGGTTTTGCCAGTAAGTTAATGTCTGTATCAAGCAGTAACCTGGCACATTAGCCAAGTCTCAGACTCCTAGTTCTTGCAGAGCAGTGGTTCTTAAGCTGATGGTCATTAATAGGACAAAGGTTCTTAGGCTTTATCTATCCCATATATTCCCTCTTAGCATGTGGTAGGAAGGCATTTCCCCCCCCCCACCTCCAGATTTTGAATCAATATATTTATTAAGGACTTACTATGTGCAAGCTACTGGGAATACACAGATTTTAAAAAATAAGTCCATGTCCTCAAATAATAGGGAAATCTATAATTCTGTCATCAAAAAATTGAATTAAAAACATAAAGTACAGTAAGAAAAGTTGGAAGTGGAAGAGAAACACTTAGCTGGGAGCAGTGCTTGAGCTGGTCATTAAAGAAGTAAAGACATTCTTGTATCTTCATCGTTTCATGACACAAAGAGAAGGGAAGGGAAAAGTGAGATGGAATTACACATGCTTGTGGGTTCTTGAGGAACTCCTTTCCTGATTTCCAACCCCATTACAACCAGTGTATTGTGATCAAGACCATCACTTCTTGCCCTATTCATGTTACCTACCTAATTGGTCTTCTTGACTCAAACCTCTTTCTTCTCCAATCCAGGCTTCACAAAGCTGCCAAAGTAATCTTTCTCACTTACAGATATAGCCAAGTTACTTCCTTCTCAAAAACCTTTTGGTCAGATTCCCCTTTGCCTACCATACTAAAATACAATATAGGTCCATGCTACTTTTCAAGGTTCTCCTGTTTACGTATTCTACATTGTAGTAAAACTGAAATAGTCCCTGATCTTCCCCCCCTCTCCTAATCTCTTTGCCTTTGATTTTCTCATTACATATTCCTGGACCAGATTTCCCCCAGCCTTCAATTCTGCCTGCTGAAATCTGTCTCCTCCTTCAAGGTCTAGCTAAGATGCTAAACATTTATTAAGTACTCACTATGGGCCAGACACTATACTAAGGACTGGAAATACAAAAGTAAACAAAAAGATAGTCCCTGCCCTCTAATAGACAAAGAAAACACATAAAAAGGCAGCTGTAGGGGGAAGGGGGGAAGTACAGGAATGATGAGACTCAGTAAACAAAATTGGCCTTGGTTCTGAGAAGAGCCATTCCACCAGAAGGACAGGCTGTAGAGGCCAAGGGCTTTCACTGCGTGAAATCCAGGGCTAAAGTTTGTTTGGAGGAGGAGGAGGTTTGGGGGGCTGGTAGAGAAAATCCTCAGTATAGCTTGGAGAGGAATGAGGTCTTCCATCTGCCTTCTCTGATCACCTCAGCTAGAAACAGAAAACCCTTCTGTCCTTAAATTTTCAGTCCATTCTGTTTGACTTCTTTTATGAACTTAATTATATTCTAACTTTTACTCTAGGTTACTGGGGAACATGCCTCATCTCCCTACTAGGGTGTAAACTCCTTAATGTCAAAACCCAGGCCATTTTTCATGCTTCTAACACCCAGCATTTAGCATAGTGCTTGAGATATACAGAGTAGGCACCTAATACATGTTTTGTTTTGTTTCCAATTCAATGGAATTGAATTCTGTGGTTTAATGAAAAGAACAATGAATTTGGACTCCAAAGACTGGAGTTTCTGCTACTTACTATCTGTTTGACCTTGGCTGAGTTCACTTGATCTCTGTGGGCCCCAGCTACCATATCTGTAAAATGAGGAGCCTAGACTGGATGATGTCCAAGTGCCCTTTCAGTTTTAAACTCTAAGGTCTTAATTGAAGCATATATAGACCACACTTGAAGAATCTCTGCTTTCGAGCACCATAAGGGGAGCCCAGTTAAAATCAGATTGTATGCCCATCTGTGGTTTAGCTAGCTGCCTTCAACCCCTTAGTTATTCAGACAGTAACTGGTCACTTGAACACTCAGCTGTCATTATGGTAATCCTTCAGATGGCCATCTGTTCTGCTCATGTGGGAGAGCTAGCCCAAGGGAGAAGTACTCAGCTGCCCTGCAACCTCAAATCAGGTCAATTACACCACTGTGCTTTAATTGCTCATGATGGCTAGGCTATTGTATTTGAGCCATCAGTAATTTCCAGTCCATTGTCACTAAAGATTTCAGGGTAATGAAAGTGCCAACCTGTTCCTAGGGGGTTCCTGGCACCACACAGTTTGTGGACCAGCCTGCAAGTGTACATTTCACACCCTATCAGCCCCTGATTTTCAAGCCATCACGTAGGTTAAAGTAAAGCCAGGCCACAAAGTACAGGCAGGGCTGAAGGAAACCTTGTTCAAAGACAGCAATTCATTTTCAAAGAAAAGGAGCAGGGGACGGCTATTTCCTAACAATGGATCTAATCTTCCTCAGCTACAGGCAGCATCCTGTGGCTCTGGGCATAACTCTTATTTTTTTTTTTTTTCCAGCTGAAGGCTAACCATTCCCTCATGTGTTTGGGGTGACTGTTTTACAGAGACAAATTTCAAAAGTGATTTTGAAAAATTCCAGGAAACTGACATTCCTATTTCCTAGACCTTAGGTTTCAGAGACCCTCTGAAGATTATTTCTCATCTCACACAGCTATAAATGAATAATCTTCTGAATCATTATTACTGCTTTGAAGAGAATTTGGTGCTTTTTGTAAGATAAAGGAGAATGAAAAAAAAGGATAGTTGATGGAAATATCCCAGATGGCACATAGGAAGATGTTGTATTTATCGCATAATCCAAACATTGGGGACTTTCAACAAGACTCAAAGGTTTCAAAAACATGCACATGGCCCCAGATTTGCAATAACTGTCCATGTGAACTTCAACAAGTCATTTAACCTCTCAGAGACTCAGTTTGCTCATCTGTTAAAAAAGAAGGGCAGCTAGGTGGCACAGTAGATAGAGCACTGGCCCTAGAGTCAGGAGGATTTGAGTTCAAATGTGACCTAGGACACTTACTAGCTGTGTGACCTTAGGCAAGTCACAACCCTAATTGCCTCAAAAAAAAAAAGTCAAGATTAGATGATCTTTGAGGTCTCTTCCAGTTCTAATTCTATGATACTATTACTGAATAACTTAGATTCCTTCCTGCTCAAAATCCTATAATATTATAATGATATGTTTTTATAATAATATATGTGTTTTATAATGATATACATATGTTTTATAATGATATATAAGCATATATATTGAAACCAATAAGTTTCTTTGAACAGTATGCTCCTGGAGTGTAGGTAATATGTTATTAATAGTATTATATAGGCCAAGTGTTACTGAGCAAGTTACTTAACCTCTCAGTGCTCCAGGCCAGAGGCATCAAACACAAAGTTCTTGGGCTCTGTTTCACCCTCAATACTCCCCAGTACAACCAGAACCATATTAAAATATAATTGGGAAATATTTAAGAAAATAAATAGCAACTGGAAATTAAGCTATGCAGGCAATGGAGTATAGAAATCTATTTTGCCCTACAGGAAAATAGAGGGGAAGGGGGATGGAAGAAGGGTGGGTAATAGAAGGAAGGACAGACTGCAGGAAGAGGTGGATGAGGTGCATGCTGTCCTAGGGTGGGGGTGGGGAGAAATGGGGAGAAAATTTTGAATTCAAATTCTTGTGGAAGTGAATGTTGAGAACTGAAAAATAAACTATATATTAGAAAATTCACTAAATAAATAAATAAAAATTCAATAGAACATAGATGATGTTAATATGTGATTTTCTAAGTAAGTATGTGGCAGGTAGGGATCCTTCTATATGATTTAGTGGCCCCCAGTTTTTATTTGATACTACCGCTCTATGTAACTTTCTAAAACTATAAGAAACAGAGAAAGTATCAGCCTACATTAGTAGAGAAAGTTCCCTATACCTATAAAACCATAGATCCAGTCCCTATAGCTATCCCCATATTTGGTGGCATGGTGGATGGAAGACTGGCCTTAGAATAGTGGAGCCCTGGGTTCAAGTCCTGACGGTGACATATGCTGGCTAGGTGACCATTGGCAAATTGCTTAGTCCCTCAAGAGCCTACATAACTATCTAAAACTATAATTTACAGAAAAATTGCCTAAATGCATCAATAGAGGAAGAGATTTTTCCATACCTGGAGCTCCCTACACAAATGAAATCATGTGTCCAGGTTGCCATTCTTCTCCCTCCCTCCAAGAAGAGAAAATTGTATCTCAGGTATTATGGAATCCCTATTAACTAAATACCCTAAATTTCATATATAATAGTTACAGTTTCATGTACAATCATCTTTTTTTTATTCTACTATGTAATAGAAATGTTTATTTTATTTCTTAAGTTCAGCATGAAATAAATATTTTTTCCTAAAAGAAACATAAGTTTACTTTCAAACTCAAATATGTCTTTTTGCTTCCTATAGCACAACTGAATCCTGTCCCTAAAGGCAAAAGGCTAGGTTTGTTTCTACTTTAACTGTTTTAAAGATGCATCAAAGTCAGGAATTTTAGACTGAATGTTCTCTTTCAGAATCAGAGATTGTTAAATCTGTAAGGAAACCTGTAAATCCTTTATTCCAAGCCCCTCCCTTGACAGATAAGGAAAATGAGACTCAACAGGGCTAAGTACACTGCCAGAGCTGAGACCTGAACATAGTTCTCCTGGCAGTCTAAGACTCCTCCCATGCTACATTCTCCATTTTGTCTTGGTTGTTGCTCCCTAACACATACAAGTGCTTGACTGACATCTGGAAATTCTATAATTCAGTGAAATTATATCTGTGGGATCAGATAATCAAATGGGAGTCATCCTTCCAAATAGCTCATTTCCTCTCATCTCCTGAAGATACACTTGAGCCTTATAATGGAGCACTTTCAGCATTTAGTGGGTTTAGGAGACTTCTTTTCCTATGTTTCCATATAATATGTACATTCCAATGATGCAATATATTCATTTGCATGGATATGTTTTGGTATGTTTGTTTAAAAATAGTACTCGGAAAGAAGACTGGACTTGGAATCAGGAGAAACCTCAAATACTTACTGATTATATGTGTGTGGAAAAGCCATTTAACTCTCTGATCCTCAGTTTCCTCATCTGTAAAATGAGGGAAAGTATAGTAAAAGTAGCTATAGTATCTGCCTCACAGGGCTGTTGTGAGATCAGTGTTAGAAAGTGTTTCACAAACCATAAAAATCTATATAAACATGATAAAGAAGATGGAGGATTAGACGTTTTCTCTGATTCCACTTGACGTTTCATACCTCTGCAAAACAGAAATTATGCACTAAAGATAAATCATGTTTCCTTGATTCAGGACATCTGGAATCCAAAAGAAGGTTAAAAAAAAACTATGAAATGGCATCTAAACAAAGCTTATTCAGCAACCCTCCTCTCCCTCTCCCACAAAAACCCACCCTTCTGAAATGAGGCTGCAACAAAACCCATCCCTATACCGTAGTCTCTCTTTCCAGTGATGTGGAAATCCCAGTTCTCTAGGGCTACATAGCCAGCACCACAACAGGCATTATTCTGTGCCACAAAAGGTCTCTTCTGCAGAGTCAGGATTGGTGGGAAGGGACAGGACGTGTGTCTGAACTTTTAACAGAGCTCAAAGCTACATCCCACTCCATCTTCCTCCCAGCACCTTGGAGATCCAACCTACAAAAATCAGCTCCACAGCATCAATATAGCAGATTACTGAACTGCTAGGGGCAGGTCAGAGAACTGGGGAACAAAGGGAGAAAGATAGGACACTGGGACAGGACATGGTATATGGGAGCAATGTTGTACTCCAAAAAGCCTGAGAGGGAAAGAACTCAGTATTGAGTTGGGACTAGTTCTGTTCATTCAAAAGTCATTTGGGTCACAGACCAAGGTTGATGAATGGTGAATTGTCAAGTGGAGGAGGAGGTCAAAATATTGAGATTCCATTCCCAAGGGAAACACCATCAGAGGGAAGCAAGTAGAGAGTCATCGACAGAGAAAATAAGACGAAAATAGACTAAAATTATCAAGGTTCTCAAGAAGAAAATTCAAAGACCTTGAACATAAGCAGATAAATCCACAAGGAAAACATTAACAGGAGAAAGAAATATGGCCTCCAGATCTAATGTGTTCAGACATCCATGAATAAATATTGCAAAACAAACAAAGAAAAATGATCCAACACTTGATGAGACAGATCTTATGGAATTTGAGGAGGACATGGAAACACAATACAGTTAGTAAGTGGTTTAAAAGAGAAATGAGAATGATGAGAGCAGAATTTATGTCCTGCACAGGAAAAATAATGAGCACAACAGGAACATTGTCATCTGCAATGACAAATTTCACCAAAGAAACAAAGGAGAGAACAATAAACTGGGAATACAAATACACATAAGGGAAGGATAAACTAGAAAAAGATAACTGAAATTATAATATTAATAACATTAATAGAAAATGCACTTACTATACTAGCAAAAAACAGTCCTGAAGACAGGATACATAGAGACAACCTAAAGATCATAGGTTCCCCAGAAAAACAGGGGAAGATAAAAATCTTAACACAAGGCAGGTAATTATATAAGAGAAATGCCTAGAACTTCTGAACAAATGAAATACAATAGAAAACATTCATAGATCACCTCTAGAAAGGATTCCCATAGAAGGCTTCTTAGAAGCCTCTCAAGGCTTCAGCATCCAAGACACATAGTAGCTAAATTTAATAATTCACTTCAGAAAAACCTATGCTAATGTCTTCATATCACTATTATTTTTAACTAAAGTTTACAAAGAACTATCTTCATAGTAACTGACCTCACTGTTATTTTACTATACACAAAGAGAGACAGACAAGGAAAGACACACAGAGGAAATAGTTTTCCATTTGTCTTTAGAGATAACTTTTCATTTTGCATATTAAGGGTGCTACATGTATCTAAGATGGGGGACCATCAGGTCTTGCCATCTTCCCTGAAATTACATCCTACATACCCTCAGGCATTATCATCTGATATGCTAATTCCCCTTAACAACTCCTGGCTCTTGTCATCAACCCTGAAGTTGGATCCTCCCATATGGGTTGTCTTCACCAATTAGAATGTGAGCATCTTACAAATAGTGACTGTACCAATATTTTATTTGCATTGCCAATAATTTGCCTACTCTTGGTACATAGTGTTTCATAAATGTGTTTTCATTCATTATTCCATCCTTTCACCCAGAAATTGCAGTGTGCATAGCTAAGGACACATACTAAAAATCACTCCCTTTTTAAAAAGTACTTTGGAAGTCTGTAAGTTTCTGTTCTCAAAGAGTCTTTGCCTCAGTTTCCTCTCCAAAGAAAATAAAATTTTGCATGTAACATCTCACATTAGCAAAATAATGTGATAAGATTACACTAGAAATGGAAGGGATCTCAGAAGGCTCATTTACAGATGAGAAAAATGAGGCTCAGAGACATTAAGTGTCTACCCAAGGTCATCCAAGTAAGTAAAGGTCGGAAGTCAAATTTTAGACGTGAACATGAGTTGCTTTGTTTTCTTCTAACCAGAAGAAATATATGTTGCATTTCTTAATCCTCAAAGAAGGTGTTTTAGGAATGTAGTTCAAGAATCAAAAGGTATTAGAAATGCCTCAAGTAGGTATAAAGGAAAACTACTACCCCAGTCATTGCTTCATGTAGGCAAAGAGAATAGCTATGAATGACTCAAATCAAAGTTCTACCAAGCTTGATTTACTCAGCCACTCCATCTACAAGGGGTCCTTTCAAATCAAATTAGTACTTGCAGTACCCTACCACCAGTGTCAGCCAGGGTTTTCATTGGTTAGGTGATGGAATTTCTGACTCCAGCTAGAATAAGGCATACCAGGGAAGGGGTTCTTATCATTTTTGCATGTCACAGACCCCTTTAGGAGACTGATTAGGCCCATGGATCCCTTCTCAGAAGATCGTGTTTAAATGTATAAGATGAAATACGTAGGATCATGAAGGAAGCCAAGGATATTTCAACTCATTTCTCAAAAATTTGTAAAGAAGTTCACAGACCTTAGATTAAGAGCATCTATTATCTAAAGTAACTGAATTGAACCAGCAAGAACTTTTGGCTCTGGTTTTATTTGGTTATTGATAAACGCACACACACACACACACACACACACACAGAAACACACACACATACACATCCATCTGCATTATTGTAGGATAAAGAAAAATAAAGACAGTCTGCAAAGAGGATAGTACTGTAAGCATCTAACATGGATTGTGTGCCATATTATACTCAGTGATAGAGTCCAATTCTTGTTGAATTTATTGCTTGTAATACTAGATTTCCTCTTAAGATACTCTGAAAAAAAACCTGTATTCTTAACGGCAGTGGGTTTAAATTATCAAAAGTATGTGTGTGAATGTGTGTGTGTGTGTGTTTTCATCAAAAGTCAGAACTACGACCAAACTTGACCTGTTTTCCTAACCACCAAGCTCTATTCCAGATAAAATAGGGTCCCAGTCCAAACCATTTCTGAGGTCGTGCTCCTAAAGCCATGGAGGCAGAGTTAATAGAGTTATCACTTGTTTTTATCTGTTAACAAAGGATGATAGATGACTGCTTCCTAAATGTGCTTGATTTCTGCCCAGAAGACCTTTCCTTCTTAGCCTACATAAAGAGCAGTTAGATTTCCAGTAGATGAAAGGTTCAGTTCAATTCAATGCATTCTTTATCTCACTGTGACCTCCACTTACTTCTTCCTCTTTGTTATCTCTTAGGCCATCACTCATGGTCTGGCTTCCCTTTCCTTTCTCTCCATCTTGACTTTATAGTTAACTGGTTCAAATAAACACACTATCCTTTATCCTTAAATACTTTATCTCCATATTCTATTACATGTTCTTTCCAAACTCCTAATGTTGGATTATCCTCACCATCTGCTTTCTGTATTCTTATTCACATGGAGCCAAATGGTGTTGAAGGAAATCATACAACCACGTGGACTTTACATATCTACATTACAAAGTTATGCTATCTGATCTCAACTGAGCCCTCATAGCCTTAGGACAATTCTTTTACTCTTCCTTAATTTTCAGTCTTTCCTTTCCTATTACCTCTTTCCCTGTTGCCTTCAAACGTGCCCAAGTCTCTCCCACCTTAAAAATTTAAAAATATGTCATTCACATGACCTGATCGTTCCCTCAATATATCCTTCTAAACCTCTCCTCTCTTTTTCAGAGAAACTCCTAGGAAGAAAAAAAAAAAGAACCTATTTTCTGTCTGCCTCTACTTACTTTCCTCTCACTCATTTTTTCAATCTTTCATAATCTGGCTTCTGATTTCATCACTCAATTAAAACTGCTCTTTCCAAGATTACTAGGGATCTCTTAATTGCCAAATCAAATGACTTCTCTTAGTCCTTATCCTTCTTGACCTCTCTTCAGCATTTGGCATTATTGAGCACCTCCTTCTTCTAGATGTTATCTCCTGTCTGGAGATTTGTGACATAATTCTCCTCCTCCCTATTTGGCCACTCCTTCTCAGTCTCATCTGCGTACTATCCCTTACTGTGAGTTTCCCCTCAGGCTCTATTCTGGGCCCTATCCTTTTGTCTCCTAGCTCTACTCTCTTTTGAGTGATCAGCTAACATGGGTTCAACTATTCTCTCTGTGCAGGTGACTCTCAGATTCATATGTCCAGTCCCAGAGCCTTTCCTGAGCTCCACTGACACAGCACCAATGGATGTCTACCAAGCACATCCAACCCAACATGTCCTATATGGATTATAATTTTCTTTCTCTAAAACTTCCCTCTTTTCCTAATTTCTTCAGAATTATTCTCAACTTTTCCCTTCCTCTAACTGCCTCCATGCCATGATCCAATCAGTTGCCAAGTCTTAGAAATCTCACATCCAATCTGTCTCATCCATCTCCCTCTCTCCACTCCCAGGTCATCACCCTAGAATAGGCCTTCATCACCTATTGCCCAAAGTATTGCAGTAGTCTTCTAGTCTTCTCCAGCACCTCTCGAATCCATCCTCCCCACAGCTCCCAAATCGAAAATCCTAGAACATGGGCCTAACCATGACACTTCTGTTCAAGAAGCTCCTTTGGTTTCTTATTGTCTTTCCAATCGCTATAAGCTTTGTCATTTGGCATTTAAAGTCTTTAATAATGACTCTAAACTACCTTCCAAGCATATTACCCATTAGTCCTCTTTCACATACTCCACATTCTAGTCAGACTAGACTACTTACTATCCCCCTATATTTCATCTTCTGATTCTATGCTTACGCCCAAAGTCTTTCCCATGTCTGAAATGCACTATTTCTTTATCTATATCTCATCAAATCTGTAGCTTCCTTCAAAGTTCGGTTCAGTTCCAACTCCTAGAAGAGATACAAAAAAAAGTCTATTATTATCTCTCTAGTCATTCATGCCCTCCCCCAAATTATGCTGATTTAGATATATTTTGCTTTATTTATCTGTGTACATATTATTTCTCCCCACCAGAACTCAAACCAAACAGAATATAAGTTTAGTGAAGATAGTCACTCTTCATTTTTATCTTTGAATCTTCCTGAACCTAATACCAGTGTCTGGTCCTTAACAAATATTAACTGAATGAATAAAAGCATTTATTAAACACCTACTGTGTTGTGGCCCTAATGGAGATAGAAAGAAGAGTAAGATAGTATCCTTGACTTCAAGAAACTTATGATCTAACAGAAGAAACAAGACAAGTATGCCAATAAAAAACATCTTAAGTGTTTCACTGGCTTTGCAGTCTCACAGATATGGATTATGGCTATGGCAGTAATCTGAACACTCGATGGTTTGCCTCTTCTCAAACATGACATTCTATCTCCTAACTCCATGCATTCATACTGGTAATACCTGTAATACCTCTATACCTATAATGCTCTTCCTTACCTGACTTAGCTTCACTAGCTTCCTTCAATACTCAGCTTAAATCAGACCTTTCCCAGGCTGTTCCTTCAACCCCATTCCAATCCCTTCTATCTGCCATTATTGTCCATTTATACTGTTTATATCTTGAACAAGCACAGTGATCTTTACATGTTGTCCCCTCTATTAGAATGTGAGCTTCTTAAGGACAGAACCATATTTTTGCCTCTCTTTATATCTTAGCACAAGGTCTGCAAGTGCTTAAAAAATGCTTACTGATTGATTCCTTCCATTACTCATTTCCTACCCACATCTTTTATACTTAGGAACTACTATCTACATTCTCTTGTAGATCTACTACAGAGCATCTACCAAAACTAATGAAGATCTGTCTTCAGATCTTCTAATACTTCGTGCATACCAGTGAGGCACTCAAGATTATGCATACTAATACTTCGTGCATACCAGTGAGGCACTCTATTGTCCCTTGCTCTTACTATAGAACTGTATAACTGACTTAGCAACTTTTCTGCACGTAAAATTTCTCAATGGCATCCTTTATGCCACTTAATGTTTGTTGGATTAGATTTTTTTTTTAATATAGCTCAATACTGGAAATATACTGCTGTCTATTTGTATCTATCATATGTCCAGTCCAGGCTTTTTTTTTTTTTTTACAGAGGGAACCAATTATTTTGAAACACATTTATCAAAATAACAGAACCCATGTTCAGAACCCTGACCCCAGGAAAACTTGGGGTTTGAATTCCATCTTCTGGAGTCTCCACCTGTGAGACCACAGACAACCTCTTTTTTATTATTATTAAGCTATTTATTTATTTTAAGTTTTCAACATTCATTTCCACAAAATTTTGAGTTCTAAATTTTCTCCCCATCTCTCCCCTCCCCCACCCCAAAATGTTCAGCATTCTGATTACTCCTTCCACTGATCTGCCCTTCCTTCTAGCAATACCTCCCTTCCCTTATCCCCATCTTCTCTTTTATCCTGTAGGGCAAGATAAATTTCTATACCCCATTACCTGCATTTCTTATTTCTCAGTTGTATGCAGGAACAATACTCAACATTTGTTCCTAAAACTTTGAGTTCCAACTTCTCTTCCTTCCTCCCTCCCCATCCATGCCCACTGAGAAGGTAAGCACTTCAATATAGGCTATATATGTGTAGTTTTGCAAATGATTTCCATAATAGTCATATTGTATAACACTAACTATATTTCCCTGCATCCTATCCTGCCCCTCATTTCTCCTATTCTCTCTTTTGACCTTGTCCCTCCCCAAGAGTGTTTACTTCTAATTTCTCCCTCCTCCCATTTGCCCTCCTTTCCATCATCCCCCCTCACTCTGCTTATCCCCTTCTTCCCTACTTTCCCGTATTGTAAGTTAAGTTTTCATACCAAATTGAGTGTGCATGTTGTTCCTTCCTTGAGCCAAATGTGATGAGAGTAAACTTCACTTTTTCCCTCTCACTTCCTCCCTTTTCCCTCCACTGAAAAGGCTTTTTCTTGCCTCTTTTATAAAAGATAATTTGCCTTATTCCATTTCTCTATTTCTCCTCCCAATATATTCCTCTCTCACCCCTTAATTTTAGTTTTTTAGATATGATCCCTTCCTATTCAACTCACCCTGTGCTCTCGCTCTCTCTCTCTCTCTCTTTCTCTCTCTCTCTCTCTCTGTCTCTCTCTCTCTGTCTATCTCTGTCTCTCTCTCTCTCTCTCTCTCTCTCTCTCTCTCTCTCTCTCTCTCTCTCTCTATATATATATATATATATATATATATATATATATATGTATGTATGTGTGTGTGTGTGTATGTGTGTGTATAATCCCACCAACTACCCAGATACTGAGAAAAGTTTCAAGAGCTACAAATATTATCTTTCCATGTAGGAATGTAAATAGTTCAACTTTAATAAGTCCTTTATGATTTCTCTTTCCTGTTTATCTTTTCATGCTTCTCTTGATTCTTGTGTTTGAAAGTCAAATTTTCTTTTAAGCTCTGGTCTTTTCATCAAGAAGCTTGAAAGTCCTCTATTTCATTGAAAGGCCATTTTTTCCCCTGAAGTATTATACTCAGTTTTGCTGGGTAGGTAATTCTTGGTTTTAATCCTAGTTCATTTGACTTCTGGAATATTGTATTCCAAGCCCTTTGATCCCTTAATGTAAAAGATTCTAGAACTTGTGTTATCCTGATTGTACTTCCACAATACTCAAATTGTCTCTTTCTAGCTGCTTGCAATGTTTTCTCCTTGACCTAGGAACTCTAGAATTTGGCTACAATGTTCCTACAAGTTTCTCTTTTTGGATTTCTTTCAGGAGGTGATCAATGGAATCTTTCAATATTTATTTTGCACTCTGGTTCTAGAATATCGGGGTAGTTTTCCTTGATAATTTCATGAAAGATAATGTCTAGGCTCTTTTTTTGATCACGTAGTTCCATAATTTTTAAATTGTCTCTTCCAGATCTATTTTCCAGGTCAGTTGTTTTTCCAGTGAGGTATTTCACATTATTTTCCATTTTTTCATTCTTTTGGTTTTGTTTTGTCCTTCACTTCTCTTACTTGGTTTTCAAAATCCTTTTTGAGCTCTTCCATGGTCTGAGATCATTGAATATTCATTTTGGATGTTTGGGATACAGAAACCTTGACTTTTATGTCTCTCCCTGATGGTAAGCATTGTTCTTCCTTATCCAAAAGGATGGGAGAAGATACCTGTTCACCAAGAAAGTAACCTTCTATAGTCTTATTTTTTTTCCCTTTTTTGGGCATTTTCCCAACCAATTACTTGACTTTTGGGTTCTTTGTCAAGAGTAGGGTATACTCTGGGGACCTGTAAGATCTTATTTCCTTCTGAGAGCAACCAGAAATTTTTGTGCCCCGAGTCTACGAGTAGTAGAATTTCCTCTCCACAATAACCTCATCTCCAGTTCCCCCATGGCAGCACTCAGGACTGAGGTTCAGATCAGCTGCTCAATTCCCCCAGGGGTTTTATTATGAGGCCTCCAACAATGGATGTCAGCTGCTCTCTGCTGTGGAAGGTGCTGCCACCCACTGAGCCCTCTGCCACTGCTGCCTGGGGTAAGGACTATGGGGGGACCCTGATCCCTTCTCCATCAGCTGAAAAAGCCCTCTCACTGACCTTCAGCACCTGTGGGTTGAGGGATCTGCAAACCTGCTGTTGCTGCTGCCACTGGGGATTCCACCCCCAAGGCCTGCTCCAGTCCTCCTCCTTGCACAGCAGCATGCTCAAGGGTGGGGTGGGCTCCACTTTGGGTCTGATGTGACAGACCTTTCCTGTTGGCCTTCCAGGTCACCATGAGCTGGAAGTCTCCTCCACTCCATTGTTCTGTGGCTTCTGCTGCTCCAGAATTTGTTGAGAGTCATACTTTGCAGGTATTTTATGAGCTGTGGGGGAAGAGCTAGGGTTTAAGGGTAGTTCTACTCTGCCATCTTGGCTCCACCCCCCAGTCCAGGAATTTTCCAGACTTTCAGGTATTTTAACTAACTGTTCTCCATGCCTAGAATATTCTCTTTCCTCATGCTCTTGATTTTTCTGGTTTCCTTCAAATCCCATCTTAAATCCCCATTTTCTATAAGAAGATTCTCTTAATGTCAGTGCCTTCTTTCTGTTGATTATCTCCAATTTATCACAGATGTAGATGCAAATACAGATACAATTTTCACATATTTCTTGTTTCCCTATTGGACTATGAGCTCCTTGAGAGCAGGGATTATCTTTTGTCTTTTTTGTTTTTTTGTATCCCCAGTGCTTAGCACAATGCCAGGAACGTAGCACTTTTAAAAATGTATTGTCTTAACTCAGGGACTATATGGAGACAATCACAAAACAATTTTCGCACAAATAAAGTCTGATCTAAGTCACTGGAAAAACATAATTTGCTCATGGGTAGGTCAAGCTAATATAATAAAAATGACAATTCTACCAAAATTAATTTATTCAGTGCCATACCAATCAAACTACCAGAAAATTATTTTCTACAGCTAGAAAAAATATCAAAATTCATCTGGAAGAACAAAATGTCCAGAATATCAAGGGAATTAATGAAAAGAAATGCTAGGGAAGGTGGCCTAGCCATACCAGATCTCAAATTGCGTTATAAAGCAGCAATCATCAAAACCACTGGATATTGGCTAAGAAATAGAGGGGTAGATCAGTGGAATAGGTTAGGTATTCAAGACACAATAGTCAATGAATATAGCAGTCTACTGTTTGATAAACCCAACAATCTCAGCTTCTGGGATAAGAACTCACTGTCTGACAAAAACTGTTGCAAAAACTGTATAACAGTGTGGCAGAAACTGGGCATAGACCAATGCCTGACACCACACACAAGAATAAATGGGTACACAATTGAGGTATAAAGGCTGATACTATAAACAAATTAGGGGAACAAGGGATAGGGTATTTGTCAGATTTATGGAGAATGGAGAAATTTGTGACCAAACAAGAGGTAGAGCACAGTATAAAATGCAAAATGAATAATTTTGATTACATGAAATTGAAAAGTTTTTGCACAAACAAAGCCAATACAACCAAGACTAGGAGGGAAATAGAAACCTGGGAGTTTTTACAACTAGTGTCCATGACAAAGGCCTCATTTCTAAAATACATAGGGAACTAATGTACAAGAATATGTCGTTCCCAAATTGATAAATGGTCAAAGGATATGAACAGGCACTTTTCAGAGGAAGAAATGAAAGATATCTATAGTCATATGAAAAAATGCTCTAAATCACTATTAATTAGAAAGATTCAAGTCAAAACAACTCTGCTGTACCACTTCATACCTATCAGATTGACTAACATGACAAAACATGAAGATGATAAATGTTTAAGAAGATATGGGAGAGTTAGAACACTGATTCATTGGTGGAGCTGTGAGCTGATCCAACCATTCTGGAGAGCAATTTGGAACTATGTCCAAGGGGCTATAAAAATGTGCATACCCTTTGACCCAGCAATATTGCTTCTATGGCTGTTATCCCAAAGAGATCATAAAAATGGGAAAAGGATCCACATGTACAAAATTAGAGCAACTCTTTTTGTGGTGACCAAGAAGTGGAAATTGAGGGAATGTCCATCAATTGCGGTATGGCTGTTGTGGTATATGAATGTAGTGGAATACTATTGTACTATAAGAAATGATGAACAGGTAGGCTTCAGAAAATCCTGGTAACATATAGGAACTGATGCTGAGTGAAAAGAACAGAACCAGGAAAACATTGTACACAGTAATAGCCACAGTGTGCGAGGACTGTTTCTAATAGACTTAGCCCTTCACAGCATGCAAGGACCTAAAATATTTCCAAAGGATTCTTGAGGCAAAATGCCATCTACATCTAGAGAAAGAACTATAGAAATGGAAAGCAGAATGAAGCAGACTAATTTCTCTTTTGCTGTGCTTTGTCTTGGTTTGTTTTTGCTCATGGTTTCTCCCGTTCATTTTAATTCTTCTATGCAACAGGACTAATGTGAAAATGTGTTTAATAAGAATGAATGTGTAGAAACTATATAAGATTGCATGCCATCTTGGGGAGGGAGGGGGGAGATAGAGGAAGAAAATTTAAAAGATATGATTGCTGGTAACTGAAAACAAATAAATTAATTTTTTAAAATGTATTGTCTTTTGGTTCAAAAGAATTTCTGATTTTTTCAAAGACTGTGATGTTCCAAAATTGGCAACCATACAACATCACCTGAAGAATATTTGTGTATGTGTATATGTGTGTATGTGTATGTATGTATACACACACAATTTGTTTGATGGGAACAAAGAGTGGGCTTACAGGTAGAGAGAAGTACCATGGAGTACTTTTGTAGTACCCAAATTCATGTCTATTTACAGTGTCTCTCCAAGATTTACTTAGTGATGAAATAAGCAAATGATATGGCTATTCAACATGTACCTTTGTCTGGATAAGAGGTATTTTTCATCCATTCAGTTTTTCCAGTACAAATTCATATTGAGTCCTAGATACATCCAGCAAACTTTCATTTGCAAAGAGAAGCATCTTGATAACCTCATATTCCTATAAGGAATCTTTTTGCATTTAGACCTTAGTTCTGATATGACTCCCACTTCCTTCACCTGTCATTTCCTATCTTAAGATATAGTTGTTTTCATTTTCTTTGATGCTATTTGGTAATTACAGTGTCTAGCACTTTCAAACTCTTCATTATACAGTAGAGTAAGGCTTCAGAATAGACTACAAGAATCTGGCCTTTTTTATGTCTTAAAAATGAATTGCATTTTCAAACATGTTTTTCTCCATCTTTCCCTTGCATACCTTTGCACTAAAGTCATAAGGTTTCAAAATATATTTTGACTCAGTTTTGATGAGTTTGTGATGTTTTTAAAGAGAATTCTTCTCCATCCTCACCCTCTGTAACAGATATTAGAGCATAGGATACAATTATCTTTGTGATGCCAATTTGCTTACATTTATCTTGAGCCCTGTTGGCAAAATGATCAAGTGGCCTATGGATATTTTTATTGTTGTTTTTTGGCATATGATTAAATCAATTCTACCAAATCCTTTGATTTTCCAAGGATTTTTCCCTTTAACTATAGCTTAATTATGCTTCCTGGTTTTATTTATCATGAGAATATTCATATTTATGAATTTCATATTTATTTATATTTAGGGGGCAGCTAGGTGGTACAGTGGATAGAGCACCAATACAGGAGTCAGGAGGACCTGAGTTCAAATCTCACCTCAGACACTTGACACTCACTAGCTGTGTGACCTTGGGCAAGACACTTAACCCCAATTGCCTCGTCCTGAGTCATCTCCAATCATCCTGATGAATATCTAGTCACTGGATTCAGATGGCTCTGGAGGAGAAGTGAGACTGATGACCTGCACGACCCTCCCTCACTCAAAAAACAAAGTCAAGTACAAGTCGTGTCATTATTTCTCTGATGGCATGGTCTTCGGCAACAAAGGACAAACACACACACATATTTATGTGATTCACTTCTTCTAAGAGTATATGATTTCATTGGTCACCAAATGTCTTGTATCTGGAATGCCAAGAATTAAGGATAAAGATGGTCTAAAATGGTCTATATGACTCCTAATACTTTATGCCCTCCTTTTCAACATTCTACTATCATCACTGTGGAAGTAGAAGGAGCTTCATAGAACCAAACCATGTCTTTCCTTCATATACTGTAGTTTTCCAAGAGGAAAAAATTCATCACTTAGAATCCAACCTACTAGTGATAGATACCTCTGAACTTATAAAAGCAGATCACAGAACTATAGAATTTTACACTTGAAAGGAACTTCAGTGATCATCTAGTTTAACTCAGACATTTCTACCCATTATTTGTGAATCCTTGACTCTCAGGACTGATTTTTCAAATGCTTGAAGACAGTTGGTATCACATCTCCCAGATATGTCCTAAAACAGTAAATATATTCAATTATTGGAATACTACTTGAAACCTTTCCAACATGGCAGAAACTGGTAGAACTTACTACTTGGCTGGTATTGTCTATAAGAACACAGTATGACTTTCCACATAAGATAAATATGCAGGACATTTACAAAAAAAATTGCTATGAGAAACCCAATTAAGAAAAGATTGTTTCCCTTATTTACAGGGAAGACTTCACAAAGGGGTACATTTCTTGCACTAGATCTTGGCATGTAAAGATGTACCTATTCCATGAGTGGTTTCAACAGATACCATGGGAGAAACCTGTGAACAGTTCATTCTAGGCATGGAAAATAGATGAGAGAAAGGGAGAAAAGTCACATGCTTCAGGGCCAGTCCTCTGAAGAGGGATTTTTAACCCAGGATCCATGAACTTTAAAAAAAATTGATAACTACATTTCAAAATAATTTGTTTCCTTTAACATCCTCTATTTTCTTATTCATTTAAAAATTATTCAAAGAAGGAGTTCATAGGCTTAATCAGAATGCCAAAGGGGTCCAAGACATAAACACAAAAAAGGTTAAGAATCCTTGCCATGGAAGATCTGTAGAAAGGATAGACCACATTGAAAAAGACAGAAATCATCAGTGGAATAGCAGAAAAAAAGCTTTAAAAGGACAAGGGAGCTGATGAGTAAGTTGACGAGCAAGTTGGTCAGTTGGTGAGAAGGGATTTGTGAAGTACTTAGTAGATGAGCTTTGGATAAGCATTTTAATTGAGGGATGGCCATCCAAACTAAACACAGATCCTGAAATCTTTGGAGACTCCCACATCATTAGCTTTTACATGGATTTCTGTGATGGTAACACTGCCTGCCTTTTATTTGGCCCCCCGGTATTCCAAGCAGCTAAGCAAGAATTATATAGCAGGGAAACAGAAATTTTTTTTTGAAAGTTGGAGCCTCACAAGTGAACAAGGGGAGCCTGGAAAATGTAAAACACTGAGCAAATCCATTGACCATTCATCAGGAAATAAAACCATAACTACCTGTGGTTTGGCTTGAGCAAAACCAAAAACTAACAATGAAGTGCAGACAAAATGAAAATCAACTCTTGATTTGCTCATTTAGAGTCTGTATTTTCTCAAGATATCATCATGGGACACACAGTGCTCTCAGCTCATTAACACAGTTGCACAGAGTGATTCCTTGCAGGTGTAACTCCACTGTACTGTGGAGATGAGCAATCTACCTTGCCTTGGTTCAGGAATACTCAGAGAAAATAAAATTGAGGAGAAATAATTAGTCCCCATACTAGGACCCTGATTCATTTCCAAGCACTGCAAACCATCCTCCATTAACTGAAGAAATGTGATTTATTGTTTTTTCCCTGTCATTGTTTGAATAAGAAATGGAGTTACAAAGAAATCCATTCAATCCAAGCATTTGTTCCTGTGTCTTCTAAATTGGCCACCCCCAAAACATTCTCTGAATGTAACCATGGACCTTCCCGGTTAACTAACAGGTGCTTACATAGACAGGAAACAGAATCCCAAGAGGAAAATCCCTGTCTTCCTTCAGAGCATTTACAGAAACACAATATCCTCTGCTAACATGGTAATCACTGCTGGATGTCCCACAAGGGGATGAAACTCTTCACCTTGTAATGTTTAACTGCTGAAGTTTCTGTATGGGGAAGATTGATTTACAACACAAGGTGCCTCTATTCCCCAGGGCTAGTGTCTTCAATTTAGCCATCAAGAATGCAGTTTCATACTCCTGGGTAATCTGCTGGGGTAAATAACCAAACCGGGCACCAGAATACAGGAACAGAGAAGCACTCAGCTTTTAGGCAGGACCTAATAGTGGGGATTGACTGGCAAGCACCTTGATTCACTATTGATGCTTTCTCCCTCTGCCCCATTTTTCTCACTCTCTTCTTCCTCTTCTTTCCCCCCTACCTTCACCTCTTTTCTCTCTCATCTCTTCTCCCCTCTCTCTTTCCTCCTTTCTTTCTCTCTTTCCCTTTATTCCTATGCTTTTCCTTGCTTTACCACGATCTTTCTTTACCCCTTTCCCTCTGTTCCCACTGTCTTCCTCTCCCTTCCTTTCCCCTCTCCCTTCCTCTCTTTCCTCTTCTCCCTCCTGTTCCCACCCTGTGCCCCTCCTTTTCTTTCCCCTTCTCTCTCTTTCTTTTTATGCTCTCCCCTACTTTCTCTCCATCTCTGAAAAGGCTTAACCCCTGGGTCAAGACTTCTTTGCCCAGACGGTTTATTTCTCTGCTTGTTTCCACAGTTGCTTAGAACTGCCTGTTTCTGTTTTCTTAGCAAAAACAACCTTCCCCTCGCACCACCCAAATATCTATACACTTTCTCCAAGGCATTTCTGAGTACTTTATAATGTTCATTTATTAAGCCTTATCCAGTGTGGTGAACAGGAGAGGAAAAGGGAAGCCTAGATGGAGCTAAAGTCATTCCTCCTCCGCCCACCCATCCCAATGATCGATAGCAGAAACCCAAATAAATGACATGTGGCATGCCTTCTGTCCTGAGGCCAGTGCCCTTTCTGCCTCACCACTCAGCTCCTCCTGCAGTCAGACCCATCTCTGCTTCTAATCATTCTGATTCCTGTTTATTAGAGATGCACAGGGTGACTGGGGAAATACTGATGCCAGAATTACCTCCAAATTACCCCGACACCTGGGCCCCAGCACAACTGTAAGCAGTCACTCTGGGATTTCGCCACTTTCCCAGCTGGTGTATTTTTAACTCTGGGTTGTTTTTCCTGTCTGATTTACAGCTGAAGGCCAAGACAAGGGAGTACATCCCTTCTTCAATACCTCCTAAGGCCTAAGTAAACTGTGGGTACTCCACAAATAATTACCATTAATAAGAATGTGTCAATTACTTTTCAACCCAGCATATTCCAGATGCATGAATCTGCCCTTTGGCAGAGGGAAAAGACCCATCTCACTGGCATCTTCTAGGTTCTCCCTGGATCATTCATTATCCACCAAAGGCTGAATGTTTGTTTCCTTGGCTTGTGAGACATACAGGATGGTATTTCTGACTGGTGGTTTGCAGAATCTATAGTATGCCACATTTCTCTTGGCAACTACCTATGCCAAATATTTCCAAGTCTGTTTGCCTTGCCTTTCATTATTCCCAGTAACACTTCAGGGCCACGAGCTTTGCCTAGATTCGGTTAGCTATGTCAGGCTTCAAAGGTAGGACGTGACAGAGTCATAGACAACAAGGAAGGAAGGAATTGGGAGGAGTGGAAGGGATTTACGGGGGAGGGGAGATAAAAAGTGGGGAGAGAGGCCTTGGTGGGAGAAGGGAGGGAGGAAGTATTGTTAATAACAAGACCACTGGGAGAACACTCAGCCATGGGAATGATTTCAGTTTAAGCAACAAAGAATGTTTTGTTTCCTGAGCTCACAACTGAGCAGCACTTGGCTGCAACCTAAGAAAGGGATCCCTGGGGGTCTGGGGTATTCAACTGGCTCCCTCATCACTATAGGCTGTCATCTTGTCAAGAGCCTATAAACCAAACAGGATTGGGCCTAGTCAGCACCAGGGAAAGAGGCCTCTAAGGAAAACTTAAGACTCTGCAGATGTGATGGCAGAATACAATGGAATACACCCCCCTCAAACCCCCCTTCCCTCTCAGTCTACAGTGATCCCTTTCTCTGCCCTGGGAACCACGCCCTCCCTGAGATGCTGCTGACTGGCCAGGGTGAGATGTAAAATTGAGCTTCTGACCACCTGTTACATTAAAGATTCTAGGAGCAATTTTCCAGAGGGATATTAACCACAGAACTCAAGCCAAGATCAGGGGAGGCTTGGGGGTATTTTTTCAAATGCCTTTTTAAAAAGCCATATTTTTGTTTCTGGTTTTTTTTCTCTTTCACCTCAAATTAGGCTTAAATTGTTAAGCAGTTTTCTTTGTTAAAAGGATCTGTATCTAATGCAAAAGGACTATTTTTTGATAGGAAAAGATGGAGTCCTCTGAGTAACCAATATAATAATTTAATTAACCTTAGTAACTTCTAAAAAATATGGAATTTGAAAGAAACAGATATCTTATTTTCAGACAGCTTTTTGCAAGCATGTTCCAATGTAATAATGTTCCAGTGTAATACATGAACACACATAGATGAACAACCTCTGTATTAGAACAAGAAAATTGGGCATTTGGTGATACTCTTTTAACTGGAAGAGGTATGAACCCATCGACAATTAGAAGTAGGATTTTTTTTTTAAAAACTTTTTTTAATCCAGTTTTTAAAAATACACAATGATATTACATGTATCAATTATAACTGTAGAGAATATGAACTGGGAGTAGCTGAAAAACCAATGATGTTTCCAGAGAAATGATAAAGAAATATCCCTCCTTTTTTTCAGGAGAATGGTAGGGGACTTATAAGAGAGCATTCTGCCAGATATAGTTATTGTACGGGGTATTTTAATTTTTTTAATTTTATTTTATTTTCAAAGATTACCTTGTTCTTCCCCTTCCTTCCCCATGAGAAAGAAAAACAAAACCTCTGTTACAAATATGTATAATCAAGCAAAACAAATTTTTACATTAGCTATTTCTAATAAAAATACTTCTCAGTCTGCACTTTGTACCCATTCCCTCTCTATCAGTAGATTGGCAGCATGTTTCATCATGGGTCCTCAGGAATTTTGTTGGTCATTGTGTGGATCAGATTTTCCAGGCTTCCTAATATATATTATATCATTATACATTAATATGTTGTGTATCATATAACCATGTCTCTATATTAACATATATTTCTATAAATATTTCTAGAACATATGATATAAGTATATAAGTATACATATATGTTTTGTTTTAATCAGCCAAGATCCACTCTTACCCTTCTACCCCAATCCCTGCCCTCATTGAGAACATATGAAAGCAAAACATTTTATGAACATACATAGTTAATTAAAATAAATTTCCAAATTGGCCATGTCCTAAAAAATGTCTCATTCTACTGAATCCTTCACCCCTCTATCAGGAGGTGGATAGCATGTTTCTTTGTTATTCCTATGGAATTCTGGTTGGTCATTATGTTAATAAGAATTTAGCACAATAGTATTTCATCATACTTATATACTATAAATTGTTTATCCACTCTCCACTGTACAAGCACACCTGCAGCTTCCCATTCTTTGCCAGCTCCAAAAAAACCCATTAATATCTTTACATTTTTATGATTTGTTTTGCTTAGAATTAATCCCTCCCTTAATCTATTTTCTCTCTCGTTTCCCTTTCTCGCCTTCTCACCTTTCCCTCCTATTTCCCCATTGAGTGAAATGTATTTCTGTACCCCAACTCTGTGTTCATGTGCTTATCCTTCCTTTGACCAGTTCAGATGAGAGAAAGTTTCAAGTGACAGTGTCTGTCCCTGCAACCTCATCTCCTTGTTTATATAGATATCTTTTTGTGTACCATGACGATGTGAGATAATTTCTCATTTTACTTTCCCTTACTCCCACATCTACATTTTTATTCTTATTCTCCTTTCTGAGTTTTTAAGATAATCAAAACAAAACAGAACCACTTTCAGACTTTGTCTAATTAGACTCTATCAACCCTGACCATTCTAGGGATCAGAAGGGACACATGTATTATCTCCCTATATTCGAATGAATATCCTTTTTTACTCCTTTATTGTTGTACATTTATGTTTACCTTTTTATGTTTCTCCTCACTCTCGTGTTTGAACCTGAAAGTTTCTCTACTGTCTTTTCTGTCTTTTCAGCAGAAATGCTTGAAAGTCCTCTATTTCATTAAAGGCACATTTTCCACCTTCCCCACTCCTACTCCCCACAGCATTATACTCAGATTTGCTAGATGTCATTCTTGGCCATAAGCCCATATCCTTTACCTTCTGGAATATCACATTCCAAGTTCTCCATTCCTGTGTAGTGATAGTTGCTAAATTATGTGTGATCCTGATTGTGGCTCCTTATTACTTGAAATCTTTCTTTCTGACTGCTGGTAGTATTTTTCTACTTGACTAAGAGGTTCTGGATATTGCCTATGTGTTCCTGGGAATTTTAATTTCAAAGTTTCTTTCTTGAAATAACCTATAGATTCTTTCCATTTCCACTTCGCCCTTAGTTCTAAAAGATCTGGGCAGTTTTCTTCTAAGATTTCTTGAATTATGATATCTAGACTCGATTTTTGGTCATGATGTTCAGATAGCTCAATGATTCTTAATTTTTTTTCTCCTCAATCTGTTTTCCACACAGTCATTTTTGCTAGGAGATAGCTTAAACATTTTTTCTATTTTTTTCAGCCCTTTGACTTAGTTTTAATAGTTCTTGTTGCC
This sequence comes from Notamacropus eugenii, assembly GCF_028372415.1. Lineage (NCBI taxonomy): Eukaryota > Metazoa > Chordata > Mammalia > Diprotodontia > Macropodidae > Notamacropus > Notamacropus eugenii. Next base: position 71,746,639 of record NC_092872.1, read on the forward strand.
TTATGTAGTGTCTGGTTTCTATCTGATCCATTCTAATTTTCAGAGTGTGTTGCTTGGGTGAAGTTTTCTACCTCTTTTGCCAGAGTGTTCATTCCCTTTCCAATTCTTTCTTCCAAAGCTCTCATTACTTTTCCAATTTTTTCCTTAAATACTCCCATTTCACTTATAAAAACCTTTTTAATTATTTTTAAATTCTTGCTTCATCTCTTCTAGGAATTCTAGTTGAATTTGTGCCCAAGCTATGTTTTTCTCCGAGGTTTTGCTAGGTGGTTTTGGAATCATTCTCTTCTGAGTTTGGATTTAAGAGTCCCTGCTACCATAGTAGCTCATTATGGTGCACTTCTATTTGTTTGTTTTTGTTTGTCCATAGCTCCAGTCTACTTCCTGATTTCAGAGTGGATGTTAAACCTGACCTCTTCAGCATTTCTGAAGGGTCTGGGCCAATACTGTTGTTGCTTCCTTAGGGCATTGAACATTGTGTTATTCTAGGATCTCAGAGACAGGCTGGAGATTTGCAAGCTTTCAATGCTCCCCAAATGGTCTAATTCAGAGCAAAATCTGATGCCTGCCTTCCCGGTCTGAGCTCTACAAATTTCTGGCCTGGGTTTGAGTCTGTCTAAAAAAAAATACCAGTTGGACTCTGATTCTGTCAGATAGCAAGAAAGCTCTGGTAGGTTGGTGGCAGAATTGTGCGTTCCCGTTTGAATCTGGGATTCCTGTCCTGTTTATTCATTTGCAAACTGGGCTAAACTGGAAGTGGAACCCCATATCCCCTGGTATCACAAGTGCTACAGCTGCTGGCTTCTAAACTTCTTCCTTTCTCCCTACCCAGCCCACTCCCCTACACAGGTTCCCTTCTCAGTCCATTCTGAATCTTTGACCCACAACTCAGTAGTGGTCAACAGCTTATACCTGTTCCTGTCACAGTGCCCTGGCCTTTAAGTCTGGGAAGTCCTGTAGATATAGTACACAGCCTCAAGGGCTGCACAGGTAGTATGCTCCTGACCTGACCCATCCCCAGGATCCCCAGATCTTCCTATCTGTCCTATGCTGAGCTAGGCTGAATAAATTACCCAATGTGATATTTTCCCCTTCAGGATTAGATCTGGTGCATTTTTCTAAATCGGTTTAGAGGAATTTGCTGATGGGAGCTCATCACACTATTTCCTATCATTTTGCCATCTTGGTATCTCCCACCTGAAGTATTTGAATTTAATTGTTTTTCTTTATTATAAGGAAATGTTTCAATTGACAATCAAAAATAACTGCTGTTTTTGCATTCTCAGCCTTTAAAGAAATCACTTTTGAACATGGGATAAAGGCTTCAGTTACTGGACTTTCCAAAGCTAACAACACGAGTTGAATAGAAGTTTCCTTCTTTCCCCATCCTTTAAACCCCCAGAATACTAGTACATACCCTGAAATTAGATAGCATTCCCTTGGGTTTGAAACCTTGGCTCTTAACTATACTGACTGATAAATGCAAATTATGTTATTTTTTAAACTTCCGCAAATAAGAGAATGTGAACTTTATGGCGGGCAGGGAGAACTGATAGTGATACAAAACAAAAAGCATCAATGAAACTAACAATAAGGATGATATTAATGAACTTAAAATAATCCAACCCAATTAAAGCAAGCAAGTCCCCAGTTATAGAATTATCATATCCTCTGTTCAAATAAGTTACACAGTCTCTCTCAAAAGAAATTTAGTTCCCATCTTCCAATAGTTTGGGTTATCTTAATTAATCTTACAAATAGGTATTGACACTAGATAGTGTAGAGGACAAAGAGATGAATACACTTGATCCCTGGCCTCAAGGCCTTGAAGTATGGTTGGTTCAGGAAAAGTTAAGGCCATAACGGGAGCAAGTCCAAGAAACTAGCAGCAGACCCTGGCAGAGTCAGACTGCCGAGTGGGTGTCTTTGATCTCTTCTGCTTTCATGAACAAGAGCATGTAACCCCACCTCAGAAATGAGAGCTGACAGCCCCCACACACCCACTGCTGCTTCTCTGAAATCCCCATTTGCATGTGCATGGGAGAGTGAATTCACAGTTGCCCTCTCTGGTGTCTCATTTGTTACTGCTCCAAACAGGTTGGGACTTGCTTTCAAAAGGCAGCTGGGCTCTGGGACTATGTTTCACTTCTTGACACAATTAATTGGGTTATGAGTCAGACAAGCCCTAATGAAGACAAGTTTTGGTGTCTCTTAGAACTGTCCTGCGAGAGGCACACATGCAAGCTACAAAAGCCACAGAGCTGGGAGGATTCACATTGTTTATCAGGCCCACATGGTCACTAAATGAATGGTTGGGGCCAGGGGACTCCTCTGTGGACAGGCTTACAGTTTTTCTGCCCCTCCCAGAAGGCCTTGCATGTCTCCAAGATGCTCACAACGAGGTGCTCAATAATAACCACAGGAAATGGAAGAAGATAGGAATGAATTTTTAAAAAGCCAACTATTAGAAAGTGGTTAAAAGGTATAGATGCAGGACTCACTCTAACAGGCAAGCCTGTTTATCATACATTCAAGGCCTGCTATGAATTTCCTAAAAAAGAGGACTCATTAGTATTCCACTGGAAACACGCACAAGATAAGTGGAAACCTTTCAGTAGATCTGCCTCAAAGAGCAAACCTCCAAAAGTCTGATGCAGAATAAATGGCCCCTGAATTCTAGTGCTTCTCCATCTTGCCCGCAGTCTATTTTATAGTTTATAATGCATCTGGCCAGTTAGTGTGAATAAAAACATGTATCCTGGTGTGTCCAATCACTAACAACCATGTTAAAGTCTGGTTCTGTTTATAGGATTATTGGTTGCCCTAATACTGAAGAATATAGAATGCTTTCAGCCTTCATTCAGCCTCCCTTGCCTCTGGGGCTATATATTTGCAGCTCTAGTTGTTAATAGGGTTTGGATTTTTAATTCCCCTAGCCTGTTGTACCATTTACAACTGGAGTGAGACTTAGCCACAGACAGCCCTTTGGAGGGGATGCAGTGTTACATCATCTAAGGAAGTTACAAACAGGCATGTAGTCTGCTAGCTCTCCCTTAAGCCCTCTGTTCCAGCACAGCTCCATAAATCCCAAGGTCCTAGAAGCCAAACGTTACAAAAACATAATAAGCAGACCATGGAAAGACTAGTTTTCTGAAGTAAGGTCACTGAAATGCCTTTCTTTCCCAGAAGACGAAGGGGAAAAACTTAGTAGGACTTCTGTTATTGCTTCTTGAGGAAATAGGAAGGTCTATTGATCTTCATGCTAGAGTTGTTTAGTCTTTTTTCAGTCATGTTAGACTCTTCATGACCCCATTTGGGGTTTTCTTGGCAAAGATGGTTTTCCATTTCCTTCTCCAACTCTAAATTTACAGTTTAGAAAACTGAGGCAAAGAGGATTAAGCAACTTGCCCATGGTCACACAGCCAGATTTGAACTCAGGAAGAGAAGTCTTCCTAACCTCAGGCCTGGCACTCTGTCTACTGTACCATCTAGACCAGGGGTAGGGAACCTGCAGCCTCAAGTGCACCCCTTTGACTGCATCCAAACTCCACCAAACAAATTACCTTCATAAAAGGATTTGTTCTATAGAACTTGGACTCAGTTAAAAGGTCACACCCAAGAAGCAAGAAAGCCACATGTGGCCTCCAGGCTACATGCAGGTTCCCCATCCTTGATCTTCAATGTCCCTGAGTGAACTGGAAAAGCAAGCAGGACAAGTAGGAAGAGTAAGTGGACTTTATACTACTCCAAAATTTCTAATTCCTTGAATTCTATTTGTAAAAATATTACCAATAATTGCCCTGCAGAACAAATATTGAAACATCAATGGATCAACAAGTATTTACTGAGTACCTAAGATGTTGTGTCTCTTGGCAGAGAAATAGTAGACTAAGACAGAATGTTGCTTACTTGGATACAGCCACAGTGTCCAATGTCTTTACTTACCTGTTTTTCCTTTATTTACTCTTTAAGAATCAATGGGTTCTGCTCTTGAATGATTTACCTACATATTATTGATTGAGACAACAAAAAAACCTGAGTATGTAGTTGGAGTTAAAAATTACCGTCGTCTTTATATTCCCGGACCTTAGAGGAGTCATGGAATGAAAACTTCAAGTATTACATTTTCCAAAGTTAACAATACCAAATGAGCAGAAGTCACCCCTGCCATAGACACCACCTCCCGAACACTGGTATCAACTCTGAAATTAGATTATCCTTGAGCTTGACACTTGGCCTCTTATTGACATCGACTCTGATAAGTCCCAGCCATGTCACCTCTCAACTTGAACAAACAGGAGAATGTGAACTTTGAGTGAATTAACACAAACCAGTTAAAGAGAACTCCCTCTCTCTAGAGTCAGACAATTTTCTTAATATCATCTTAGTTCTAAAATCAATCAGTCAAGAAGTATTTCTTAAGTGTATGTGCCAGGCAGTGGGCTAAGTACTAGGGAATGTAATGATACAATGTGAATCCATCCCCTGCCCTCAGAAAGCTTACATGCAAATAGAGGTGATTGTACACACACATGCTTTAGAGGTTAGTTGGGAAGGAAGTGTGATACAGTAGCAGAAAACCCAAGGACGGGGTTTGAGGGAGAAGGATTGGGAGTCTAGTCCTGGCTCTAGCTTAGTAGCTGTGTTATCCTGGGCGAATCCCCTCAATTTCCCTGAGACTCAGCTTTCCCAACTCTAAAAAAATCCGGGTAATGCTATTAGGCCCTGCCTTCCTGGAAAGGATGTTGTAGAAATCAAACGTATTATTACTTAAGGTACTTTGTCACTGTTATACTTTTGATAAATATGTATTATGATTTTTATTCCTATTACCTTCAATGGTAATCAAACCTCTCATCTTGAACTCTGTAATCAAGTTATGAAGTTATTTATCTCAGCAAGTATGTCCTAGTTCATTAAATGACATGAAACTAAGATTTCACTTCTCTAAGTAATTCAAGGGTAAGACTTGAGCCAATAATGACTGCTCAGGTAGAACCCCTATATAATATCACGGTCCAGTCCCTGAAGCCTGCATTTGAGTGGTCACTTAGAGACTGTTGTCAGAAAATGTCATTTTAAAGTGTTAATGGGGTTTTAGTCTAACTTGTTCAGAACTGAGTATTTCTGGGCTCAGTACCTCTAGCAGACAACCACAGTGTTTCCACATTGAGATTAATACTCTTTGACACAGCACACAATACAGGTATAACATTTAGGAAGAAGGAAAAAAAAAGAAAAGAAAAGAAACTTGAACATGAAGGAATCTGAAAAGGCATAATTATCCAAGGCAAACTGTTTTGTGCATTCAGTGATTACAGTGGTTTTAAAGGCTTATAATTTATCACAGTTCAGAACAATTTAAATCTCAGTTGTGTGTGTTTTTAAGAAGCTGGGGCACTTCTATTTCTTCCCCCCCTCTCTCTACCAGACAATTTTCTTAATATCATCTTAGTTCTAAAATCAAGTACTTGAGGATGTAATGATAAAAAGTGGAACTGTCCCCTGCCCTCAAAAAGCTTATATGCTAATGAGGGTGAATGTATAAACATGTGCATGTGGGTATGTCTACAGTATACGTGCAAAACAAATGCACGTGTATTGTGTGCATACAGTATATATGCAAAAAAAGAATGCATGTGTATAGTATATACACAAAAAAGAATGTGTGTGTATATGTGTGTGTGTATGTGTGTGTGTGTGTGTGTGTGTGTGTGTGTGTGTGTGTGTACAGTATATATGCAAAACGAATACAAGGTAGCTTGGGAAGGCAATGGCCTAGGATCTGGCAAAGACCAAGAGAGATTTCATGAAGAAAGTGGTGCTTGACCTGTCTTGAAAAAAGTTAGGGATTTCATGAGGAAAAGGTGATAAGAGAGTATATTCCAACCATGATGGACAGCGAACACAAAGTCCTGGAGAAGAGAGAAAGCATAGTGTATTCAGAATAGTGAGTGGGTCAGTATGGCTGGAATGAACATTAGAAGAACACTAGAGTAGTAGGATCAGCCAGATGTCAGAGATCGTATCCGATCCTAGAGGTAACAGGGAGCCACTGGAGTTTATTGAGGGGGAAGAGGAAAAGCACGCCACGAATAAATGGCATAGCCCTTCCATCACATACAAAAAACCATTGATCCTAGCACATGCTTGCCTTTGCACAGACAGGCAAGTAGTAAAACATTTCCAAAAGTGTGTCTTTTCCTTTCAGGTTCAAGTATCAGTTGCTTGTTTGGTTGCTGCTAATCACCTCTTAAACAAACAATTGCTTTATCTATGTACTGTGCCTCATTTCACTTTCAAATTATGTGTGTGTTTTGCTCCTAACAGCTTATTATGATCTATAATTAACAATTTTGCTGAAAGCAGAGTCTTGCATTGAAAAGAGCCCACATGCTATCTGGAAAGTGCTTGAAATAGGAGGTCTCTGTTTTAGTCATATCCAGCAGGTACTGTCCCTCTTTCCCTGGCACTGGCTTCTTCAAAAGTCCACCTGTTTATTAACATCTGAGTGTGGGAGGAAAATGTCTAGATTGCAGAAGAACTGAAGTTTGATACCTTTAAATTTAATAGAATATCCAGTCTACCCCAGAGGAATGCATACAAAGGAAGTCACATTAAGAATCAAAAGCTCAAAATGTACCAGACCTCACATTCCAAATAGACTATATGTTCTTGGAAGTATTCAAAGATTAGGTGACCTTTTGTCAGAGATGCTATAAAAGGACATTAGACCAGATGACCTTCAAGGTCTCTTCCACTTTGAGATTTTATGACTGAAGTCTTGTGGTATATTCCAAATCAAATAAATAGGTACAAGTGTAGACCGGAGGCTTTTTAATGTTTTGGGTTTTTTTTTTTTATTCTGCCATGGATGGTACCATGAAACCTATGAACTCCTTTGCAGAATGTTTGTAAATGCATAAAGTAAAACACATAGGAATAAAGGAAACCAATTGTGATTTAAAAATAAAAAACAGTTGTCAATTTTTAATTTTTAATTTTTTTTTTTTTAAAAACAAGATCACAGACCACAGATTAAGAATCCCAGGTACAAGACACTTTCTATTCAACACCTCGCAATTGTTATCACAGATTAGTAGCTGGAAGGGGTGTTAAAAGTCATTTAGTCTAATCTCTTCATTTTACAGATAAGAAAATTGAGCCCAGGATGGTTAAGTAACTGATCCTCAAGTTCACATAGGTAGTAAGAGACTCTTCTCTGTGATTCAGGACCCAGATTCCAAACCCAGATCCTTCGACTATAAAGCTGGTGCTCTTATTACTGTACAATGATTTCCCATCAACATGTTGTTGTTCAGTCATTTCAGTTGTGTCCAATTCTTAGCCACCCCATGTGGGGTTTTCTTGGTAGAGATCCTGGAGTGGTTAGCCATTTCCTTCTCCAGCTCATTTTACAAATGAGGAAACTGAGGCAAATAGGATTAAATGACTTGCCCAGGGTCACACAGCTAGTGTCTGAGACCAGATTTGAACTTGGGTCTTCCTGACTCCAGATACTGCACCATCTACCTGCCCTGTCTAATCAACACAGATACCTACAAATATCATCCCTGGCAGCATTTCTTTAAGACAGTGTTTATAGTAGCAGAGAAATGAATAAAAAGTAGTTTGAGGACATGTTTCCTGGTAGTATTCTGGAATATTTTACTTTAGATTCATTTGCTTTGTGATTATCTCTTTCAGGTATGACAACATACAATTAATTCCTATCAGGTGTAAAAATCACCTGTGAAAATAACAAAATCTCACTTTCTGACTGTGCCCCTTGAAAAATAATCTGTTCATCTGATCAATGCAATGAACAAAGATTCTAGAGGAGGAAAGATGAACCATGCTGCCCACACTGCCACAGAGGTGATGGACTTAAAATGCAGAATGAAATGAGACATAGCCAAAGAGGGAATTTCTTTTGATAGGAGCATTTTCCTTTCCTTATTTTATTCAATGGTAGGGGAGAATTTAAATTTTAAAAATGGGGTTAGGATATGAGGAAAGCAATACCTTCATTCCTTTAAATCTGGGGAACTAGAAGGAATTTCACCATTAAGCCAAAGTGCTCTAATAAGTCTGGAAATGAATCTGAGCTAGTCAGGATTTATCAGTCAGATAAAAAGGATTTCAAGAACAAACTCATTCATACAAGAAGGGTTCTAGGAGACATAAGTATTATGTTCCACGGCCTCCTGATGGGTTCCGAGCTTTCTAACCTCAGCAGAATGAAACTGCTTGCTTGCTGCCCCACAAAAAGTCACTCCTTTCAGATAGAGTACTTCCACTAGATGGCATGTAGAAGTTAGGGGCTAGCCAAGGAGAAAATAATAATAATGTGAAGGTGATGGAAACCAGGAGCTGTGGCGATCAGAGAAGGCTTCTTGTGGCAGGTGGTACTTGCACTGAGTTTTGAAGAAAAATAGCGATTCGGAAAGGTAAAGATGAGGGAGGGGGAGAATGCATTCCAGGATTGAGAAACACAAACACATGGAAATGTAAGATGGGAATATTGCGTGTAATTTTTGAAGTTGTAAAACATAGTTTGGTTGGACCATAGAGTAAGTGAAGAGGAGTGATATAATATAAGACTGGAAAGGTAGACCAAAGCAGACAAAAGCAGCTTAGCCTTCCTACAAATATACCTATCGAGTGGGCCACATAAAGTTAAATGTAGATCTTTGTGGTGCCAGGCCTAGAGGCCTGTGGGCTACCCGAGTCTTACCTTACCTCTATCGGAGGTCTTCGGCTGGCCAAACCGGATGCTCGTATGAGAGAAAGGACGTTCCAGAGTCGAACAAGGGTTGAGCTTTATTTCAGGGTCTGGTTACAAGTGCAGGGGAAATTCTTCCTTAGGAGGGAGAGAGAAAGATCTCCCAAGGAGGCAAAGATCTTACAATAAGAGATTGGAAGTAGAAGTGTAAGTGGGGAGAGAGGGGGAGGGGAGAGAGGAGAGAGGAAAAGTGGAGCCTTGTGTCCTCACACGTGGCCCCTCTGCCCAAGAGAGCTTTCAGGCTTTCCTGATCCTACTTACGCTCTCCCGTCGCGTAGTTTACACGTCAATACCGAGCCTGTTAGGTAACTAGGTGTGCCCAGATCTGGGACAGCCTCGAGGGCGGGGAGAGCTCTCTCCCATCACGTTTCTCACGGGAAGAGGCGGAAATACACGAGATAGCTCGGTTCACCTCGATTCCCAGTCGTTTCCTGGGGGTCCTCGTGAGAACTCTAAGATTTAGAAGTTCCCACCTTTACCCGCCCGAGACCGCCCACACGGAATTGAGCTTCCATCCCCAGCATCGTGGGATTCCTTTAGATTCAGGCATTTCAAACACGGATATTCATCAGTCATTCTAGTTCCCAGTCTACCAATCCCCCCCAGCTTTGGATGAAGGGACCAATCTAACTAACTTTGTAAAACAGATCAATAATTGGTCAATTGATCAATAAGCATTTATTGTTATTGCTATTATTATCAATAATAATAATAGCTAACAATTACTATTTCATTTGATATTTAAAATAACTTTGGGAGGTAGGTGTTATTATGATCTCCATTTTACAAATGAGGAAACTGAGGCAAATAGAGGTTACTTCCTTAGGGTCACATAGTCAGTAAGTGTCTGGGGCTGAATTCAAAATCAGATCTTACAAGCATTTCCCATGTTCCAGATATAGGCTAGGTGTTCAGGATACAAAACCAAAAAGAAGGAAAGAAGGAAGGAAGGAAGGAAAGAAAGAGGAAGGAAGGAAGGAAGGAAGGAAGGAAGGAAGGAAGGAAGGAAGGAAGGAAGGAAGGAAGGAAGGAAGGAAAAGAAATAATTGTGGCCTTCGAGGAGGACAAAACCTGTACAATTGAAAAAGAAAAGAAAAAGAAATATAAAATAATTGGGAGAAAGAAGAATAAAGGTAGTAGGACTCCTAGAAATCAAAAGTATCAAGTCAAATTTGTCTTTTATCTCCTCATTTTTAAGCTGCTTCCTCATTTGGGCCTCCCCACTCCCCAGTACCTATTCCAGGTGGCCCACAGACTATACTTGTAACATCACTCCATATATCATTATCTTTCACCAGTACTCAGTTCCTGGATACCTCTCCTTTTTTCCCTGCTTTGGACTCACTTTTCCTAAGTCCTCATCCTTTCAGAGTTCATTGTGTTCCTAGTAGGATAAATTAATCCTTTCCCTGAGTTAAAGGAAGAAAGCTAGAAGGTCCAGGTAACATGTGAATTTTTAACAAACACCTCCCTCCCACACTCATTTTGCTACCTAACCCACCAGGAAATGTCAAGCTAGTTTTGGAAAGTGGGGGCTGAGCCATGACAGACTGGTGGGGGAGATATTTATAGGCAGGTGGGGCCTTCTGGTACTCCTCAAATCACATCTTGTAGATTTTACCTACCAGCTGCCCAGGCATGGCAGGTGTCTGGGACTCAGCTTCAACAGTACATAACCTGGGGTCCACAATCTGTCATCATGAGGATTTGAATAGTGCCAAGGGCTATCAGGAGACCTTGGACCATACTTAACTTCCTCATTAGCTTATGCCTACCCTAAATACCACACATGAAAAAACACAGTCCATATTACAGAGTTTTGTCCATTGCCAGGGAATCTTAAAATTAGTCTGCCCTAAAGAAAATGGGGGACAGGTGGGAATGAAGAGACAAGCAAAGAGGAAAGATAGGTGTTTTCCTGCATAGACTTCACTACAGCTTCTAGAACTCATTTTGGAGGGTCAACTCAAGGGCCACCACTTACAGGAAGCCTTTCCCAATCTAACTCCCTATCCCCATGTTATTAGTACACTTCTCCCTTTCCCCCTGAAAAGATTTCATGAAGAAAGTGGTGCTTGATCTAAATCTTGAAGGAATCCAGGGATTCCATGAGACAAGGTGATATATTTTGTACTTATGTATATACATGTCATTTCCTTTCAAATGTAAGATCCTTGAGGACAGGGACTTTTTTCGTTTTGTCTTTGAATTCTCAGAAGTTGACAGAAAGTATGGACTTAAATGTGTATTGAATTAATGAATGAACAAGAAAAGAAACCTTAATTTTGAAAAACCTATTTTCTAGAAAAACCAGTCAATTTTTAAAAGAATGTATTCATTGTGGAAAGAGGAGGTGGGAAGGGTTAGAGTGAAGCCTGAAGCTTTTTCCTTACAAGAATTTAAAGGGACAATTCAGAAATCTTCTGAATCATCCCACATTTGTCGCTTTATTACAGAGAGAACTCCTAAGAAAAAACACATTGCAAGGCAAGAAATATTGTGACTTAAATCGCATTCATAAGATTCTCTGATAAAAAAAATCAATTTGTCAGATCAATTTTTCTTAAACAAGTTCATCATTCTCTCAAGCAATGAGCCAATCAATAGGGAATGTTTTTCAGCCGCTTTGCAGCCATCCCGTTTCAGTAATTGCTAGAATTTCATATCGACAGGTGATAGGATGCTTTGAAGGCTGAATTGATCTGTTAGCCCGTAGTGCTACAAGGCTGTGCCACAACAATAAAATTCTATCCCCAGAGGGTCTGGGGTTGGAAATCAAACAGGAGTAAGCAGTTACATTATGCATTTGACCCTGGAGTAATTCAAAAGTGCAAGGTTCCTTGTTCTATGGAAAGCCCTAGAAAGGAGGAAGGGAAAAAATAAAGTGGAAAGAAAGAAAAGGAGAAGGAGAGAAAAGCATCAAAGGAAGATGAGAAAGGATGGGGGTAAAACCTACACAAGAATTTTGAATAATCCTCATGGAAGAAGAAGCAACTATGTGGGCTACTGTGACCACATATGTAGAGCAACTGCACCCAAACCAAAAGAAACTGGCTATGTATCCAAAAGAAAGAACTAAATGACGCTCATCAGTATCAGTCTGGTGCTTCATCTTGGCTAATGGCTCCTGTTTTAGAAGGAATGTAATTACTCAATGCTAGAGGCAAGGTAAAAGGGGAAAGGTAGTGAGTCAGTCCAAGAAGCAGAGGGATACAAAGAAGAAAGGGGATAAAGGGTTCAAAACAAAAAAAACCCTTATCTATTGACGAGTTAAAATTATTCACCTTGTAATCATTCTTGGACAGCTGCATTGTACATTTATACAACCCACTAGCTCAGCAGGTTAACTTAACATGGATTACAATACAAAGGATTCTAAGTGAAATCAAGGCTTGATTCACCATAAGGAGGACTTTCCACAGGTGGTCAGGTCACATTGCCAGTCAGGAAGCAGATTTGAGCATTAGTGCCTGGGGAAAAAATAATCTGAAACTTACATTATAATATAGCAGGAGGCACTGATTTACCCCTTACAGAGTCTCTGGTTATCCATTAACCAGAGAATTGTTCATTATGGATATACTCTCTCTAGTTGCAGCTTTCTCATAAACTTGTTGAAAAGTAATGCCTATTGAATGCAAATTTGCACATGACATAGATCAGTTTAACCTTCAAATTTTATGCAGAAATTAGGTATGCCTTTAAGAAAATAGAGTCAAGTGTCTTACTGCATTCAAATACAAGCATATGTAGGCATGCTCATTTATATTCAGCAGTATATGGGTATTTCTAAATGCTACATTGGTATACTTAGATAAAGCATGTCAAAACCCTACAAAGCATAAACTGTAGGAAAATAACCTGTCTTAAATGATCTCATTTCTCAGGCTGACTATGGGTATCCTGCAGGTTTCAGGTCAGCTTGATGACACAGACATAAATACATGAAATATCCCTATGGATATATATGTAGGAAGAACCTTTCTCATCCCCTTTCTGAGATAGGTAAAATATAGGTAACATACACTAACCCCTACAAAAGATAAAACACCCAGGAGCCTCCAAATCATGAGAGCTGAGCTGCCTTATTGCAATGGGAGTCTGACTTGGCTCTTTTCTACATCTTGTTCATCCTAAGTCATTCTGCGCCTTCAAGAATAGAAATGGTTGCATTGCTTCTGTCGGCTTACATATTATAGCTAAACCAGCATAGTATAATGTTATGATGGAAAGCTAGGAAGATTTAGAGTCAAAGATCTTGAGCTAAAATCCCGCCTCAGATGCATACTGGCTGTGTGGCTCTGAAGAGTCACTTAAACTCTCTTGACTTTAATTTCTTCATTTGTAAAATGAAGGGATTGGGCTAAATGATCCCTGAGGTCCTTTTCAGCTCTAAATCTATGATCCTATAGATACAGGACAGAAAAAACAATATACTTTGATTGTCCAGTGGTATTGTTACTTCTTCACTGCCTACTGCATACATACACACACATACACACACACACACACACACACACACACATACACATAGGTGCATAGAGTTGAATTGCTTTGCCTTCACTGTTGTGCTAACAGTCAACCCATCCTACAGAGTTATCTGGCATATACCCTCTCACAAATGTTCTTACATGACATTCCCTTTTGGTTGTGAATAAAACCCCAAAAGATGGAGCTTCCAAGTATTAATAATCAACTTATTAATTAGGCTAGCAAATAATCAATAAGTTAATGATCTGTGGTTTTTCTCAGTAATCAAAGGCTCCAAGAGAGACTCCTAAAATACCTTCTGACAGGTAAACTACTTCACTGACAAGTGAAAATCAACCCTGATTAGTGAACATTTAATGAGGAGGTGGGTTAAAAGTCTTCAACTCCTGCTGAAATCTTGGCTTGATCACTAGACTCTGACAGCCATCAGCAATCTGGGCAGGGAAAGCCATTTCTATATGGATTTCTCTGGCTAGTTTTTTATTTCATGAGCTGAGTAGCCCTAAACTCTAATGAAGGGATCAAGAAAAAGAAGACTGCCTGGGGTAAAAGACCTAGCTGAGGCTGGCTTTTGTTTATAAGGTAAACAAAAAGTAAATGTCCCTGCCTAGGTCTTTGCCCAGATAGATGCCTTAGGACTGGGAGAAGATTATCTTACTCAATTATACCCTTGGAGAGTAACTGACATCTTCAGGACTGGGATCTTAACAAAAATAAGAGGAAAAAGATGGATCACAAATTAATAATTAGTTATTAACATAGCAGTATAGTATTAATTTCTCTCATTTTTGCATATACAAGACATTGTCCCAAATGAAAATTTTTACTTTTTATTTTTCAGGTTCTCCAGAAGCACTCTCCTTAGTGACCTGTTAAGGAAATTTGACCTGTTTCATAAATGTTATCTAGCCCTAACTGAACACAAAGCTAAGGAACATATGTCACCTACGATACTGCTCATTATACAAAAATAAATTTTAACTATTCCAACAGAAACAGATTGGTTAATTCATCACCTTGTTTTCTGAATACCTGGCTTTTCTTCTTCATACAATTCTTCCTTTACCTAATTATATTTATTTGTACCATCATGCTTCATGATCTACTTACTTGAGACCGAAAATAGATGAGGATCAACTATTTGATTTGCCATAAGCGAAATTAACAGTTGTTTAAGAAGTTTTCAAGAGAGATGCAAATCAAAACAACTCTGAGGTACCACATCACACCTATCATATTGAATAACATGACAAAACAGGAAGATGATGAATGCTGCAGAAGATATTGGAGAGTTGGAACACTAATTCATTGTTGATGGAGCTGTGAGCTGATCCAACCATTCTGGAAAGCAATTTGAAACTATGCCCAAGAGGCTACAAAAATGTGCATACCCTTTGACCCAGCAATATTGCTTCTAGGACTGTATCCCAAAAAGATCATAAAAATGGGAAAGGGTCCCACATGTACAAAAATATTTATAGCAGCTTTCTTTGTTGGTGGCCAAGAACTGGAAATCAAAAGGATGCCCATCAACTGGGGAATGACTGAACAAATTGTGGTACATGAATGTAATGGAATACAATTGTTCTATAAGAAATGATGAACAGGAAGACTTCAGAGAGACCCAGAAGGACTTATATAACTGATGCTGAGTGAAAGAAGCAGAACTAGGAGAACTTTGTACATAGCAAGAACCACAGTGTGCAAGGACTTAGTCCTTCACAGCAATTCAAGGACCTAAAACATTCCCAATGGACTCTTGAGGCAAAATGCCTTCCACATCCAGAGAAAGAACTATGAAATTGGGTGGCAGAATGAAGCAAACTATTTTCTCTTGTGTTATGTTACATTTTGTTTTGTTTTATGGTTTCTCCCATTCGTTCTAATTCTTCTACACAACATGACGAAGGTGAAAATGTAGTTAATAAGAATGTACATGTAGAACCTATAAAAGACTGCATGCCATCTTGGGGAGGGAGGAGGAAGGGAGAGGGGAAGATGGGGAAGGCAGGGGGAAAAATCTAAGATACGTAGAAAACTGAAAACAAAAAAAATATTTTTTTAAAAAGAAGTTTTCAAATAGGAATATGACAACATTGTTTTCAACAACAAATTTGTATCATGTTACCCAAACAGTCAGTCATTTACCTGTCTAGAATTTATATAGCCTTAGAGAGCTGTCTAGGGCTCAGAGAGATTAAATGACCTGTCTATGGTTATATAGATAGTAAGTGTCAGAGGTAGAATTTAAACTCAGGTCTTCCTCGTCCTGAACAACACACAATCCATCACTCCACACTGTCTCTCTATATCTAGTGCTTTTATCTAAAGAAAAGACTCAGTGTTATAAAGTCTTTCATCTTAATTTTGGTAGATAATAACATAGACAGTTAATATAGGATTGGGGAGTGTATTAGGAATATCTTTAGATTTGAAGGCCAGAAGGTAGGAAGAGCTACCAGCACAGAGAAGCACCTCACCTCACCTCCCCTTATACTCCCCCCACATCCACCCTTCCCTAGTCCCTTATCATCCAAGAACCCTTCAGAGAAGGCAAGGCTTGAAGAAGAACTGCCAATGTTGGGGGCAACCTCACCCCCTCTCCCTGGCTACTTGCCTGCTCCCGGGGCTTAGATGAGATGGAAGTCAACTCTTCGATTCTCCTGACAAGATGGAATACCACCAGGTCTTACCATCTGCCCTGCTACTGTATCTTAAGATCCTCCAAGCTTAACCATCTGTCCTGTCTCTATGTTCTACAGTCCCCCAGCTGTCATCTTAACTACTTATGTAACTGAAGGGCTTTTGGGCCATGCCATCAATCTCACTGGGGTACCCTTGGGGGTTCTTGAACTTTCCATCTGCCCAGAAGCTGACCTTTCATTTGTACATTGTCTCCTGTCTCCTTTTTTTTTTCATTTGTATTCCCAGAGCTTAGCATATAGTAAGTGCTTAATAAGTGTATTTTCAGCCTTTCATTATTCTCCAAAATATCTCCCACATGGGCCTGGAGTGGAGAGACTTGAGGCAAGGAGTCTATTGGAATAGTCTAGGCTTGAGGTGATGAGGGTCTGCAGCAGTGTGGTGGTAATGTCAGGGGAAAGAAGGGGGTTTATAGGAACAGTGTTGTAAAGGGAGAAGCTCAAGATTTGGCATATATACATGCTTGCATACATATACATAGATACAAGTATGTATATATGTGCGTGTATATACATGCACACAAATGTGTATGTATATATATGCACACACAAACATACCTGTATACACCTATACATGTGTATATATGTGTGTACATATGTGTGTATATACATGCACACACATGTGGGGGTGTATGCACCTATAGGTGTGCATATATGCACATGTGTATATTTGTATGTGTGTATACACATGCATATAGATCTATATCTATATAAATATACACACGTGTGTGTGTAATATAGAGGATGAGAGTTAGGAGTTGAGAACGACACCTACGTTGTAAACCTGGGTGACAAAGGATGATGGTACCCTGAAGCAACTGTACAACAGCAGCAATGACAAACAGTCTAAAGCCAGGGGGGCTCTCAGAAGCTCTCTAGTTATCAAAGTCATCAAACATGGAGTCCATTTCTGAGTACTGAACCAGATTAAAATGTAACTGGGAAATATTAACCAAATAAATAAAAATGTAATAAAACACAGATAATGTTAATATGTGGTTTTCTCAATTCAATAGGCTGTCTGTGGGAATTCTTATGTCTATTTAGGTAGCCCCATTTCTATTTGAGTTTGACACAAGTGATCTCGTCTAACCACCTCATTAGACAGATGAAGAGACTCAAAGACATTACATGACTTATCTAACATCCTATCTCCTACTAGACTTCAAGTTCTACAAGGGCAAGGACTAGATCTTAGGTCAATTTTTATCTGTCATTCCCTAGCATAGTATATAAGTGTTTATTGTACTGAATAGAACTGAAGGATAGCAGGTATAATTGTGCGGTTAGAGAGATTTTGTTAGGGTAGAACAAGGGAAGAGGCAGTTAAAATCCATAGGAATGCCAGGGTAGCCAGGTTGGAAGTTGGGGAGAACTAGGTACATAAACATATATTTTCTTCACATGTGATTCTGTGCTTTCCTGATTAATTTCCCTTTGGGTAAGATGTAAAGGGAGTTGCATTATCTCTCCCTGAGGTAGCGTGTGCATTTATGACCACACTTTCCACTGCTTGGGATTGCGGAATATTTGGTCTTGGAGAGAGTAACAAGCATGCCTATGGTTGGTGGAAGCTCATTCCCAGCAACTGTTCTTTGTGAGCCCCAAGACATGCCTATGCCGGTGTTCATGGCCCATGGCGGTCAGACGGTAAGGGACCCTGACACATTGCACTTCTCATATTTTACTTTATATGATGTTAGTGTCCTAACCTCTTAAAATACCGCTACTCACCAAACACCAGAATCTGTTGGTAATTTTAAGAGTGTAGAGGAAAAAAGATTCCATTCTGAAAAGGTCTAAGATCCAAACTAATAACTCACAAGCCCTCCTGAGCCTTAAGTCATAAATCCACAGAGACAACAGATCTACAAGACTAGACAAAAACAGAATGGTAATCCAGTCCTGAGGGCCAAAGTTTCAAAACCTGTTTGTGGTTAATGGAGGTGACCACAGTGGAGGGAGTGACAATAAGGAAGAAATGGCCTCACAAGAATCCATAAAAGGGAAGGTTAAGGGGAAGAAACAGAACACTGATATAACATTTTTTAAAAATACACAAGAGAAAACAAATACAGAAGCCAACTGGACAATTTTGTTACTAACTTTCAAAATTTTATATGCACTTTAAAAAACAAACTATACTTGCTCTTTTTCATAAATATGTTTTTTGTTCTTTGTGTTTAAATATTTATTTTTGTGGTAAATTGTGAAGTCCATAATTGAAAAAAAACAATATTTAAATTTTTTAAAATAACAGGAAGGAGGGCGTTGAAACTCTATCAGATTGTCCATTTGCCTCATTCAAGGAATAAGGTCCTAGCTGTGGGTTCAGTGAATATACTCATTTGTCATATTTCTTTTTCTTTTTTTTGTTTTTTGCTCTATACTAGACCAAAAGCTCTTGGAAGGCAAAGACTTTATGGTTTTTTTAGGAATCCAGGTGGTCCAAATAAATAGAACATGGGTGTTAGAGTCTACACCTACAACATTTAACTAACTGTGTCACCCTGGGTAAGTAATTTAATCTCTGTATACCTCATTTCCTATAAAATGGGAATAAATAATATCTACCTGCCAAGGTTGCTGTGAGAGTGCTATGAGGATGAAGCATTTTGCAAACCATGAAGCAGTACATAAGTACTAACTTATTTCATCTTTATATACTCAGCTCCTAGCCATAACACCCCACATATGGGAAGCACTTAATACATATTTACTGAATTGACCTTAGGAAGGGATTATGTTAGCTAAGCTAGAAGCCAGAACTTCCAAAAAGGAACATAGAACAGGAACCTAAGGGAGAGTACTACTTCACAAAGAGGAAAGAAAACTGAAAGGAGAGAGAGCAAAGAGCTATCAAGATAAATTTCATTTCTGTCACAGTTTTGTCTAGGTTGGATTACCTGTCTCAGCAGGTAGATTTAGTGCCAACCATAGGACAAAAGATCCCAAGTGAAAGGAAGACTTAATTCACCGTAAGAGGCACAAAGCTTGGAAATGATGACCACTCTGTTGTAAACTTTAGATTTCCACATATTTAAATAGCAGTGAACCTTGGTTAAGGACTAGAAAATGAAGGACAAAACTGAGAATTACTTTGTTGGCAGAATGATTCTGTCAGGAAGATACACCCAAGATGAAATCTACGCCTAGGAGACATCATCAAATAGAAAGTTGGTCTTCTGAGCCTCCAAGAAGGAGGAAATCAGGTAGAGAATAAAACCAGACAGTTCCCATAGCAACTTGCATCAATTCAGAGGAGACTTAACCTGCTGTCTATTAACTAACTTCCACCCAGCAGAGAAGAATTGAAGCCTGCTCCAATGTTTCATAACATTTCCTTCCTTCTCTGAGTCCTTAACATGGAGCTAGTTAATGCTGAGAAAATTATTGGTGTGTCAATGATTTTGAACTAAATAATCATCTTCTAAATAAAAATCAGGATAGTTCTTTGACTTCAGTATCCAAAATAAAACAAGATCAAAAAACCTGTGGAGGAACAAGTTGATAATTATAATAAAGGCATTTATATAGCACTTTAAGGTTTACAAGAGTTTTATTTTTTTTAAAAGTATCCCATTTTATCCTCACAATAATCCTGTTAGGTGTGACTGTTATCTCCACTTTATAGATGAGGAAACTGAGGCAGAAGTTAAATGACTTGCCAAGGGTCACGCAGCTAGTGTCTGAGACAGAATTTGAACTAATTTCTTTCTAACTCCAAATCCCTGGTCCTACCTACTGAACTATCTGGTTGATTAAAAAAAAAAAGCAATTAAATTGCCTTTTATGAAAACTCATATTTACCTTGTCTACGTAAAGTTCCCTTGAGATTTCTAGGAAGCGTGCACATGAGACATAAAAGATTTTACTTCTTAGATACTGGTTCAAAACTGGGTCAGGGTAGTTAACAAAAGCTGGTGCTGTGACATCTGGAGGCTTTTTAGTTTTGAGATGAACCCATAGCTTCTTGATAGTACCCATAGGTATAGTCTTTGTAACCACAATAACTCCAGTAGCCTTGTTACCACTGGTCAAGTACAGATTTGGTACAAAATGTGGTTTTTCTTTGATAAAATAAAGTGCTTCTCTTTAAAAACAAAACAAAACTTAGGATATTTGTTGGGAAGCTTGTGAATAATTGGAATAAGGAAGACAAGTTCAAATCCAAGTTAGATTCTTAGTAGCTTGGTGACCCTGGGAAATTCATTTCATTTCTCTGGGTCTTGGTTTCCTCATCTGTAAAATGAGGGGGTTGAACTCAATAGCCTCCAAGATCCTTTCAGGCTCTAAATCTATTCTGCTATGGCCTCTGATGAAATCCATGTGATAAAATTCTCACAAATGTCAATCAGCTTTAGGTGATAATGAGGATTTCAGAGCTCACAGTTGCAGTTTTTAAACCTATAGTTAATTTTTTTCTACCTGAGTAAATAAAATAGCTGAGTGCAGGTTACAGTGAAAAGGACAATTTCTCTATGGATTCACAGAGAAGAGGTGCCAACTAAAGTGCCAACCATAATGCCCAGCACTTATCCATATTAGAATTGGGATGATGGAAGGTGGACTCAGTCAATCAATCATTAAGTGTTTATTAAGCACTTTATTCTATGTCAAGCCCTCAAGGAGCTTAGAGTCTGGGGAGGTTTGAAGGAAAGGAGAAAAACATACATGTACTTGTATAAGTATATAGAAAACAGAAGCAAGTAACTTTCTATAGTGTACCATGATACCAAGACTTAATAATGGCTATAGGCAGAAGCCCAAGGCAGGCCTAAGAGTGATGGGCAAGACATAAAAACTCTAAAGGAGTAAACTTTCTCACCACACCACCATCTGTAACTTCAGTTGCTTCTGCCTCTTTGACTAGAAGGCTGGAGGGCAGAGCAAAAGTTTCTCCCTTAACCTCTCTTCACAGAGGGCACAAAATGCCAGTCATGTCTTCATTTGCCACCAGCTTCTTTGCTTGGTTTCCATGCTACCATCATCTTCATCATGGTACCCCAGGTATCCCAAGGCATTCCCCAACCATTCCCAATGCCTTTTTGGTTTCCACTTGTGCGATGTCCACTCCCACTAGAATATGCCTTCCTTGAGAGCAGAGATTGTCTTTTTGGGTTTTTTGCTTATTGTATCCCTAGCATTCAGCACAGTACCTGGTACATAGAGGGAGGTTAATATGCATTTTTTTATCATTTCGTATCCCCAAATGTCAGCACCATGGGACCAAGCCTCATTCATCTGCTAGCTAGGGCTAAGCCAACAGGATTCTCTACTAAAGCTAAATTCATTAAAACTTTAAAAACAAATATGGCCATTAACATCTAGTTAACATCATTTTTTTTAAGATTCAATCAAATATCTTAAGCAGTTTACAGGTACTGCGACACTTGGCAAGAAAATTGTATCCTCCCCTCTCCCTTTTACAGCCCAGATCACAGAGGACAACAATTGCATCCAATGTCTATGTTCAGACATATGTCTAGTTTGTGCAACGTTCATTCCTCAAACATGCTTCTTGCAGCTAATGAAAAACTGCCACAGCCACATGTCTGGTTCACCTCAGCAGGCTACATCACCGAGAAGGCTTCTTCCATCAGAAGGCTGTCTTTAAAATATTGTTTCTAAGTCCTGGGAGCTAATTAAGCACAGCTGGGGCTACATCAGCACAGCTCAAGTGTGACGATTAAGCCAGAAAGAAGGAATCAATCATCATTAATCACTAAATCTATTTAGTGACTTTTAAAAGTGCTAAATGAGTTCAGCCTGGTGGTAGTTTCAATTCTACACTGAACTTCCAAATAGTTCAAAGAATGAGTATGTCTTTCACTTGTAACCTGGGTGGCAAGAGTCCCCCGTCCACATGTTCATGCGAAGAATAATAAAAACCAAGGCAAAGAAAGGGGAAAAGGAGTTTATGATCCCTACTGACAATACCCTACCCAATTACATTACCCAGTTTCAACGCCATTTGTGTTAGAAAAACCACTACCTAATGCTCTAATCTAATGCAATTTGAATGAGACCTTTGTTAACACTTCTTAAAGGCATCTCTGTTACATCCAACATATTTGCTTAGGAAAGTTTGCTCATTGAGCAGATTTTTTTCTTTTATGGAGCTATCTTTCACATTTTGCCTTATGGCATGCCAAAAGTTTATGAGTTTTATTCCCCCCAGATAGATTCCTTCCTGAAATGTTTATTGGGAAGCAAAGATGGCATACTGCAATTCAGTTGAATGGAATGTTTGCAATTCCCAAAAGGTAGGTATCCCTTTAAAGAGGCAGTAGTACCAACTATGTAAACCATATCTCCATATGGTGAACAATTAGCATTGATCTTATTACAATTTTGGTGTCCATGTGTTTTTCAGAGGTCAAATATGCAGGCTCAAGATGCTGTGCATCTAGACATTGTGCATTCAGACTGAGAATCACTTCAAAAGTGTGCCCAGTTTCTCATGTCATCAGGAGATACAAGCTTGCAAGACATTTCTTCCGGGCCCTGAGGCAGAGAATACAGTAGAGATATGCCAGTTTCCAAAACATGGCAGGGTCTGGTGCCTCTTCAAGTGTTAAATGATTTCACAGATTGCTAACACAGCCGCAACCTTCTCTCCCCACTGTCCTCCCCCTTCACTTCCTAAAACAATTGACAAAATAATGAATATATTTGCAGGCCTGTCAGAACAAGAATAAAAGTTTCTTTAAAAAAAATCTTAAAAAAAATGTATCACCTTGAACAGGTGATATAAAATCTACCTTTTGCCTTGTCAGTATCCCATTGATATTGCCTATACTTTTTTTATCATAAGCACTGCTCCTAAAATGACATTTCTTCCAGGAAGTGAATTGGTATTATAGACAGATCACTGAACATGGAAAAAGGAAGATCTAAGTTCAAATCCCGCCTCAGACATTTTCAAGCTGTGTGATGCTAAGCAACTCATTTAACTTCTCTCTCTCAGTTTCCCCCCCTATAAAATAAGAATAAAAATTGTTCCTACTTCAAAAAGTTGTTGTGAGGATTAAATGAGGTAACAAGTAAAATACTTCTTTATAAACTTAAAAATGTTATGTAAATGCTAGCTAGTACCTATATTCTCCAAAGCTCTATCCTGGACCTTCTCCTCTTTTCCTTCCATGATTTTTCTTTGTCTTTTCTTTAAGTTTATCTATTCCCCTTGACTTAATGATCACTTCTTTGAAGGTAATTCCTATACCTAAAATTAGGGCAGCAAAATACCTCTACTTTGGTCCTTGATGTTAGCGAGGGATAATACATGTCCAGTGGAATGGAAGATGACTGTCCAGTGGCTTCAGTGACACTACAAACCTGAGAGGGAATGTTCATGACCTTGGAGGAAAGCTAGGCATTTACCAGAATGTCAGAATATTGCCCTATTAGTAACCACAAATTCAATTCCCTACTCAGTGGAGGCCATATGCTTCTGTGAGTGCTTTCTGTATTTTCTAGATCTGCTTATGGACGGGTTGCACCTTCTGTGTTTTTTATGGGGTAAAACAAAGGCTGTCTTATATTTGATATGCATTGTTACCTTTAGTGTTTGCACAAGAACATGCTTTTGAGAACCAAGACATGGCCTATAAAAGAGAATTTTCCAGAGTAAACTCTGGGTCGAAGTGCCAAGCCAAAGAGAAGGATGACCCTCTAGATTTGTTATTGTTGCCCATTTGTTTCATTTGTCTGATTTTTCGTGACCCCATTTGGAGCTTTCTTGGCAAAGATACTGGGGAGGTCTGCCATTTCTTTCTCCAGCTCATTTTACAGATGAGGAAACAGAGGCAAACAGAGCTAAGTGACTAACCCAGGATCACACAGCTCCTAAGTATCTGAGGCCAGATTTGAACTCAGGAAGATGAATTTTCCTGACTCCAGGTCCAGCACTCTTTCTACTCTCATCTAGCTGCCCAGTTTCTAGGGTTAGCCCCCTAGTTTTGGTGCTGATTTACATGAGCTCCATAACTGAGCCACAGGTCATCTTCCTTCAAGCATAGATCAAATCATATTCCTCTACTATACAAAACACATTATAGCTCACCATTACCCAACCAATTAATTTAGAACTTTAGGCCTTCTACAATCTGGCACCACTCTGCTTTTCCAACTTTATTGCAAATAGCTCCACTCCAAGGACTCTGTTGCAACCAAACTGACATGTTCTCCTCTATCTGCAGGATAGATCCTCTGTTTTCCCACCTCCATGCTTTTACATGCAATTCCTATAACCATAATGGACTCTCTCCCTTCACATTTTTAGATCTGAGTATATTTTAAAATATAATTCAAACCTCATCCCCTCCAAGAAGGTTTTCATGACATAGAACTTAATTTTGCAATTCTCTAACGTATTTATCAGGGCGGGAAGCACGTCTTATCATAAAAACATCTAGTACAATGTTCTACACACAATAGGAACATAATTGGTTTTTGTTGAATGAATGTCTTTGATCAAGGGGTCCTCTGTTCTTGAAGACTTCATCATCACTATCTCAAAGCCAATGTACCTCTCTCCACCCCTTCTAGAACCTCCCAACAGACTCTTTTTTTTATTTATGCACAATATGTATTTTATATTTGTGGGGGGGTTTATTTTCATTTAATTTAATTAACTTTTTAATTTCTTATCACCAGAGATATAACTAACATGAGACAACGGGCCTTGGTCTTAGGGCATCAACGTCTTGGGAATAGTGGGGGGTGAGGGGAGGGAGCAAAAGAATAAACTTCCACCCCAATGACTAACAGCTGATGATCAGTATTCCCATGCTCCACCAAGGGCCTAAGCACTGGGTCCATCACCATGGTGCCCTTCTCCTTGTCTCTCCTTTGTCTTCCCCACTGCAACCACAACAGCTAACACTTATATAGACCTTACTATGTACCAGGCATTATGATTAGCACTTTCCAATTATTATCTCATTTGTTTTTTTGCAACATCTTGGGAGGTAAGCGCTATAATTGTCCTCATTTACAGATGAGAAAACTGAAACACAAAGAAATTTAGTGACTTCCCTAGGATCACACAGTCAGCAAGTATTTGAACTCAGGTCTTCATGACTCCAGACCTACTGCTGTATCTACTGTGCCACTTACCTATCCAATGAAGGCTAGACAATCTACATGTGAGTGGGGGGTGGGGGGAGTTTGTGGGGCAAGGCGGGAAAGAATGAACATGGAGGAGGCAGAGTCAGACATACCCATCTCCTGGTATCACGACATCTTCTACTCCACCTCCCCCAACATCCCAAAACATTTTGCCCATAGGTGAACAAATATTTACTTACAGCTCTACTTATGGTATATTATAGGCTCGAATATAGAAGTTTCTTAATTCTACGTCTGCCTCAGAACATCTATAAAGTAGATACAGAATGAATGAATGAATGAATGAAGTATCCCCTATTTTAAACTCCCTCAGGATTTTTTTTTTTTTTTTTGCTATTGAATGAATCTAGAAGAATCTAGACACAGTCCAATGCTCAGTTTATCAGTTCAATTACTTTCTTCCTTTGGTAGTAGAGTGACTATCAAAGAGAGGGAGCAAAAAATAAATGATCTTGCTTTCAGGACCTCTCTACTTGTCCCTTTTATAACTGAGATTATGGAAGAACAGAAATGAGATGAAGCAAGGGGTTGGTGGTAGGAGGCACAATGAAATGGAGGAGAACCAATTATGGGAATAAAGGGAAATGAGACAAAGTTAAAAAAAGAAGAAGCAATGAGAGGAAAAAGCACAGAGTAAAGGATAAAAAACACTGGCCCGTTGCCTCTCCAGACCTCCACAGAGAAATTGTCTTCTTCCCTGACATCCCCACTCAGCTATTTTTGGCACATGTAGAAAAAAATTTTAGTTAAAGCCCTATATACTGGCATATGAACTCTGAAATCCTCATTATCTCCTCAACGTGGTTGACATTTTTGAGAGGTTTTCTGTAGAGATTTCATCACTAGATCATAGCAAAACAAATTCAGAGCTGGAAGAGACATTTTTATATTTTATTTTGTTCATTTACATGTAAAAACAATTTTTAACATTTTTTCAAATTTTAAGTTACAAATTCTCTCCATCCCTCCTACCCACTACCCACCCTTTTCCCCTCATTTAGAAGGGAAGCAATTTGATATAGATTATATATGTGCAGTCAAGCAAAATAGATTTCCATTACTAGTCATCTTGTAAAGGAAAACACAGAAACTCCACCTCCCCAAAAAATACTAAAAATAAGGTAAAAAATCGTTTGCTTTGATTTGCATTTAGATTGTACCAGTTCTTTCTCTGGAGGTGGATAGCATTTTTCATCATAAATCTTTTGCATTTATCTTGGATTTTGTATAGCTGAGAATAGCTAAGTCATTCACAGTAGATCATCATACAATATTACTGGTTTTACTGGTTCTCCTGGTTCTGCACACTTCACTTTGCATCATTTTATGTAAGTATTTCCAAGTTTTCTGAAACCTTCCTAGTCATCATTTCTTTTGGCACAATCATATGCAACAAGCATTCAACCATTCTCCAGTTGATGGACATCATCTCAATTTCTAATTCTTTGTCACCCTCAAAAAAACTACTGTAAATACTTTGTATCTGTAGGTCCTTTTTCTTTTATTTTTTTAAATCTCTTTGGAATACAGTCCTAGTAGCAGTATTGCTTGGTCAAAGGTCATGCACAGTTTTATAGCCCTTTGGGCATAGTTTCAAATTGCTCTCCAGAATGCTTGGATCAGTTCACAATTCTACCAACAGTGTATTAATGTTCCAATTTTGCCATATCCACTCCAACATTTGTCATTTTCCTCTTCTGCTAAATTAGCCAATTTGATAAGTGGGAGGTGGTACCTCAAAGTTGTTTTAATTTGCATTTCTCTAATCAAAAGTGATTAGATCACTTCTTCACATGACTATAGAAAACTTTGATTTCTTCATCTAAAAACTGCTTGTTCATATCCTTTGACCATTTGTCAATCAAGGAATGATTCATATTCTCATAAATTTGAATCAGTTTTCTATATATTTGAGAAGTGAGGCCCTTATCAGAGACACTTGCTATACAACTTTTTTTCCCAGTTTTCTGCTTTCCTTCCAATCTTGGCTACATTGGTCCTTCATCTATTTTTTTGTCTGTGTAAAACTTTTAACTTAAAGTAATCAAAATTATCCATTTTATATCCAACAATGCTCTCCTTATCCATAAATCTGACAGGTAAACTATTTCATGCTCCCCTTAATTTGCATATGATATCATGCTTTATGTCAAAATCATATACCCATTTTGATCTTATTCTGATATACAATGTGGTCTCTGTATGATACTATGCCAGTATCTGCCAAACTACTTTCTAGTTTTCCCAACGTAGTATGTTCTTGTCCCAAAATCTGGGATCTTTGGATTTATTAGATACATTGTTACTATGATCATTATGTACTGTGTATTATGTACTCAATTTATTCCACTGATTCACTACTCTATTTCTTAACCAGTACCAGACTGTTGTCATGATTACATGATTTATAATACAGTTTGAGATCTGGTACAGCGAGGCCACCTTCCTTCACATTATTTTCATTAATCCCCATGGTAATCTTGATATTTTATTCTTCCAGATGAATTCTGTTTTTATCTTTTCCAGATCTATAAAATATTTTTGGTAGTTTGATTGGTATGGCACTGAATAAGCAAGTTAATTTAGGTAGAATTGTCATTTTTATTATATTGGCTCAGCCTACCCATGAAAAACTATTTTTCTAATTGTTCAGATATGACTTTATTTATGTGAAAAGTGTTTTATAATTGTGTTCATATAATCCCTGGCAGGTAGACTCCCTAGTATTTTATATTAAAATGGAAATTCTCTTTATATCTCTTGCTATTGGGATTTTATTGGTGATATATAAAACTCTAATGATTTATAAGTTTATTTTATACCCTACAACTTCACTAATGTTGCTATTTCAACTAGATTTTTAGTTGATTCTCCAAGTATATCATCATATTATCAGTTTTGCTCCCTCATTGCCTCTTCTTAGATTTCTTTTTCTCCTCTTATTGATAGAGTTAACATTTCAAGTAAAATATTAAATAATAGTAGTAACAATGGTAATCCTTGCTTCATCCCTGATCTTATGGGAAAGTTTCTAGCTTATTTCCATTACAGATAATGTTTGCTGATGGTTTTAGTAGAAAAGCTCCATTTATTACTATATTTTCCAGCCTTTTTAATGAGTGTTATGTTTTGTCAAAAGCTTTTTCTGTATGTATTGAGATAATCATGATTTTTGTTGGTTTCGTTGTTGACATGGTCAATTGCTTTCCTAATATTACACCAGTCCTGCACTTCTTGTATAAATCCCACTTTATCATAGCGTAGAATCCTTGTGCCATATTGCTGTGATCATCTTGTCAGTATCTTATTTAAAATTTTTGCATCAGTATTCATTAGGGAAATTGGTCTATAGTTTTCACTGTCTTTTTTTTCTCTCTTCTTGGCTTAGGTATCAGCAACATATTTGTAAAAGGAATTTGGCAGGACTCCTATTTTTCTGAATAGTTTATATAGTGTTGGAATTAATTGTCCTTTAAGTATTTGGCAGAATTAATTTGTGAACTCATCTGGTGCTGGGGACTTTTTCTAAGGAAACTCACTGGGGGCTTGTTAAGTTTCCTTTTTCTAAGATGGGGTTATTTAAGTATTCCATTTCCTCTTCTATTAATCTGGGCAATTTATATTTTCTTGTAAATATTCATCCATCTCACTTATATTGTCAGATTTATTAGCATACAATTGGGCAAAATAACTCCAAATAATTGCTTGACATTCCTCTTTATTAGTAGTAAAGTCACCCTTTTTATTTCTGATGCTGGTCATTTGAGGTTTCTTTGTTTAATGAATTAATCAATGATTTATCTATTTTATTCTTTTTTCATAACACCATCTCTTGGTTTTATTTATTAGTTTAATGGTTTTCTTATTTTCAATTTTATTACTCTCTCCTTTGATTTTCAGGATTTCCAATATGATGTTTAATTTGGAGTTTTTAATTTGTTCATTTTCTATTGGTTTTTTTTAGTTGTATGCCCAATTCATTGACCTGCCCTTTCTCTATTTTATTGATATAAGTATTTAAAGATATAAATTTTCTCCTAAGTACTGCTTTGGCTACATCCCATAAATTTTAGCGTTTGTCTCATTTTTCTTGTTCTCTTTAGTGAAATTAACTGTTACTATGATTTGTTCTTTGACTTATTCTTTAGGATTAGATTATTTCATTTTCAATTAATTGTTAATCTGTACTTCTGTAGCCCTTTGTTGAATAAAATTTTTATTTTTTTATTATCTGAAGAATGGGCTTATGATATTTCTGCTTTTCTGCATTTGGTAGTGAGGGTTTTATGCTCTGGTCAATTTTTGTATATGTTCCATTCACTGCAAAAAAAAAAACAAATAGGGGATATGTTCTTTACTATCCTCATTCAATTTTCTACAGAAGTCTATCAAAGTTAATTTTTCTGATATTCTATTCATTTCCTTAGCTTCCTTCTTATTTATTTTGTGGTTAGATTTATCTAGTTCTGAGAGGGGAAAGTTAAGGTGCCCCACTGGCATAGTTTTACACTCTATTTTCTCCTGTAATTCATTTAAGTTTTCCTTTAAAATTCTGGATGCTATATCATTTGATACATATATGTTTAGTATTGATATTACTTCATTGCCTGTGGTACCTTTTAGCAAGATAAAGATATCTTGCTTATCTCTTTTAATTAGATCTACTTTTTGCTTTTGCTTTGTCTGGGATCATGCTTGCTACTCTTGCTTTTTTTTTTTTTTTACTTCTGCTGAAGCATAATACATTCTGTTCTAGCCCCTTACCTTCACTCTGTAGGTGTCTCTATGCTTCAAGTATGTGTTTTGTAAACAACATACTGTAGGTTTCTGGTTTTTAATCCACTCTGCTATCTGCTTCCATTTTATGGATGAGTTTATCCCATTGAAAATTCACAGTTTTGTTTACTAACTGTGTATTTGGGCAGCTAGATGGAACAGTGGATAGAGGACTCCTCTTTCTGAGTTCAAATCTGGCCTCAGACACTTAGTAACCATGTGACTATAGGCTAGTCACTTAATTCTGTTTGCCTCAGTTCCACATCTGTAAAAGGAAAAGTAAATGGCAAACCACTCCAGTATCTTGCCAAGAAAATGCCAAATTGAGTCACAAAGAGTGAGAACTAACTGAAGTGACTGAACAACTATTTAACCTTATTTAACCTCTCATGATTTCTCTTTCCTATTTATCTTTTTATGCTTCTCTTGAATTTTATATTTGAAGATCAAAATTTGTATTCAGTTCTGATTTTTTCTTCTATGATTTCTAGACTCTTTTTGGTAGTGGCTTTCAGGTAATCCAATAATTTTTAAATTAATCTCTCCTCAGTCTATTTTCCAGGTCAGCTTTCTTTCCAGGGAGATATGTCATATGTTCTTTTTTTTCATTCTTTTGATTTTGTTTTATTGTTGCTTGATGTCTTATGGAGTCATTAGCTTTCATTTGCCCAGTTCTGGTTTTTAAAGAATGATTTTCTTCAGTGAGCTTTTGTGTCTCCTTTTCCAATTCTACTAAGCAAGGAGTTGGGTTTTTTTTTCAATGAATTTTTGTACATCTTTTTCCTTTTTTTGTGCTTTCTTTACCAACCTGCTGACTCTTTTTTCATGATTCTTATGCACCATTCTCATTTCTTTTCCTACTTTTTGTTCTACCTTTTTTATTTGATTTTTAAAATCCTTTTTGAGTTCTCCTAGGCATTCTTTTTTTCAGCCTGACACCAATTCACATTTTTCTTTGAGGCTTTGCATGTAGCCACTTTTACATTGCCATCCTCTTCTGAGTTTGTGTTTTGAGCTTCCCTGTCACCATAGTAACTTTCTGTAGTCAAATTCTTTTTGCTTGTTTTGTTCTGTTTTTCTAATTTTCTGGCTTTTTTTTTTTTTTTTTTTTTTTTTTTTTTTACTTTTAACTCTCTGTTCAAGTTGGGTTCTGTTCTTGGAGTACAGGAAGCACTATCCCAAACTTCAGGAATTTTGCGCAGTTACTTTCAGAGCTAATTTGGGGGACCTGTAAGTTTTCAGTTCTTCTAAAGAGGTATAATCTAAGGAGAGATATGGTCACTGTTTTCCTGGCCTGTGGTTCAATCTGGGAGCAACCACAAGCACTCTTTTCTGTCTGAAACTGTGACCAAGGTCTCCACTCTCTTGTAGTTGCATTTTCTAGTGTGCCAGTGTTCCTCATCACCCTGGGACTGTGACCAAAGCACGAAATCAAGATCCTTGTATGGACAATGCAACAGATTCCTACACCCAGTGTTAGCAAAGTATTTCTTATAATCTTCTGATCTGCTATCTAGCCCACTTATGGTCTATAGGTGAAAGCTCTTGAAGTCACTGCTGCTGATTCAGTCACCCATAAGGGCTGTTACTGGCTTGGCAGTACTCCTGAACTGGATTCCACTCTACTCTCACCCCACTGAAACAGGCCTTTCTAGTTGACTTTTTAAGTTGTCTTGAGCTGGAAAACTGTTTCATCCTATCCTTTTGTTGGTTCTTCTACTCTAGAATTCGTTCTGAAGCATTATTTTAAAGTTAACTGGAGAAGAATTTGACAGAGCTCAGGCAAGTCCTTACCTTTACTTAGCCATTTTGCCTCCACCCTCACTAGAAAGTTCATTAGAAGGCATTAAGTCTAATCCCCTCATTTTTCAACTGAGGAAAATGAGTTCCAGAGAAGTCAAATGACTTTTCTGGGTCACATAGTAATAGTCTAAAGCTGAACTCAAACCCAAGTTATCCTGGCTCTGGCTATTCACAAGACGCCTAATAACTATCTCCTTTGTGGATGGTTTCTTTTAACCGAACTGTCTTCCCTCATTTTATCAAAGGAAAACCTAATTCAGAGTCTAGTCTGCACTTGGCTAATTGCAAGAGTTCAAATGGACTCTTTGAGGTGGGAGTACCAACTTCATGGGAACTGTCATTAAACTATAGGTTGATAAAAAGAATCACAGAAACTCAAGCATTGGAAGGGACCTCAGAGATCATTTTGGGATCTACGCCAGAAGAAGCATACTCTTTACAACATCCTATAACAAATGAGAATATAGACTCCACATATAGATCTCCAATAAGGGGGAATTAACAGTCTCCCCACAAATTCCATTCTACTTTTGGACACTTCTAATTTTTCAAATCCAACTCTGCCTCTTTTTTTTTTTTTAATCTTCCATTTATTACTCCTGGTTTTGGCCTAAAGGTACAAACTTATGAAGTCTAATACCTAATGCTATGGAAATACTTAAAAACAGTCATCATATACGCAATGTCTTCTTTTATCCTGATTAACTTACCATATTCCTTCAACCTGCTGTCATTTGATAGTTAGCAGTATCCTCACCATCTTGGTCTCTGTCTTCTAAGATGTGCTTCAGTTGGTCAAGTGTTGTATTTTGATGGATATGTCATCTCACCAATGTCTGTACACCTTCTAATGGTACAGATTACAACTCTTTCATTCCACCTTATCCCAGGCTAGTCTTCTCCATATCCACCCATAAAGCTACTATGGATGTTCCATACAACATAATGGAAACTTTCCTCTAGATCTTTTATTGTACAGACTACAAGAGTATGTGGGACATCTATATGTTATTCTTTACTTTCTCTATGCAGTAAGCCCCCTTCCTTTTCCTTTCATAAATCTATCATAGTATCCTACATGTTACCCCTCCTGCACATTTTTTATTGGTAATATATTGCAGTCTACTCACAGCTACCATTCATTCTTTGAAGAATCATTTTTTCAACAAGCACTTGCTACATGTTAAACACTGTGCTGCTGGGGACATATGAATGTGTACACACACACACACACACACACACACACACACACACACACACATAGCAGACCTTGCCCTCAAAGAGATTATATCTACCATGTGCCTTTCCATTAAACAACCAATAAAGTATTGTGTTCAGCTATGGCTGAAGACGTTAAAAAGTCAGAAAACCTGGAAATGACGATCAGGAGACAAAGGACAAGATAATATTATATGAGGATTGGTTGAAGGAACCAGGAATATTTTGTCTGGAAAAGAGAACAGAAGTGGGATATGGTCTCTCCTCTCTGGGATTGCTGAGTGGAATCACTGAAATAATTTAACAGATTGTAGGTTGACAATAAGTAATTTCATAGTAGTTAAAAGTCACATAATTAGGTAGGTCCAGGGACTTCAAGCCAGAACCAGGAGAAAAGCAGTGAAAGGGAAGAAGACTACTTGTTGAATGAATGAATGGTAGGGGTCAGTAGGTTGAAACATCAAATAAACCCTGGCCTTCTGCTGCTTTCTGTTAGACACTTCATTGTTCTTTCTCTATGTCATATCTCCACTCTGCTAAATATTTCCACTGGCCTTACATTGCATTAGCTGCTTTCTTCTATTTTCTTCTGGTTTTCTGCTATTGAGATTCTTGAGAGCTTTTTGGGTTTTTTTGCTGCTCTCTGCTAGAGTACAGAGACTAACAAGCTTCTTTGGGGCAAATGGAGACCAAATTTTTCTAGTACTCTTTACTAAAACCATTCAGGCCACCAGCAAAAACTACCATTCTAGGATAAAACTTTTTTTTTTTCAACTACTAGTTGACTTGGGTATGAAAACATTTTAAAAACCATGTCAAATACTCACATCCCTGAAGCCATTTTGTAGGCTCAATTCAGCAAAACTCCAGAGGCATTGCATGACGGCAGAGCTTCTCATGATGCTCCTGATGATCTTACAAGTAAATCTAGGAGCAAGGACAAAGAGGATAAAGGCAGCAGGGCTATCAGCCTCTTTCCTTTGGCTCTTTATTCCTGCTTTTTTTAGGCATATCTGCCAGCAATAAAAAATGGCCATCTTCAAGTATATGAAGAGCTATGCCTTGGAAGAACGATTATGTTTATGCTGCTTAACCCCAAGGATGAAACTAGAAGCAATGGAAGGAAATTGCAAAGAAACAAACTTAATTTTGATGCAAGGAAAAACAATGAAAGTTATTCAAAAGTGAGATGGTCTTCCTCAAAAGGTAGTAGTTTTCCTCTCAACATAAATCTGCTAGTAAACTAGATGAGAACTTGTTGGATAGATTATAGAGAAAATCCCTGTTCAGGAATGGGCTAGACTCAATAGACTTCATGATTCCTTCAAAACCTGAGATTCTAGGATATACTTAGTCACATAGACCTCTTGAAATTCCTTAAATTTCTCTTCAGTAGCTCTCTATTCTATTTATCATAACACCTGGTTAAATCAAGGCCATGATAAATTTACACCCTACTAAATCCTTCCCTGTATCCTATCCATAGGTTATCAGGCAGATACACTAAATCAATTAACCAAAAAACAACTTTTTCAGCACCTACCACATGCCAGATACCAAGTTGAACACAGGGGATGTAAAGACAAAAAATGAAATCATCCTTGTCCTTGAGAAGCTTACCATCCATGGAAACCACATGTACACAGGTATTTTGGGGAGCAAGAGACTAGGCCCCTAAAAGTGGGGGGTACGGTAGAATGGGAACAGAAAAGATCTCGTGTATAAGATAACATTTGAGCTAATTTAGCTTTTTAAGGAAAACAGAGATTTTATAAAAGTGGCAGTAAGGAGGGAGTGCATTCCAGACATGAAAGATATCCCCCACACAGGCAAGGACAGGGGAAATAATGCGTCAGAGACATATTAGTTTGTCTGGCCTATAAAGTGCATGGAGAAGAGTAAACTATAAACTAAGACCAAAAAGGTAGGTAGAGCCAGACTGTGAAGAGCTTTAAAAACCAAACAGAGAGGTTCATATTTGACTCTAAAGGTAATAGGGAGCCACTGTAAATTAGAATTTCATCCCTTAAGCTAGAAAATTTAATCCCCAGGTGTGTTCACCCTTCATTGTCAAAGAAGACCATGCCATCAGAGAAATGATGACATGACTTGCACTTGACTTTGTTTTGAGTGAGGGAGGGCTGTGCAGGTCACCAGCTTCACTTCTCCTCCAGAGCCATCTGAATCCAGTGACCTGATATTCATCAGGATGACTAGAGATGACCCATGATGAGGCAATTGAGGTTAAGTAACTTGCCCAAGGTCACACAGCTAGTGTCAAGTGTCTAAGGTGAGATTTGAACTCAGGTCCTCCTGACTCCTGCACTGGTGCTCTATCCACTGCACCACCTAGCTGTCCCTGATCCCTATGTAAATATTCCTGAAAGAAGTAACACTTTAAGCATTTTTTTCCTTTTTGACCATAACATGAATGAATAATCTCAGACTGAGTTTTAACAGGGGAAAACAGAAGAGGTCAGATGAGTCCTAAGAGACAAGAAAGAAAGAAAGAAAGAAAGAAAGAAAGAAAGAAAGAAAGAAAGAAAGAAAGAAAGAAAGAAAGAAAGAAAGAAAGAAAGAAAGAAAGAAAGAAAGAAAGAAAGAAAGAAAGAAAGAAAAGGAAGGAAGGAAGAAAGAAAGAAAAGGAAGGAAGGAAGAAAGGAAGGAAGGAAGGAAGGAAGGAAGGAAGGAAGGAAGGAAGGAAGGAAGGAAGGAAGGAAGGAAGGAAGGAAGGAAGGAAAGAAGGAAGGAAAGAAAGAAGGAAGGAAAGAAAGAAGGAAGGAAAGAAAGAAGGTATTGAAAGCAGACAGAGACAGAAGTAATGAGTGTCTTTGAGACAGTAAGTTAGGACTGTTGAAAGAAGATGAGAAAAGTGTTTTGATGAGAGAAGTGTTTTGATGCCCTTTGACTATAGTCCGTTGGGTGTAATCCTCAAGTAGACAACCGTGTGCCTGTTTAAATTAGACATCCAACCAGAACCTGTCTGTCTGGCACTTTACTCTGAAGTTCAGAAATGTTGTTTTGAGCTTTGGGAGTAAGGTTCCTCCTTGTTCCTGGCAGCAGAGATGACCTATGTGATGAGAACTGATTCTGCCAAAGTAGACACCTTCCAATTGTCAGGGTTTGCCAATCAGTCCCTTTCCCAGGGTGAACAAGACTGGCATAGGAAAAGCAGGCATTGATATGAAGAAAGACAGGAAAACACTAGGAAAAGCCACATAGGAATATTAAAGACACAGATTCTGGTATACAAAAGGAGA
Organism: Notamacropus eugenii; assembly: GCF_028372415.1. Taxonomy (NCBI): domain Eukaryota; kingdom Metazoa; phylum Chordata; class Mammalia; order Diprotodontia; family Macropodidae; genus Notamacropus; species Notamacropus eugenii. Next base: position 71,782,806 of record NC_092872.1, read on the forward strand.
AAGCTTGGAGAATTAAAGGAAAAGAGTATAAGAAAGGAAGAAAAATCTGGAAAGACATTAGTATTTCTGTATTAGGACAGGAGACAGAAAGGAGAGAGAGAGAGAAATCATTGCCCATTTTCTCTTTATGTGCCAGTTGGGGATTGAAAGACACTTATGTAGGAAAAGAAAGATGTAACCTCAAAAACTACCTGGAAAGTAGGATCAGAAAAATGACTCCACATCAATTCCAAAATGTAGACGGAAGGTCCATTTCAATGTTGGATGTCATGGCTGGCAACTGGTGTGGAGCAAGGGGTGGGGGGGGGGGGGGAAGTATTGAATGGTCCATGTGCCATTGAAAAGAACAAGCTTCTCTGGCACACATGCTGTAAGATGCCAAATCCTTCCTAAATGTTCAAGGAAAGAAATAAGGAATGTAATACTAGATTACAAAAATTCATATATTGGAGAACAGCATGTGTACAACAGCAGATGAAGCCTATGCTACCTATTAAAGCAGAGAGAGGAAGCTTGTTATATACAGGGGAAAAGGAAAGATATAAATATTCCTTTCATTTAAAGGAAAGGGGAAAGCTTCCCTTCTGTGTAATATAGAGGGAAGCCCTTTATTACTAAAGGGGGGAAATTTTCAGAATATACACCTTCTTGTACTACATGGAAGGAGGATTGTGAATGAACACTTACTCAGACGTGAGAAGAACTGGATTCAAATCCTGCTTCTGGTGCTTATTGTGACTAGGTAATCTTGGGTACCTTGGGCCTTAGTTTTCTCATCAGTAGAATGAAATAGTTGGAAGAGATGAATTCTGAGTCTCTTCCAACTCAATATCAAGGGTTCTGAGGCAGGAGATATGAGTTCTAGTCCCAGCTCAAACACAAACTAGCTAATGGACTACTTAATGGCAAATCACTTATGTAACAGTCACACACACACATGTATATATGTATATATAAACACATATACATACATGTATGTATATAAAAACTTGTCTCTATCCAACCATGAGTGTGTGTGTATGTATAGGCACACACACACACACACATACACACACACACACACACACACACATACACACACACACACACACACACATACACACACATACACATACACACCATTATATATACACCTAAGGGGGAAGCTGGGTGACAAAGCAGATAGGAAACTGGGCTTAGAATTAGTAAAACTCATCCTAATGATTTTTAACTCTCACCTCAAACAATTACTAAGCTTGTGTGACCCTGAGCAAGTCACTTAACCCTGCTTGCTTCAGTCTCCTCATCTGGAAAATGAGCTTGAGAAGGAAATGGCAAACCACTCCTGTATCTTTGTCAAGAAAATCCCCAGTAGGGTCACAAATAATTGTACACAACTGAAAAAGCCGAATAACACACATACATACATGTATATATCTATATATACGTATATATATACATATACCATCATATATGTGTGTGTATGCACATACTTATGGATTGCTTACATATAGTTATATAATCATTGCATGGTTTTATGTATATGTAATATTAGATATAAAAATATATGTGGAGAGGGAGGAGGGAAGATACAAGCCTGGTTCCGTGTGGCCTCTCTCTCAACTTGGATTTCCACACATATAAAATAAGTGGATTGCGCTAAATGATCTCTCAGCTCCCTCACAGCTCTAAAATTATGTCAGTTTATCTCACAGGGCTAAGACTTGTAGACTTTATAACTCAGTGAATGAGGAAGTCCTGGAAAATCCACTGTGGCACTTTCTTTCAACATGCATTTATTAAGACCAGTGGCAGATCCTAGAAATAAATCCTTTGTCCTGGCAGAAGCAGAAAGTTTCAAATAAATTGTGAATATAGGCTTCTATTGGACAAAGTCTGGGCACCCACTTCCTTAAAGACAAATGGAAAGGATAGGGAGAAGGGAGTAGGGTGAAAATATAAGCAGGAAAAGGGGGATAAACAGAGAGGAGCATGGAAAAAAGGTAAATTCACCTTGGAGGGATCTAATCCCAAGGCTCTCATCTCTACAAAGGAGTAGATAGTTTATAATACTTTTTGGATCATTTTATTTATTTTTCCCCCACAAGATATAAATCAATCCATTCAGACAGGGGTGGTAGAAAGAACACATTTTATTGCACTAGATAATTTCCCAAGAGAAAAGGGTTATTTTTTTTCATTTTGAACTTTTTTTTTTTTTGGTTTTGTGAGATATTAGAAGTTTATGAAAAGTTCTCCAGATGAGAACACAGAACTGATCAAAGGCCTCCCATCCTCAGTTCACACAAAAGTGGAAATGCACATGCACATGCACAGCACTAGAAACACTGCAAACTAATTGAGTGCCAACCGCTTCTGGTACCCTAAGGATATAGATAGATATTTTGGTAGCCTGAGGCTGCCAGAAACTTTGCCTGCTGAATGAATTATAGAACAGGAAGCAGATGGGCTGTGTATATGAAACAACCACTCTCTGGCATGATGTGCTGTGCAATTTGGCTGCAAAAATTAAATTGAGCTATTGAATGTTTAATACACCATGCATAACAAATACAGCCAGAGCCACAGAACAGCATAAAATACAGAATTGGTATTCACGCTGCCTTTCCCAGGAATCAATACACTGCCACAGCTCATAAGAGTCTGTTGTTTAATACACATAAAGAAGAGACGAATTCTTCTATTAAAATGAGTTATCTGAGCTATTTACCAAAGGCAGTGATTTACCAGTGGTAAAGTCTATGGAGTGCTGTTGAATGCAGAAGATAATACTTCTCGTCCTTGTCTGCCAATTTCCTTGCTCCTATCAGTTGCTACTGCTGCTGCTGGTCCCCTGGGCACATTAGCAGTCAGCCCAGGAAGTGTGTTTAAGTAATGGACATAATGTTCACATTTGCTAGACCAGCCTTCTCCCTAATCATGAATTATTCTTCCCCAAGGCTCAATTGGAACATTACTTTAGAAGCAGAAGATTTAATCCTTTTCAGCTGATTGGAGGGAATGATTACAGTATTATTTTCTTGTACAGGCTGTCTCCAGTGAAGGTGCCTTTTTCTGTCCCCATCTTTAATAGGCAGCAATCTTTATTTCCCTGGAGGAAAATGGCAATGAATTCAAAATGGGATAAATCTCCAGGAATGCAAGGTGCTGAGGCCCTAGATCACTGCTGGTTAGTTAATTAGTTTAACCCTCACTTGTTTCATCTCCAAGATAGAACATAGTGTAACAAGGGGAAACAGAGGGTGGGGTAGGTGGGGGAAGGGGGAGGGGGTGAAAAAGGACTGGGTACATGCAAATAAATTATCACAATGACCTAAAGAAACACTGTTCCATGGATTTCCTCCTCTTGGATTTTTGTTTTTGTTTGGGGGCTTTTTTGTTTGTTTGGGTACCTCTGATTGCCAGGGGGTACAGTCAATATGATAAACCGCCCACAGTTTACTCCAATGGTTGACTTTTAGGGATTATTCAGTGTTCTGAAACAGATTTACATCTTTATCTAGCGGAAACATTTAAAACAGAGGGGCAAGACTGGAGTGGAGATGTTTATAGATAAGTTTAACTATGATTGGAAAAGGCAGACTGGAGGAATATGTACAGGGCACGCCCCCGCCTAAATCCTGTTGAGAAGGGGAAGAATATTATTCTTACAATTGGGTGAGCATTCTTTTAATTACGTCTGAACAGAGAAGCTATAAATAACCTCCTCTGTTGTTGTTGCTTTTATAATTTTATTTTAATGATTACTGTTTCCGATTAGAAACAATGAACCTTGGATATTAATTATTTCTGTTTTGATGGGTCAAGCATCTGACCAAGTGGTATGCCCTTCGTCTTTCTGTTCTCAAAGAAGGACCATACTGAATAACTTCTCAGCTCCCTGAAGTCTTGTTTTTTGTAGAGTTTTCGCCATCCTTTCTTCCTTATCCTTCTTTCTCTCTATCTCTCTTTTTTTTGCCTGTCTTGGTCTCTGCTTCTCTCTCCCCCCCCATCTCTCTTTCTCTTTCCCCCCCCCCTCTCCTCTCTCTCTCTCTCTCTCTCTCTCTCTCTCTCTCTCTCTCTCTCTCTCTCTCTCTCTCTCTCCCCCTTTCTCTCTTTCTCTTTCTCCTCTCGCTCTCTTTCCCTCTCTCTCTATATCTCTCTTTCTCCCCCTCTCTCTTTCTCTCCTCTCTCTTTCTCCCCCTCTCTTTTTCTCTCCTCTCTCTCTCTCTCTCCCTCCCTCCCTCCCTCTCTCTCTCTCCTCTCTCTCTCCCTCTCTCTCTCCCTTTCTCTCTCTTTCTCTTTCTCCTCTCGCTCTCTTTCCCTCTCTCTCTGTCTCTCTCTCTGTCTCTCTCTCTGTCTCTCTCTCTGTCTCTCTCTCTCTCTCTCTCTCTCTCTCTCTCTCTCTCTCCCTCTCTCTCTCCCTCCCTCTCTCTCTCTCTGTCTCTCTCTCCCCCAGTATGTGTGTATAATTTATATGTATATATCTTTATCTCCATGTCTGTCTGTCTCTCCTACCTCCCTATTCCCACTCCCTTCCCACCATCTCTCTTCTGATAATTTTTTTAAAGGCAGATCAAACCGAAAGAGGTGAATTGAATTATAACTAAATTCTTGACTGATACATGTCTTGCATCTGATTTAAAGCAGAAAGCTCCCAAATCTCACTGCCTGTGATTTATTTAGAATAAAATGGGGTCACGCTGCCTTGGCCCTGATTATAAATATATTACATCTAAGTGATGAATACAGTGTTCATGAAGAGCAGGAGCTCAAGAGTGCCTGAGGCTGACGTTTTTCAATCTATCTCTAGTGCTGGCTAAGAGACTTAAAAATAAACATGCTTTTTAAATGAATGCTACAGGAAACCTGTGCAGTGGAACAGTGATGATTTTGTTTCTAAAGCAAAACATGATAGAAGAGGAGAGAAGAGGCCATGTCAAAGCTTTTCGGAGGATGTGCAAAAAAAAAATGTTTACTTTACTGTGCCTTTTGGGGCTCCCATTTTTCTCTTTCTTTATTCTTTCAAGGCATCAAAAAGGAAGAAAAAGAACTTATTTCACAAAATCAAGGTAAAAGGTATAGCAATCTCATCGGGTATGAGCCTCTTGTGAAGGTATGGTTAAGTCTTGAATTCACCAGCTATCTATGTGTGATAAAACCATCCTTGGCAGGTTCGAATAGAAGCATAGAGTGATATTAGAGTTGAAAGGCTCATCTAATATAATTCTCTCATTTTATAGATGTGTAAATGAAGATCCAAACAATTTGGATCACTTACTTGCCCCTAGTAAAGGTGAGATTTCTAGATTAGAATTCAGTGCACTTCCCACTTCAGGTTGTCCCTCCCAAACAGAAGGTTCCCCAGGATTCACCCGTGGTCTTTTATGCCACCACCACTATGTTCCCCCCCTCCAAGGTATTGAGGTTTTCTCCTCTCTAGATAGCCTCTCTCTCTGTATCCCAAAAACGAGAGTAAGAGATAAAAATCCACTCTACTATATAAGGAGTTTTGAGGTTAAAAACTTTGAATCAGTAAGGCCATTTAAAGGTACTCATTTTAGTCATGGAAGCCAGCTTGGCATGATTTAACAGATCAGGCTTTTCTTTTCTTTATTATAACCTATTTCACCATTAGACTGGCTAACTCCCTTCAACTCAGTCTTTAAGACATCAGATGTTCTCTGTCTTGTTTCTAGGTTGAAGGGACTCTTTTGTAGCCACAAGACACCAAATGCTGGTCCTATATACATATATTTTTTTTTCATTCATGAATATTCCCCACTCCCATCCCCCCAGGATGGGTCAAGTTGCATCAGTATCTCTCACTCTCTAGCCATTTTAATCAATTATTCAACAAATATTTATTGAGTCCCTAGTCTACTTTCTCATCAACTGGTTTTTTGGCACAATGCACTTCCAGAGAATTTAATTTTTTTAACCTTCATTTTTCCTTTTTCTATCAACTTATGCCATTAAAAATATCAGCAAGCCCCTCAAATCTACTTTTCTGTGTGATCTCATAAGATTTCCCTCCCTACATAGGAGAAAAGAAATACAATTATGTACACAACATGATTCTGATGGTGGAGGAATTCTGTCTACCAATGTAGAACATTACCTAGTTAAAGCATATTTTTGTGGAGAATTATCTAAGAATCAGAGAGAGTAAGTGATCTGTCCATGGTAACACAGGTATTAGAGCCTAGGTCTTCCTGGGTCCAGAGCCAGCCCAATACCCACTATACGTCTCTAGTAGAGAAGAGTGGATTGTATCATACTGGAGTAGTAAAACAGCATGAGAATTCATAAAGAAATTTACCAATAATCCAAACAACTCCCTCACACACAATGACTGCGGCTGCCACACTTTCTGGTAGAAAACAGACACAAAATGAGCAGAAAGAAAGAAGAGGAGAAAGAATCAGCATAGTAAAGCACAGAGTTCTGGATCTGTGTTTAGAGAACCTTGGTTTATGGGTTCCGGAGCTGGGAGGAATCTTAAAGCGTACTTCCAAGCCTGGATGCCTATATTCTGTCCATTCTTCCTCTACCAGAACTAGAATTCTGCCTCCTAATTCCCTGGTCTTTGGTTGGTGAGTATTCGCCTTACCTTGCCTGAAACCTGGCCATACATCACTTCTTAGCCATTTGCAATCCAAGTAGCTCTGACCCTACCCATTTTAACTCCACTTTAGGTATTATCTTCTCCCCATTAAAATGCAAGCATCTTAAAGGTAAGGTCTGGCTTGCTTGCTTCCTTGTTTATATTTGTCTTTACAATGCTTAGCATAATGGTAGGCACATAGGAAGTATTTAATAAGTAGCTTTTTATTAATTCATCGAGTTCAAGATTTCTTAACTTTTTCTTTAAATGTCAAGGACCTCTTTGACAACCTAGTGAAATCTACAGACTCCTCAGAATAAAGTTTTTAAAATGCATACAGTGAAATATATCAGATGACAAAGGGAAGCAATTATATAAAATACACACCAAAATTTAAAAAGAATTTTAAATTCTTAAAAATTTAAGAACTTCTGATCTAATTTAACCCCTTCATTTCACACAAGAGGAAATAGAGCATCTTGCCCAACATCACAAAGCTGGCTAACATCAGAAGCAAGATGTGAATGAAGATCCTCTGAATCCAAAGCTAGTGCTCCTTTTTTTTTTTTTTAAATTGTAATTCATGAAATAAAACAAGGATTTCTATAACACAGTGGAATAATAAAATGGTGATTGTGCATGAAACTGCAAATCTATTATGTAAAACTTACTATTCCTTTTAAATATATAATAAATTTATCAGATAAATTTCTTTTTTTTTTAATCTTTCCTCATGCTAGGGCTACCTCATGGTCCTTCCACTTTTAAGCTATGTGACCTTGAACAGATCCTTCTGGTCCTCAGTTTCCTCATTTGTAAAATAATAGAATTGGAATACATGCCCTCTAGGGTCCCTTGTAGTTCTGAGTCTAGGACTCGATGACTGATCCTACAAAGAGGAATCCAAATAATATGCCCTAGATAATTCATAATCTTTATATAACAATGGTGAATAATTGCAAATGGGTTATAAACATTTCTCTTGAAGAAGCAGGAGACATTTAGAGGGAGTTTTAAAATCTTCCCCCCCCCAAACCCCTTCATTTCTAGAATAAATCCACACATCCAACTCTCTGCTGTGTTCAAGTTACCTCCCAAATCGTTATTTAGATTTTACATCATTTGATTTCATTTTCCTACATTTACAATTCTCAGAGTAATGGGTAACATTCACAGCCCAGCTACTTCACTAAACTCATCCAAATTCAATTTGCTACAAGCAATGACACATAGCCAAAGTTTGACTGGGAAGTCAGCAGTGCTGTGCTAGTGATTTACATGAAGTTCTCCGCCTGTGACATTTACCTCCAGGGATATCTAATGAAAAGTTTTACATGTAAACAGATTACTTTGACATCCACTGGAGTTGGAGAGGAAGATTAGCTTTCTGCAACACAATTGATGTTGGAATAGACCTTATAGACTATCTAGTTTAACCCTTTCATTTTACAGAGAAGGAAACTGAGAACCAAAGGGATTAAGTGATATGAATGACATGCCCAAGGTCACAAAGGTAGTAAGTGGCATAGGAATCCTGGAATCCAGGATTCCAACTCAAGTCCTCTATCTTTAAATATAATTTTCTTCTCTGAACCACATCTTAGATCACATACGCCACTAAAGAAGATCCTTATAGTAGTTATAAAGCTTGAAAAATAAAGACTATCTCCATTAAAGGAGTCACAGATATATTTGTGCATGAGAAGGTCCATCTCAACCTGGTCCTCAAGTATTCCCCACAGCTTCTTTTAGAACTCTAAAAATTACTGTTGATGGTGATATCAAATTAAAATTTATAGACTGTCTAAAGCTGTGATTCTTCAAATCCTCCAGTCTCACAGAATAGGCAAAAATGAATAGGTTATAGTCTGTGTTATTGAAGGGAATCTCCAAAATGATAAGATCATAGTTACAGTTGAGTATTTGAATAATGGTGTTGGAATGTTTGAAAATATGAGTATAGGAGCATGGCTGTTGCCCCAACTTGGCCCACTAATTAGTAATAGTCAGCCCTTAAAATTATAGGCAGTTCATAAATAAAGGGCTGGTGAAGGAAGGGATGGTGGATTCTAGTCCAGACTTTTCCACTGCCTAGATATGTGATCTTTGAACAATCATGAACCTCTCTAACCTTTAGTTTCCTCATCTCCATCATGAAGCTGGACATGTCTTTTCCAGCTCTAAGATTATATGATGGATGCTTTGCTTTGGACTGGCTTTCATCATATCCTTCCTTACTGACAAGCTATAAACTGAAATAAAGTTGTGATGAAACTGAGGGCATAGAGATCCCAGACCAATTCCTCACTCTTGCACTATTAGTAGATCTTAGGTTCCTTCTCCATTGCCTCCATACAAAGGAGGAGATTTTCTGTAGTAAAAAATTGCTGCCTTTCTCTGTCTCTCACTTCTTCTCTGGGGGTAGCTCTAGACAAAAGCCAAGCCAAGTACACAAGCACAATATATTATATTGTTTGAGGGTTTGGATCACATGCAGTTCAGGCAAAGTAAGAGTTCCGGAGAATTACATTACCCAGTTTTTTTGTCTTAGGTTTAAATCATTAAACAATTCTTTCCCAGTATGCCCACTCATGATATTCCTACCGTTTGGTCTAAAAGGCCCCTCTTCTAAGCCCAAACTCACAGGTAATGGTTCTTCAGAGAGGCCACACATCTTTTCAGAACTCAACCTCCACACTCAAATCTACAATCACATTTCAGTGAAGGGGATGAAGGTGGAGAAGAACTTTGCCACAAACCAATGTAATTTTAACAATAACTTATTTATATAAAAAAAATTTGTAGCTACAAAACTTGGTCTATTGTCTCCACTTTATAAAACAAAATGAAGTGGAAAGCACAAATATTATTATCCCATTTTGTAGATAAACAACCTGAAGATCAGAGAAATTAATCATCTTTCCCAGGGTTACAAGGTTCATCAGTGGCAGTTCTAGGTCTTCTGCTAAACTACTTCCTCCTAACTATCTGGATGTGCAGATTTAGCTCTCCTGGAGGTCTGGGACCATATCTAATTCAACTATTAAAATCAACAAACATTTATGATGCCCCCACCATCTGTAAGACATTTTGCTAGGTACAAAGACAAAATTGGGGGGAAAAATAGCCCCTTCCCTCCAGATGCTAACATTCTGTTGGAGTTATGTAAACAGAAGTAATCACAGGACAATTTGAGGCTAGAGAGAGCACCGACCGCCAGGGGAATCAGGAAAGGCTTCATTTAGGGTATTACATCCCGAGGTGAGCTTTGAAGGAAGATGAAGAGTCTGAAAAGCAGAAGGGAGGGGGAGAAGGAGGGGCAGAGGGATGAGACAATCTATACAAAGGCACCGAAGCACGAGATAAAATGCCAGGGAACAGTAAGGAGGCCAATTTGACTAGAACATGGAGTGCCTGAAGGGAAGTAATGTGAAACAAGTCTGGAAAGGTAGGCTGGAGCCAGACTGCCAAGGGCTTTCAATGCCAGACTTAGAAATCTGATATTTCTGTTGTCTAACTGCACATGGCTTTTCTACACATACTGGCAACTCAGTAAATGTTATTAAATTACTAATTGTCTATCATATTTACTCAGAACACACCTTACTGCTCAGAAATTATTCACAAAAGTAGAGATTGCTAATCCTGTGAATAAACATTTGCTGATCAGAATGGAGCTGACCATTTTCTCTGGCCCTGCTTGTCTGGGATTATGGAACTCGCAGGGATACCCTGCTCAGTCTCAACTCCAATAAGATATCTTGAATCCCATATCTGTTGGCCTGGCAATAAGGTGAATACGTTTTCCTCTCACAAATTTTCTGTGGAAATAGAATTCTGTTAAGGTGGCTGAATGAGTAGCCATAACTTAGTCAAGAGCCCATTCTCCATCTCAAAACAGCCAAAAGATGTCAAATAAAATAAAATAATGACAAAAGAGAACACGAAATCAAGAAGATATTGGTATGCAATTTATCAAAAAGCAGAAGAAATCATCCTGCACTCCGAAATTACTTATCTTGCTAACAAGTCTCAAGATATTTGAAAGATTCCTTGATAGATACAACAATAGAACAAAGTTGTTTCTGTTTCAGGGTATTTTGTGTGATTTTAATATATGCATGGGAAAGGCTTTGGAGGAAAGCTTTATTTTTTTGCATATTTTATGTCTCTCAAACTTTTTGGGTTTTTTTCTTTTTTCTTTTAGAGTTAAATACTAAAACTTAAATATACAATAAGAAAAGAAAAAGAAACATTATAAGCTTAAATACTGAAACTTAAATGCAAAATGAGAAAAGAAAAAAAGCATTGCCATGTACACAGCAGAATGTAAGAGAGGATTCAAAATATACAACAATAAATTTCCATTTAAGGAAAGCCTTCTTAATAAATACTATGCATTGTGTTGAGAGCTGTCTACCTTCTCTTTGCTTCCTTATGTTTTCTTTCGTTCTCAACTGTGCATTTTTTACTTTGTTCCCCTTCCTTCACCCACCCCAGAAGGCTACAATTAAGTGCAGATACACGCATATACATATATATACATATGTGTATATGTGAGAATATATACACACATTCACATACACATACCCTTAAATACATACACTTATACATACATATGCTTAGACATCTATAATCATATTCATATATGGACATATACATTCATATGCATCTCTGTAAGATGGTACTGTTTTCCTCTATTTCTCTGAGGGTGAATAACCTCTTCCTTCATAAGTTCAAGTCTTTGTATATTTTTCCAAGTCTACCAACTCATCATTTCCTACACCACAGCAATATTCCTACCTTGTACCATCAAGTTATTTTAAATTGTCCAAAACATGGATGAATATGGCTGACATATAGTGAAGTTTCCTTATTTTTCGCTTCTGATTAAATCAATTTTAGTTTTAATTTTGTCGGAGATCATGATTACTATCTCTGCTTTTCTCCTAATACATTCTACTGCTGATCTTTATTTTATGTTTGTGCTTATCTCTTCTTTCCTATCCCTCCTGACTCCTCTACTTTACTTCTACTTGCTACCTTGCCTTCCTATTACTTAACCTATACCCCTCCAAAGATCCCTCCCTTAATTAATCTAAATACCTTTCTATAACCCCCTTTAACCTATTCCCTCACTATCCCCTCTAAAGATCCCTCTCTTATAACCTCCCCCTTCCTCATCCTCTTAGCACTTTATTCCTTTATTGAAATTCTCTGTTGAATTTAGAAGACTTTTATATGTATATGTATATATACATATAATATACATATGTATGTATGTATTGTTCCCCCTTAAACCCATTTCTGATGAAAGTAGGTTTCTAGAACTACCAGCCCTCCTCCTCCATCTAATTCCTCTGTGTCATTTCTCTGTCTTGTGCTGCATTTGTATAAGGTAATTACTCTTTTTAGCTGTTCCTAAACAGTTTTTTTTTAAATCATAACATGCTTAGGTCTACCCTGGTCTTTCTTATGAACTATCCAGTTTACTAATAACAGTCTCAGACATACATTTTACACTTCCTCATATAAAAGGTAAATAGTTTGTGCTTGTTGAGTCCCTAGTAGTCTTTGGTATGTTCCTTATTTTTCTCTTGGCTCTTGTATATCAAATCTTCTATTTAGTTCAGGTTGTTTTGCTTTATTTTTTTTTAAGCAAAATCCTGAAAATCTGACAGTTCATTAAATGTCCATTTTTTTCATTCATGATAATGCTTAGCTTTGCTGGGCATGATATTTTCAGCTGCAATTTCACTTCTTTTGTTCTTTGATTTATAGTGTTCCAAGACTTGCAGTCTTTTAGTGTTATCACTGCTAGGTCTTGTGTGATTCTAATTCTAGCACCATCATATTTAAGCTTTTTTCTTGTTGCTCATAATATTTTATCCTTCAGCTAGGGATTTTGGATTTTGACTATGATATTCCTGTAGGCTTTCTTCACAGGATCTCTTTGCAGTCGTGATCAGAGGATTTTTTCTATTTCTACTGTCCCCTCTTATTTTAATGCTTCAGGACAATTTTCTTTAATTATCTCTTGTATCATTGTATCAAGATTATTTTTCTTTACCATAGCTTTCAGGTACTCTGATCATTCTTATGTTTTGTTTTCTTGATCTGTTCTCCAGGTCAGTTGCTTTGCTTATGAGAGGTTTCATATTTTCTTCTGTTTTTTCATCTTTTATATTTTGTTTTATTATTTCTTGGTCTCATGACTTCCCTGGCTTCCCCTCACCCAATTCTGATTTTCAAGGAGTCATTTTCTTCCTTTAGGTTCTGGATCTCCATTTCTAATTGGTTAACTTTCTTTTCATAAGCTTTTTGTGATTCTTGGATTTTTTAAAAGTTTTTTCTTAATCTCTCATATGATTTTTTTTAAGTCTTTTTAAGTTCTTCTATGAATTCTGTGTTGGCAGGTAACTATTTGATGTTACTCATTGGGGTAAAAGAGGGTTTCTTTGCTTCAGTATTCCCCTCGGAAGATGAGCCCCAGTCTCCTCTATTCCCATAGTAACTTTCCATAGTTGGATCCTTTCTGTTTTGCACATTCATTTTTTTAATTTGCAGCAGCTTATTTTTTGTAATCACCTCTAGTCCTAGGGTATGGGAGATGGTACCTCTGGCTCCTCCTTCAGTTCTCTCCTCTAGCCTGGAACTGAAATCTGCTAGGGTTGGAAGCTCAATTCCAGGTGGACAGTCTAGGGCGGGTAAAGGTGGGAACTTCTAAATCTTAGAGTTCTCACGAGACCCCCCAGGAAAACGACTGGGAATCGAGGTGAACCGAGCTATCTCGTGTATTTCCGCCTCTTCCCGTGAGAAACGTGATGGGAGAGAGCTCTCCCCGCCCTCGAGGCTGTCCTGGATCTGGGCACACCTAGTTACCTAACAGGCTCGGTATTGACGTGTAAACTACGCGACGGGAGAGCGTAAGTAGGATCAGGAAAGCCTGAAAGCTCTCTTGGGCAGAGGGGCCACGTGTGAGGACACAAGGCTCCACTTTTCCTCTCTCCTCTCTCCCCTCCCCCTCTCTCCCCACTTACACTTCTACTTCCAATCTCTTATTGTAACATCTTTGCCTCCTTGGGAGATCTTTCTCTTTCCCTCCTAAGGAAGAATTCCCCTGCACTTGTAACTAGACCCTGAAATAAAGCTCAACCCTTGTTCGACTCTGGAACGTCCTTTCTCTCATACGAGCATCCGGTTTGGCCAACCGAAGACCTCAGGATAGAGGTAAGGGAAGACTCGGGTAGCCCTCAGGCCTCTAGGCCTGGCAGAAATCAAGACTTCTAGCTTCCTGTAAGTGCCCACAGTCAGCAATGTCCCTGTCCCAGTGCTTCTGCACTCACTGGGCATAAAGAAGCTTTAGATTACATTTTGCTCTTCTTAGTCAAATTATTTGTGTTGTTCAAATAATAAGCTTATGAGATCTTGTATTTTCAGTAACATCTAGTCAATTGTGTGACTGTAAAAATTTGTTCTGCTGAAGAATATAATATCATTTACAAAAATCTGCCTACTGCCTTCTCATATTTTAATCAAAGATGCCTCTGAAGTGTGTATAAATCATTCTCATAAAGATTTTGTAGAAATTGACAAGTAGACAAAGTGGTTAATAGTTATAAATGATCTTTCAACTGTTTTGTTTTGTTTCTTGTGGAGTAATAATCACTTCCATGATTTTCCCCTCTTCCTTCAGATATCTTGAGAATCGTTCCTTCCTGTCAAATATGTTAAGAATTGTTTCTTCTGTGTCTTCAGAATTGTGTCACCTCCAGCATAGAGGTCCCATGTGAAAGAATGGCCTGAATCAGCTGTTCTGCTTCTCTTTGTTTTCTTGAGTGCCATTTATACTTTTCTAAGATTTTGCTATTTATTTTATATTCTAAACTGGTACTATCTATCCAAGTGACAAGGAGATCACTTGCTCACTGATAGGGTCTACTTCTGTGCTCTTTTGGTCTCTTTGTTGTAATTCCTTTATATCCTTCATATTGGTCTTTAGTATATGTAAATATCTGTTCCTTTATCCATTTTTTCTTTTGGGTTTCAAGGGTTTCTTTAAATAAATCACTGGTCTGACCAATATAGATAACTGATTCACAAATGGTTCCCATATCAGCAACCAACCATTTTCTGCCCATTAAAAAGACCAAAATTTAAGAATACCTTAAGGACCAAGCAAATTTTTACATCAGTAGATGCAACTGATCCTTCTTTTAAGACATAGTTTTTAATTTTGTGCCCACTGTTGTTTGATGCTTGCTATGTCTAATGGCTCCTGACTCACTTCTTGAAGAAAGTATTCACAATATGTAAAAATGAAGCTTCTGTCTTATTTATACAATTTGTTCCTTTTGAACTTCCTGATCCTGAGCCATATCGTCCAGTCTACTTCTTGTTGTCTGCCCTTTCAGTGTTGCTGCTACTGTTCAGTCATGTTCTGCCCTTTATGACCCCATTTGAGATTTTCTTGGCAAAAACACTGGAGTGGTTAGCCATTTCCTTCTCCATCTCATTTTACAGATGAGGAAAGTGAGGTAAACAGTTTGCCCAGAGTCACACAGCTAGTAAGTTTCTGAGGCCAGATTTGAACTCAGGAAGATAAGTCTTCCTGACTCCAGAGCTAGCACTGCATCCACTGAACCCCAGAGCTACTCTATCCTCCCCTACATCCACATTTACAAGACAGTCACCAAGGATCAAAGTATATCAGGTTTTTTGTAGAGTTTCTCCAACCACTAATCCTTTGAATGTTGGCATGCAATATGCAGTCTTCATAATGGTGGCTTTTTGGTTTATGTTTATCTGCAAGATGACCGAGTGTTGCAGGAAATGATGTATTCTGTTGCCTTTGGATGTACAATACAACCAATTTCTTTCCATTGCTTGCCAAGAAGAACCTGTAAACCATTCTTTAAATTGGCTTCAGCTTCCTTATTAGTTTCTTGTTTCATTTTTAGCAAGGATGCCAGTGTTAATATGATTCTCAAACTAAGATCAATGACTTTTTTTTAATATTTTGAGAACTTTCAGTATAATTGATTTCCTTTGTAATTCTCTACATTTTATCTTGTGCTTTTAAAAAGAAAAGGATCCACAGGTTTCATTAAACTATCAAAGGAAGACCATGACACAAAAGGGAAAAAATGCCTACATCTAGTAATATGTTAGCTTGGTCACTGGATTAGGATCTCACATTAAACATACATGAAATTAAATTAATGTACATAGATGGTATAAAATCTACCTGATTCTTCTTCAATGAGGTTGCACAGCCATTTTACATTTTCTTTTATTTCCAGCCTATGGACCATAAGTGTATCTGTAGTTTAACTACAGACCAAGACTACATTCAAAGGCTTTTCAGCATGATAGAACTTGTTCAAGCTTCTACTCAGCAAGCATACTGTTTGAAAATCCAAGGTCATTACCACACCATAATGAGACATTAGAGTAAAACCTTTGTGGAGGAAATGTGAGCTAACATAATTTTATAATTGTCATTCATGGAAGCCAAAGTAAATCCAAGTAACACAATTTAAGAAATTTTTCTTTAGCACAATTCCCTCATTTCATAGATGATGAAACTGAGTTCCAGGGAGGTGGTGACCCACCAAAGCGTAAGACCTGGGACTAAAACCTAGGTTTTCTTTGTGTTAGGCTTAGCTAGGTAGCTTTCTCATTTAAGCATCTAATAAATTCATTCTTCAGCATGGCATGCTAAATAATGCTAAAAGCCTAATCCCACCTTTGAGAATTATCACCATTCTCTACCTTTAACTATCCCTTTATTTTTTTTGAGCCTTTCTTTCTTAAACTCACTCAGTATTTTCCTCTCCTTTAGATTCCCTTTTCTGTTTTTTTATTCATTTTTCCCCTCTTCATATATCTCTATTTCATAATCCTTCATCCTGCTTTTATTACTTGTCTGCCCTTACTTTTTTCATTTTCTTGCTATTCAACCTATCTACTCATCATTGCCTTCTTCCTAACAGCCTTTGTCCCAATTAACAGTTAGTCCTAGGAAAATCTTTCAACATCCACTATAGCTTCCCATGGGAGTAAACCACATAGCCACGACTGCCAACTTTGAACAAGCCCCTAGTACACCAATCTTTCTTTCTCTTTTTTTTTTTTTTGGAATTCACCTTGTTCTCCATACAAGTGCCTCATGGCCTTTTTCACTACTTGTTTTAAAAAAAAGTCAATCTGTGACCAATGATAAGATAGACTTCCCTTTTCTTGGTAGGAAAGCTAAAGGTAGAGAATGTCACATAAGCTGTCAGATGGTGTTGCTCTGTTGGTTGATTTTGTTCCAATTTTCTTTGTGATAAGGGAAGACTTTTTTAATTTTAATTTTTGTTATTCTAAATTTGACAAGCATAAGTTAGTCATATGCACCGAACAGAAAAGAAGGATTGTATATGAAATCATAAGTCTTTATTACATATAGCTATCTTTACAAAAATAATATAATAAATTCAACACATCAGTGGGCAGAGAGTATGTACATCGAAGATTGTTTTGGAGATGGCTGGGAAGTGACTTGGTGGCCTGATTCTGGGTAATATAAGGTGAAAGCTTCCTTATCATAATCCAGGGTCCCAGGGGAAGAGATTCAAATTCCAAGAAAAGCATAAAGTCCCATTAAATCTTCATAATTCATATACTTTTTAAAAAATTATAAGATCATTGTGGGAAAAGACTGTCATAAACTTCTTTTGTATGCTATATATGTCCTAGTACAATGCTGAGTACACACTGAATAAGCATTGTTGTTGACAAAAGGATAGAACTGGTAGAAGTCCACAAAATACCAATTGCTATCCTAAAGAACTATCCCTCAAATATATTTGTCTTCTCTTTTAAAAGGTCAAAAGGAATCAGGTCAGAGAAAATGATCACATAGACTCACAGAATTTCAGAAAGAAAAAAATCTTGAAGAATCTAGTCTATTGTCATTCAGTCCTTTGGCCATGGAACATAATGAGGCTTGAAATATAGTGAGAGAACCAAAGCCCAACAGAATCTTAAAGCTGGAACAGATTTTAGAGGCCATTGTAGCCCTGTATAGACCTAATAAAGAATGCCCTCTGTGACATATCTAACAAGCAGTCCAATCTTTTCTTGGACATCTTCATCAAAGGAAAATCCATTTCTCGAAAATCTCCATCAAAGGAAAAATTTACTACTTCCTGAGGCACACTACAAATTCTGGTCATGAGATAGGGGTTAGCGGGTTTGGGCAAGGAGGGAAGATTTAGCTTGTCCTCTCCAAAATGGCCTCTGTGAATTTAGAGAAACAGCCGATTCTTGACCAAAAGATTTAAGAAGCAACATGGTACAAATAGAAGGTTGGTTCCCGTTCCAGCACATCTATCGACATATTAGTTGCATGATGCTGGACAAGTGAGCTTGACTCTTTTACAAGCTTAATTTCATCATCTGTGAAAATAACATTATAATAATTGCACCTGACAAGATTGTTGGGAGGATCGAGTGCTATAATGTTTGTCAAGAGTTTTGAAAACCTTAATGGGCTAAATATAAGTTGTTATTGGATAAAAGAATAAATAAAAAAATCATTTTGTGCAAAAACAGCTGTCCTGTTACATCGCCAACCCTAAATAATGTACCTAACAAGATGCCAGCCTTTAGCAGATAAGAATGCCTTTTGGAGTAAGCTAAACAATCAATGGAATAATAGAATCAATATATCAATCAAGAGTATAAACTAGGGGAAAACAGCATAATTCATCAAACTGAAAATTAATGAAGTCCTTCAGTCTCTTGGCTCACAAGTCTCTCAAACTACAGTCTCACTGCTTCATTACTCAGTTCTCTCTAACCACCCTTAGTCTCTCCTTGCTCCCAGTATCTAGCAGCCATAAGGTCTTTCCTGACTCAAGAGTTCATCTGCATATATTCCCTTCTTTTTTCTACTTTTCTGCCAAAGCAATTCTAGCATAATGAAGCCCCCAAACCATCTCTTCCTGCTCCTTTTCTGATTTATAAATTCAATTTAATTTGATTTAGTAAACCTACCATGTGTGCCTACCATGTGCAAGGGAGTGTGCTAAGCAAAGATATTATACAAAAAGAAAAAATTAGACAGTTCTAACTCTTAAGGAATCTACAATCAGATAAAAATAAAAAAGACGTACTCAAGTAAGCATAATACAAGTAAGAAAATGATTATGTATACAAGATAGGTCAGAGTGATATAAGAAATCAAAGGAGGAAAGGATAACTTCTGGAAGTGGAGGAGAATCATAGAAGGCATATGGTGGGGGTGACATCTGAACAGGCTCTTAAAAGAAAAATAATTGCAATATTCAGAGTTTGATATAGAAGTTGCCAAGGAGGATTTGGCCGAGACATAGGGGATGACACATGCAAAGATACAAAGGTAAGAGAGGGTAGAGTTCAGGCGTGATTAGGGAATAACAATGATTCACGTTGGCAAAGATTGTTTGTTCTTTATTCTGAAGAGGACCAAGGATATCACAGGATGATGTCTTGACTTGCATGTGAACTGGATTGAAGTGAGGCAGAGTTGCACAATGTCATCAGCATTGTTTTCTCTTCCAGAGTCATCAAAGTCCAGAGGCAACACATAAGTCAAGATGACTGGCGTTGAGATGCAGTGAATGACCTTGGCATCTTTGATGTCTGACCAAGTTCTAAGATCTCTATAGCCCCTGTTTCAGCTGCCTTTTGGCCATTGGAACAAACTGTTCTCATCTGCCCAGGGGAAGTCTTCACATGCTTGGAGTAGATATTTCCTTGATCTAACAGATTTAAGTCCTGTTGTCACCTTCCACCTGATTTAGCCAATCTGTTGAGACAGTTTTACTGGGGTGTACATGCTACTACATGTACAGCACATGCTATCACTTTTTGGAGCCACAGGTGAGAGTTGGGTAAAGGTAGACACCAAAGGTGGATGAGCAACACTGAAAAGGGCTCTGCTAGCCCTCACACCAGAGGTTCTAGTCCTCCCTGAACACCCCAATACATGAAACATGGCGGGGGGGAATCAACAAATAAGGCAATTAAAATGTTTTAGTACTGGGCTGTGGAAGGCTTTCCTTGAATGTCAAGACAGCTTTAGAATTTCTATTCTATTTCCTAAGCAATGGAAAACTATGGAAGGTTCTTGAGCAAGAGGAATAATACGATCAGACCTGGCATTAAGAAGGTTATGTTGGCAAAAACGTGAACAGTGAACTAGAAATGAGAATGTAAGCAGCGGACCCATAAGACAGAAATAACAAAGATCAGGTAAAAACTAATAAAAACCTGTATACACAAGTGGTAGCACTAAGAGTGGAAAGGATGCTAAATGTATTAAAGAGATAGAATTGACAGGATTTGGCAACTGATTGGAGTGGAGTGGGGCAGAGGATTTGGTGAAGGCAGGCAAAGGAGAGTAAATAATCAAAGATGAATCTAAGATTTTTATATGCCTAGGTGCCTAGGAGATTGACTAAACCACTAACACAAATGGGAAAGGCAGGAGGCAGATTTGCAGTTTGGGGCATGTTTAAATCCTTCTGGGGGTTGAAAATAAGGAGCTCAGGCGAGAGATCAAAGCTGGATGTTGAAACCTGGGAATCACAGTTTAAAAAGACCTTCAAAGTAATCTAGACTAACACATAGCTGAACAGGAATCCCCTCTTAATATAACTGATTAAAAAAATCAGCCATAATCCACTTAAGGCTACTAACGATGACCTTACCAACTGAGAGAAGTCACTGTTTCACTTTTTGTGTGGCAATAGCTATTAGAACAATTTTCTTTACCATTAGCCAAACCCGTCTCCTTAAAAATTCCACCGATCACTCCTAGTTCTTCTATCTAGAGTCCAACAGGATGTGCTATCTACACTATAGCACATTAAACACTTGAACACAGCAATCGTGGTCTCCCCCAACTCTTCTCTTCTCCAGGTAAACAGTTCCCTAGTTTCTTCAACCAACTGTTAGACAAGGTGGTCTTTTATCCTAGAGAAAATGAAAGATCCACAGAACTCTTTCAACAGGGGAGCGACATCAGATCTCTGCTTTGGGAATATCAGTTCATTAACATTGTGGAGGATTCACTGGAGAGAGGACACACTTCAGAAGAAAACAATAGTAGCAATCCAGGTGAGCCATCCAAAAGGCCTGACCCAGAATGGCAGCCAGGAAGTGGGGAGAAGGATCAGATGGAGATTTAGAATTGGAAAGGACTTGGGAAGTGAATTAGGATGAGGGAGCAAAAACAATGGTGGTTTACACTGCATTGGCAAACCTCTTCTGCACCATCTTGTATTTATACCTTTTTAAAATCTAAATCAGGTGTTGAGGCAGCATGATACAGAGGCAGAAGATGGGCCTTGGACTCAAAAGACCTGAGTTGAAAACCTAATTCTCTTATTTGTTACCTATATGACCTTGGGCAAAATCACTTAAAATCTCTGGGCCAAAATGTCTTCATCTGTAAAACGAGAGCATTGGACTAGATAATTTCTAATGATCCTTCCAGCTCTGACCCAGTGATGTATTTCCTGTATTGTGTGTGTGTGTGTGTATTTGAACCTGTGATTTCATTAGTATAGGGAACTTTGAGTGAGGAAAAACTCCTTCTACCAATGCCAGTATTCCAATATCCTGCAATTTATGTCTCAGAGTTTTCTGGAGTTATTTCCTGAGAGGGTAAATCATTCCTCATTATTTGTCAGAGGCTTTCTGACCCTGACTCTATGTCTTCTTGACTCTCTGAGCACCTCTGTTTCCACCCCACTGTACTGCCTCTCAGAGAGCTTCCCCCTTTGTTTCCTCATCATGTCATTGGGATTTCATTCTTTAGAGCTTCTAATCCCTCTTGAAATTTCTCTCCCTGAGGATTTTAGGCAATGAGACCCTACCTATGCTTTCTCTATACTTTTGAAAAATCCTCTCTCCCAAGATCTAAGGTATGCAACCCTGGATTTCCTTCTCTTCCAAATCACAAATCTAAGTTAAACAACTCACTGTAGTATAGGCCTTTCATCAGAAATCATATCTGATTTCTATGTCCGAAGAGGACAGATGTAGCCAGAATAATTTGGTAGGAAGATGGTCTTAAACTTAAAATAGTATTTACAGATCCTGAATAATAATGATATCTTATATTTGTATAGTGTTTTACAATTTACAAAGCCCAATCCTATAGATTATCTTGGACGGAGCAGATATTATTTATTATATTAGCTATTCACATTTGACAGGTGAGCAAAACAGGTCATAAAGTTTAAGTGACTTGGTTAGAGACATAGGCAGTGCCTCAACAGCTCAGAACGGGGCAAGAAGGCTGGGAACCTCAGCTGTTACTCCTAATGTATGGACAGCTTTAGAACATGAAGAAATAGACTTCTTTCTTCCAGCAAAGGCAACTGCAACATCAGATATCTGAAGTATGAAGTCTCCCATCTTTTCTCTATTCCTTTGTCACCAGACTGTGAAAACATATTATATCCCCACGTAGATGGGTCAAGTAGATCAACTGATAACCAAGATTCTCAGAAACAAATGAAGTCCATTTCCTGTTACATAGAAAACATTTCCTTTAGGGTTACTTATTTATCTATTATTAATAAAAGCTTACAATCAAGTTATGCTAAACACATTCTGAGAATTAATTAACAAGTAACGATACTAAAAACGATACTGACCCTGGTAATTACTCACCTGGAAGCCAGACTGATGTGGCTGGCTGGCTTTGCTTCCAGAAATTTCTCATCACTTGTGAGTAACTGCTAATCTTACCTGACTGAATACGTTTGTGTGCAGGTGAAAAAAAAAAGTAATCTTTTACCAACAGGATCCACTAAAGTCTCATAAATTGTATTCTCCGTTAATATAATGTACACATTAGTAAATAAGGCTGGTTTGAGAAGCAAAGACAAGATACGTAAGATACATTCAGGCACCAACTAAAGAATGAAGAGATGAAGGGTAAATAAAAATTCTGCTCTAAATAATTAGGAAGCAGCAGAAATTTCGTTTGCAGTCTGATTATTCTATGAAAAATGTATTTCTTACCCCAACAGTTTGATTATATCTGTGCTCGTCCATCGTATTCAATTCTTGTGCATGCCTTCCCATGTATCCTCCATCAAAAATGTTGGAAGCCTTCCTCTGAGTCTCTTGGAATGGCACAGATTCGAATGAAGTCCATGAGCTTTCCATCCCTTATTCCTCTCTCTTGCTACATGATTCACCCACCCCTCTTTCCTCCAGTCATTCATCCATCATGACATCCTTTACAATGCTTCTTCTGTGCAATTCTTCGTTTATAATATGTTGCAGCCTGCTCACGCCCACCATACACCCCTCCAGTGCCCTTTGGGTGACCCTCACTTTAATTTGACAAGAACTGTATGAAAAATATAACTGAAATAAATCACAACAAGGTTCCAGTTGGGGCTATTTTCTATAGCTTTCCAACAGTATTTGACAAGTTTCTAACACTGTCATTGTTGATAAGATAGCAAAGATCTTTTGACTGGCATAAGCTCCCTGTACCATGTTTGCTCAGTAAATACAAGGTGATGATAAGTTGTTTTTTTCTTTCTTTCAAAGAACAGATATAAGAAACAATCCCATAATCTATTCTCACCTTGATGAAATCAACAAGCAGACTTGATGTCCAGTCGGTCTCTTAGCTCTTATCTCTGTAGCACTACCTAGAGCCTTTAAAATATTTTCTACCAAAATAACCTCAGCCTAGCTAAGGTATCAACCCACATACTGCCATCATGTCATCAGTTACAAAATAGTTGCAGAAAACCCTTGAAAACTGAGTCAGCACAGTCAATATCCTGTCTTTTTTATATCTCTCTATTATTGAAACTACTTCAGTGTTAACCTAATTCTTCAGACTCCCTGATATCAATGCAAGGAATATGTATGTTCTTGTGAAAATATTTCTCTTCTGTTAAGCATGTCTGAAACTGGTAATTCATAATCTCTACGAATTTAGAATCTCATGTTTGGGCCCCACCAGGAAGTCACACTGGATATCATCTCTGGTAAAATAAAGCTAAGACATATGTGTGTGCATACCCACATCTGCATACACACAGAGGCATATATATGTGTATGCACTATGTGTAGTATTGTGAACCTATATTTTACATTAATACATATATGTATATTGTAGACATGTGTATGTGTCTTTCTTAACTTTATTTTATTTTTCATAAAATAATTTCATAATATAGAATATAGGTTATAATGAAACAATATAAAATTATATAATATACAAATATATACTATATCATTATATAATTTCTAATATTTCTAATATATTTATAATTTATTTATTTTATTTTTATTTGTATTTTATTATATATAATTTATTTATTATATATAATATTTATAATATATTTATAATATATTTATTTATAACAAAATATAACATGACTCAATTTTCAAGGGCTTTCTGCAATCATTTTGTAACATGTCTATACATGTCTGTATCTGTGTGTGTTCATGTATGTATTTATTATATATGTGCATACACATATTTGAGCCTCTCAATAGACCAATGATATATGTAAGTATATATATATATATGTGTATGTGTATGTATGTATGTATGTGTATATACACATATACACACGCATATAATGATGTCTACGTATGTTCTTGCATATGCGCATACATATATGTATGTATACACATAACATACTGTGTACACAGACATACATATATGCACCCAGGATTTTCTCAGGTAATTTTCTTAGTTGTTTCAAAATATGCTCATTTTTAAAATGTCAGACTCAATCAACTTATTAAGTGCCTACTATACGTCAAGCACTGGAGATATAAGTATAAACAATGGAGCAATCCGTACGGTCAAGAACCTGATATTCTAAATGTGACAATCTTCACTGTAACTATTGGGAAAACTTCATTTTTTTTAAAAGACCAACCAAGGTTTTTTGGGGGTGGGGGATAGTTTAGGGTTTTTCGCTTTATGCTGATTTTTTTCCTTGCCTTTTAGGTACAAAAAGACACTTGGTGTCCAGCCAAAACTTCTTTTCCCTCCTCTCACCGTAAATGATTTCTCCTATTTTTCCATTTTTTTTTCCAAAAAATAAAGTCATTTCTGAGCTGACAACTTCTTTGGCAAGTTTTTGGCTAGATGCAATTTGAGACAATTGAGGAAGCAGACCCTGAACATGCAGGCTTTTTTTTTTAAAGGGTAAACTGACAGACTCGTAACTCCCGTCATGTTGTGTCTGACGCCAAGAGAATTGAGAGCAAATTTGTTAAAGCCAAACCAGTATTTACAGGCATACAAATGCATGGAGGCTGTTTTCTTGTGTTCTAAGATTAAGGCAGACCCTGGAGAATTCAACTGTTTTCAGCATTTCACAAACACGTACCTGACTATCCCAAAGGTAATTCTCTCAAACCATCGGAATATTCTTAAACTGCATTGACCTTAAAAGGTCATCAAAAGGTCAAAGATGAAAGCCAAGCAGAAACTTCCTCTCCCCCTTCCTCTCCACATTGATTCTGAACAAGAAAATGCAGAATACTTCTAAGGCTGATCATCTCTCCAGCATTTGGTCAAACCATTCCCATTGTGTTTCAGAAGGACCACTGGACTCAAGAAGCATCATGTGATATTGTATTGTGTTAATTTCTTAAAAAGAAAGTCACAAGGTTCCATAATTCAGAAAAATGATACTATGAGTTCAAGAATTTTCCAGTTTCCTTTCAACTTTCTGTAATCTCCCCCAACATTTATGTTACTGTAGCATTTTCAAAAAGGGCTTTACATGTTTTATTTAATTTAATCCTCCCAACAACCCTGGGAGGTAGGTGCTATTATTATCCCCATTTCACAAGGAAGGAAACTGAAGCTGAGAAAGGTCAAGTTATTTGCCAAGGGTCACATAGCTAGTAAGAGTCTGAAGCAGGATTCAAACTCAGGGCTTCCCAATCCTTTCCTTCAAGATATTAAATTCCTTAGCATGAACCCAACACTAATATAATATTATGTTGGGAGGTAGTGGTGGTTAGGGTCTAGAGAGTCAGTCTACACATTAATCAGAACAAGGTTAGGGTCCTGCCCCTGATAAATATTGATCTGTTACTCTCAGCAAGTCATAATCTTCTCTGTGGCCCTAGGCAGCTTTCTGAGACTATGAATTATACAGCTACTACATTGTTGTGAAGTGGACAAGGTACTGGATGTGAGTCAAAAGACAAGGGTTCAGATCTTGTACCAGACACTTGGTAAATGTGTAATCCTGGGCAAATCATTTAAACTCTATATGCCTCAGTTTCGTCATCTATAAAATGAAGGGTTTAGACTAAATATCCTCCAAGGTCCCATTCAGCTCTAAACCTATGAGCCTATGATCTGCCACATCTGTAGTTTCCCAAGGGGTGAGATAAGAGGTTCAGATCATTCCCACTCCTACCCCACCAAAAGCTTTAAAAATCACTATTGAATGTGACACGAGACCCTCACTGTGTTAAACATCAGACTCCTTAATGTCACTTTGTAGCAGCAATGCTGTACTAAGAGAAAACAACGAAAGATCCACAGAAAACAACACTGAAAGGGCTAACCATAGAGATTTCCAGTAGACGAAAGGTCAATGTTAGGCAGCTGTACTTGGATCCTTCCAACATATACATGTACATGAATACATACACCTATATTCCTTTTTTTCCTTCACTTTTCTGTTCTGACCTCCTTTATGAAAATTAGCAAATTATCTCATATGATCAAGATGTTTTTCTATTTAAAGGTGGTCCAATGGATAAAGGGTTTGGCCTAGAGGCAGGAAAATTTGGGTTCAAATTTGATCCCAAATACATACTAGCTGAGCAAGTCATTAAACCTCTTTTTGCCTCAGTTTCCTCAATTATAAAATGGGGATAATAATAGCACTTAACTCACAGGGCTGTTGTGAGGATAAAATGAGGTAATATTTGAAAAGTGCCTAGCACACAGTAGGTACTACATAGATACTTATACCTTTCCCTCCCTTCCCCCCATATTTGTGTTTTTGCTTTTTCCTCTGAAATCATTTTACTGACTTGAAATGCAATAGTTTGGGATTACAGTAATTATTTCTTTCTCCCTGACTTCAAATGGGTCAAATACCATTCTAGTAATTTAGAAACATATTACTTTAAATGATGGTTGTCAGATCAGGATGCTAACCCCTTCTTGAAAATAGAGATTACTTACTTCCTATCAGTCATATAAATTAAATCTATGGAAGGGGCAAATGAGAAGAGAAAAGTGTTTTGGAAGTCTTAAGGTTTAATTTCAATGTGAGTTATTATTATCAAATATTACTTCCAATATGTGAAGAGGATAGAGGAGAGTCTTTCAGCACAATTATAACAAACGAAATGAATGACTGTAGAAATAAGTAATAGCTGGAATATACATGGTTCTCTAAATCTTACAGAGGTGTGTGTGTGTGTGTGTGTGTGTGTGTGTGTGTGTGTGTGTGTGTGTGTGTGTGTGTGTGTGTGTGCATATTTTCTAATTTGAGAGCCTCAATAGTCCAATAGAGGAAGTACTACAAGTATTAGTTATTCCCATTTATCAATATGGAGACTGAGGCTCAGAATAAAGTAATTTGCCCACAGGCGCGCAAGTAGTGTTAGAGGAATGATTGGGTATCAAGCTTCTTCAACTATCAATTTTGTTGTTATTTTCTATACCACACTGTCTCTCTCTGAAAATGAGCAACATTTTATATTTACTTATTCCTAGTTATTCTAGACTACTCTTAATTTTATTTTGGTTCCCTCTCCCTTGAGGAATAATTTGTGTTAACATAATTCTTGGAAAATTCATTGTTTGAAACTTGAAATGTTTTTCTTTACAGAAATGTCAACCATGATAGTTGGGCTTCTCAGTCAGTCCACAAAAGTTTATTTAGTTCACAACATGGCCCAAATATAGTACTGTGGTAAAATTACTATTGAACCTAAACACTGTGCATGAAACTATTTCTCTGAGAAAATGAGTTCAAAGTTCTAATTTTGGATATGCCCTTGGCTTCCCTGAAGCCCTTGGCATCTGATACATGGATTCCATTTTCACACATACACACACACCCTCTTGGACACTGGGAGCAGGGACTTCCCCAGCTAAAAGATACTAGTGACTGTCTCTATGGCTTTGGTAGATGACTTCAGAAAAGTAAAGTGAGTGGAGTGTGTGGGGGCTCGACCTGACTGGCAAGGTGATGGTCTGGTGTGAGACAGTGAAATACAGGGACAAGTATTCTGGGGCACAAAAAGGAAAGAGAATGAGGAAATTAGTGAATCACCTGGAGAAAATACTGAGGAGGAAAGTGGGGTGGAATTTGTCCTTCCTTCTAGTTCTATTTCTCCACTTTCCCCTTGTTGCTTCATATCTGCTCTTTCTGTTCTCTCTCTCCTCTTCCTCCTCCCCTGGCTGAAGTGGATTCAAGGGTGAGGGAGTGAGGAAAGAAGAAGGTGGTAGAAGGTTTTTCTTACCCACCTTCCTTCCATCTGCTGTGTTCTCCTCTCCCTTTACTTTCTCCTTTTTCTCCCCTCTTCTGAGGCTAGAGTGAAGGAGGAGAGCTTTTACAAACCTTTATTCATAGGCTAGAGAATTTATAAGTAAAGAATATATGCAAATGAAAGGGAGTGGTCAAGAGCTAACCTCCATGTGGCGCTTTGTTTATTCTTCCTCATCCAATGTGGTCAGTTGGTTAATTGTTTATTATTTCATTTTCTGAAGAATTTACATGCAAAGAACGGCAGCTTCTTTTGCAAATATCTCTCAAATATCACTCAACAGTAGCGCACCCACAAGTATGACAGATCTAGGTGGATACTGAAGGTCATTAGAAGTACTTAATAAGGGTGATATTAGTTATA
Organism: Notamacropus eugenii; assembly: GCF_028372415.1. Classification (NCBI taxonomy): domain Eukaryota; kingdom Metazoa; phylum Chordata; class Mammalia; order Diprotodontia; family Macropodidae; genus Notamacropus; species Notamacropus eugenii. The sequence goes on from NC_092872.1 coordinate 71,811,313, forward strand.
TTTCCATAAACAGATAATATCTAGTACAAGGGGAAGACTGGCCAATGAGGGCCCAGTCTTAGAAGCATGTTTGGAAATGGTCTTCCTGATAGGTTCTGCAGAGCAGATCCCCACAGTGGAAGCTTGGTAAGTCTACTGCCAGCCATGAGTGAGTGATGGGCCTGGTACTGTCTTCTAGTTAGCTGAAGTGCCTCACAAAGCTGATGATGCAGGAGGCATGGAACTGTCACTGAGTGGCACTTTACTGTCCTGGTGGATAGCAACGCTGGCCAGTTCCATATTAAATGAAGAATCCCAATTTGTCTAATTCACTAGGAAAGACAATTTGTCTATAGACTTAGAGACTTTCTGTGAACTGTGCTAGTATTAGAATTTGTAGAGAATGCTTTTGTGGAGTTCTCATTAAACTCATTAGACAGCTTTGTACATTCAGTTGGGACTACCCATTTCCCTGAAATAATTCTTCTCCATAAGCCATTCAGCTCTTCATCACTTATTAATTTGTTTTAAATCAAAAAATAATAATGTATCTTTGGACTGAATTAATTCACAGATTATAAATTCATCCAATTCAATAGAACGAGCATATATTAAGGATCTACCAGTCTTACTACCTACCTTCCTATAGAGAGTTGATAGGTTCAGGATTCAGAATGAGACATATTTTTGGACAGTGTTGATGCTGGAATTTGTTTTACATGGCCATGTATATTTATTTCAGGGAGCTGAATTTCGGGGGAGGGGGTGGAAAATAGATGGAAGAAAGAGAAATATTTCTTGGTAACTGAAAAAAAAATTAAGGATTTATTTTTGTAACACACTATGCTTGGCTCGAGAGGATTCAAAGATCCCCCCAAAATATCCCTGTCTTCAATATACATTCTATTAGAGGATGGGGGAGAGGCAGGGAGGAGGGGAGATGAAATACATAAATAGATATAAAAGAGCTTGAGGAGGGAAGAATGCAAAACACAGCAATAATAAAGGGGAATAATTAGGGGGTTGAGAAATTTTCCCCTTTTGACCCAGAGCTACCCATAAAATGCTTTTTTAAAAACGTATACCCCACCTTTTTCAGTGCCTCTCCTCCTCTGTCTTTCTAACATGAACTCTTTCCCACGGACACAGTCATGTAATAAAACCCTGACTTAAAGGGCTTTCAAGACTCTTCATGCTCAACATAGTTTCCACAGTAAATCCTACCCCAGAATTTGATTGCTAAGCTCTCTCTAAGCCCACAGCTGACACACATAACAAGCCAGGCCTGTCATCAAAGCAGGACATCCTACGAGCCAAGCACAAAGTCATGTCACCTTCAGTGAAACTGAGCTCACAGAGCAGAACTCCTCTCATATCAAGGGGTTTAGATTTAGGCTCAAGATTTCATGTTGACAGCAAGCCTTGACATCAGCCAAGAGGCTGACTAAAACAGGGAGAGCTCAAGTACAATCCGAGGGTTATTTGCAGCCTTCCAACACACTTAATGTGACCTGGCTCCATGCTAGGAAGAGCAGGAGACAGAATTTTTTTTTAACTGCCATATTTCTGTGCCCATCCTGTAGCTCTCCCACAGTGTAAGCTTACTCCCAACCCTCTTATTTACACCTTGCCACAAACTAAGGATGGTGACAGCAGGTGAGGCCAAGAGAAGGAAAAACTCGAAGACAAGAAAGAGTGAAATGAGCAGGAGCCAGCAGTTTAAGTCAGCACATGCTGCATCAGCAGAGAAAAGCAGACATCCATGGGCCATTGCATCCTGATAGACAGGTCGTTGAGCCTTACGGAAAGAGCAGTGATTTCTGTGGTTGTTGAGTCGTTCCGGTCATGTCCGACTCTCTGTGACACCATTTGGGGTCTTGGCAAAAATACCAGAGTGGTCTGAGTAAAAGTACATTGATTTAAATCATGACTTTGCTACTCATTTCCTTGGCTTTGGGCATATGTGTAGCTTCTCTGAGACTCAGTTTCCAGTTCTTAACCTGAGGTTCATGAACTTGTTTAAAAAAATTTTTTTTTACAACTATATTTCAGTAGAACTGGTTTCCTTTGTAATCCTATGTAATTTATTTTATGCCTTTAAAAACATTATTCTAACAAGAGGTCCATTAGGTTTCAGCAGACTGCCCAAAGGGTCTATGGCACAAAGTTTTGAGAACCTTTATTCACATAGTCCTTGTGTGGCCTACAAGTTTAAGAAGAAAAAAAAGAAGCCATCCTCTTAGAAGAAAATCAATCCAGCATAACCAATTGATTTGGCTGTCAAAATGAAAATGGCCTGACAAGTATGTTGGTTGAAAGTTTATTACTTGGGTAGGTATAAAATGATTCAGAGGAAGTAGAATGAACAAAGCTGATTGAAATTTGGACCTGCCTACACCAATGAGAATCTTCAATTCCGAGCCCTCTGTGGGACTTCCTGCTCCCCTTGCTCCTTCCTCTAGACCCCAAAGCTCCAGGGTTTTTGGTGGGTTTTTCTTTTTACAAGCTGCTTATTTTAGAAACCATGTTTTATTTAACATTACTGATGCCAATAATTTTTGGATTTGAACATTTAAAGTGAACCCACCCTCCTTCTCCACCTCACCCCTCTGCCCCTACCAATTTTTTTTCATAAACTTCATCCCCAGAGAAGCATATGTTACACATTTCAAGCAACTGTAGTACGCATTTATTTGTGAAATTATCAAGTGTTGCATTATAAATGTGCTTAGGAACCACAAGGGCTTTCAGTTGGTCAGGACATTTTCCTATTTAAACATTGATTTAAAAGCCTTGCCAAAATAACCAGGAAATCAGGAGAACAAAATTATGCAGTACATAAAGAAAGCAGCTGCTCTCCCCTAGTCCTAGTGACTTAACCAGTCGTTTCTTTAAACAAAATTGAAGAATGGGGGTTGAGGTTTGGGGTGGGGGTGTGAGAAACAAATCTGGTGGCAATAATCTCATTTCATTACACTGGGCAAACCCGAAGTGCTAGCCATCAAATGCTTCTAATGGAAAACATTTGTCCCCTGAGTGAGTGTTTTGTAAAGTGAAATGTATAATATGGTATATGAATTTAATATCAAATTACATTTGAAGGGCCACTTTAGTAATTAAGTGGGAAAACTATTTCTAGCAAGTACTTTTGAGCTCAGAAGCACACCCCAGGCAAAATTCTGCAGTATCAGGAAAGATCAAATGTAACAAAGGTGTTAGAGACATTGCAAATAAATAAATAAAATCCAAGCTGCAGAATATACACCTCAAAGAATGAAATTCAGTGTTGCTGTCCATATGTTTTATATGAAGCTGAAGTACTTGAGAAAGACAAGTAGTCTACTCAGAACATTGGGGGATCTAAGGGGAGCTGGAATGGTCTGAACTTTGATACTTATGAATTATGTAATCTTGGGATATTTAATGTCTCAGGACCACAGGCAGCTTCCTAAGAATATAATTTGCAGAGAAGGTACCAGTCTGTAACTGTGTTCCCTGTAGAAGGGATGGGGCATCCAGTGGATAGATCAGAAATTCTTAACCTGGAGTCCATAAGTGTGTGTATTCATTCTTCGTTGCTGAAGAAGACCATGCCATCAAAGAAATGAAGATATGACTTGCAGTTTGTTTTGAGTGAGGGAGGGCTGTGCAGGCCACCAGCCTCACTTCTCCTCCAGAGCCATCTGAATCCAGTGACCTGATATTCATCAGGATGACTGGAGATGACCCAGGATGAGGTAATTGGGGTTAAGTGACTTGCCCAAGGTCACACAACTAGTGAGTGTCAAGTGTCTGAGGTGAGATTTGAACTCAGGTCCTTCTGACTCCTGCACTGGTGCTTTACCCCGTGCACCACCTAGCTTCCCCTGGCTGCCCCTGGAGTCCATGAAGATGTGAGTTAAAATCCAGCCTTAGACACATATTAGCTGGGTTGATTCTAGGCAAGTCATCTAACCCCTGTATGCCTCAGTTTCCAAAACTATAGAATGGGAATAATAATAGCACTTACCTCCCAGTGTTGTTGTGAAGATCAGACATTTGTAAAGTGCTTGACACACTTAGATGATCAGTAAATAGTTGTTCCCTTCCTTCCCCTGAGAGTTCCCTATTCTAATGAATTCACAGATCCACTTCCTATAATTAATTACCTTGGTAAGTGCATAGTAGAAGCACTAGCATTACTTCTGTGAAACATATACTTCATATTTTGTTCAATCCCTACATCAGTCCCTCCCAAGGCAGTAAGTATCCTTTCCCTTCAACCCCCCCTTATCCATGGAACAGGACAGGAGGGCTAGAAACAGCTAACCAGGAAGTTCCATATCTTATTATAGACCTCCTGTCTCATGTAAAATGAGAAGAGGGATCCCAGAGTGACTAACTCATAACTGGATTAGAAAGTGTTGTAAAACTTGGTGGTTCTCATGGTCACAACTACACTCAGGCATGGGTGTGCAGGATTGCTCCTGTAGGACCCTAACATCACCTCTTTACTGGTGGGTCCCAAACTTGACTCCAGACACTCCTTGTGCTCTGGATTGTTCCTACAACCCCAAATGCCCCAGAAGCAAATGCCAAGGCAGTACCACTTGACTATCATAAATCTAACTACAGCAGCCGCTGGGTGACAAACATTCCTCAGCTATTACTATGGGTTTTTTCACCTTTGAAGTCCCCTTGCAGTCCTGTATCTCATTTTAGCCCCTTCTTTCCACCGTCCAAATCAGCCCAAGAGACCAAGATCATAGGCTTATAAATTTAGAGCCGACAGGGATTTTAGAAGCCGTCCAGTCTAATGTCATCCCTCACAGATAAGAAAACTGAAGGCCAGGGAGGCTGTGACTTGCCCAGTGCCACCCAGGTGGCACTCAAACCTACCTCTCTTTCCATGATATAATGAATGAAGTTATGTTAGAATTTCACTATTATACCAGTTATTACTTCTATTATCAATCAAGGGATATCATTGATAACAGTCTAGGTAGGGATATCATTGGGCAGCCAGGGAGCACAGTGGAGAGTCAGGAAAACCTGAGTTTAAATCCAGTCTCAGTCATGTACTAGCTGTATGACCCTGGGCAAGTCACTTAATACTGTTTACTTCAGTTTCCTTATCTGTAAAATGAGCTGGAGAAGGAAACGGCAAACCATGCTAGTATCTTGGCCAAGAAAATCCCAAAGAGGGTCACGAAGAGTTGGACATGACTGAAACAACTGAACAACAGCTACAGAGGTATCCTTATTTAAAGAGAAGAATTTACTATTTTAAGATTAATACTATTTATATCCATCTGTTACGAGGTTAAATAATGATACAAAGTCTAACATTTTACACTACAGGGCAGAAGTTCTTATCCTGGGGTCTGTGAATTTGGTTTTTTAGTATTTTGATAATTCTAATAATTGTTTTCCCTTGTAACCTTGGGTATTTTATTTTATGTATTTTTTTAAAAACTATTCTAAGAAGGAGTCCATAAGTTTCACCAGATTTCCAAGGGACCCATGATGCCAAAAAAAAAAAATTCTTTGAAAAAATTCTTAGTGAATCATTTCCCCTTAGGAAATAAAATAAGAGAGAGTGGCTATGACCCCTCTCTAGCATAGTGTTAGGATTGCATATTCTCAGAAATATGGTCTTGGAAATGCATCAAAAGTAGGCCAGAAAAGTACTGACCCATAAAAGAAAAATGCAGTAAAGCTAGGAATAATTTAGGAATCATTTTAGAATTAAAGTAATTTACAATTGTGTGAGGAGGCATAAGTCATAAAATATAGTCACTTTGTGAGACAAGAAGGAAACAGTAGAAGGGCTGATGACTGCCTTAGTGATTTTTACTCCCTCCACCATTCTATTAGGTTGGCCACTTGGATATATGAATGGCTCCAAGGCGCCACATAGGAGAAAGGGGTCGTGGTCCGAGTGTGTGTTGACAAGTATATAAATGAGCAGCTGAACAAAATCACTGTCACAGGACTAAGAGGCACTGAAGAAACCAAAAGGGGAGCAGTGTCAGAGGAGGAAAGGAAACAACTGAGGAAAACTACCAGCGTTGACAATTTTGTGTTCAGCAAGCTTTGAGCTTCTGTTTTTCAGAGGTCAATGGTTACCACTATCAAATCATGCTTCAAGGAGGTCAATTAATGTAAGAAACCAGCAGTAAGTATAATGAGAAAAGCCAAATATGAAAGATATGAAGCCTCTACCTCTCTACACCTTTAAACCCAGATTCTCTGACTCGAAACACGTGATTTTTTTTTGAATTTCATTAGATTTGGTCTATGACATTTCTGAGGATCTTGAATCTCATCCACTGTGTTAACTCTCCTTCCCAACTTCTTGTCATCTGCAAATTTGATGAGCATGCCATCCATACCTTTATACAAGCTGTTGTATAAAGCTCAGATGGGAATTATAGCTAATAACAACAGCAAACTGTTTATTTACCATGCCTATTAAATGTTCCCATTAACTTTACATGCGGACCTCATAAACAATATATTAACCAACTTTTTTTAATGGGGGAGGAGTCAGGATCCTCTTTGCCCAGGTGTGATTGATTAGTAATTCATAGATTTATCATAGCTCTCAAGTAAACAGTACCTGCTTTTAGCAGGTGTCTACAAGAATGTTTTCTGAAGCAATCCAAGCTCCGATCCTCTAATTGCCTCCTTTTCTTCTCTTCCAAAAACCTCAAAGGCGTTTACGTCTTAAAACTTATTAATTTAAAAACTGACTGCTCCTTAAATCTTATTCCCCAACCCATCTCCCTCTTTGTAGCTCCCATCTGCCATTCTCTGAGACGTTTCTCTGAGACCATAGGGAGCGGAGTGGTCCATAGTAGAGAATGCAAATGTTTTACAAATTCACATCTTTTTGCTTAGGAAACACTGTCCTAAATGAGTTTATTATTTTTTTCTTTTTAATAATGACTATTACCAACTTTTCCTGAATTGTGTTTAACTCAGAGTCAGCTGACAAGCTAATAAAAGATGTAAAAAGTAGCTGCTTTTTGAAATCACCTATGAGAAGCCCTGAACAGAAGTCCACTTCCAGCCACTTCTCCTTCTCCCTAGTGGTGAGACACCTGCACAGCCCTCCCTCACTCAAAACGAAGTCAAGTGCAAGTCATGTCATTATTTCTCTGATGGCATGGCCTTCTTCAGCAACGAAGGACGAACACACAGAGAGACACTGGATGCTTACACAATGTGTCTTCTGCCCCTTGGTCTCCTTATCTGAGCTGTTTTGCAGTGAACTTTCTGACAAACAGGAAGGATCAGTAATTAGCATATTGTCATCACTGGCCTCATGCAAATAGTAATTTATCTCACCAGCATGATGACTTTCTAATTTCCTGACAATGGCCCAGATTTTAGACTTGGCCTTGCTTTTTGTTTGGATGTAGTAACTAACTTCCTCACTTCTCCATGTAAGCTTCCTTACTGAACATCCCTTTGCCTCTCCACCAGTGATATCCTCTCCACAGTTCTCTGTAGTGTTCACACACCTTAGCTTTCTACTATAAGTACCTGTGCTTCTAGTTAATCCCTCCACTAAGAAACTCCCATCATCCTACAGCTTTGACCTACCTAATACCCTCATGAACATCAAAATCTCCACCCCAGGAAGGAGATTCTGCCAGACGTTAATCAACCTTATTGTGAATTTAAGTTATAGGATCATAGATTTAGAGATAGAAGAGAACTTATTTTTACAGACCTCATTTTACAGATGTAGCAACTAAGGCAGAGAGAGGTTAAGTATCTTTCTTAGCGTTACACAGCTAGTTAAATAGCTTTAAATCTAGATTTTCCTGACAAATACAGTGCTTGATCTACTCTTTATGTTGCCTATAAGGTTAACACTCTTTAAAGGTCTACTTCAATTCTAAGTTTTGTCTCTCATTAAAGAAAACATGATCTTTCACATGAAAAGCATGAAAAATGTCAAGTAAAATCTGGTAGCATTATCTTTTTTTTAGTGGAGCGTCCTCTACATCTCTGAAGTCATATCATATAGGCAGATTATATATAAAGCCACCTGACTATGGTATATATTTACAAGTGTTGAAAATGAGACAACAGGTTTGAGTGTACTTCTAGCAACATGAATGATAACATGTCTCTGAAATAAGGAAACTGAGTGACATGGATTAGAGGGACCAAATGCTCAGCCTGCCAAATGTCTCTTGAACCAGATTAAAATGTAATTTAGGAATATTTAACAAAATAAATAAAAATGCAATAGAATATAGATAATGTTAATGTGTGGTTTTCTAAGTCAACATGTGGCTGACAGGGATCCTTACAGATGGTTTATTTCTACATTTGTTTCTTTTTGAGGGTGGTACCAGTAATCTAGGTGATCTTTCTAGAATTAATGAAAAGATAAAGAACTGATAAACATCAGTTTCTTGATCTATAAAATGGACATAATAATATTTGTGCTACCTACCTCTCAGAATTGCTGTGAGGGAAATGCTTTGTAGGTCTTAAAGCACTGGTGTTTTATAGTTATGATGAAATGTTATTACTGAAGGTTTTTCATCTGAATGTCCATTTTCATAAATAGGTTTTTACAGGTAGGCAATTTAAGGGGGATTTTTTTCCCTAAAGGATTAAATATGAACCAAACATTTGTTTTACTTCCCCTGATTTCTAATGATAATTTGTCAGTCTTATTCATAAAACTGTGGGATCAACAGTATTCCATTTTCAGAATTTGTTCAGTGCATAAATATTTCCATAATCAATTCACCATGTTAGATCAACTCTTAATTATTCCTGTTCTAGGATCATAGGATTTACAAATAAAAAAGACAGAGATGGTCAAGCTCAATTTCCCAATTTTTACACATAAGGTAACTGGGGCCCAAAGAGATTTAATGATTTTCTCACATTCACACAGAACATAGAAGAGCTATTTTCAAAGATAATGTGCCCCAAAGCCTCTCTGTTGTTTTGTTTTGCTTTTAACCTCAACTCATAGTCTTATTACCTTCTCTAATGAGAAGGAATCCTTTCTAAGATTGTTCCTTGCCTGACAAAACAGACATATGCATGTTCCTAAATTGAATGGCTACTTAAAACTATTAGATGTTTTTCTAACCAATCTTGCTCTGTATTTCTTTTTTTCTAGTCAGAGACTATATTTCTCTCTAGTTAATGCCTAAACAGAAACTTCCTCCCCTCAAGCATGATGCCATATTGTTACTGAGGGAGCAATGAAATCCCCATCTGTATCTTTCATTCATCCTTCAGAGGAAAGAATGTCTCTCTCATACCTCCCCTCTGGTCTATAGCTGGAGACAGATATTTGTTCAGAAATTACAGGATTTGTCAAGACTCTACAGGTTTGGGTTTATAAGGTTAACACTTCAGAGGTTATTTCCAGCTGAGTATTTTACATGCAGTTAAGATGTGCTCTCCACCAGGAGAACAGTGGTGCCTTAGATATAGCCTTATAATACAAGCAGTCATATTGAAGTTTCACTATGACAAAGTATTTACCTGTGGTTCTGGTGATGGAGTCTGTCATCCAAACACCAACTTAGTATAGAACAGCCCCATCACCAGACAGCTGAACACTAGTTAGTGAGTTGTTTAAACACGCCAGCCTATGTTTTTAAAAATAAAAATGTAAAATGGTCTCCATTTGTAATATCTGTTATAGAGGAAGAAGAGGTAGAGAAATTCTATTAAAAACTTCTCAGTATCATCCAAACCAAGTCAACATAAACTCTGATGTTAGGTAGCTTCAGTACCATGGTGGGCGTAAGACAAGAGAGCAAAAAGTTCACCAAAAAAAATGTTACAGACTTGAGAAAGAAGATTTTAATGGCTTATAGATTGTTCTGAAACCTCACACTTCTATTTCATGAAAGTTTTCTTCCAGAAGAGAGTCAAAGGCACTGAATTTGACAAATACTGGATACCATCATCTAAAAGAAAAATTAATTTGATTACATTTATCATGTAGGAAATAAATGGCTACCGGTATGAAAGTCATATCAGAATCATTTGTGTATGTACAACTAATTTTCAATTAATGAAAGATCAAAGTTAATATCAAATGAAGGGGAAAAAAAGAATCAAAGACCACACTGATCTACTCAAATAAGATATAAAAGCAAAAAAGAAGAAGCCAAAGCCCATAAAAATACTTGTAAAAAATGACTCTAAACAAATTCTAGAGCAGCAGAAGCCACAAAACCACAGAGTGAAAGAGATTTCCAGCCCAAGACAGCCTGGAAGGCCTATTGCACCAAGCTCAGAGTGGACCACAGCACAGCCTTGGCCACCCTGCACAGCACAGACAGGACTGGAGCAGGCTTCAGGGCATGGAATCATGGGTAGCAACTGCAGTTCCCAGATTTCTCAACCTACAAACGCCAAAGACAGCTTTAAAAGTATTTTCTTCCATCCTCTCAGATGAGGAAAAACAAAGCATACCATCAGAGGAAGACATAAAAGTCAAGGCTTCTACATCCAAAACCTCCCAAAAACATATCCAGTGGTCTCAGGCCATGGAAGAGCTCAAAAATGATTTTGAAAATCAAGTAAGAGATGTGGAGGAAAAATTGGAAAGAGAAATGACAGTGAAGCAAGAAAATCATGAAAAAGGACTCAACAGCTTGCTAAAGGAGACCCAAAAAAATGTTGAAGAAAATAACACCTTTAAAAATAGACTAACCCAAATGACAAAAGAGATCCAAAAAGCCAATGAGGAGAAGAATACTTTAAAAAGAAGAATTGTACACATGGAAAAGGAGGTTCAAAAGCTCACTGAAGAAAATAGTTCATTAAAAATAAGAATGGAGCAGATGGAAGCCAATCTGGAAAACAGATCCAGGAGACACAATTTTAAAATTATTGGTCTACCTGAAAATCATGATTAAAAAAAAAAGAGCCTAGACATCATCTTCCAAGAAATTATCAAGGAAAATTTCCCCGATATTCTAGACCCAGAGGGTAAAACAGAAATGGAAAGAATTCACCAATCACCTCCTAAAAGATCCTAAAAGGAAAACTCCTAGGAATACTGTAGCCAAATTCCAGATTCTCAGGTCAAGGAGAAAATATTACAAACAGCCAGAAAGAAACAATTCAAATATGGTAGAAATATAATCAGGATAACACAGAATTTAGCAACTTTTACATTAAGGGATAAAAGGGCTTGGAATATGATATTCCAGAGTTCAAAGAAGATAGGATTAAAACCAAGAATCACCTCCCAGCAAAACTGAGTATAATACTTCAGAGGAAAAAATGGAATTTCAATGAAATAGAGGACTTTCAAGCATTCTTGATGAAAAGACCAAAGCCGAATAGAAAATTTGACTTTCAAACACAAGAATGAAGAGAAGCATGAAAAGGTAAACAGGAAAGAGAATCTTTGAAGCCTTAAGGAACTCATTACAGTTGAACTGTTTACATTCCTACATGGAAAGATGCTATTTGTAACTCATGAGACCTTTTCCAGTATTAGAGTAGTTGGAGGGAATATATATGTATGTGTGTGCATATATATGTGTGTGTGTGTGTGTGTGTATACATATATATATAATATGTATATAATATATATATGTAGGTGTGTATGGGTAGGTATGTGTGTGCATATTATGTATGTATAGGTATGTATATGTACATAGGTGTATGTATATATTTTATATATATATATACACACATATATATATATACATAGACAGAGGGCACAAGGTGAGCTGAATATGAAGGGAGAATATTTTAAAAAATAAAATTTACTGTTGAATGGAATGTACTAGGAGTAAGAGAAAGGGAGAGGTAGAATGTTGCAAATCATCTCACATAAAAGAGGGAAGAGAGCTTTTACAACGGAGGGGAAGAGGGGGGAAATGAAAGGAAAAAACTGAGCCTTACTCTCATGGGATTTGGCTTAAGGAAGGAATAACACACACTCATTTGGATATGGAAATCTGTTTTACCCTGCAGGAAGGCAAGGGGGAAGGGGATAGGAGAGGGAAGGTAATAGAAGGAACAGCTAATTAGAGAAAGGGATAATCAGAAGCAAACACTATTGTGGGAGGACAGGTCAAGAGAGAGAACAGAGTAAATGAAAGACAGGATAGGACAGAGGGAAATGTGGTTAGTCTTTTACAACATAACTATTATAGAAGTGTTTTGCATTGTTACACATGTATGTGTAACATATATTGAATTACTTGTTTTCTCAATGAGGGTGGGTAAGGAGGGAGAGAATATGGAACTCAAAGTTTTAAGAATCAATGTTAAAAATTGTTTAAGCATGAAACTGCATATTAAGCTATACAGGCAAAGTCGTATAGAAATCTATTTTGCTCTATAGGAAAATAGAGGGGAAAGAGGATGGAAGAAGGATGGGTAATAGAAGGGAAGACAGACTGGAAGAAGGGGTAGTTGGTTTGCACGCTGCCCTAGGGTGGGGGGTGGGCGGAGATGGGGAGAAAATTTGGAATTCAAATTCTTGTAGAGGTGAATATTGAGAACTAAAAAATAAATAAATCATATATTTTAAAAAAGGAAGGAAGAAATAAAAAGAGAAGGAAAGAAGGAAGGAAGGAAGGAAGGAAGGAAGGAAGGAAGGAAGGAAGGAAGGAAGGAAGGAAGGAAGGAAGGAAGGAAGGAAGGAAAGTGGAAAGAGGAGGGAAGTATCAGGGATATTGACCTTAAATGACACAATTTCCTGCATAAGTTTAACCAATATAAATCAATAACCCCTATAAAGAGTAAAAAGGAGCCCAGAAACTACTTTAACCTGAAAGCATATGATCTCTTCAGCAGCAGAGAGATAATGGCAGCCATTGGCAATATTAGCTTAGAAAACAACCATTTATCAAATCCTACAGAAGAAGATGACAGAAAGTTATGAGCAGAATCCCCTCAAAAAAATGAAAAGCAGAGGCTACAAAACAAGTTTACAGAAATCTTGTAATGAGGTCTAAATGAGTCACACCATCCTGAGAGCATCCACAAATGACACCAAAAGGACAGTATGTAGGTGGAAAATGAAGCACTTGCGTCTTTGTTTCCACAAAGGATCTGTTTTAATTATCAGTATTGGCACTACATTTTTGTATTCTAACACCTTAGTCTTACACACTAGACAGCAGTAGTATAGTGATGTCATTCTGGTCCTCTAGGAGACAAAAGGACAACAACCAACCACTGCTATGCAGCAGAAATGGTCTTAAATGACAGTTCATTTGGAATATCAAGGCCAGGAAATCCATGTTACAAGTGATACAATCTTAAAACCATTGAGGGATTGTCTTCATGGGACAGAAGGTATCACAGTAGATAAAGCACCGCCTGAATTCAAGAGTGACCTCAGACACTTCCTACCTGTCTGACTTTGTTTGCCTCAGTTTCCTCACTTGTAAAATGAGAAAATAATAGCATCTATCTCCCAGGGTTGTTGTGAGTAATTATTGTAATGCACTTAGCACAGTGCCTGGCACATGGTAAGCATTGTATAAATGCTAGTTATCATTATTATTTTTGTTATTAAGAGGGGGAACATAAATAATATTATTATCTAAAAAGGAGATAATAAAAAACCAATAACTATCTCCTCTTTAGTCTTCCTAAGTCCCAACGTGGAATCCAAAGGACTGGTGAAAACACTATGCCCCCTAAATAAACCAATCAATGAGTCAGTAAACATTTATTAAGTGCCTGCACTGTACTAGACATTTTGCTAACAGCTGGGGACACAAAAAGAGGCAAAAAGACAGTCTCTGCCCTCAAGGGGCTTACTATCTAATCGTGGAGACAACATGCAAATAGATCTATACAAAGCAAGCTACTTACAGGATAAATACTAGAATTGAGGGATTGGGGAAATCTTCCTGTTGAAGGTGACATTTTAGCTGGAATTTAAGGGAAGGAGATAAGCAGTCAGAGTAGAGAAGGGCGAGCACTGTAGGCATGAAAGACAACTAAAGAGAACCAAGACAAGATGGAGTGTGCTGTTTGGGGAATATCAGGAGGCCGGTGTCACTGAGTCAAACAATATGTATCAGGGAATAAGATGTAAGGAGAGTGGAAAGGTCAGACAGGGCTAGGTTTTGAAGGGCTTTGTATGCCAAAGAGAGCATTTTGTATTTGCTCCTTAAGGCAATAGAAACCACTGGAATTTCTTGAGTTGAGGGGTGACATGATCCAAGCTGCCTTTTAGGAAAACCACTAGTGGCTTAATGGAGGACAGACTGGAGTAGGAAGAGACGTAAGGCAGGCAGATACACCAGCAGGCTAGTGCAATAATCAATGTGTGAGGTAATAAGAACCATGGCAGTATCAGAGGACAGGAGGGAGAGTATCTGAGAGATGAAAAAGGTGAAAGCAACAGGCTTTGGAAAGATTTGGACATTAGAGTTTTGGACATCCAGGATGACTCAGGCTGTGAGCCTGAGGGACTGAGAAGATGATGTTGTCCCCTAAAGTAATAGGGTAGGCGGGGAGAGAGAAGCAGAGATTTAGGGGGAAAGATAATGAGTTGTTTTAGATACAATTTAAGTTTGGATAAGTTAGGTTTACTAGACATTCCATTCAAGAGCTCTGAAAAGCAATTGGAGATGTATGAATGGAGGTCAGCAGACCAACTGGGGCTAAGAATCATTAGCATAGAGATAGCAATTAAAGCCATGGGAGGTGATAAGATCATCAAGCTAAGAAATATAGAGGGAGAAGAGAAAAGGGTTCCAGGACAGAGTCTCATAGGTAGAGGATTTGACCTGAAGGAGAATCCAGCAAAGGACACAGGGAAGGAGTGGTCGGATAGGTAGGAGGAAAGGCAGGAGATTGGTGTCTCAAAAAACTAGACAAAAGAGAATAGCAAGGAGGAAAGAATGATCAACAGTATCAAGGCTGCAGAGAGGTCAAGGAGAATGAAGTCTGAGAAAGGGCCATTGGATTTGGCAACTAAAAGATTATTAGTAACTTTAGAGAGAACAGATTCAGTGGCATGGAAAGGTGAGAAGTCAGAACATAAAAGGTTTCCTCAATTTCCTGCCCAGTCTTTACTCTCCCCCTGTTTTTTCCATTTTCTTCCCAATCACCAGAAATGGAATGTTCTGAATAGATATCTTTTCCCCAAAACAAAAGTCCTACCTCACTAATATTACCTTCTCTTTTACTTGAGAAGTTCTTCCTTGTTATATTTTCATATGGTTCCTGGAGAACACAGGTCTCTATGCCCCTAGCACACAGTCTTGGCACATGCCAAATGGCAGATGCTTAATAAATGCTAATTGATTGATGCAAATAGTCCCATTTTCAACCAAGTCTAAATCACAAACTCAGGATAAAACTACTTTCTGAAAGAACTTCAGTCTGGTTAAAAATCTTTGTTGTATTAAAACTTTTAAACAGAACTCAGCAAGCCTCTCCAACAGAAATATAAAGTTATTTCTCCACTCTAAAAAGGCTTGATAATCTAGTTTTCATAAGTAAACTAAACAAATGAATTCAATTTTGCACAAGGTTCTGTCACAGAATTTAAAGCCACAGTATCCTTTACAATAGTAGAGTGAATTGAACTGTTTAAATTATTTTAATTAAACAGATTAACATAATTTAATGATTAACAAAATGTTGCCAAGTAGAAGCATATCCCCTCATTATTAAATAAAGTAAGATCACTTTATAATTAGCACATTAATTGTGTGCAAATGATGCTTCAAAAGATGCTTGAAGACAGATTATTCTCATGAGATTTAAATATTCCCCCTACCCTATTACACTATTGTTTGTTTAGCAAATCCTTTTTTTTTTTGACAGATTATTCAATGATTAATCGCTTCACAGTACAGTTTCTCAAAGATGGAAGAAACCTGAGAGATCATGTAGTTCAACCCACACCTGAATGATAATTCCATTTCCAACATCACTAATAAATGATCAACCAATTTTTACTTGAAAACCCAGTTAGGGAAAACCAGTTACCTATCTAAGAGAATCTCAGGTCTGTAGACTTATTGTTGTGTAGGTATTAATAATAAAGATAGGAATTTGAAACTAATGATGACTGAGGTACCTCTAACCATAGCCCAAGACACAACCATCCCTCCCTACAAACTGGGTCTGATCCTAAGGTCTCATCCCAGACAGGTCAAAGTTTCTTTCTGTCTTTGTTGCTCCTACTTGGAGTTTACTCCAGAAAAATTGCCTCACTTTCCCCATATGTGGATAAGGTACTAGCTTCTATATAGCTCTCAAGGTTGCATTGCATATGGGTGAAGAGCTGTCATTTCCCCCTATACAAAATACAAAAAATGAGAAGGACTCATAGGAATCCACAAATAGATATACATAAAGTACTCAAATAGCTCATAAAACCTAAGGATTTGGGGGTTACTTCTTTCATCTCCCTTTCATTTGCATGAGGGATTTGAAAGATCTTGAAAGTTTCTAATCCTAAATCAGAGAACTATCTGGAACAAAGGACTGAGAGTCAGCTCTAAGAAAAAGAATTCTAAAAACATATTAAATGCCTGCAGACTCTAATCAGCTATGTGCTAAGAAAAATTGGCCTCTAGAAGAAGATAAATAAAACTCTCATATAGCAGACACTCTGGAACCTGACAAAATTCCCTTATAGGAAGGAAAAAGCTGAGAGTTTCCTTTGGTTTTATGCAGAGTTTGTGAAAGGCTCACCAATCTCATTAAAAGAGCTGAAGTTTAAGCCTCTGGAGCCTAAGCATATTCCTGTTCTTGTATGGAAAGGATAGCACATCATCTGTGACCCTCAGCCGAAGCCAGAAGATGGTTATCAGAGCTGTGCTTTGCAACCCATGTCTAATGGACACAGCTGGGAATGTTCAAAATTTGAGACCAATAAGGAGCAGGTCTAAAGAGAGCAGTGCAGAAACTGTCACTGGAAAACACCAGTGGTCCTGCAGCATTAGGAGTACAAATTGTTTTCCTATGTGCATGGTCCTTCACAATGTGCCTAGGGGACATGTATGACCCTTTTCTTATGCACCTTGGAAATAAGTGTTCCCTTGTAGAGGGTTTGTGGCCTTCTCTACATTTTGCTTAGGCATAGCCATTCTTTTCACTGATGTCATTTGTATGTGTGGGAATGGAGAAATTGTTCTATTACTACTTTTTTTATTCTAATATTTCATTAAAAGCCTTTGTTTTGGATTAATTGTATCCTCTGGCTGACTAGTAATAGCATACATACTGGAGATTTGGGGGGGGAGGGGGGGTCTTTCATGAACCATTTTTTTTTTGTAGATATCGACCCACAGAATACCGACAAACTTGGATTAGTGTTTTAGAGAAGGGAAAGAAAGGGAATAAGAATTTATATATCACCTACTATGTGTCAGACATTGAATGAAACACTTTTTGCAAATATTCTTATTTATCTGCACAACAACCCTAAGAGGTAAATGCTGTCATGATTCTCATTTTACCATTGAAGAAACTGAGGTAAACAGAGGTTAAGTGGCCGGCCTAGGGTCACAAGGCTAATAATTGTCCGAAGCTAGGTTTGAATTCAGATCTTCCCAGCTCCAGGCCTAGTGCTCTATCCCCTGCACCACTAGATGTTTCCATGTGTGGCCTCTAAATATGTGTTGGGGTAGAGGATAAAATGTTACATTCCGAAGGCAGCCCATTTCACTTTGGGTCAGTTCTAATTGCTAGGACAATTTTTCTAACATTAAGCCAAAACCTGTTCCGTTGAAAATTTCAACCGCCTCTCCTTACCCTGCCCTCAGGGACCTGGCAAAATATGACTAGTTCTTCCATATGATAGTGCTTCAAATACTCAAAACTGTTATGTCCCACTAAAATCTTTTCTTCTCCAGTCTAAACTTCTTATTTCCTTCAACTGATTCTCATATGGCATGATCTCAACCCAACTCACCATACTGAAATTTATTTTGCCTAAATTGTCACAATTTTGGAATTAATCGTATTCAAAGTGATAAGGTTTTAGGATTTGCATGTGGTCTCCATACTCAAATTTTCTAATTGTTTATTTTCCCCTTCCCAATTCTGAGGAGAAAATAAGCTAGAATAAAATGGCATTCATCATGATTAAATATTAAAATTATTTTAAATTTTTGTAAAAACATTTCTATATAAAGAACTTTACAAAATGTTAACAAGTTTTTACTATTTGTTAAAACTCAGAAACAAAACAAAATAAGATTATGAATAGGTTTTAAAACTTCTAACTATATAGAGAGAAATAAAAATGTTATATATAGAAAGGAATATATTTAGCATAACATAATCACAATGTTTTAAAAACTTTTACAAATGGGTCACAACAGGACATGCATTATCCTTAACTCATTTTCTTGATCATGTTTTGACATGTGGTTTTACAGTAGATCTTTACCTGTTCAAGAGGAGAAGCTAAGATATAAACTTCCAATAATTATTGCTCCATTATAGTAAATATAATATATGTCAGAGCTAAGGGTGAACCATTAAAGAAATACATATTTTCTGAGGAGGTTTTAAGGAAAGTCACCAATAAAGTGGAGGAAACACTTTAAGTAGCTGGATCCATTAGAGACTATGAATCTACATCTGA
The DNA here is from genome assembly GCF_028372415.1 of Notamacropus eugenii. Lineage (NCBI taxonomy): Eukaryota > Metazoa > Chordata > Mammalia > Diprotodontia > Macropodidae > Notamacropus > Notamacropus eugenii. Next base: position 71,829,863 of record NC_092872.1, read on the forward strand.
AAGAGTGGAAAATGAGTTTCCTTCCTTTAGATTAATTCTTTCTAAAATGGAAACCCACTTGGAAATTGAAAAAGCAAAGAATCTTATAATCTTTATCTAGCCCATGAATAAGCAACAAAAGTAAAATGCTGGAATAGCTTAAATAACCTATTTTTTTAATTTCTTATATTGACTTCTCTAAAATATCCATAGATATTAATAAAACCAATACAAATTTTGTCAGCTTTGAAAACTTTTCTAGTTTCTTTCTAGAAGTATCATTTTTGCTACCAAGAATCACTGTAAGTGGGTAGTATTAATCCATTTTGACTAGCCTTGTGAGGTTCTCTGATTTGTCTTGGAGACACGTCCCATGAAAACAACCAGTCTTTCTCTTGTTGAGATTAACTCCTTCAGTGCCCTTTTTACTTTTTTTTCTTTTTTACCCAATCCTTCTCAGATGATCTCTTTCCTGATAGCACTGCTGGTTCTACTTTCTTATTCTTGAAGGACAAACAGCTGCTTTCTCCTCAAAGAATCTAGTTTCTTCCTCTCCAAGAACAGCCTTATCTTATTTGCATTCTGTTTTTTAACTCCTTTACAGTGGTCTTGCCTCCTCCCTTCTTCCTCTGGTGGTTTTTCCACCTTCTAGCTTCCTGACACATGCAATGATTCTTGTGTGCCTCTTCAGATCCTATTTTGTTTTGTTTTGTTTTCTGTACAGGCAATCCATTCTGGATTTTTATTTATTCTTTTAAGAAACACTCCACTTGGCGGGGAGGGCAGAACCAAGATGGTGGAGTAACAACATGAATTTTCTAGAGGGCTCCCACCAAGCCCAGCCAAATACCTCTAAAAAATGGCTCTAAACAAATTCTGGAATTGCAGAACCCAGAGAGCAACAGAGTAAAGCAAATCTTCAGTCCAAGATAGCCTGGAAGGTCGCTGGCAAGTGTGTAAGGTGCAAGAAGGGGGCAGGGTACTGTCCAGCATGGGCAGGCACAGTCAGGACTTGAGTAGGCCTTGGGGAGACTGAATCTCTCACACCTGTGGTAGTTTCCAGACTTCATGACCCCAACATGCTGTGTATAAACTGGAAGGTCAGTAGACAAAGTCTGTGGGACCAGTGCAGGAGAGTGGAGTTGTCTGGCCCCAGCTCCAGGGGGGCAGAGGAGGGAGGGGGCAGAGGAATCCGCAGAAGCCACAGCAGCAAAAGGCAGCAGAGACAGTGACTATTTCTAGAACTCTACGCCCACAAATTATGGGGGGATCGAGCAGCTGACAGTATACCCCCACCCCCACTGGAAGCAAAAAACTACATTGACAAAGAGCTCAAAAGTCAAATCAATGACTGGGGAAATGAGAAAAATGGGGAAAAAAATCAGACTATAGAATGTTACTTTGGCAACAAGGAAGACCAAAGCATGCAAACAGAAGAAAACAAAGTCAAAGCTCTTCCATCCAAAGCCTCCAAGAAAAATATGAACCAGTCTAAGGTCATAGAAGAGCTCAGAAAGGATTTTAAAAATCAAGTAAGAGAAGCAGAGCAAAAGTTGGGAAGAGTAGTGAGAGTGATGCAAGAAAATCATGAAAAATGACTCAATTGCTTGCTAAAGGAGACCCCAAAAAATGCTGAAGAAAAAAAATTACTTTAAAAAATAGACTAACCCAAATGGCAAAAGACATCCAAAAAGACAATGAGGAGAAGAATGCCCTAAAAAGTATAATTGGCCAGATAGAAAAGGAGATCCAAAAGTTCACTGAAGAAAATAATTCCTTAAAGATTAGAATGGAGTAGATGGAAGCTAATGACTTTATGAAAAAAATCAAGAAATTATAAAACAAAGCCAAAGGAATGAAAAAATAGCAGACAATGTTAAATACCTCATTGGAAAAACAACTGACCTGGAAAACAGATCCAGGAGAGACAATTTTAAAGTTATGGGACTACCTGAAAGCCATGATCAAAAAAACAGCCTAGACAACATCTTTCATGAAATTACCAAGGAAAATTGCCCTGATAGAACAGGAGGGTAAAATAAGTATTGAAAGAATCCACTGATCACCTCCTGAAAGAGATTCCAAAAGAAAAACTCCTAAGAGTATTGTAGCCAAATACCAGAGTTCCCAGGTCAAGGTGAAAATATTGTAGGCAGCCAGAAAAAAACAATTCTAGCATTGTGGAAATACAATCAGGATAACACAAGATCTAGCAGCTTCTATGTTAAGGGATCAAAGGGCTTGGAATATGATATTCCAAAAGTCAAAGGAGCTAGGATTAAAACCAAGAATCACCTACCCAGCAAAACTGAGTACAATACTTCAGGGGGAAAAATGGTCATTCAATGAAATAGAGGACTTTCAAACATTCTTGATGAAAAGCTTAAAAGAGCTTAAAAGAAAATTTGACTTTCAAACACGAGAATCAAAAGAAGCATGAAAAGGTAAACAGGAAAGAGAAATCATAAGGGATTTACTAAAGTTGAAATGTTTACATTCCTACATGGAAATATAATATTTGTAACTCTTGAAATTTCTCTCAGTATTTGGGTATTTGGAGGGACTATATACTTATAGACAGACGGCACAGGATGAGTTGAATAAGAAGGGATATCTAAAAAAATAAAATTAAGGAGTGAGAGAGGAATATTTTGGGAGGAGAAAGGGAGAAATGGAATGGGGCAAATTATCTCTCATAAAACAGGCAATAAAAAGCTTTTTTCAATGGAGGGGTAAAGCGGGGAGGTGAGAGGGGGAAAATGAAGCTTACTCTCATCACATTTGGCTTAAACAGGGAATTAAAATGGATACTCAATTTGGTACGAAACTCTTACACTACAGGAAAGCAGTGGAGAAGGGGATAAGTGGGGTGTGGGGGAATAATAGAAGGGAGGGGAAATGGGAGGAGGGGTAATTAGAAGCAAACACTTTGGGGAGGGACAAGGTCAAAAGAGGAAATAGAACAAATGGGGGGCAGGATAGGATGGAGAGAAATATAGTTAGTCTTTCACAGCATGACTTTTATGGAAGTCTTTTGCATAACTACACATGTATACCCTATATTGAATTGCTTACCTTCTTAGTGGGGATGGCTGGGGAGGGAGAAAGGGAGAGAAGTTGGAATTCAAAATTTTAAAAATCAATGTTAAAATTTGTTTTTACACGCAACTGGGTAATAAGAAATATAGGTAATAGGGTATAGAAATCTATCTTGCCCTACAAGAAAGTAAAGGAGTTGGGGATAAGGGAATGGAGGTGTGTGGTAGAAGGGAGGGAAAATTGAGGAAGGGGTAATCAGAATGCACAGCGTCTTGGAATGGAGGGGAGAGGCGAGATGGGGAGAAAATTTGGAGCTCAAAATCTTGAGGAAATGAATGTTGAAAACTAAAAGTAAATAAATAATTTAAAAACAAAAGAAACGGTCTACCCTCCAATAATAGCTTGGGCTATGGTGAGGTATTATTTTATGTATTTCTTTATTTCCTCTAACAGGAGATTCTACTTTTAATGCCAGGTGGTATGCCCAAGGTCATGCAGCAGATTAGTGATAGGATCCATATTAGAACCCAGGTCCCTTGATTCTGTTCTCCTCCTGGCATTTTTCCTGGAGTTGTCAGGAAGCAAAAACTATCTTTACTATTCCTCAGCCCCTTTCTGAAGTCACACTAGCTCTCTGGTAGATGACCATCCTCCAGGTGAAGTATCAGCCTATTAAGGACGTTTCTGGTAAGAATCTTGCCAGCAATGACTAAGTAAGAAACCACCTTCCCCCTAACTATAGCAGGAAAACCTAATTCCATTTTACATATCATAGTCTCGTAGGCATTCCTCACCTATCTGTTTTTTTTTTCTCATCTAAGGATAGTTAGAGCAAATTATTTTTAAAAATTAAGGAATTCATTTAGGAGGCTCTTTGACATTATGATTAATCCCTACATCTGAACCATCAGTACATAGATCTCAGAGAGACATTGTGGATGAACAATGGGACCCAGCACTGAATGTAAGAAGTGTCATTGGATTTACTAGCCTCTGGGAAACTGAAGTACTCTTGATGACCTCAGATTATCCCTTGACATAATAGTCCATATTTTAACAACAATGATATGATGATATCTAAGATAGCTACTCTCAGAATACCAATTTCCAAGGAATAAAGTACACAATAACTCAAATGACAATGGAAAGACACAAAAGTTGGTAAATTTCTTAAGAAAAGTTGCATGAGAGAAGTGACAGAAAAGTTATCATCAAAGAGATGTATGACCAGAAAAGAAGATGGCCTGGTCTTAGAACAAGAACTAACTGATGGAAAGCCATTATATGTTCCACTATTTTGTGCACTCATATCTTGAATATACATAAACTTAAATATAAATTATATAAATTTATTGTACAAATTATATGTGTGCCAACAAATTGTACATATAAATCTTTTGAATCTATCTCCTCTTCACTATAAAGCTACCACCCCAAATTCAAGCTTTCATCACCTCTCATTTGGTTTATTGCAAGAAGCTACTAATTTTTCTACTTTCAATCCTCCTTCCCAAGGCCACTGGCCTGGATTGGTAGAATGAGTTTCTTTTCTGGTGATTTCCTATAGCAATGAAATCATAGATACAATCTCTAGGGTGGAAAAAAAAAAGTATGATCTACTCTGGTCCTCCCCTACTCAAAAGTAATCAGTAACTTCCTATTATCTCCAAGAAAGAAGAAAACAATAAATTCCTCAACCTATCATTAAAAGTCTTCTATAATTTGACTCCCACCTATGGCTTGTTTATTTCATTGTTCGACTATGAGCACCCTATTTTCCGGTCAAACTGACCCATAGGCTCTGGCATATCAGTTAGACATTCCATTTCTTGTCACTGTACTTTTTCATGGACTGCTGTGCCCAATACCCAGAAGGTACTCCATCTTCACTTTTGCCTCTTGGAATCCCTACTTTTCTTCTTAAAGGTTAAGGTGTCAACATGGCACATATAGCATTTAATCAGTTCCTTTCAGCTCTGTGATCCTATGATCACTCTAATATGCAACATTCTTTTCCTCAAATTAACATGTATTTATTCTTCTGTGTACACGTTTATTATCTCTCTAGTAGAGGGCAGAAACTATTTCATTTTTATCTATATCCCAACCAGTTAGCATAGTACCTTGAACATAATAGGTTCATATTAAATGTTTTGTTAAGTTGTGCTTAATTGAATTGAATATAATCAAAGGAAGAAAATTAACAAAAGTCCTATATATAACCAAGGTAGATTATCCTGTGTCCAGATGTGTTTATATTCTGGTCAGGATACTACATCTTAACTACAACTACCGCATCATAATGGATAGCAGCTTTTCTTAGGTTGGATCATCTACACCAGTGATGTCAAACTCAATAGAAACAAAGGAAACTAATCAACACAAGGATCCCTGCAGGCCTCATATTGACTGAGAAAACCACATATCAACATTATCTATGTTTCTTGACACCTCTAAGTTATATAATGTCTACACCACCAGGTGTCTACACAATACCTAAGAACCAAGCTTATTCATATTCTTTTGATAAATTTATTCTGTTTCAATTTTATCCAACTTTACATGTGCTTAGAAAGCATTTACATCATGCCCACCATTAAAGTGGCATCTTGTAGATTCAGCTAGATTCCAATGAGTATGAATTGTGATTCCTATGAGGAGGTCACATACATTTTATTAACATTCCATGTCATAATTATGCCAAATATAATAATTGATTCCAGTCCAATGGAAATATGGAGTGCAAATTCAAATAATGCAACCACTTCACAAAGTTCATTATTCACATTAATCAGGACCTAGATGTAATACTTCACACCAGGAATCATTATATATTCAGATAAGATCATTCCTAGACCTGTTAAACTTGTGTCATTCATGTTCTGCCTCAAAATTCATCTATTTTTTTCTTGTATCAAAAAAAATGTTTAAGCATATTATTTGAAAGATTTCTTTTATTCCCTTCATACCTAGTTTAAATCTCCTAAGATTTCACAGTTAATTAGAGTTTTATCATTCATTTTAGTAAAAAACTAAGACCCAAGTCTTCAAATTCCAAATCCAATGCTCTTTCTACTGGACAATGTAGACTGGCTTTAAGGGATGAATTGTTATACTCCACGGAGCTGGGATTGAAAGTGGAATATTATTAGTAAGCTTCTTTCTTTCATATTTTGAGGTATGTTTAGCTCTTTGGCTAAGCATAAAGTCATTGAACTAGAAGGGTGTTCAAGAGAACAGCTGGTCCATCCCCCTTCTTTTAGACAAGTGAATGTCTAAACCATCTGGGATAGCATGAGGGCAAAAGTTATGTAAAAATATACAAATCACTGAGTTCAAGCTGTCTCCTGTCCTTATTTCTTTGAATAGGCTATCTTCCCACCCTCTCCATACGCTAAATCATCATTTCTGTGTCTGATTTCTTACTCAAGACTGAACTCAGGTATTACCTGAATCAGGAAATCTTTTCTGATCTCCTCAATGACCATTGCCACCCCTTGTAAGAGCATTTTCCCTCTCAATTTACCTTACATATATTTATCTTTCTCCCATCCCTTCCCCAAAGTAGAAAATAAATTCTTTGGCGGGGGGGGGGGGTGGGGAATGTATCTTTTTTGCCTTTGTCTCCCTGGGGCCTAGGACAGTACCTTCCACGTAGCGGGGCTTAATAAAATTTTACACAATCAAATGATACCTTTTCCCAAATATGATTCCACCACACCATTCACATCTTCAGAAAAAGGGGAAAATGAACTAAATATATTCTCAGGTCAAGAGGTTTATAACTCAATGGATTTATTCCTAAAATTATCATCAAGTATGAGAAACATGAAAATTCCCTCAAAGAGAGGTAAAGATGCCATCCAGGATTTAACCAGGTCCACCATGGTCTAGGCATGGTATTTACTGAAGGTAATGGAATAGAGTAGACGACATCTCAAATTCCTTTCTGATCCTGTATTTCTGTGTCTGTCTAGTATCACTGGATTGATTGCTACCTCATTTCTAACTTCCTTCCGTGGGACAACATGCAGTGCCTAAAAATGATGAGATAACTCTGGCCTTCAACTGCTCATTTTCATGTATCAGCATCCTTTATACTGGAAATAAATGGAAGCATACATACTTCTGTGAAAAGAGGGCATGCATGGCTACCTTTTAATGCTGGAGTGCTGTGTAATGGACACTGAGAGTATATTAAGTATACAAAAAGTGCAACACATTTTCTTAACGATACAGACACATGTATAATTTATGAATCATCAATTCTCTGTCATGGTTCAAAATCTTAATAGGCTTCTGAGCAGATGTCTTAGAAAAGGTTTCTAATGATACAGACCAGAGGAATTATGGCCCCATTTTGGGTTGGTCTTGACACAATAATTTTGCAGCTATGAAAGTTTAAGTTCCATGTCTACTGTCCATAAAATATCTGACAGCCACTGAATGACAGGCAGCTCTTGAAATTGCTTCCAGCTGAATGCAATCATTTTCCAGTGACAGGCAGAGCAATGTCCGATAATTTCTTGTCTTATGGGATTATTCTGGTTTTTTCTCAAGATATTACAGATATCTATGTGTGTATATGAATATACACAATACACACGTACAAACACACACACACACACATACACTAAATGAAACCGTACCTGACATCAATATGATCTGAGCTTTTGTTTTTTGCCTCCTGAGACACAAGGAGTATGTGCGTGTATACATATATACATATGTATGCATATATGTAAACATACATACATATATGTACAAATATATGCAAATCACAAAAGTTCAGAGAATTACATTGAAGTCAGGTAGGGTTTCATTTAGTGTCTAATAGGAGGCCCAGAAAAAAAAGGAAAATTTAAAAGCATTTGACACCTCAAAAAGAGATTTTCCAAAGGAAAGCAGGCAGGTTTATCACGTCTGGTGCAGAAATTCACTTTCAGCAGTAAATGGCCCAAAATTCATATGTACTAAAGCTTTCTGAGAGTTGTTCAGTTGCTTCAGGACAAATATAATTCACATGTCCTTTACTCAGCTTACAGATCTTCAGATCAGAGAAGGGGAAAGGTCATCCATTCTTAACATGCCATTATAACTTGGGAAACTAGCCGAAGCACACTTCTCTAGTGAGTGCCACAGGGTAAGCCATAGTTCTGGTCAGCTTGTGTTATTAAATCATTATATTATCTATAATACACTGAAGAGTAATGTGACGAACACAATGAAATGCTTTACATATTTTGCAATGTCCCAAATCCCCATATGGTTTTCTATTTGTTTACCACATGCCTTATTTCACCATATATAGCAGAGTGAGCAAAATTGTGAAATAGGCAAAATAATCTCTATCCCCCAAGTCACCCAGAGCTCTTCTACTAACTCCAAAGGGGGACTAAGCTGGTATGTACCACCAGATCACAGCCTACAGCAATACTCCAAACCTTTGCTCACTCCCAATCAAAATCTTCTTTTCCTCGGTCATTCAATCAGGACTATCAATTCTGTTTGGAAACTGATAAATGAAGATATTAATGCCTACTAAAGGCTAACCCATTACCTTTCCTTGATAGTATCTACATTTTTATAGCAGCTTTTAATGCCACAGCCCAGAAAGGTGACTAATGATGGGAAGTTCAAGCACTGAGATAGGGCAGCATCAGAAATAATTTTTACTAGAAAGGTATACCATTCTTAGAAGCCTGAAAATTAAACTTACTCATAGTCTACTTGCTAAATATCCAATGTGGTCAAATAATGATTAGGAAATCCAAAGAGTAAGTACAGTCAATGAATTTTTCCACATCAGAACTACACAAAAGTTAATGCAAAAAGAAGTCCACAGGCAATAGGAAAGGGGAATCACTAGAAAATCCAGCATTTGCACTCAGATAAAAAAGTCAGTAACTTCCCAACACATCAGAGACCAGTCAAAGATACTTACAGCTTGTAGAGATCTCTTTTTGGAGATAGCAGGAACACAAGGCTTCTCTGAGAAAGTTCAGGGCTAGTCAGAGACCCATGGCCTGGACCTTAGAAGTCCCTATCAGTAGCAATGGCCACTGAAGTGCACTTGAAAATGCTGCAGAATTCAAACAGAGACAACAAAGGACCATTGGCTCTCAGATCCCTAGCATTTTTGGTCTATGACGTTACAGAGGGCTGTAAAGATGCAGAGCTCTGAACCTCATGATCTTGGTAAGGTAGAGGTCAGAGTAGGAATCTAAATTATTCAGGTCTGGACCAAAAAAGGGCCTAAAGCTACCTGACCTAAAAACCCATGAAGTGGAAACTGACTTTGACACAAAGCCCCAAATCAGGAACTAAATCTGAGATGTTGTTTTTTTTTTTTTCGCTTGTCCTTCGTTGCTGATGAAGACTGTGCCATAGAGAAATGATGACATGACTTGCACTTGACTTTGTTTTGAGTGGGGGGTGAGGGGAGGGGCCTGTTCAAAGTTACCTGCCTCACTTCTCCTCTGGACCCATCTGAATCCAGCAACCAGATATTCTTCAGGATAACTGGAAGTGGCCAGGATGCAATGGGAGACCTTGGCCCCTTTAGGCCAAGACAAATTCAGATACTCGGTTAGGGTGAGGTTTAGTGAATGGGTCTGTTTAGGAAGTAGTCAGGGGATGGCCCCTTTAATGAGGCAAAGAAAAATACCTAAATCAGGCTGGGAGGGAAACAGCAACAGTTACTATTGATAATCACTCTTAAGTCAGGAGGATCCAGAAAAGAGGCCTTAAGTAGAGCTTGGGCAGGGCTGTAGTGTGGTACAATCTATGGGCTTCAGAGTGCAGTAGGTGTAAGGTAAGGTGAGGTGAGGCGAGGTGAGGGGAGGCAGGGGAGGGGAGCTGAGGGGAGGAGAGCGGAGGGGAGGAGAGCGGAGGGGAGCGGAGGGGAGGGGACGGGAGGGGAGGGAAGGGAAAGCATCTGCCATCCAAATTTACCTTCCTTTGGAGAGGAGAAGGAAGGGGAGGGGAAGACAGACAAGAGAGGAGGAGCCAAAATCTAGAGAGATAAGTAAACACAAGAAGCTATAGATCACTACAAAGAATTATAGCCAATTCAAAGATATCCAGAAATCCAACCTGGAATGAGAGAATCTATTTCTAACAGCTGGAAGTAAAGACATGGATTTTCCACAAGGACTAAATGAATATCTAGAAGAAATTAAAAGATTTAAAAATAAATAAATAAAAGTTCAGGAGGAAATAATTGGAAGAAGAATACATAGATTAGAAGAAAAAGTGGTAAACTTTACCATCAAAATGGAATTCATGAAAAATAGATGAGACAAAATCAAAATTAATGACTCTGTGATACCTACTGACTGTGTGACTCTGGGAAAATCACTTAACCCTGTTTGCCTCAGTTCCTCATCTGTAAAATGAGCTGGAGAAGGAAGTGGCAAACCACTCAGTGTCTTTTCCAAGAAAACCCTAAATGGGGTCACAAAGAGTCAGACAGCACTGAATAACAACAAAACAACATTCTGTTAGGATGAAAAGGAACAAGTATCTCTTTAGAATCTTAATGTCTTTAAAGAGTTTTGGGGGAGTTAAATAAGAAAAATAGATGACCTAAAGATGGATTGGTTCTATTTTGAGAATTTTAAGAGGGATAAGAAAAAAAGAAGTTGAAAGAAATATGCAAAGTATCTGTAGGAGGAAGAGGTGAAACCTTTCATTTTTTATTATTGGAGTTCATAAGGAATATGGAGGAATGGGGTGGGTAAGAGCACATCATGTGAACTCCTTTTTTTACCCACTCTTTTCTACCCACACAGCAAAGATATCACAAAATAATAGATGTCATCATTAACAAAAACTTTGAGCCAAGAGTATCCCAGAACTTTGATAGGTAGAGTGAAGGGGATATGAAGGCAGAAAATAGGGTCAAGGCTTTACTTCTTGAGGAAGCAATTGAATTCAGTTATGATGGGTGGGATTTCTACCCTGGATAGCTCCCTGAGAGCATTGTTTTCTTGATTCTATTTCGAGATTATTACAGATTCATGACTGGTTGAGGCCTTAGGACATTTGAGGCCTTAAAGTTATCTAATCCCTGGGCCAGGTGTTGAAAGGTCAATCTGTTCCCCAAGAATGTAATAATGCTTTTTTAATCCTCTTTTTGTGTTCATGTTGGGTATGTAAGAGGTAAGTTTTGGGATTTTTGTTGTTGTTTTTCTTACAGTCAAAATTGTACATGCAAAGTGCTGTTGATAGATTTAAATGTCCATTTCTGAGCTCATAAAAAACCCCCCAAATACCAAAACATATTTTTGTCCTATATGCTCAATAATTACATATCCTCGTTTTCAAGGAATATTGAAATTTACATTTGTTTGATTTATTTAGCACATAGCTAAAACAGAAATACTTGAAAATGACTTGTTACTGAAGAATACCCCGAAAGGAGTGATGAAGAATACAGTCATCTTTCTGACACATCCTATGGGCAGCTACCTATGAATAAAGCTAGTACTGCTGTGTCCATGCAAAATTAGGGGAAACAGGGTGAGAGTAAGAACACAACTGGGAAACAGCTTTGATGAAAAAAGATCATAGGACTCTGACTGCACTCTTATCTTATTTCAATTTTGCTACTAACTAATAAGTAGCAAAATGGTAGAGTTATTACAGAGCTAGTCGTGGATTCAGGAAGGCCTGGGTTCAAGACATGGTTCTGACAGAGACTATGACCACAAGCAAGTCACTGCCCTCTTAGAAGACCAAGCAGATTGTAAAACTATAAATTATAAAGAAGATGCCACCTGGGAATTCCCCATTTCATTTAAATTATAGTTTTGAATTATCATTCCTCAACAGGCACACACAAATAATTAAGAAAAATTTTACTAATTTTTCCACAACAATTAAAATTATATTTTGAAATGCAGACCATTGTCCCACATGCAGGAATGGTCATAAAAGTATGGTTAGTCTGGAAATCATTGGGGCAGCAAGATGACACAGCAGATAGAGCACTGGACCTATAGTTAGGAAGATTTGACCTCAGACCCTAGCTGTGTAACACTGGGCAAGCCACTTAATCTGGTTTTTCTCAGTTTCCCCATCTGTAAAATGAGCTGGAGAATGAAATGGGAAATCAGTTCAGTATCTTTGACAAAAAAACTCCAAATGGTGTAACGAAGAGTCAGAAACAACTGAAACAACTTGACAGCAAGAACAACAATGGGAGATATTACAGGACCTAAATGCATTACCCTGATCCTAAAAGTATAGTGAGCACTTAACTTCAGGGTGGAGAAAACACTCTGGGGAGTTTGAGCTTAAGCTCAAACATCACATATGATGCCTTACTTTGAGACCCTATTGAAGCTACATCTCCCTCAGTAGGCCAGTCTTTCAACTCCAGGAATGCAGAAGTCCTGATCTGTATTAAACCAATCCTGAGACTTGCATCCGCAGGAGTTCAGGACTAATAGTGTTTAAGGGGAAGAGAGAATGAAAGGGCCTATGTGACGTAGCTATGACTACTTAAGGCCACATAGGGACTGTCAGTCTCAATTTTCAAGTATCCTTCAACCTGTGCCAATAAGCCAATCAGCAGTATGTCACAGGGATCCTTTGAACTCAGTGCTAAGACAAGGACTTGTTATATCCTGGATTTAGTGCTAAAGGGGACCTTAGGAGCAATTAAGTTCAATTCTTTTTAAAAATGAGGAAACTGAGGTCTAGAAGATTCAATGACTTGCCCAAGGTCACCCCAGGTCCTCTGACTCCAAAGTCAATGATTAATCTTTCCATGGTACCATATTACCTGTCCTTTCTCCCATTCCTTTTCCTGCCTCCTTTCAGTGTTGTGTTGTATAGAGTTCTTTTTCTTTTCCTGGTATGGAATGTTAGGTTGTTAAAGGTATGAGCTGGGAAAGCCATGCATTTTTAAGCATTCTAAGTAGTACATTAGTTCATAATGTGAATGTTTTGAGATCTGATCAACAAGCCACTTCTCAATACGTTAAGCAAAGCAAACAAAATTAGTCTGTTTTATGTCAGGTACTTAGCACAAATCCCTTAATAATGTGTTTGAGTACAGAAACCATTAATAAGTGCATAATTTCCAAAGACAGACTTGATTAATTAAGTCATATATGTATCCTTGTAATTAAAAAAAAAAGGAAAGAAAGAACATGAAGCAGATGGGTGGGATTCCTGGGTACAGAATTCAAAGGATTTCTTTTTTCATGGCTTTTGTCTTTCTCTCCATGATGGAAGGAAGGCTGCTGGTTTATCAGAGCTGCCAACGCACAGTCACAAAACACCCCCAACCTCTATAATTTATTAAAAAACACTTTGGTATTTATCTGTCATTTACTAACCCAGTTCTCTCTCAAATGCCTGCCTGCCGAAGTCAGAATAGTTCATATTTGAGGGGGCAGCTGCTACTGCTATGTCAATGAACAGATTAGGAGGCAAAGAGAACAATGAATCATCTAGCAGATGGTATAAGGGCAGGGTCTTCAAAAAGTATGGGATTCCCCCTCCCCTTCTCCCTCTCATTTATTTTCTTTGGAATTATCAAAATAATGACAAAGTTCAAACATTACCACTGAATGGTGTCCATCCTCTTATCTTCACCATGAAGGATTTTACCTAGAACAGTAGGGCACCCCAATGAAAATCAACAAACATCAGTGTGGTGTGGCAGACTGCCTTTATCATCTCAACTCCCAAAGTGAATTACAAGCAATCAGAGATCATACATTGGGCTCAGTTATGAGGGATATTCACATCCTTATTGAGAGCTAGGTATTGTTTCTAGTACTGTGCATAATGGACAGGACAGATGTTAATACTATAGAATGTAAGTCCCTTGAAGACAGCGACTATTTTAATTTTATCTTTGTCAACAAAACAAAAGCAGTTATTAAGTGCCTAGTAGTCATTAGGTACTGTGCTAGGTGTCTCAGATAAAGACTAATAAAACAATCACTGCTCTCAGTGAGCTATCATTCTTCCATGTATGAGATTCCAAACAAATGTTTACTGAATTTAATTGTGCTTCTGTTCATGAGACAGAATTTTTTAAATTTTTTTAATTTTAATTTAAAAATTTTTAATTTTTAAATAAAGCAAAACCTATTGCCTGCCACAAAAAGAATTCTTATAGAGAGATATAGACAAGAATCATACAAGATTAGAAGGTGTGGATGGGTTGCCATAGGTACTTGTATCTCCACCCTACTGAGATTATAAGTGCACTGAAGTATTTAGGCAAGGAGGTAAAATAGAACACAAAGCTGAATTTGGAACTGGGAAGATGGAAGATCTGAATTAGAATCTGCCTCAAGGCACTTACTATAGCATAGGAACTTGGGCAAAGCACTAAACTTTCTTGGGTCTCAATTTCCTCATTTGTAAAATGAACTTCTTGTTCTTGATGATCTCTAAGATCCCTTCTGATTCTAAATTGATGATCCAATAATCTTTGTATTGGTATATTGAGCTCATTCTCCATATGAACATGACAAAGGATTTGGAAAACATGTATATGTTCCAGGCCAGATGCAGCAAAACATGCACTGATCTGTCTGTTTGGAAGCGGTTGAGGGATCATGCATTCAGTCCATATGGATTTGATTTATTTGGAAGGTCTATTTCCATGGATGCGTTATTGCAATCATGCCTTCTTATTTATACTATCCAAAACTTTCTCTCCAAATCTCCATATTTCAATGTTTCTATGAATGTTATCGATGTGGGCATTCTCAATAATGCTGACACTAACAAGCAATCTTTCCCTTCCTAGGATGTGTAACTCTCATTTATGTCTTTTTTTTTTAAATTTATTTATTTATTTCACTTTTAACATTCATTTTCACAGAATTTTTGGGCTCCAAATTTTTCTCCCCCCCCTTGTCCCCTCCCCCCACCCCAAAACACCGAGCATTCCAATTGCCCCCATCACCACTCTGTTCTCTCCTCCATCATTCCTCTCTGCCCTTGTCTCCATCCTCTCCTCTGTCCTGTTGGGCCAAATAACTTTCTATACCCCTTTACCTGTATTTCTTATTTCCTAGAGGCATGAAGAGTACTTGACAGTTATTCCTATAATTTTGAGTTCCAACTTCTTTTCCTCCCTTCCTCCCCACCCCCTCCCTTTGGAAGGCAAGCAATTCAATATAGACCAAATCTGTGTAGTTTTGCAAATGACTTCCATAATAGTCGTGTTGTATAAGACTAACTATATTTCCCTCCATCCTATCCTGTCCCCCATTACTTCTATTCTCTTTTAATCCTGTCCCTCCCTGTGAGTGTCGACCTCAAATTGTACCCTCCTCCCCATGCCCTCCCTTCCATCGTCCCCCCTACCCTATTTATCCCCTTGTCCCCCACCTTCCTGTATTGTAAGATAGCTTTTCATACCAAAATGAGTGTGCTTTTTATTCCTTCCTTTAGTGGAATGTGATGAGAGTAAACTTCATGTTTTTCTCTCACCTTCCCTCTTTTTCCCCAAACTAAAAAAATCTTTTGCTTGCCTCTTTTATGAGAGATAATTTGCCCCATTCCATTTCTCCCTTTTTCCTCCCATATATTTCTCTCTCACTGCTTGATTTCATTTTTTTTTAAGATATGATCCCATCCTATTCAATTCACTCTGCGCACTCTGTCTCTATGAGTGTGTGCGTGTGCATGTGTGTGTGTGTAATCCCACCAACTACCCAGATACTGAATAGTTTCAAGAGTTACTAATATTGTCTTTCCATGTAGGGATGTAAACAGTTCAACTTTTATAAGTCCCTTATGACTTCTCTTTGCTGTTTACCTTTTCATGCTTCTCTTCATTCTTGTGTTTGAAAGTCAAATGTTCTTTTTAGCTCTGGTCTTTTCATCAAGAATGCTTGAAAGTCCTCTATTTCATTGAAAGACCAATTTTTCCCCTGAAGTATTATACTCAGTTTTGCTGGCTAGGTGATTCTTGGTTTTAGTCCTAGTTCCTTTGACTTCTGGAATATCCAATTCCATTCCCTTCGATCCCTTAATGTAGAAGCTGCTAGATCTTGTGTTATCCTGATTGTATTTCCACAGTACTTGAATTGTTTCTTTCTAGCTGCTTGCAATATTTTCTCCTTGACCTGGGAATTCTGGAATTTGGCCACAATATTCCTAGGAGTTTCTCTTTTTGGATCTTTTTCAGGTGGTGATTGGTGGATTCTTTCAATATTTATTTTGCCCTCTGGTTCTAGAATATCAGGGCAGTTTTTCTTGATAATTTCATGAAAGATGATGTCTAGGCTCTTTTTTTGATCATGGCTTTCAGGTAGTCCCATAATTTTTAAATTGTCTCTCCTGGATCTATTTTCCAGGTCAGTTGTTTTTCCAATGAGATATTTCACATGATCTTCCATTTTTTCATTCTTTTGGTTTTGTTTTGTGATTTCTTGGTTTCTCATAAACTCATTAGCCTCCATCTGTTCCATTCTAATTTTGAAAGAACTATTTTCTTCAGTGAGCTTTTGAATCTCCTTTTCCATTTGGCTAATTCTGCTTTTGAAAGCATTCTTCTCCTCATTGGCTTCTTGAACCTCTTTTGTCAATTGAGTTAGCCTATTTTTCAGGGTGTTATTTTCTTCAGCATTTTTGGGGGTCTCCTTTAGCAGGGTGCTGATCTGTTGTTCATACTTTGCTTGCAAGTCTTTTATTGCTCTTCCCAGTTTTTCCTCCACCTCTCTAACATAATTTTGAAAATTTTTTGAGCTCTTTATGAGCTTTTCCCAAGTCTGATCCCATTGAGTGGGCTGGGATGTAGAAGCACTGACTTCCATGTCTTCCCCTGATGGTGAGCACCACTCTCCCTCATCAGAAGGGAGAGGAGGAGAAACCTGCTCACCAAGAAAGTAACCCTCTATAGTCTTGGTTTTTTTCCCTTTTCTGGGCATTTTCCCAGCCAGTGACTTGACCTCTGAATATTCTCCTCACACCCACCTCGCCTCCTGATCATCCCAGCCAGTGCTTAGGGTCTGAGACTCAAATGCTGCTTCCCAGCCTCAGGGCTTTGGGCAGGGGCAAGGCTGCTATTCAGTGTGAGATCAAGTTCAGCTGCCTGGGTCTGGGCAGGGCCGCCTCACAGGCTCAGTTCTCTCAGGGGGTTTATGCAGAGACCTTCAACAATGGATCCAGGCTCCTGCCTGCTTGGGGAGCCCCGGCCTGCTCCCCCCTCCGCTGGTGCCTCCCGAGGGGGCCTGAGTCATGGGGGCTCCCCACTCCCCTCTCAACCCACAGAAGAGACCCTCTCACCGACTCTTGTCACCTGTGGTTGGAGGGACCCGCGCAGCTGCTGGAGATTCTGTCCCTGAAGCCTGCTCGGATCTGCTCCCTGCTTGGATCTGCTCCTCTCGGCCTGGGCGGCCGCGGCAGGACTGTTCTCGGCTCCCAGTCCACTGCACGAAGTACCTTTTGCGAGATGTTTTCAGGCTCTCTGGAACAGAAATCTTATCTGCTCCGCTGTTATGTGGCTTCTCCTGCTCCCGAATTTATTGGCAGCTCTTTACTACAGATATTTCATGGGCTGTGGGAGCTAGCATATTTGTGTGTTTCTACTCTGCCATCTTGGCTCCACCCCCCTCTCATTTATGTCTTACCAGAAATTCTCCATCTGGTTTCTACCCAAAAAGCTGGGTAGCTTCCTTATATTCTTTTATGATGTGACATCCTCATATCATATCGTAAGTGGAAGACATAAGTTTTTAAGTGGAAAAGCATCTAGTCATTCCGGTCTGCTAACACACTGCATGTCTTGAATCATCAATCTACAATAGCTCTTTCCTCCAACTTTAATTACCCTGAAATCAGAGGGTATGACAGGGAGTACTTAGTTAAGCACGTATCCTTGCAAATCATTTAACCTCTGGTAACCTCAGTTTCCTACTCTGTAAAATGGGGATGATAATACCACCTATCTCCCAAGGTTGTAGTGAAGACAAAATAAATAAAAAGTTCTTTGCAAACTTGAGAATGCTATTAAAGTGCTGGATATTATTATCACTATTATTATCTTGTGTATTGGTTTTATGATTGCAATTCCAAACCATGCTTTTGTGTGGCATGGACAGAACATTCTCGCATAAGACAAGCATAGTCAGCTATACTGGTATACTGGGGAAAAGCAGCAATTCCCAAAGGAGGAGCAAGGAGTATATGTCCATCTTGAGGTAAGTAACATTTTTGAAAGACTATTACTTTCTCCTCGTCTTTTTTTACTTTCCTTTGGAAATACTATGTTCAGAGGCAAAAAATGGAGCAGAGTACAACTGATTAAGCAATGAGATCCTGTTACATTTAAAGTCATTTTTCCCCCTTTAGCATCTCAGTGGTGAAGATGAGAAGGCCAGGACCTGTGATCTGGACAGAATTGCACAGAGTTGACTCTTCTTAAGTCAGTGTTGTACAGTAGAAAGAGGAGAGGGCTAACACCTCACTACTGGAATCTGGGTTGAGAATAGAGAGACAGGGCTAGATGAGTTTGGTACAAACTACTATCATAATGCAGGAAATCTATTGCCAAGGAGAAAGTGAGGACTCCAAAGCCACAGATGCATCATTACCTTTCCATTATTTAATAATGTTTTCATGAATTACTAAGACAAATAAACAGACATCTACGGGCCAACTTTGCTGTAACAAGCTTACCCAAATATACAGTTCTTCATTGAACTCATACTTAAAGTCTTTTCAGATTGGTAGGACCTGCCAAATCTTGAGATCTGGAGCAGAGACTTGAGCTACTAGAATCATCTCCATTTTATGACAAAGCTTCAGAGTGGGATTTTGCAGAGGGATTATATAGGCTTACCATTAAAAGTAATTACCTGAACTATTAATACACATATTAAAGAGGTAAAACTATCATTTTTTTTATCTATTACACATTCATTCCTTTAAGGTCAGCTGCTTTATTTTTCTCTAAATTACTGATTCACATTGCTGGAGTGATTTTCTTCTATAAGGCTATGAGCTAATTAGCATTTTAAATGGTTTTTAAAGCTTTTTCAGGGAGCTCAGGCTTATTTATCTTACAGTTGATATGAATGTTAGGGGTTTTTGTTTTTTCTTTTCTGTTCTCCTCAGAACATTATGCAACTTGCAAAGGTATTCAACCATTGCTTCCTAGTGTGGATAGTACATAAGCCTTCAAGTACTTTATTTCCTACATATTGATTTTCTATTTGGAAGTATAAATTAGGATGGTCCTTTTAAAAAATAAAGTCTCTCAAAGTTTATCATAGAGCTACTAAATTATTTTGATCAATTTGATCAGTAAAAATAATAAAATGAGATGTAATAGGCATGACATAAGAAAAGATATTTTGAACAACAGATTTTTAAAAAAATTAATCACCAGCTGCCAATACGGGAATCCTTAAGATGTATTTTTCTTGAGTGTATTATGTGGTATATTAATCACAAGGTTATGATTCTACAACATGGCAATCCTCTGCTCAACAACTTTTAGTATTGCTAAGATAAAACACAAATTTTTCAAATCAAACCAAGCTAACAATCATTTACTATGGTCCTACTATGTGCCAGGCACTATGCTGAAGTTTAGAAATTCAAAGAAAGTAGAAACAATCCCCACCCTCATGGAACATACATTCTAATGTGGCAACCACATGAAAATAGCTATGCACAAACAAGATGTGAAAACATCCTAACTTGAAGGTATTCTCAGAGGGAAGGTGCTAGCATTGAAGACACCAGAAAGGGCTTTTTTTAGAAGGTGGGATCTTAAGCTGAGCCTGGAAGGAAACCATGAGGTGGAACTGAAGAGGGAGACTGTTGTAAACATGGAGGACAGCCACAAGTGAAAACCCATGGAGTTGGGGAGACAAGATGTCTTGCATGAGAAACAATAAGGAAATCAGCAACCTCCTTTTTCTTTTGTCTCTGTGTCTCTAGAGCCTGGTTAAACCACCATGAGCATAGCAGATGCTCAAGAAATATGTTTATTAGGTTGGGTAGAACTGAATTGGATCTAAATATTTATTCAATCTACATAGTTTTTTAGCCAAGGTATTTAGGAAAATCTGTCCAATTTGCTTTTTAAAAATATTAAAGTATTTACTTATATATTTACCATCTTTGAAGCTACAATTGTAATGCTATTGACTGCATTGGAGCTGTATTATATTTGATAAGATCCCAAAGCAATTCTTTGCACATGGTTTTTATGTCAGCATAAACAGAGACAAGTTAAGAGTTCAAATTGCTTTAACATCAGAAGCAGAGATAATACTGAGGCTGAGCTAGTTTGGGATTTTTCTGATGTAAAAGTGTAAGGACTTCAATGGCCTCTCTACCCTACTAAACAAAAAAGCCCCCAAAAAGTTCAAATCCCCTGAATCACTATGTAAAAATAAGTCCAACAATAATATCCAAAAGCCCCTTCCATATAGACAAGTAATCTGAATATCAACCAGTTGTCAATCCTTCAAAATATCCCCCTCCATATCCTAACACTGGCATGAATCAACACCAGTCAACAGTTTTATACTTCTAACTACCTCACCCTAATCCTGGGTCCTACTCAAGTCAGATAAAAACTATAAAAACCCACTATTCTTTACTAGTTTTGGTGCCCAATTTCTTTAAGACCCCACTAGACTAGTTTCCATCCTCCGTGACTACCTTTTTTTTATTGTAAATCTATCTCCTCAGTAAAGACTGGTTATTATACATTTTCTGTTGTGTGCTCTTTGTGTGTTTCTTTGTGCCGAATTTTGGGATTTGAACCTCAATAAACTTATAAGACACAAGGCATAATTTCTGCATTTTTTAAGAAAGTTAGCACAGTATCAGAAGAGATATCAATGGTTATTTGGTCCTACTCATTCCTAAATATTTCCTGTATAGCCTCTTTGACAAGCAGGTGCCCTTACAGTCTAACTTGAGAGACAAGGAAAGAACTACAGAGATCAGCTAGTTCAATCTACAAAAACAAGACTCTTTGGAGTCTTCAATAAATTTTTAGGGTGTAAAGGGGTCCTATAAATCTCTAGAGATGGTGTTAATCTAAAATGATATGGGAGTTTCCCTACCTGGGAGTTCCCTGTACCAACAAAACCACCAGTCTAGTTACTATCTCAGGATTCATCCCAATGTTTTACTCTCTTGAGATGTTTTGGGATCTAAATCCCATAATATATGAGCTTATCATGCTTCATGTAGGAGGCAGCATGGGACTATGCACAGAATGCCACTCTTGAAGTCAGGAACACACTTTCTAATCCTACCTCTAACATATATACACACATACATATGCATACATTCACATATGTGTATGTGTATGTATATACACATACCTAAATATACATAAACATATACATACATGAATGTGTGTATGTGTCAGCCATGGGCAAAGTCAGTTAACTTCTTGGTTCCCTCAGGCAATTTCCTAAAACTAGAAATTTCTGGCAAGTCTATCTATGAAGGAAGCTTCACATGCTGAAAGTTCCCCATACCAAATAAATTACATCTGAAGCAAATACATATGTTAAACATGATCACTTCTGTTACAGATACTTAGATATAAAACATGATATACATAGAGAATAGATGACTTCCTCAATTTCTCAAACATTTTTTCAGTGTGGAGTTATTATGCATTGTGTGTGTTGGGCTAGTAGATATATCAATATGCTAACATATTTACAATCCTACAGTCTATTCCCAAGACAATATAGTAAAAGTAACAATATTCTACATCACAGATCTTTGCCCTTAGAAACTCAGTGAGAGCCTACAGACCACAGTCTTTTAATAACACTATGGAATATAACAAGAATATGGTTACCACCTAGACATTCAGAAAAGTATGCCTGAAATATTCTCCATATGCTAGTCAAACCAGTGGAGACAGACAACAGTCTCAGTTTCTGATGTCATGGATGAAATCCTGTCATTTCTTTCATCTCTAAATATACATGTTTTAAAATGCATACATACATATATGTGTGTGTATACATACATACACATACACATATACATTCATATACATGCATATGGACATATATACATGTGCATGTGTGTGTGTGCATGTGCCCGCACTAAAGATTATTGAATGTCCACAAATGTGCCTGGAAATGTGGAGCATTAGGATTAACACGGTTTAAGTTTAACTGGCATACAAAGGACCTTGGCAGCAGGGTGTACATAATATTTGCTAAGTTTAAATCAAATAAGATTATGTAACATTTAAAGGGTTTAAGTCAAACAGGAGTGCATAGGACCTCAGGGCCAGGGTTTGGTTTTTTTGTTGTGTGAGCGTGAATGTGTGGGTTTAGATGTGTGTGTGTGTGTGTGTGTGTGTGTGTGTGTGTGTGTGTGTGTCAGAGAGAGAGAGAGAGAGAGAGAGAGAGAGGGAGAGGGAGAGGGAGAGGGAGAGAGGGAGAGAGGGAGAGAGAGAGAGAGAGAGAGAGAGAGAGAGAGAGAGAGAGACAAAGAGAGAGAGAGAGAGAGAGACAAAGAGAGAGAGAGAGAGGAAGAGAGAGAGACAAAGAAAGAGAGAGAAAGACGGGGGGGGAGCGAGAGAGGGAGAGAGAGAATGAGACAGACAGAGACACAAAGAAAGAGAGGAAGAGACAGAGATAGAGACAGAGATTCAGAGTCAGTCTTGAGACAGAGACAGAGAAACAGAGAGAACATAGAAAGGGACAGAAAATGTGGCCTTTCCCAAAATAAAATGGGTATATTTTCTTATGTCCATAGAATCTGAATCCTTTAGTTTGCAAGTACAATCTATTGGTTTAAAAAAAAAACACAGATGCCCTAAAAGACACCAGAAACTGTGATTTTAAAAAAAAATTCTCTCCTATAATTTAATTTGAAAATAAGGATTTTTTTAAAAATATGGAATCAGTAATAAGAATAATCACTTCTATTTCACTAGCCTGAGTGCCAAGTTTCCTCCCACAATAAAATCTGAATTACAAACCTTTAAAAATAGGGATTTCTAATGGAGACAGTGACCCAGCAAATGGCACCATTATAATTTGATAAAAATTGACTTAGCCAAGTCTATCATTTTAAATCAAGGAGAAGGATTGAGGGGTTTTTTTTTTGGGGGGGGGAACATTTAGTTAGAAGTGATTTATTAAGACCACCATTAAAGCCTAGAAGACTAAATATAGCTCTGACTTGTTATTCAACTTGTGTTCTCGTAAAAGTGTTAGCGATAAATTCCTGACACATGTCCTACAAGCACAAACCCAGATCTCTACTGGGGGAAGTATTAAGGCTATATAGAAACCCGATGGATACTTATCAGTCCTCTGACCCTTTTACAGCCGTTTGGGGTATTCTTAAGGTGACTTCTTTCTAGCTGAAGCCTCAGCAACCACAGAGATAATTCCAGGCCTATCTCATCTACAACATCTTCCCCCTTTGGGGGAAAATTGACTAATTTAAGACTTCATGCTCAGGGCTGGGGCTCTCTGTAGAACTATTGTAGAAATGTTTCTAAACTGCACTGTCTTCCAATGGACCAAACTCCTTAAGGTTTTTCAAAGGTCCTCAGTTATCTTAGCTAAAAATGGAGCCCAATGAAGCAATCTTAAAGCAGCCTTGCTATAGTATCACAGTTGTGTGGGGGAGTTGTTAAAAAGTCTTCTAATGCTTCCTTGGGGCCTTAATTCTTCATATGTTGTAGGCTACTTAGATCAGTTGGTTACATCTTCTGAAAGGCCAAGGTCACAAATTTGCATAGAAAAAACAACAGACTGTCACCTAACCCATCTATGCTTTGGGTCAGAAAGAAAGACCAGGAGATGCCTCCGTGCAACCCATAACAACTACGGAAATAAAGAAACAAGCAAAAGATCTTGGGACATTTCCAATTAACGGCCAATTGTATCATTCTCATCTGGTTGGTTTTCTTCATATTTTTTCATCCTCTGCTCTGCTTTTAGATTCATAGGATCTTAGTTCAAATCTGTCTCTGACACAACTGTTGTGACCTTAGGAATGTCACATCTTTAAGTCTCATCTTTTTTCATATTTCAGGCAGCTAGGTGGCACAGTGGATAGTGTAATGAACTTGGTTGGATTCAGGAAGTTCTGAGTTCAAATTTGGCCTCAGATGCTTACTAGCTCTGTGACCATGGGCAAGTCACTTCAGCTCTATCTGCTTGTTTCCCCATCTATAAAATGGGAATAACAAAGCACTTCCTTTTCAAGGTTTTTTGGGCATCAAATGAGATAATATTTGTAAAATGTTTTGCAAACCTTTAAGTTCTAAGTAAATGCTAACTAGTATTGTTGCATGTACAAAAAGCAGGTTGAAGCAGATGCTCTCTAAGGGCCCTTCTGGCTCCAAATCCAGAATCCTTGAGTATGCGTTATTTGGTCAAGTTCCCTTTAACTCACATTCATGTGTACTACAGCTTTAATTTCTTTTTGCATCCAAAGGCTAAACCTGCAAAAATATTTGGAATGCAAGGTCTAAAAACTATCTCTAAAGGAGCTAAAATTATATATAACCTAAGGGAAAAAAAACAAACAAACAAGAAAGGCTAAAAAGCATCACAAAGAGAGAGGCTTTCCAAAGGGGGAAATAAAGACTTTAACAGTGGAAGTCCCTTTATCAGCATCCTAACAAATAACACCTCCTGTGCCTTAAATATTTAATGTGAAATCTGTGGATTTATATCGCTTACAGAATGCCAGGGGCTTATTATCTTTACAGTTGGCATGACAGGAATATTCATATCATTCACTTCCACTGTCTAAGACAACAGGAATTCCTCCAGGTGCTAATGGCAGATAACTTGCGCTGGGCTTCAATAATCTACTAATTATAGAACCCCTCAGGTAGAACAATGTCATTAATCTGATTAAATTATTTATATTGCTGGAAAGCTAAATCTTATTAGGTCATTGGTATTTGATTTGATTTCCTGGTCTGGGTATGCAAAGAGAAGAAACCAGGCACTCCACTGTACTTTTATCAGCTACTACGAAAACTGCAAAAGAAATCGTGATATCAGCCATTGTACTGACTGCCCTTCCATGCCTAGAATGCATTCCCTCCTCACTTCCATCTCTTAGAATTCCAAGCTTCTTTTCAAAGCATAGCTCAGGTGCCATCCCTAAAACAAGACATTTCCTGATTCTGAACCAATCCCACAGCTCAAGTTTCTCTCTCTCTCTCTCTCTCTCTCTCTCTCTCTCTCTCTCTCTCTCTCTCTCTCTCTCTCTCTCTCTCTCTCTCTCTGCCTGTATGTATCTCTGATTCTCTTTCTGCGTGTGTGTGTGTAATCTCTTTCTATGTCTGACTCTGTTATACATTTCTTACATGCATTGTACATACTGTACTTCCTTGTATATATCCTATTCTTCCAATAGAATGTAAGCTTCCTAATAACAGGGTCTAATTGATGTTTTATTAAATTGATATTTATTTTATAGACTAGTGCCTAGTCTAGTGCCTAGTCCAGTACCTGGCACAATAGAAGATGCTTAATAAACGCTGATCGGATTGGACCAATGAATATTGCATGCACTGCAGGCAATGCCACTGCTCAGAGACAATGATCTGCCCTTACTGCTCGCCACTGCCCACTTTCCTGGGGCACCCTGAAGCTGCTTCAGATTTGCCAGTCCCTTTTTAGAGCAGTGACTATATTTCAGCTGAGTGCTTGTTACTGCTACAGCAAGCAGCAGGACCAAGAAATGCTGATAAGATTAAAGGTCCATCAAAGCCATTTACTGTTAGAGGTACTGTCTAAATTAAAGTGAGGAGGTTTCATTTCTGCTGAACAGATCACTGACAAGATTTCTGCCTGTGCATATAGCAAAACTCCCCATGCCAAATGTGCATTTAATAGCCTAACAATTACACTGTACAGACGTCCTTTTTTCAGGCTGTTAGCAACATCCTGGTCCATTTCCATATCAGTGCTAGTCTAATAGACGTTTAGTTAGAGGTTAAGGAAAGCTTAGAGATTAGATTAAATCCAATGGCATTTAAGCACTACTTTATATGGCTCCTCATTTACAAAGTGTTTTACTGACTGTAATTAAACTAGGTGATTGCTATTTCCCATATTGCTCTCATTTTTTTTTTACAGAATGAATGACTCCTAAATTCTGCAATTCAGTTTAATTCTTTTTTTCTTATCAGAAATCAAACCACAAAAGAGACATGGTGAGAGAAGAATGGGGTTATTTTTAAAATTTTTGTATTATAATAATCAATGTGACCTGATGGTTTAACTTTATTGGCTCTTTTTTGATATCATAGATCATAGATTTAGAGCTGGAAAGAATCTTGGAGACTATCTAGTCTAATCCTCTCATTTTAAAGATGAGGAAACTGAGGTCACCCAAAAACTAAACGACTTGCCTAAGGATACACACACATGATAAGTGACCCAGGTTTATTTATGAATCACTGGTTAATTTCTCTCTTCTCATTCATCTTCCTTCCAATGATATAAGGATTTTAGAGCTAGATGCTCGACCCTTCATTTTACAGATGATGAAGTTAAGGTCTGGGTAGATCTGACAACCACTGAGGGTGGGTTTATAATGAGATTTAATAGATGTGTAAGGGTAACTAGGTGATACAGTTAATAGATAGACTGGACCTTGAGCCAGGAAGGTTAAATCAAATCCTGTTATGTGGATCTAGATTGGAGCAGACCTTACGAATTTGCTCTGATATAGACTCTGGATCAAGAGGAAGAACCCAAATCTTGATCATTCTGACCTGCAGAACTCTATGACCTACCTCAAGAAAGATTCTAAGAAAGAAGGGAGAAAAAAAGGGGGGGGGGGAAGTTGCATGATAACTTTATTACATATGTATATGCTATAAATATTATATATAGCAAGCTATACATAAAAGATTTGCAGCTTCATGTACAGTCATCTTTTTTTTCTATTCTACTATGTTATGGAAATGCTTGTTTTATTTCTTATGTTCAAAATAAAATAAATATATATATTTTTAAAGTCATTGGGTATAATCCTTGTGTCTGTATGATTTTCATCTACCTAAACAAGTTTGGAGAGGCATGTCACCAGAGAGTTAGTCACCAGGTAGTAGTCATAAACAGTCTTGAAGACCGAGGAGGGAAGATAAGAAAAATATGACAATTTTGTGATTTGGTGGAGGAATACCTGCTTGTTCTATTTTATTATCATCAGCTAAGTCACAGAGAATGAACACTTACATAAAACAAAGCTGAAACTGTGTGGGATAGATTTAAAAATCATGGCTAAATTCCAGCTGGAAGACTCATTACAATATAGCCCACTTACCAAGATTAGCATTCTGGGTTCAGCTAGATATAATATTCTTCTTTCTTTCTGAGCAAAAGGACTAGATAAATATTTCTGCATAATTTAAACCACTGTCAAACTAAATTCGATATCAGAACAGGGAAGGGCTGGGTAAGATCTTGGATGATACATATCTAGAAATGGGTAAAATTATGTTTATGTATCCAATCAAAAGTAATCATCAAGCTGTTAATGGAGTAGAAACTGAAAAGGGAATAACACATTGCTAAGTATATGCCAGCAACGTATATGTGTATGTGTGTACATATGTAAATATAAGCATATGAGAGCATTACTAATAATAGCTAATAATAATAATAGTTAGCATTTATATAGTTCTCTAAAATTTGCAATGCACTTTGCAGATATTACCTCATCTGATCTTCACAACAACTCTGAAAGGCAAGTGTTTAGACTATTCCCACTATAGGCAAGGAAACTGAGGAAGAGAGAGGTTAAGTGACAGAGCCAGAATAAGTAACATGTGGCAGACTGATAACACCCATTAAAAGTCTTTCCATTGTCCTTTAGGTCAAATATGTGATTGAGTTGACAATTACGGTTATCCTGAGATCACTAGATTCTTCCCAGGATCACATAGCTTGTAAGAGTCTGAGGTCAAATTTGAACTCAGCGCTTCCTGACTCCAGGTTGAATGCTCTATTCAGTAAACCACCTAGTTGCTACTAAATCAATATAGGAAAGAGACATTTAAAATTTGGTTTTAGTACATCAATGGATCTGTGATATCATTGATATGTATGTTTGTTAAGATCATAGAGCTAGATGAGATTGTAGAGACCATCAAGTCCAACCCTCTCATTTAACAGATTAAGTGATTTGCCCAAAGTTATCCAGCCAGCAAGAGTCAGAAGTATAGTTTGAACCCAGGTTTTCTGGAGTCCAAGTCTACTCCTTTTTCCACTATACCACATTTTCCCCCTGTATTGACCCAGATAACAACCCATCCATACCAACTCCTATATTGTTATCCCCCAATTGATAAAGGGTCAAAGAATATGAACAGTCAATTTTCCAACGAAAAAAATCAAAACAATTTTTGCCATATGATAAAATGCTCTGAATCATTATTGGTTAGAGAAATGCAAATTAAAACAACCTTGAGATATCATTTTATACCCATCACATTGGCTAAAATGATTGAAGGGAAAAATGACAAACAGTGGAGAGAATGTAGAAAAATTGGGACACTAATTCATCGTTGGTAGAATTGTGAAGTGACCCAATGATCCAGTCTGGAATTACGCCCAAAGAGTTATTCAACTGCCTATACCCTTTGACCCAGCAACACCACTATTAGGTCTATTTCCAAAAATGATTAGAGGAAAAGGAAAAGAACCTATATGTCCTAAAATATTTATAGCAGCTCTCTTTGTGGTAGCAAAGAACTGGAAATTGTGGGGATACCTGTCAATTAGAGAATGACCGAACAAGTTGGGTGTATGCTTGTGATGAAATACTACTGTGCTATAATAAATGAAGAGTTTAATGATCTTAGAAAAACATGGGAAGACTTGCATAAATAATGAAGAGAAAATAAGAAGAACTGAGAGAACGTTGTATACAATAACAGCAATATTGTTTTAAGAACAACTTTGAGTGAATAAATCATTTTGACTCTCCATAAATACTTCTTAAAGATTCTACTCAGCCTACAGGGGTCTTCCTCTGTTTCTTTTCATATTTAATCATTACCACAGGAACATTCAAGCTGTACATGTATTATCCTTCATTCATTACGTGACTATCCCTCCTCCTTTTCTGGTCATGTCTGTCTTTGATAATATATTCTATATATCTTCTCATACAGAGCAAACATGAGTAACATATAGCAGACTGATAACACCCATCATAAGTCTTCCTATTGTTCTTTGGGTCAACTATGTGATTGAGTTAATAATTATGATCATACTGAGCTCATTTAAGTTCTTCCATTCTCAACCATATAGTATGAAGGGGGAAACAGTGGTGTTTCTAAATTAAGCTTTTTATTTTGGAAGTAGCTGCAGAAAGAGAAACAAAAAGGGATTTGAATTGAAAAGAATTTATCAAATGCAATATAGTGCTTTCTCCTGCTCCTTTCAACTTCTGGATCCAGCTCATTGTCCATCTATAGGACCTGTCCAAGACACAGATCAACTGACTCGAAGGGCTGCCTGTATAGCTGCTTCTCTAAATCTGAGCAACATTTTTCCTTCGCCCTCTTGATTTTTAACCTTTGTAGAGGACAGGCCAAGGTTATTTGGTTGACTGTGGACCTCACTGAAAGTTCCCCTCATGTTCTAGGACTTGATACAATCAGCACAATGTCTTCTACAAACTAGAGAACCTCTCTAGAAATAGGAAATCCTTCTTCTCAGTTGCTAGTGGTCTTTCCTGCCTCAATTTACCCTGTATTGATTTATTTTTTGGATGAGTCATACCTGCCCCCTTCAATGGAATATAAATTCCAGAGGAGGAAGAGAGGGTTGGTTAGGGACTCTTCTGGTTTTGTCTTTGCATTCCCCAGTACCTAGCATAGTGCCTGGCACATAAGAAGGTCTCTTGCATTGGATTTGGACTTTGCATGGGACATGATCCATGATATTGGCAAACACCTTTGTCGCACATATGTCTCCCTGTTTGATATCTCACTTGTTATTGATATTTTACCATCATTGAACAAAATTATCTTCATAGTTGCATCTGTGACAGAATCTGCCTACTACCTCTAGTCAAACTAATTTTAAAAAGTTACTAAGCATAATGGCTGCTCAGCCCCACCGCCTTGGAAGAAAAATATAATGCCTATCCACATCGTGCCCAAAGAAGTCAGTTTGGAAGGAGAAGAGTGTCAACTCTATTAAGTAAGCATAAATTCATCTCTCTCCTGAGAGTCCCCAGTATTGAATCCTGCCTGATGTATGATAGGAAGATGTCTTCTCAATTCCATGATTCTTTGGAAAACATTCCTATAATGGTGTGAGTTAGGTGAGAAAGTATCAGGTCATTCTACCATCCTGTTTTTATTCCAACACTTATTAAGAACCAAGTGTCAGACAGTATAGTACCAAGCATGGGAGGAGCTGAGGGTAAGGTATCAGTTATTACCTACAACATTATCAAGGAAAATGGGGGAATTTCACAATACTTTTCCCATTGGTAGGTTGATATCAGTCATCATGCCCCCATATAGGGGGAGTGGAGGAGACTCCCTAACATCTATGTTCCTGGCCTTAGTTACCCATTTCCATTTTTGTATCTTCTTGGATTTTCTAGGAGATCGAAGGAAGCATTAAGAGAGCATGAATCAGTCAAATAACTGCCCAACTCTTAGTTAATGTCATGCCTAAACTACTATGCAGAGCAAAGTCCACATAAGCACATTTAACAGCAAATATTAAATGCACAAAATATAAAGTACTCAGAGATTAGAAGAATCTGTAAGAAAATATCCTTCTCTGCTACTCTGCTTATCATTCTAAGCCTGGAGGATATTTGTTATCTCCAAGTAGAAACCAGAAGTATTTTCCCATTGAAATGTCTTGCGCTTATTTAAGTTTCCAAGAATTCTTCACTGGTCTCTGAGAAACACCCTTCTAGTAAGTTTCAGCTTCTGAGGAGCTAACCCAGGTTTCTATCTCCCTGAGCAGATTTTCTGGAGTCATAGCAGACTAATGGCACAGACTACCTTTTCCATGAAATAGCACTGTCAGACTTAGGCGCCAAGGAAATGACAATATATAGACAAGAGATGCACCAGGGTTTTATCACCAAACATCCACAGTTGACAACTACAGTAAATAAGCAAAATGTCGCAAGACAATACTTCCATACACAGGTCAGATCACTAGGAAATTCTTCATCCCAACAATAAGTTATTGAAGCAGACAATAGTCCCATTTCTACGAGCTGAGATTATTATTATCTATTACAAAAACATATTTACATGTACTTCTTTTACTTGTAGCTTGTCTGTGATGTTCCTAAAGATGCCTCAAAAGATAATGGAATCAAGATCCTTTAAATAATTTTTATTAAAGATTTTCTATTTCTAATTGTTTTCTGCCTTGATTTTACAAAATGATAGATACTGAATAGCTACCAAGTGTTATAGTTCTTTATCTTGAAGAATTACTGCTATGTCACAGGAAATATAGAATGATATAGTGCTTCCGCTACTACCTACTTTGAATTAAAAACAATAGCCCAGAAGAAATACAGAAATACCTACATGCTACCTATGTCTAGCATGAAGCACTCCAGTTGGGAATCTCACCCCACCCAGTTTCTTCTTTGTTATTTTCATGACAAAAACCTTTGTTCCTGGGGAGTCTCACCTGAAATCACAACCCCATGCTGGGGGAAGGCATCATTATATTAACACAGTTCCATCTTTATATAGTGTTATAAAAAGGATAATGTATATCATTAGAAAGTCTCAACAATTAATCCTTGTCCACTACACTAACAACAGAACATCAGAATCACAGAATTCTAGATTTTGTCTCCTATGAACTTCTGGTACCTCAACTGATATTCTTAATACCCTGAAGCACTCTAGTTTAGCAGAAATAAGCAAGTTCTCTTTCCACCCATCCACCTCTATTTTCTTTCATTTTATCTTAAAGTTCCTTAAATTAGATTTGCAAGACTCCCTGCAAGTGCACTGTTACCAAGTCTCCTTCGGTGGACTCCATCCCTGCCCTGAAGTCTGCCATTTTATTATTTAGATCCATGATTTAGAAATATGAATGTCATTCTCAAAGGCCATCCTCTTTTTCACTTCCTCATTTGCTTTTTTCTCCTTCATCGCTTCCCTTTGAGAGACTGCTTTCAGTTAGGTGTGGAGTGAGGTGGAGGGGAATGGGATAGAAAGTAGAGTTCATTCATAAAGGTGTTTATGGAGAAACATATAGATAAAATTCCATAAACAAAACTGGCCTGATATTGATGAAATTTCATAGGAATTTAAGTTGGAGTATTTTCATTTCTCTATGAACATATGCTATACAGAGAGAAAATAAACATTAAAAACTCAGTGGACTCAATAAACTGAACTGAGTTACTTTTTTCATAGTTTCAAGGTGACAGTGAGAAAAGGTACTTCAAAAATGCATATGCTCACTGGGTCCCCAGAGTACTATGTTGTATTCCACAAACACAGGTTTTGTCTTTGAACGAGAGACTTGGGCGATCCCTGTTTTTCCTCAATAAATCTCTTGAATGTAAACAGTTTTTTTTTTAGTTTATTGGAGCAGTAGTTAATTGTTGAAATTTCATGAGTATGTATATCATCCTTGACCAGATTCATGAAATTTTGTGTTTGTTATCATGCGTGAAACTGATAGTATGCCTTAGAAACTAGAAACATTGATAAGACTGGTTAGTTGCTTTGTAACCTTGGAGATAAAATATGATTGGACTAACACTGCTGTACATCTTAAGGAACACAAACTTCCAAGGTCCCTCTAAAATAGCCACAGGGTTTAATAATGGCATACAAATAACCCAGGAAGAACACTTTCACACAGTAGAAGATACAAGAAGACATGTTCTTCTGTCTCATTGCCACCCTTGGGCTGAAGTCTTGTTCTGGTTCTAAGAAATAAATCTACACACAAAATTGCAACACGGAAAATTAGCCCTGTCTGGAAATTCAGACTGATTGGAGTGGCTTGGAGGTGTTAGAGTCTGCATGATGCTTAAAGCAATAATATAGATCAAGTGCTTTGCAAAACTTTGAAAAGTATTATATAAATGTTAGTTGTTACTTTGAATGTTAAACTCATAGCTGTGTGCAAGACAGATTGGCTTATAGGTGAGTAATGTAAGAGACTACCACAGTGGAGAAACAGATCTCAGAGTCCATCTGGTCAAATCTCATTTTACAGACAAGGAAACTGAAGGCCTGAGAAGTTGTCACTGTTTCACAGATAAAACACAGGAGGCACTAGAGTTTTTGGTCTCCAAACTCTACTAGGTTCGCTCTTGATCTAGTCAGACAGGCAGACACCTTTGGAGGGGTTAATAATAAGCTTTATTCTGGTATAGTCTTCTCAGAAATGTTTGCTGATAATGGGAGAACCAGCTCCTACAGCATTCCCTAATCACCCTTCTCACAGGGGCTGGAGAGAAGAGGGAGGAACTACCCCTATGTCTTGATGGGGTCAATCAAGACAGGCACGGCATGTGTACTCTTCTAAATCCCCTCCAACCTCAATAGGAGCCCAGTTGAGGCACACAAGGATTCCCCTATGGGTTCCCTGTGGTTTCCCCCCTCACTGACCAGTGCCCACTTATTTTATAGGGCAACAGACAAAGAAGGAATCTTGCCAATGTTAAACTCACAGGTTAACTTTAACAATATTGTCAATCTGCACAAGTGTAGTAAATATCAATTATGGCACTCCCATATTTCATGGCGCAGTCTCAGTAGGACTGATTATTACTATGATTCTAGGAATTATTATCTGAAATCCTTGGGGCTATTCTGGAAGTTATTACCTGGAAACTAGATATTGCCATGGCCATGGATCCTGAGAAACTGAACTCTAAAAGGATAACAAAATCCTACTTACATACAGTCACCTGCCCTAAATCACAAAGACAGCAAGTCTTGAAGCCAAGGATATTTTTGTCTTTACATACCCAGCACTTAACAAAGCACGTTCTGAAAAGTAGACATTGTTATTTGAGCTGGATCGGATCAAGAGGACTACCTCGCCTCTTTTTAGTGAGTAAGTCATTGAAGACTTCCTATAATATTTTCCCTTCACGGCTTTTCCCTATTCTGTGGAGCAATTCTGCAGGTCATCTCTCACTTGATTCCTCTGTAATGTTTTAGAAATACGTTTTACTATAAACCAAGGGGGTCTTAGACTGCTGATCTCTCTGCTTGAAAGGAGATTGGGTATTTGCTGATTGAGATTTATGCCCTTTGGGTGTGATCATTATTTAAACTTCTCATGAAATGGTGATTCAAGAGTCAAAGACCTTACTTTTTTACTTTGGGTCTGCTTTGGAGATAATTTCATATCATGCATAGCTGATTTAGAAAGTGATTTCCTTTGTCAGAAGCCAGGAACTTTTTTCTGAGCTAATTTCCAATATTTTGCTAAGTTGATTCATCCTTATGGCTAGTACCTTCTAGACTTTTTCTTAAAGATGGTCTGAAACTTGATTCTCAGCACCTTTTGTCCTCTTTTTCAATACCTATGAACTCAATTCAAAAAAATGTTTATTGAGCATTTACTGTGTGTAAGGTACATGTATTGGGGGAGATAAGGAAGTGAAATAAGAAATAATATCTGTCCATAAGGACTGAAAATTGAATAAGGCATAGACACAGTTAAATATAATCCAAAAAAGATACCATAAGGGCAAAGGAGTCTGGTGTGTTAAAAATTCAAAGAGGGAGGCCTAAATGTGGTTGGAAAGAGCATTGAAGCTAGAATGAAGGTGCCCGCATTCAAAACTCAACTGCCACTTACTGTGTGACTTTTGGCAGGTAAAAGTCTTCTAAATCACCATTTCCTCATCTCTAAAATTAAGGAAGTTCAATATTGATTGCCAGAAATCAGACAATGAAGTATATCTTATCCTCTTAGAAATTAAAATACATTTCATTCTATATGTGGGTGGGGGTAGACCTAGAGAGATAGAATGTTGTGTGCATTGTCAGATATGCTTACTAAATGGGTTGGTTTTTAAGCAATTTTTTTTCTGTTATAAAGATGGATTCTTTTTTAAAAAATGAGTCAATCTATCCAGAAATATGTGTGAAGTAAAAACAAAGCATTACTACAATTTATCTTTTAAACTTTTAAGAGACTGTGATGAAATAATCTCTGAATATTTGATCCGATGATCTAATTCTTTGGTATCTCATTTCTCATCAATAACTTCCTGGCAAAATGTTCAGCTTCCAAAGGAATGACTTTGTTGTGGAAATGTAGATTGTGTAAATTCATATGTATATTTTCCCAAGATTCTATTTAACCATAGTCAGAGAATATCATGTTGCATTTGTGCTACTTACTTATTTTTTAATTTTTTTTCCTTCCCTCCCTTCCAACCTGTCATTAGAGAAGGTCAACATTTGACACAGATATATATGTGAAAGTATATAAGACATAGTTCCATATTTGTTCTTTCCCTAGATGTAGACAACATCTTCCTTCATAGATCCTTTGTAGTTGATCTGAATAATCATAAACTCAGAATTGTTTAGTCATTCATATTTACTCTTCAAACAATATTGTTGTCACTTTATACAATGTTCTCTTGGTTGTGTTTGTTTCACTCTTATTTTATGCAAATCTTTCCATGTTTTCCTAAAATTCACCTGTTCATCATGTCTTACCACACATTAGGTTTTAGGATATGTTCAGAAAAGACTGGTACCACTGGTAAAAGGGCTGCTCAGAGCTTGGTTAAACCTCAGACACCAAGGTTATCCATTGCATCTTGAACCACCACCTTAACTCTTAACATTGTCTTGCCACTGGACTGTGATGACTCTTGAAGAGTCAGTGAGGCCAACAACTTCATGCAACTCTGCCTAACTTAATCCAATTTATGCACAAATCAAAAGACATCCCCCATTTTGTCATTTTTACCTATCTCAAAGTCCCTGATCACCTTGGGAAACAGACCTAATATCGGTATTGTTGGTCCAAAGTGTATGCATAGTTTTATAACTTCTTGGGCATAACTCCAGATTGTTCTCCAAAATGGTTAGATTAGTTCACAGTTCCATCAACAATGTGTTTAGTCCCATTTCTTTCACACTCACACACCCTCCAGCATTTGTCACTTTTCCCTTCTGAAATTTTGGACAATCTGATAGGTGTGAAGTGATATCACAAAGTTGTTTTAATTTGCATGTATCTAATCAATAATGATTTAGAGCATTTTTTCATGTGATTATATATAGCTTTGATTTCTTTCTCCAAAAACTGACTATTCATTCTTTCAAACATTTAACAATTGGAAAATGTCTTAAATTCTTACAAATTTAACAAAATTCTCTATATATTTGACATATGAGGTCTTTATCTGAGATACTGTCCATAATTTCTTTTTTGCAATTTTCTGCTTTCCTTATAATCTTGGCTATATAAATTTTATTTGCATGAAACCTTTCTTAATTAAATGTAACCAAAATTATCCATTTTGTATCTCACAATGTTCTCTGTCCTATTTATTCATAAATTCTCCTATCCATAAATCTGATAGATAATATGTTCCATGTTCTAATTTACTTATTATATATTCCTTTATGTCTAGATCATATATCTATTTTGACTTTATCTTAGTAAATGGTATAAGATATTGGACTATACCTAGTTTTTGGCAGACTATTTCCCAGTTTTCCCAAGAATTTTTACCAATTAATTCTTATCCCAAAAGCTTAAATCTTTACATTTATCATACACAAAGTTACATGTCATTTACTACTGCATATTATAAATGTACTCTATTTCACTGATCCACCATTCTATTTCTTTACCAGTACCAGCTAGTGTTGATAATTACTGCCTTAAAATCCAGTTTAAAATCTAGCACTTCTAGACCTCCTTCCGTTACATTTTTTTCATTAATTCCTTCGATATTCTTGACCTTTTGTTCTTCCAATTGAGTTTTGCTATTATTTTTTCTAACTCAATAAAACAAGTTTTTGGTAATTTAATTGTGATGGCACTGAATAAGTAATCTAATTTAGGTAGATTTATCATTAAATTGACCATGAAATTTATCATTAAATTGACTCATGGACAATTAATATTTCTCCAATTATTAAACCTGACATTATTTGTATAAAAAGTATTTTATAATTATCTTCATATAGATCCTGAGTTTGTCCTGACAGGCATATGCCCAGGTAATTTATATTGTCTACTATGATTTTAAGTTAACTATCTCTCACATCTCTTCTGTCAGGGCTTCTTTGGTGATATCTAGAAATTATGATTTTTTTTGTGGGCTGATTTTATAACCAGCCACTTTGCTAAAAATTATTGTTTCAACTATATATTTTTTTTAGTCTCTAGGATTTTCCAATATACCCAGATAGTATCTGCAAAAAGAAATAGTTTTACTACCTCATTGCACATTCAGATTCTTTCCATTTCTTTTTTTCACTTATTCCTACTGTTAGCATTTCCAGTACAATATTGAATAATAGTAGTGATAATGGTCATCCTTGTTTTATTCCTGATCCCATTGGGAAGGCTTCTAGCTCATTCCCATTACAGATAATGCTTGCTAATAATATTAGATAGATGTTTCTTGTCACTTTAAGGAAAAATCCATTTATACCTATGCTTTCAAGTGTTTTAATAGAAATGATTATTGTATTTAGTCAATACTTTTTTTCTGCATCTATTTATATAATGGTGTGATTTTTGCTGCTTTTTTTATTGATATATTATATCTGTAATTTTCCTTATGTTTAACCAGCCCTGCATTCCTGGTATAAATCTCGTAATGTATAATCTTTGTGATGTATTGCTGTAGTTTTCTATCTAGCATTTTATTTAGAATTTTTACGTCAATATTCATTAATAAAATTATCTATTATTTTCTTTCTGTTTTTGCACTTCCTGGCTTAGGCATCTGTATAATATTTGCTTCATGAAAAGAGTATGGTAGAATTCCCTCCTTGCCTATTATTCCAAATAATTTATTCAATATAGGAAAATTATTTGATCTTTCAATGTTTGGTAGAATTCACTTATAAATCAATTTGATCAAGATACTTTTTTTCTTAGGAAGCTCATTTATGGGTTGTTCAATTTACTATAATAAAATAGATTTATTTAGATACTTCATTTCCCCTTCTGTTAATCTGGAGTTTATATTTTTTGCAAGTATTCTCCCATTTCACTTAAATTGCTAAATTT
This sequence comes from Notamacropus eugenii, assembly GCF_028372415.1. Classification (NCBI taxonomy): domain Eukaryota; kingdom Metazoa; phylum Chordata; class Mammalia; order Diprotodontia; family Macropodidae; genus Notamacropus; species Notamacropus eugenii. The sequence goes on from NC_092872.1 coordinate 71,868,100, forward strand.
CTTGGCATGTAATTGGGCCACATAACTACTAATAATTGTTTTAATTTCATCTTCGTTATTAGTGTATTTATCCTTTTAATTTTTGGTACTAATAATTTGGTTTTCTTCTCTTTTAAAATCATATTAACCAGTGATTCATTTATTTTATAATCTTTTCATAAACTAAGCCCTAGTTTTATTTATCAACTCAATGGTTTTCTTACATACTAATCTCATCTTTAATTTTCAGGATTTCCAGGGGACAGAGCCAAGATGGCGGAGTAAAAAGACGCATATACACTACCTCTGAACCCACACCCCATAAAATATCTGTAAAAAAAAAAAGAACTCCGAACAAATTCTGGAGCAGCAGAAGCCACAGAACAGCGGAGTGGACGAGATTTCTGTTCCAGAGAGCCTGAAAACCTCTCGCAAAAGGTCCATCGTGCTGCAGACGTGGAGCCAAGCCCAGCCCGGCATTGGCCGAGGCACCAAGAGGAGCAGATTCGAGTGCGCTTCAGGGACGGAATCTCCAGAGGCCAACCAGGTCTCTCCACCCACAGGCACCAGGGGTGAGTGAGAAAGTCTTATTGACTTGCCGAGAGGGGAGCGGGGTGTCTCCATAACTCAGGCCCCCTCGGGAGGGAGCAACAGAGGCAACAGTACACTGGGGCTTACCAAACAGGCAGGAGCTCGGATACATTCTTGAAGGTCTCTACATAAACCTCCTGAGGGAACTGAGCCCGTGAGGCGGCCCTGCCCCCACCTGAGCACCTAAACTTGATCTCACACTGAATAGCAGCCCCACCCCCGCTGAAGCCCTGAGGCTTGGGAACAGCATTTGAATCTCAGACCCCAAGTGCTGGCTGGGAGGATCTGGAGGTGAAGTGGGTGTGAAGAGAATATTCAGAAGTTAAGTCACTGGCTGGGAAAATGTCCAGAAAAGGGAAAAAAAATAAGACTATAGAAGGCTACTTTCTTGGTGAACAGGTATTCCCTCACTTCCTTTCTGATGAGGAAGAACAATGCTTACCATCAGGCAAAGACACAGAAGTCAAGGCTTCTGTATCCCAGCCCATTCAATGGGCTCAGGCCATGGAAGAGACCAAAAAGGATTTTGAAAATCAAGGTAGAGAGGTGGAGGAAAAACTGGGAAGAGAAATGAGAGACATGCAGGTAAAGCATGAACAGCAGGTCAGCACCCTGCTAAAGGAGACACAAAAAAATGCTGAAGAAAATAACACCTTGAAAAATAGGCTAACTCAACTGACAAAAGAGGTTCAAAAAGCCAATGAGGAGAAGAATGCTTTCAAAAGCAGAATTAGCCAAATGGAAAAGGAGGTTCAAAAGCTCATTGAAGAAAATAGTTCTTTCAAAATTAGAATGGAACAGATGGAGGCTAATGACTTTATGAGAAACCAAGAAATCACAAAACAAAACCAAACGAATGAAAAGATGGAAGATAATGTGAAATATCTCATTGGAAAAACAACTGACCTGGAAAATAGATCTAGGAGAGACAATTTAAAAATTATGGGACTACCTGAAAGCCATGATCAAAAAAAGAGCCTAGACATCATCTTTCATGAAATTATCAAGGAAAACTGCCCTGAGATTCTAGAACCAGAGGGCAAAATAAGTATTCAAGGAATCCACAAAACACCACCTGAAAGAGATCCAAAAAGAGAAACTCCTAGGAATATTGTGGCCAAATTCCAGAGTTTCCAGGTCAAGGAGAAAATATTATAAGCAACTAAAAAGAAACAATTCAAGTATTATGGAAATATAATCAGGATAACACAAGATCTAGCAGTTTCTACATTAAGGGATCGAAGGGAATGGAATATCATATTCCAGAAGTCAAAGGAACTAGGACTAAAACCAAGAATCACCTAGCCAGCAAAACTGAGTATAATACTTCAGGGGAAAAATTGGTCTTTCAATGAAATAGAGGACTTTCAAGCATTCTTGATGAAAAGATCAGAGCTGAAAAGAAAATTTGACTTTCAAACACAAGAATGAACAGAAGCATGAAAAGGCAAACAGCAAAGAGAAGTCATAAGGGACTTTAGTCAAGTTGAACTGTTTACATTCCTACATGGAAAGACAATATTTGTAACTCTTGAAACTATTCAGTATCTGGGTAGTTGGTGGGATTACACACACACACATGCATACACGCACACACACATAGAGACAGAGTGCACAGAGTGAATTGAAGAGGATGGGATCATATCTTAAAAAAATGAAATCAAGCAGTGAGAGAGAAATATATTGGGAGGAGAAAGGGAGAAATGGAATGGGGCAAATTATCTCTCATAAAAGAGGCAAGCAAGACTTATGAGTGGAGGGATAAAGAGGGGAGGTGAGAGAAAAACATGAAGTTTACTCTCATCACATTCCACTAAAGGAAGGAATAAAATGCACACTCATTTTGGTATGAAAACCTATCTTACAATACAGGAAAGTGGGGGATAAGGGGATAAGCAGGGTTGGGGGGGGATGATGGAAGGGAGGGCATGGGGAGGAGGAAGCAATTTGAGGTCAACACTCATGGGGAGGAACAGGATCAAGAGAGAGAATAGAAGTAATTGGGGGCAGGATAGGATGGAGGGAAATATAGTTAGTCTTATACAACACAACTATTATGGAAGTCATTTGCAAAACTACACAGATTTGGCCTATATTGAATTGCTTGCCTTCCAAAGGGAGGGGGTGCAAAGGGAGGGAGATAAAGAAGTTGGAACTCAAAGTTTTAGGAACAACTGTAGAGTACTGTTCTTGCCACTAGGAAATAAGAAATACAGGTAAAGGGGTATAGAAAGTTATTTGGCCCTACAGGACAGAGGAGAGGATGGAGACAAGGGCAGAGAGGGATGATAGAGGAGAGAGCAGATTGGTGATGGGGGCAATTGGAATGCTCAGTGTTTTGGGGTGGGGGGAGGGGACAAGGGGGGAGAAAACTTGGAACCCAAAATTTTGTGAAAATGAATGTTAAAAGTTAAATAAACAAATTAAAAATTTTTTTTTCAGGATTTCCAATTTAGTGGTTAATTGGAGATTTTCAATTTGTTCTTTTTCTAGTCTTTTAAATTGCATACCCAAATCATTGATCTGTTCTTTCTCTATTTTATTTATGTAATAATTTAGAGACATAAATTTTCCTCTGATAACTGTTTTTGCTAGATCTTGTAAGCTTTGATATGATGTCTCATGATTATTGTTCTAAATAAAATTATTTATTGTTTCTATTATGTTCTTTAACCCACTTATCCTCTCATTTTTAATTTGTGTTTCCATGGCCCTTTATTAAATGTAATTTTTATTGAACTATAATCTAAAAAGGATGCTTTTAATATTTCTACTTTTCTTCATTTAACTATAAAGTTTTTATGTCCAAATATGTGGTCAGTTTTTGCACAAGTGCCATGTACTATTGAGAAAAAGGTATATTCCTTTGTATGCCCATTCAGTTTTCTCCAGATGTTTATCAAATCCAGCTTATCTAAGATTTTATCAATTTCCTTGACTTTGTTCTCATTTTTTTGTTAAATTTCTCTAGTTCAGAGAAGGGAAGGTTGAAATCTCCCATTATTATAGTTTTGCTATATATTTCTACTAGTAATTCATTTACCATTTCTTCTAAAGATTTGAATGCTATAGCATTTGGTGCTTATATGTTTAATATTGATAGTACCTCGTTACTTATGGTACCTTGTAGCATATTGTTGTTGCCCTAATTATTTCTTTTAATTAAATCTATTTTGATTTTAACTTTGTCTAAGATCATGATTGCCACCCCTGTTTTTTACATCAGCTGAAACATAATAAATTCTACTCCAGCCCTTTATTTTTATTCTATATGTCTCATTTTTGAACATGTTTCTTGTAAACAACATAATGTTGGATTGCAGTCTTTGATCCATTCTACTATTCATTTGTTTTATGGGTGAATTCATCCCATTCACATTCAATGTTATAATTACTCCTTGTGTGTTTCCCTCCATCTTAACTTTTTATTCTTCTCTTTTTCTCTCTCTCTTTTTACCCTATCCCTCCTCAGAAATCCAATTTACTTCTGACCACTATCTCCTTAATACGCATACCCTTCTAAAAGTCCCTCCTTTATTCCATCTTTATACCCTACCATTTGTAAATTAAGAAGACTTCTACACCTTACCACATTTTTATATTATTCCCTCTTTAACCCAGTTCTGATGAGAATAATGTTCACACACTATCCACCCTCCAGTCTATCTATCTTCCATTGTAATAGTGCTTCCATTCACACCTCTTTTGTATAAGATAATTAACTCAGTTTTACCTCTCTCTGCCCAATTTTATTTTTTTGGATCCTCTCCTCATAATCAACTCAACCCTGAGTCTTCTATCTATATATAGTCTTTTGAACTACTCAAAGTAATGATAACATTATTAAGGGTTACAAATGTCATTTTCCTATATAAGAAATAAACAGTCTAACCTTATTAAATCCTTTATAATGAGTGATTCATGTTTACTTTCTTATGTTTCTCCTTATTCATGTAAGTCAGTTTTCCTGTTCAGTTATCCCTTTTCTTCAAGAATACCTGAAAGTCCTTTAATTCATTAAATATTAATTTTTTCCCTTGCAGGATCACATTCAGCTGTGCTGGGTAGGTTATTCATGATTGCAAACCCAGCGCTTTTGTCCTTCAGTCTTTTAATGCAGAAGCTGCTAAATCTTGTGTTATCCTGATTATAGCTCCATAGTGTTTAAATTATATCTTTCTGGTTGCTTGCAGTATTTTCTCCTTTACCTGAGAGCTTTGAAACTTAGCTATAATGTTCCTGTGAGTCTTCATTCTGGGATTTGATGGTAATCAGTGATCATTTGAATTTCTATTTTATCTTCTAGTTCAAAAACTTCAGGGCAATTTTCTTTAATAATTTCTTGCAGTATAGTGTCGACTCTTTTCTTTTATCATAACTTTCAGGTAGTTCAACAATTCTTATATTATCTCTCTTTTATCTGTTTTCCAGGTTAGTTGTTTTTCTAATGAGATGTTTCACATTCTCTTCATTTTATAAAATTGTATTTTATTATTTTTTGATGTCTTATAAAAGCATTAGCTTCCCCTTGCCGAACCCTAATTTTTAAGAAATTATTTTCTTGGGTAAGTTTTTGGATCTTTTCCCCCCAATTGGTTGACTTTCTTTTCACAATTTTCTTGCTTTTCTTGCATTACTTATTTTTTTCCCACTTTTTCCTCAGCATCTCTTGTTTGATTTTTAAAGTTCTTTTTAAGCCCATCAGAGAATTCCATTGTATTTTGTGAATATTTTTACATTTTCCTTTCAAGCTTTACAAGAAACTCTTTTGTCCTTTTCTGAATTTGAACCTTAGTCCTATCACCATAGAGTGATATTTAGGGCTGGATTCTTTCTGTGTTTTTGGCACTCATTTTTAATGGTCTATTTTCTGACTGTTAACTTTATGTTAAAGTCAGGTTCTGGAGGATAATTTTTTGGGCTCCAAGTTTTTCATGTTGCTGTTTTCTGAGCTCTGTCTGGGGGCCTGTGATCTCTTGGTCTTTTTATCATTCTATAACCCAAGCCAGGTGTGGTCACTGCTTCTCCAGCTCACACCTTGGTCTGTAAGTGACCTCAGGTACTTCTCCCTGCCCCTGAGTCATGACCAGGGCCCCTAGCACTGCTGTTGCCACAAAAGCTCTTGCTTCCTGTGATCCTTCAGGTGGCTGCAAGTATCAGCTCATCCCCTTGCACTGGAACTAAAACCAGGGACCCCAAACTCATACATGTGGCCACAAACAGCAGGGCCCCACCCCTCTGCAACAACACTCTCCAGCATGTGCTCACTCCACCTCACCTGCATGTGCCTGGGTCCCACATATGGCACCAGTGGAGGGCCCCCGACAATCTTCTACTGATCAATCACCAACCCCAACACTGTCCATGGAGCAAAATCTCCCAAAGCTATAGCCACCTCCAGGGCTTGCTATTTGTTGACTCACTTCCATCAGGCCAGACCACTACCCTGAAAGGTCAAATCTTTCCTTAGGTCCTCCCAAGTGTCTTGGGTTGCATGACTGCCTTACCCTAACTTTTAATTATTTCTAATGCTCAAAGGGTTTACTTTGAGGCATTATTTTAAGTTATTTGGGGAAGGATTTGGGAGAGTCAGGTAGTTTCCTGCCTTATTCTACCATCTTTTCATAATTTCCTTCTACTGGCTTATTTTTAAAAATCACCATGAGTATCTGATAATACACATTTCAGACACTGACAAAGAGCAAAAAAATAAAATAAATAAATCAACCCCTTGAAATTGGAACATGCTCTAACAGAAATGTTGCCTCAAGCAAGATAGTATCTGAGGTCCTTCATGAAATTAAACAGCCAATACCTGCAACAGAAATATGCTCATTAGACAGCAGGGTGTTTTGTTTTGCTTTCACAGATAAAAAGAGAGCCCTATTTCTGACCACTCATTTTCCTCCTGTCACAAGTAGAAAAATACAATTATTTCCCCTGTCGTTAAACTTGGACTACAAAATGATCTTTCTAAACTCATATCTTTCTTTGTAGAAAGAAGAAACTCTTTCATTATCTGGACCATTCCTTAAACAGTATATTTGTTTCCATCTTGTTCAACTAATACTGTGATATTAAGTTAGACATTCAAATTAGGAACTACACTCTTTCAGAACACTGGAGTTTGACTCAATGTACTGTGAGACCTATGTGAGTGAATGTAATTGAGGGCGGGGAGTGTTTAATAACAGGAAATCAGTTTATTAAAAAAAAAGGGAAGGGTAATAATCAGGTATGAATTTAAAGATATTGACATATTACCTCTTAATACAATAGTTTCCTTTCATTTAGATTGTCATGGTGATCAGGTTCTAAAAGATCTCTGTGTTAGCAACTCTGCATAATTTTTGTTCAGAAAAAAGCAAAAACTTTTTTATTAAGTATGTAAGAATCTGGTAACGGCATCTTACTGGTTGAAGGATGATTGAGGGAAAAAGAAGAGGGAGGAAAAGAATGAGGCAAAAGGTAGAAAGGAAATAATTTTGTAAATAGTCATGGGCCTTTATTGGGAAAGAAAACTGAAGCACTATAAAAGTTTGAAATGAGCCTCTCACAGCACAAAAAGAAAGGAGTTGGGGAGTTCAGGGAATGTGGGGAAGAACCTGATAATTATAGGCCCATAAGGCTCTCACTCATTGGTGGTGCTTGATTACTCAATGTGCCCCAACCCCATGAGGAGAAGAGTTGCTGAAAGCTTGGGAGAAGCACTCCCTTCCCTTTAAAAAAAGTGACACATAGGGGGGCAGAGCCAAGATGGCGGACTAGACAGACACACTTATGCAGAGTCCTCCCCACAGCCCATAAAATACCTGTAGAGAAGGACTCTCAACAAATTCTGGAGCAGCAGAAGTGGAGAACAACAGAGTGGAGGAGATTTCCGGCGCACAGTGACCTGAAAGGCCCACAGAAATGTCAGTTGCGCTGGTCGTGGAGCCGAGTGCAAAGCCCAGCCCAACCTTGCAGGGCAGCATGGCATGACAAGACTATGGGAGGAGGACTCTTCGGGGGCGGAATCTCCAGTCGCAGTAGCGGGGCCTCTGATCCCTCAGCCCACAGGCACCAAAGGTCAGTGACGGGGTTTAATCAACAGGTCAGGAAGGGAGAAGGGCTTTCCCAAAGCTCCAGCAGCAGGCAGCAGTCACAGAGCCTACACAGCGGAACGGAATCTCCATTGTTGGAGTGTAAAAACCCCTGGGGGCACTGAAGAGCTGAGTATTGCCTCTGCTCTGGGTGGAGGCCCTGCCCTAGCTGGTCTTTGTCTCACACTGAATGGCGGCCCTGCCCATTCAGCTTATCTGAAAATCAGGCCCCAGTGCTGACTTGGGAAGTGGAGGCCAAGTGGCTGTGGAGAGGTACCTGCTAAGATTCTAGGCCTAAAAATCCCTCTCTGCGTCCAGACCAGTACACGCTTGATTGTGCCACCTTAGAGGAACTGAGATCTCACAGATTCCCAGAGTATACCCTACTCTTGACAAAGGACCCAAAAGTCAAGTAATTGGTTGGGAAAATGCCCAAAAAAGGGAAAAAAAATAAAACTACAGAAGATTACTTTCTTGGTGAACAGATATCTCCTCCCTTCTTTTCAGATGAGGAAGAACAATGCTTACCATCAGGGAAAGGCATAAAAGTCAAGGCTTCTGTATCCCAAACATCCAAAATAAATATTCCATGGGCTCAGGCCATGGAAGAGCTCAAAAAGGATTTTGAAAATGAAGTTAGAGAGGCGGAAGAAAAACTGGGAAGAGAAATGAGAGAGATGCAAGAAAAGCATGAGAAGCGGGTCAACACCTTGCTAAAGGAGACACAAAAAAATGCTGAAGAAAATAACACCTTGAAAAATAGGCTAACTCAATTGGCAAAAGAGGGTCAAAAAGCCAATGAGGAGAAGAATGCTTTCAAAAGCAGAATTAGCCAAATGGAAAAGGAGATTCAAAAGCTCACTGAAGAAAATAGTTCTTTCAAAATTAGAAGGGAATAGATGGAGGCTAATGACTTTATGAGAAACCAAGAAATCACAAAACAAAACCAAAAGAATGAAAAAATGGAAGATAATGTGAAATATCTCATTGGAAAAACAACTGACCTGGAAAATAGATCCAAGAGAGACAATTTAAAAATTATGAGACTACCTGAAAGCCATGATCAAAAAAAGAGCCTAGACATCATCTTTCATGAAATTATCAAGGAAAACTGCCCTGAGATTCTAGAACCAGAGAGCAAAATAAGTATTCAAGGAATCCACTGATCACCGCCTGAAAGAGATCCAAAAAGAGAAACTCCTAGGAACATTGTGGCCAAATTCCAGAGTTCCCAGGTCAAGGAGAAAATATTGCAAGCAGCTAGAAAGAAACAATTCAAGTATTGTGGAAATACAATCAGGATAACACAAGATCTAGCAGCTTTACATTAAGGGATCAAAGGGCATGGAATAGGATATTCCAGAAGTCAAAGGAACTAGGACTAAAACCAAGAATCACCTAGCCAGCAAAACTGAGTATAATACTTCAGGGGAAAAATTGGTCTTTCAATGAAATAGAGGACTTTCAAGCATTCTTGATGAAAAGACCAGAGCTGAAAAGAAAATTTGACTTTCAAACACAAGAATGAAGAGGAGCATGAAAAGGTAAACAGCAAAGAGAAGTCATAAGGGACTTACTAAAGTTAAACTGTTAACATTCTTACTTGGAAAGACAATATTTGTAACTCTTGAAACTTTTCCGTACCTGGGTAGTTGGTGGGATTACACACACACACACACATGCACACACACACACACACACACACAGAGCACAGAGTGAATTGAATAGGATCATATCTTAAAAAAATGAAATTAAGGGGTGAGAGAGAAATATATTGGGAGGAGAAAGGGAGAAATGGAATGGGGCAAATTATCTCTCATAAAAAAGGCAAGCAAAACACTTTTTAGTGGAGGGAAAAAGAGGGGAGGTGGAATAAAATGCACACTCATTTTGGTATGAAAAAAATAAAAAAATAAAAATAAAAAAGGGACATATAAAGGAGCTGGCACAACAGTCATGTCCCTATCCCACTTTACTACAATAGAAACTTTGACGTAATTGAAGTTCAGGCTCCTCTACATGTTGGCTTCTTCCAGTCTTTCTCTCCTTTCAGGGATTTGAAGAGATTCTGGAATGTGTATCACCTCTCTTGCAGTTGGGAGACAGAAGAATGGGATCTCTCTTTTTTCCAAGCTCTCAACAACTCCACTCCTCATCCAGTAGGAGAACATTAAATAATCAATCTCCACCAATAAGGAGAGTCTTATGCAAATGAATTTTGAGCCATGGGCTGCATTCCATTAATGCGGTTATTACATAAACAGCCAAACTAAATTATTCTGGCTCTGAAGCAAGTTGTTCGGTCCTGAAGTGGCTTTGTTCATGGATTAATTTATTAAAAGAATAATGCAGAAAGTCAATTTCTCCCTATGCAATAAATTTGTCACTTATAATGGGAATGTGGGAGGTGATTTTTTCCACTAACTTATTTTATGACCTTCCTTGGTTATAATAACTAACATTTTTATGGGCTTTAAAGTTTGCAAAGCACTTTACATACAGCCTTGTAAGGTAGGCACAGGTACCATCAGCTTTATTCTTAAAGATGAGGATAAGGATGTATATTAAAAAGGTGAAGTAACTTGGTTGTATACTTGAAGTTAATGAATGTCAGAGGTGGGATATGAACCCCACCTGATGCCAAAGCCATCATCCTATGCATCCTATAGCAGTCTTCATGTTGAATGCTGCCTTGCATTTCTGAACCTCAGTTTACTCCTTTGTAAAATGAGAAGGATCACTTGTTGGGTCCCTTCCTGCTTAAAAATTCCTTGGTTTTATGATTCTTTACTTCTAGCTCTGTGGATCCACAAGGATTGAGAGGGAGAGTTGGAGGCAATTCTTAAATGACCACTCACTCCCAAAGGCATTCTTTTAAGTCTGGATTATATGGATAACTGTCCCAATTTTATCGTTCACTTTGTACTGGTGAACATTTCATTCACTTAGGAATCCCAGTCATTTACTATTAAGGCACATGACAAGGTGGATTGCTTTTTAGGCCCTTACAAAAGGCTTTTTTTGGGGGGAACCACAGAGCCAGAGGTACTGTTGCTACAGTGACCTAGTAGTGACTTTTTTGAAAAGCTCAACTGTCTCTGAGAATCATGTTAAGGAATTTTCTTTTCTCCTTGGAGCTCAGAAAGGCTGTAATAATTTTCTAACAGAAAATTACAGTACTTAAGGCTGTAAAATACAGTGGAAAGGAATGCTGACTCTGGAGTCAACACACCTAAATTCAAATTCTACTTCTCATGTTTATTACCTGTGTGACTTTGGGCAAGTCACTTACCCTCAAAGGCTTTGATTTCTTCATCTGTAAAATTGGAGAAGAGGTAGTAGACTAGGTGAACTCTGAAGTCCCTTTAGGTTCTAACTTTCTGACGTTATTAGACACATATCTACTTTCTAAGTGCTCATTGGAAAGAAGAAATGGTAATTAAAAAAAACTAGGGGGAAAAAGTAGGGCTAAATGGTAACTAGGTATAAGTATGTACAGATGCTGAACTCTCTCTATTACGATCACATAATTGACTCCAACTCTTTGGACTCCAAATTCTCCACATTGGCAAAGCCTAAATAATGTTGTCCTGACCAACAGTGTTTGGCAGTTACAGTGTAAATGCATCATAATCAAATCCCACTTAATGTCAAAGAATCCCATTGTAAGTGGCCCAATGGCCCATTTATAACAGCACTCCATAGGAACAAAGTGCTCCCTGTAATTATGCCTTATCCAATACTCTGTTTTCAAAGAGCCAATTAATAACATTATGACTGCTGTACTTGGTTTGGACCTCTTTTAAATACTTATCACATGCTACTCTGCAATGTAATTATATGTTCATATGTCATCTCCTCAGATTACAAGCTCCTTGAGAGCAAGAATCATGTTTTATTTATTCTGCTATCTCCTTTACCACCTAGCAGAATGTTCTGATCTACCTATTAAGTCTTTGGTAAATGTTTGCTGAATGAATCCATGTCTCCCTTCTCAAATCTATCCATAAAAGGTACTATGTCATAGTAGATAGACGGCTGCCCTGGATTTCCATCCTGACTCTGACACATTGATTGTGTGACCCTACGTAACTCAATTAAACCCTCAGTGCTCTAGTCAGCCCTCCAAGACAGGGGTTTGAAAACCTTTATTGTGTCATGGACCCCTCTGACACTCCAATGAAGCCTCTGGACTTCTCAGAATGTTATGCTTTTAAGTGGATAAAATAAAATATGTAGGATTACAAAGGAAAACAATAATACTGAAATAATTGCCAGAACGTTATATACAAAAAAATTCAAAGAATCCTTACTCTAAGACTATTAAATCTCAGAGAAAATGCTTACCTACATTGGTAGAGTCAATTTCCTCACCTCATACCAATGATGTTACTCCAGTCCCTATCCCTTCTAATCTATGTTAACTGATATTCTAAGCACACACCTAGAATGTAAACTCTCTGAGGCCAAAGGTTTTTGTCTTTGTATCTGCAGCTTTGAGCCCACTTTTGGTCTATACTTGTGAGCAACAGTGCCATATAAAAGATGGAAAGCTCATCTGAGAATCCACAAGAACTGGGTTCACATCCCATCTCTGGCTAATGATAATAGCTAGCATTTACATAGTGGCTGCTGTATGTGAGTGTGCTAAGCACTATACAAAACCATTTAATGTGATCCTCACAACAACCCTGCGGGGCATGGTGCTACTATTATCCCCATTTCACAGTTGAGGATACTGAAGCAAACAGAGTTTAAGTGACTTGCGAAGGGTCACGCAACTAGTAGGTGTCTGAGGTTGGATTTGAACTCAGGTCTTCTTGACTCCAGGTCCAGAGCCTTGTGCAACTAGTTGCAACATATACTGACTGTGTGATTGACTCAACATGTCACAACCTCTCAGTACCTCTAGGAAATTCTCTCTTAAGACCAGGAGCTTACTAGGAGTGATGGATACCAATGAAATCACAGGCTCATGAACTTGAGCACTGAGTGAATATGGTAAGAGAAGAATCGTTTTCTAATCTTTAGCCACCCTCTAAACTGAGATGAGATGGATGCCAATAGACAAGTAGAGGAGCTTTAAAAAATCTGACTGTGGCATTTGTTTAGATAGATTCTGTCCCTGCTCCCAATAAGACAACTGAATCTACTTTTTCCCCACAATGTACATTCCAGATAAAATATATCCATACACTCCAGTGGATCTTTTCCATTCCCTACTAAACCCATCACCAATTCAATAGTGCCTGGAACAGTCATGGAAACCAAAACTATTCCAGCTAGTTCTTTTGATTCTTAAGCAAATACTTCAAAATCAGACACCTTTGGGATTCTGGCTTTTCAAGTAGGAAAAAATTCAGTGGATTGAAAAATTAAATAGGAGAAGGAAGCCAGACTGGATTGCCTGGGGAAAAACACAAAATCCCTTTAATCATATCAAAGTTCTTCCAGAAACAAAGACCTTTTTCTTAATATCAGTATTCTAACTGAGTTGTTATAGGGCTGAATCAAGGAAAACTGTAGTTACCTTAGGCTAGAGTCAGGTAGGTGGTAGAGCGGATAGAATGTGGGACCTGAAATCAGAAAGATGAATTCAAATCCAGTCTTGAACACTAACTGTGTGACCCTGGACAAGTCACTTAACCTCTGTCTGTCTCAGATTCTTCAACTGTAAAATGGGGATAACAATCGCAGCTACCATTCAGAGTTGTGAGGATCCAGTGAAATATTTGTAAAAAAAGAAAAAAAGCTTCTTAGCACAGTACCTAGCACATGGTAGGCATTTAATAAAATCCTTATCCATTCCCCCATATAATTAAACATTAGTATCAGTCTCAGGATGATGGAAAGGTGCATAATGGTTGTAAGTAAGCCACAATACAATAAAATAAGAAATTACAAAACAAAACCAGTGAGAGAGATCATCAGAGAAGCATATGCTCAGAAAGGATGGGCTCCACACAGCCCACAGCCAGTTCACACTGATATCCCCACCAGATTAACAGAAAGCAAGGAACCACCCCCCCTCCCCGGACCCTCCCCCCCCCCAGTACATCCAATGGGAAAACATGGTCTACAGTTGCACCATATGGGGAAGTCTGAATGAATTGCAACCTGTATCACATCCACCTCAGTGAACTCAAAATACCATGTGAGTATTCAAATATTGGAGAGAAGTGCAGTGAAGTATAGCAGGGCTCTCTCCTCCACTAATTGGCCACCAGATCTCCTTGATGTAATTAGCACCGCTATTCATATCTCAATCCATGTGTGAATTTGGCAGCTCTGTCAGCATAACACACCTGTCTTCCCAGCCTGTGATCTCATCTGAGCAACAACTGACAATTATCCTGAATTTATACCCATCTCCATTTAGCGGTAGCTCTATGATATATTCAAATGTGAGCCTGAAAGGAGAGGCTTTGACTTTTTTAGGGATGATGCTGTCGAAAATGCTCATCACCAAACGCCTTCAAAGTACCCCATCAAATAGGTTGTAGGTGTGGCTGACATTCCACAGACAAGGAAACTGACTTATCATTCATGGAGTTGTGGAGCTGGCCAAGGTGACATTAGAAATTAATGGTGGTACACGAGGGGTGTATCATCTGTATCTACAAACATTCTCAGAACTGTTTCTTCCTCCAGACTATGCCCTTACTTACAGTTGCCACCAGGCAATTGGTGGCACATCTTGAAAATTAGCATCTGGTTGGGAAAACAAAGAGCCCTTAGGAAGCAGTACCCCAAGATCTAAGCAAAAACAAACAAATAACTATAAATATAGATCTTCACAAAACATGAATTAGTAAATTCATGTATCAAATAGGACAATAAAATTGCACTTAATAAATGCTTATTGAATGACCAGGTAGAACACAGAACAATAAAAATTACGAACAAGAGTCATACTGTTTTTTTCTGATTTCTCTCCTTGGTCCCATCTCAACCTCTTTTCAGGCACATTAAGTTTTCAGAGACCAAGTACTTCAATTTCCTGTTTCAAATTCAAAAATTATTAACGGTCTACTATGTACAGGGTGAGAGGTGGCACGGTATAATCAATAGAGAAGTGGCCATAGAGTCAGGAAGACATGGTTTAATTTTCATGTCTAACACATACTGGCTATGTGACCTTAAGCAAGTCACTTAATCTCATAGTCCCTTGGGTAACATTCACGGCCTTTGACTTACCCATCTAACATTAGCAGAGGGAATTTATTCAGCAGGAGTTCCCCACATCAATGAAATTATAGATCTAGACAAAAAAACAAAACCCTCTGCTGGGCATTGGGGACATGGTGGCCAAAATAGACATAGAGCTTAGTTTCTTTTAGAGAAATACACATAAAGATAAGGACAAAGTATATGCAAAGTAATATAAAGTTATTTTTATATTAAAAGGGAGAGAAAGAGAAAAAGGAGAGCCAGGCAGGCTAAATGTAGGAGGTGGACTCTGAAGGATGCTGCAGTTTGTAAGATGCAGAGGTAAGAAGGAAATATTTCCTGTCATGAAAGACCACCTATGCAAAAGTGCAGAGGGTAGAGAGAGAATGCCCCATGTAAGGAAGAGCTGGAATGCAAATTTGACTAGAACAGAGAGTTTATGAAGGGGAGCAACATAAAGTAAGATTGGGGAGGCAATAAATTTATGAAAGACACTCTTTTCCTCCCTATTCAGCTAAGAGCCTCCAGAACTTAGGTTGATCAAGTTTTCTGTTTGTTTTTTCTTTTTCTTGGTTCTCAGAGTCACTATTCTTTCTTCAGCTCTGTCTTATCTTTTTACAGCGAGCTGAATCAAACTCTTCTTCTCTGGCGTGCCTCTCCATTTCACAGTGGAGACCTATGATGTCACCCGATAGCAGCTGTTTCTAATTAACCACCTCCACCTAGGCTAATTCTGACTGAATAACTCAGTATAATTCAACAAAATGATTTTTCTTGTTTCTTCTTCTTCCTCCTCCTTCCCCTTCTCTTCCTTCTCCTTCTCCTTCTTCTACTTCTCCTTCTCCTCCTCCTTCTTCTTCTCCTCATTCTTTTCCTCCTCCTCCTTCTTCTTATCTTTCTTCTTCTTCCTTTTCCCCTCCCTCTTTTTGTCCTCCCTCCTTCCCTATTCTGAACCAAAATCAATTTTGATTAAGGAAATCACTGTGGTATATAATATAAAGGACTGAGTTCAGTTGATAAAGCAGCCCCATAGTGGTTTGGTTTGATGACTCAGTGATATAAATTAAAAAAAAAAAAAACAAATGAAATGGAAGGCAGGATATATATATATATATATATATATATATATATATATGGCTTTAGGTAAGCTGCCTCAGTTACCTTTTCTATAAAACAAGGGAACTGTAATAGATAATACCAAAGTCTCTTCTAGCTCTAACATTCGAGGGTTCAGTGAAAATCAGTCAAGCACAGTGACATAAACAGATTTCTTTACACTGGGGATAAAACTCAAATTTCATAGTATCTAGTTCCTTGACTCCACTAAGTCACACTGTATTTTTCTTAATCTCCTGAAACATATCACCTTAGGAAAAGGCTTGATTAAGAAAAAAAGGCCAGCTTTATTGGCTAAACTTATTGCCTGAATGAGACCCAGCAGCATTTAGAAGTACACAAAAGGAAGGACTTCCCAAAAGTCTTGGCAAAAGTACACCAGGAGGCAGTAGGATAGAAAGGAAACACTTTGCAAAATTTGGCATGAAATCTGAGAATTTGCATTTCAAGTACAGTTTGTGCATTTGGACATGTGAACGGTAGAATGAATTCAATTTACAGTCAATCTAAATGAAGTTGCACCTATATTCATATGTTGGAGTTTTATTTTAATTTCCTCTCCATCAGAGTATAAACTGTTTGAAGACAGGGACTCCTTTGATTTTGTCTTTGTATTCCCAGCACAGGGCTCATAGTAGAAATGCTTACTGGATTGGGCTGGGTTCAGTTGATAAAGCAGCCCTAAATGGGTTGATTTTTGTGGTTGAATATAGACCTACTGGAAATAATATCTATTCTAGCAGACCTATTCATTGAATAGGGTCTCATTGATTTGATTTGAGGATCACCATCTCTTGTAAGCTATCTCCACTCTCTCTTTGAGTTAAAGCATTGTTTCTTGAATTATTTTGATGGGGATTGGGGTGAGGGATAAGGCAGAGTAATGACATGTGACCTCATTATTACCTATTGTATGCATGAACATAGATTAATTTATCAGAGCAGCTAGATTCAGAGAACTGTGTCCTGAAGGATTCTTTACTCTCTTTCTCCCCACCACCACCCATGCCCAATCTATCCCCAAGGCCTGTTGATTTCACTTTTTCAACACCTCTCAAATATGCCCCCTCTTTTCCTTAGACACTGCCATCACTCTAGTGCATTCCTTCGTCATGCCACACCTGAACTATTGCAATAGCCTGCTGCCACAAGTCTCTCCTTACTCCAATCCATCCTCTACCCAGCCACTAAAGCACAGGTGGAGGAGAAGTGAAGCTGATGACCTGCACAGCCCTCCCTCATTCAAAACAAAGTCAAGAGCAAGTCATGTCATCATTTCTCTGATGGCATGGTCTTCTTCTGCAACAAAGGATGAACACAATCCTGTGAGTAGATGCAGCTGGCTGAATGGGGACCCAGCTAGCTGGGTAACTCACCTCCTCCTCTCCTGTCTGCCTCCCTCTCCCCTTCCTTCTCCTCTCCAAAGGAAGGGAAATTTGGATGGCCAAAAGATGTCCAGTTGACTTGGGTTTTACTGGCTCCTCTCCTCTCCTCACCTCGCCTCTCCTTTCCTCTCCCAAAACCTTAAACCTACTGCATTCTGAAACGGGGACTCCAATGAGCCCCTGCTTAAGGGCTCCTCTGGACCGTGCTAGCTTTACCATGATTATCAGTAGTAACTGTTGCTGTTTCCCACCCAGCCTGATGTCTTTGTTTTCTTGACCTCATTAAAGGGGTCATGCCCTGGCTACTTCTTAAACAGGCCTATTCAATGAATGGGCATTGCCTCACCCTATGTGAGTACCTGCAAAGTCCTTGGCCTAAAGGACCCAAAGTCTCACAGTGCATCCTGGGTCATCTCCAGTCATCCTGAGGAATATCTGGTCACTGGATTCAAATGGCTCTGGAGGAGGTGAGGCTGGTGACCTGCACAGCAATCCCTTACTCAAAACAAAGTCAAGTGCAAGTCATGTCATCATTTCTCTGATGACATGGTCTTCTTCGGCAACGAAGGACAAACACAAACAACAAAGCACAGGTCCAATCATGCCTCAATAAACTCTAGTGACTCCCTATTGCCAGCACAGGCAAATACAAAATGCTCTGCTTGGTATTCATAACCTGATCACGGGTGGGGATCTGCAACCTCAAGGCTACATGTGGCCTTCTGGGTCCTCAGATACAGCCTTTCAACTGAGTCCAAGTTTTACAGAACAAATCCTTTTATTAAGGGGATTTGCTCTGTGAAGATTGAATTCATTCAAAGAGCCATTCTTGAGGACCGAAAGGGCCACATGTGGCCTCAAGGTTGCAGGTTCCCCAACGCTGGCCACTCTTTACTCCCTGACACATACTCTTCAATCCAGTGACACTGGCCTCCAGGCTGTTCCATGAATAAGACATTCCACCTCTCAGCTCCAGGGATTTTCTGTCTCTTGTGCCTGGAACATTCTTCCTCAGCTCCAACAACAAAACTCTCTGACTTCCCTTAAATCCCAAGTAAAATCCCACCTTCTATAAGAAGTCTTCCCCAGTCTCTCCTAATTGTAGTGCCTTCCATCTGTATTTATTTCCTATTTATTATCCTGTATATAGCATATACACATATGGATATATATCTATATCTATATCTATACATATAGATATAGATATAGATATCTATATATATATATATCACCATGATAAAGTCAAGTTTCAGTGTATCCTACTGTGGCTAATCAGACCAATACGAGCTCAGAATACTCTACCACAGATTGGACACAGATAGTCTGAGTGAGCATTTAGGGTGGATGTTCCAAATTTGTATATCCTATGTTTCCTTTGTGCTGTCTCAATTCTGCTTTGCTTATAGAGCACAGCACCCTTTCTGATGTGGGCACACCATGATGAACAATCCTGTACCAGTATCTCCCATGTCTCACAATCAAATTCAAAATTCTTGAGAAAGACTTGTGAGTGAACTTGTACCACTTTTTCTGACCACCATGCGATTATCTGCCCCATGGGAGTTCTCCACAAAATAATCTTCTTGGCAATCATACATTTTGCATTCCAACCCATCGGAATTGCACTCTCTGAAGCATAGTTTGAAACTTGGCAGTTTAGCTCAAACAAGGACATTAGTATCTGTTACCTTTCCCCTTCAGGTGATCCACAGAATCTTCCTAAGGGAGTTCAAATGGAAGTAATTCAGTTTCCTGGCATGGTGCTAGTTGACTGTCCATGTTTCACAGGCATACAACAATGAGGTCGGCAGAACAGCTCTGTAAACCTTCAGTTTGGTAGTCAGTCTAACACCTCTTCTCTCCCATACTTTTCTTCAGAGCCTCCCAAACACTGAGCTACTCTGGCAATGCATGTGTCAACCTCATTGTCAATGTGTACATCCCCGGAAAGTACATTACCAAGATAAGCAAACTTATCCACAGCATTCAAAACTTCTCCATTTGTCGTAACTGATGGTTCCATGTATGGATGGTGTGGTGGTAGCTGATGGAGCACTTGTGTTTTCTTGGTTCTAATTATTAGGTCAAACAGCACAGGCAGCAGAGAATTGATCCATACTTTGTTGCATCTCAGTTTCAGAGGCTGCATTGAATGCACAACCATCTGCAAACAGAAAATCATGCACCAACACTCCCTCCACTTTGATCTTGGCTTGTAGCTTTTTCAAATTGAAGAATTTACCATCAGCATGGTAGCTAACCTTGATGCCATGTTCATTCTCATTGAAAGCATTTGACAACATGGCTGAAAACATCATGCTAAAAAGCATGAGAGCAAGCACACAGCCCTGTTTCACTCCATTGGTGACTGGGAAGGCACAACAGCATTGTCCACTATCCAGAACCCAGGCAAACATGCCATCATGAAACTGACATGCAATATTGATGAACTTCTCTGAGCAACCAAATTTTGACATAATTTTCCATAAACCCTCATGACTAACAGTGTCAAAGGCCTTGGTCAGATCTACAAACATCGTATACAGCCCTCTCTTCTGCTCCTGGCATTTCTCCTGGAGTTGTATATATGTGGAGAAATGTATCTCCATAGATATGTATGTATATGTATATATCTGTTTGCATATTGCCCCCCCATTTGATTGTAAACTCCTCAAAGTAAAGACTGCCTTTTGCCTCTTTATGTATCCCCAGAGCTTAGCACAGTTCCTAGCACATAGTAGGCATTTAATAAATGATAACTGAATTGAACTGAAGGAATAAAACTCAAAATAAGTATATTTTAATGTTGAAAAGAAACTCTTGAAATGGAATAGCACATGTGACTAGCCATTAAAAGATCATAGAATGAAGGAAAGGGACAAGAGACACGTACTTTTTAATGGTGAGGAGGAATGTAGGAAAGGAACAACATAAGAATGGCCATTTGAGGATCATAGATTCCAAGCTGAAACAAACTTGAGAAGCCATCAAGTTAGACCCCTCATTTTGTAGATGGCTTCTTCCATTTCCTAACTAAGACCTAGAAAGGTTAAGTGAAATCATATCAGTAGTGACAGAATCAGAATTTGAACCTAGCTCTTCTGGCTCCAAATCTTTCATTCTTTTCATATCTTCACCCTGTCTCCCAGGCACAGCATAAGGGCAGTGAATAATTGAGAGAGGAAACGGATGTGGGAGGTGTTGCTCATAAGGAAAGTGGTGACAGATTTTTTTGTCTATTTTATGACTTTCCCTTAGGACTAGCCCTGGCAAAGATTCAAAAATGCCCACTCCTCTCCCCTTTAAAAAATGTTCTCTATTTAGTCATATCATTGAGCCTTCTCTCACTCCCACATTCTACTCATTTCCTGACTGATATTTCAGAAAAAAAAACTACAGACCACAGTGTCACCACTGTGATGTCATCTGACTCCAGATGCTCATCTGCAGGCCCTTTCCAAGAGCAGAATTCAGCTCAGTTCTATGTCCAATTCACAGATTGTGTTGACAGGAATGTGAACAGAAAGAGACTGGTCAAGTACAGTACTGAAAGGACAGTTCCACTTGATAAGGCCAAGTGTAGAGGAAAGTGATAAGAACAGTTCAAGCTGTGTGATTCCCATAAAGGTCACTGGGCTTTATGTGCCTAAACCACCTCAGGTTTTAGAAATTTCAAGGATCATCCAGCAGCACTGGTGATTTAAACACAAACATAAAGGACTGAGTTATCCAAAAAGAAAAAAAGAAGATAGCCCTTTAGACAAAAGAAATATCGATCTCAAGTTCCTGCTGAATAGGAGTGTCCTCACATGATGCCAAATGAACTAAAGATGTCTCCTTCTCTTTTAGTCATCTGGCCACTATCTCAGTCCATGTATACAAAGCAGAAATGTTCTGGAAAACAAATGAAGGCGTCTTATTCATTGGACTCCTGATCTCAATGACTAACCTCTGAAGTTTTTCTCTCATGATGGAAACTTTCCTCTTCACTTTAGACATAATAGATGAATCGTTTGGCTTCTTGGTGGCTGCCACTCTGTGGGTTAACAGCGGCCTGGCTTCCACAGGTCAGAGAAATGAGCTGGTCTGTCTTCTGAACCTTTGGTGTATATGAATCAATAGGATGCATGGCTTGAATATGGATGGATGACTGTTACCAAAAATTGAATTCCATTTTCAGTCTATTAAAAATGTTAGTGTAATATGAGACTGAGGTCTAAGGATTAGGCTTAACCCTACTACCTCCACTTCTAATTCTCAATCACTTAACAAGTTTCATTAATTTAATCCCTTCAATACTCCTTATAAATATCCCCTCCTTTGCGTTCATGTTGACACAAATCTTGTTCAGGTCCTCTTTCCTCTTGCCTGGGCCATTATAATAGTCTCCTAACTGGTCTTCCTGCCTGCTAGATATCCATTCTTCAATCTCTCCTTTTCAGATATTCCAAAAAAACACTCATTCCAAAAATTCTTAACCTTTTTGCATCATGGATCCCTCTGAGAGTCTGGTAATGTCTATCGGCACCTTCTCAAATCATGTTTTTAAATGCATAAATTAAAATACATGGGAATACAAAGGAGGTCAGCTATATAGAAATAAACGTGTTTTTTTCACATCGAAGTTCACATCCCTCTAAAATCTATTTTTGCAGATCCCACATTAAAAATCCCAATCTTAATCTATAGTTCTGAACTTGTCACTACCTTGTTCAAAACCTTTTGGTGGCTTCCTATTTTTTCTGTAATAAAATATGAACTCTTCCACCTGGCATTTAAGGCTTTTCATAGTGTTATGCCAACCCATATTTCCAGCCTTCTTTCACATTACTTCTTTTCATATAATTTTTCTTTGAGCCCAACTGGACACCTGTGGTTATCCTATCCTCTTTAGCCTGGGCACATTATGTAGGCCTTCCTTCAGACCTGAAAAGACTACTACTCACACCTCTTGTCTGTTGAATTCCTTAACTTCTTTCCTTCAAGGCTGAGATTCAGCAAGTCTTTGCTATCTTACCCCACAACTGAAAATGACTCCTCTTGCCTCAGTTTTTCTTATGGTACTTTATTTGGGTCTTTCTTTTGCCCTCATCACAATCTATTTTTCATTATATATATATATATGTGTGTTCATGTTGTATTTCTGCCTCTAGGAATTGTACCAATAAATTGAAAGCTCCCCAAGGGCAAAAAAAAAAAACTTCCATTTTTCATCCTTGTTGCTTCAGGCCTACCACAGTGCTCACGCAGAGCAGAAAATTAGTAAATGATTATTGAGGTGGACTGAATGGAGATAACTGTATCCAAAACCCAAACCCTTCTCCAAAGCTGATCAATAAACAGTACAAGAGCTTTAGCTACACAAAGTAAACTAACAAGAACTGAAAAGCATGGCACCTGACACTACTGTTAAAAAGAAAAAGAAAAAAATGCAGATCTTAACATAAGTTCATTCAAGGTCTTATCTTCATGTAAGTCATATCAATGAAGGAATGAAAGAAACATTTATTAAGCACTTACTATGTGCAAGGCACCGAGGTGGCACAGTGAGCAGAGTGCTGCGCCTGGAGTGAGGAAGACTCATTTTCCTGAGTTCAAATCTGGTCTTTGACACTAGCCCAGTGACCCTGGGTAAGTCACTTAACCTTGTTTGTCTCAGTTTCCTCATCTGTAAAATAAGCTGAGGAAGGAAATAGAAAACCACTCGATTATCTCTGCCAAGAAATGACCTCAAATGGTATCATGAAAAGTTGAACACGACTGAAAACAGCTGAAAAACAACAAAAATATGCAAAATATTGTGCTAAGCACTGGGACACAAATAAAATAGCTAAGAATGTCCCTGCTTTCAAGGAGCTCACCTTCTAACTGGGGAAATAACAAATACAGAAGGTTTCAGTCAGATGGAAAAATTCCATAGTCTTTGGGGCACCAGTAGCAAAGCAGATGGCCAAATGCCTCTTCTATAATATGAGATCCACTCAAAAAAAAAAATGATATCAGTTTCTGAAGTAGAACCATTTGATAGTGCCAAGGACTTTGGTAGTTAGAACTTTCTTCTCTGGGTCTTCAGTCACTGTGGTTGAAGCACCTGAAGGAGCAGTTGCCAGGCTGCACCTCCATAGCATTAGCTTCCCAAGATGATGGCTGTGGGCAGAGGACTGGAAGCATTGCCATTCCTAAGGCTTTGGGGTTCAAGGTCTTGCACATTTTCCCATAGGATCTAAGGGGTGATGGCAATGTATATTCACAGCAAACCATGACTAAAAGGGAGGCTGGAGTAGAATTTACACACACACACACACACACACACACACACACACACTCTATAACCTCCAAAGTAAAGGAAGGAATCTCCTCTTAAGTGTCTCAGGTTTAAGGTCCTCAATGTCTCGAGAAATTTGGAAGATCTCTTCCCCTTTAATTTTACATGTGCTGCCCAAAAGTTCCTAAGCTTTCTGAGGTTTTTCGAATCAAGAATTCCACTTATTCCCACATTAATTTTCAAGTAACAGAGCATTCAGTGACTTTTCAAACTCTTCACTATTGACACCACAGGCCCTATTGTCTCCTGTGTAATTAGGAGTGAGCTCTTGTGTGTCCTAAAGTCAGAGAGGTCCAAGGCATGCAGAGGAGCTAGCCACATACTAGGATATCACTCACTGTGATTGTGCATGCCCATTAATTTGATCTAAAGCTCTTATTGAATCTTAGTAATGGGCAAGCAGAATTCAGACTCAGTTCCTGCTTCCTGGTCCCAGGCTTGATGATAAAAAATGATAACTCACATTTATATTGCATTTTATTGTTACCGAGTGGTTTATATACAGTATCTCACTTAATCATTTAGAAGGCTTGTGTTTTTAACAGAGACTCTTGACCATTATTTTTCTGACTCTCTAATCTGATAGACCCATAGCCATGGGAATGCAGGGCACACTGCCAAGGCCTATGTGCATTTTTAAGCTCTTTCTCTGGCAAGAAAGGCAGTGTTGCCTAATGGACAGAGTGCTAAACAGAGAGTCAGGGGGCTCTGAATTCAAATCTTATTTCAGACATTTGTTAATTTTCAAACTTAGGTCAAGTCATTAAACCTTGTTGTTCAGTCATGTCCAAATCTTCAACTACACTGTCCGTGGGGCTTTCTTGGCAAAGATATTGGAGTGGTTTGCCATTTTCTTCTCCAGTTGATTAAGGCAAATAGAGGTTAAGTGACTTGCCCAGGGTCACACAGCTAGTAATTGTCTGAAGCTCAGGTCTTCCTGACTCCAGGCTTCCTGTACTAAGCCCCCTAGCAAACAAAGGTCAAGTAACATGCCTAGGTCACACAGCTAGTGTCTGAGGTCAGATTTGAACTCGGGTCTTCCTGATGCTAGGCCCAGAACTCTATGCACTGAACCACCCAGCTGCCTCCTTTCTAGTACCGATTTTTTTCAGCTGTCAAAAGACAAGAATAATAGCCTATTCTTCAGAGGATCTTTGCGTGGCTTAAATGAGTTAATATACGTAAAATGCTTTGGAGACCTGAAAGAATTATATAAATATTAATCACTATTTATGTATATAAAATTTACAGTTATATATAGAATTTTACACAGACTCTTCCTCAAAAAATTATCTCCTTTGTTTACTCATTTCTCAAATAAAGAAAATGAGGCCCAGAGAAATAAGATCACTTGTGTAAGGTCAGATAGTCAGTTAACAATAAGCTGATAATATAACTAAGGTCTCCTAGACGTTGTTGTATTTTTTTTTAATGCTATTTTTACCACAACTGAATTAGAGCAGAGAATAGTGATTTGCCTCTGGTTAAATAGTTGCTGAATATCAATAAATGAATAAACAGAATCACAGATTGTTTGAGCTAGGAGGAATTTAAGAAATCATCTATTCCAACCCTGTCCCCACACAAGTCTAAACTAATAATGAGAACAATTTCAAACGTTACTCAAGCCTGCAAACAATATTAGATTTTTAAAATAATAATGAAGTATTATTTGAGCCTAGTAATATGTTGGCTAGTGTGTCTGCCTAGCCCCCATACACTGGTACTCAACCTAAATAGTGCTAGCCAGCAAACATTTATTAAGCCCTAACTCTGTACAAGGCATTGTACAAAATACTAGGATACGTAAACAAATGAAAACCTATGCCTCCTTTCCAAGACCTTATTTTCAACTGGGCTAGTAGATACTGCAAAAGTTATGTGGTTACTTACGGAAGTGTACCGATAATGCTTATTTGATAAATGTGCTGTCCAGAAAAAAAATATATATGCGCATGTGCATGTGTATATATACTTTTAAATTTAATCTGCATTATTAATGCTTTCTTAAGTCTGGGCAATCAATAAAGCAACAAATCAAACCTTGATTTATAGCAATTACCTATTTTTGAGGTGTAAATGCTCACACTGAAAATTTAACAATGGGGAGAACCAATTAGAGCTGGCTCCAACACTGTATGTATATATTCATATATATATATATATATATCTGGAATCATGTTGAGTTTCTTGTTGAGATTATAGTTAAGTAAGGTAAATATTTTTAAATTCTATGTTATTTTCAATTGCAAATTCTCCCTCTCCTTCCTTCTCTCCCACCCACTGAAAAAAACAAGAAAATAAGATTTGTTACAAATATGTATCCACATATAAAATGAATTTCCACATTAGCCATGTCCCAAAAGGAAAAAAGAAAGAAAGGAGGGAAGGAAGGAGGAAAGAAAGGAAAGAAAGAAGGTAAGAAAAGGAGGGAATATTTTTGAAAGAAGAAAATATGCTTCAATCTGTATGCTGAGACCATTGGTTCTCTATCTGTAGGTGGGTAGCATATTTCATCATAAGTCTTTGGCTTATTGTGTTGATCAGAATTATAAGCCATTCAAAATTGATCATCTGTGCAATGTTATTGTACAAATTGTCCTCCTGGTTCTGCTTATTTCACTTGCATCAGTTCATATAAATCTTCCCAGTTTTTCTGAAACCCTCCCCTTAATCATTTCTTGGAGCACAATAGTATTCCATCGCATTCATATACCATAACTGGTTCAGTCATTTCCCAATTGATGGGTATCCTCTCAGTTCAAATTTTTGCCATCATAAAAAGAGTTACTATAAATATTTTTGTACATATTAATTATTTTCCTGTTTCTTTGATTTTTTAAGGTATAAACCTAGTGAGATATGCATAGTTTAATAGCTTTGGGGGCATAGTTCCAAATCGTCTTCTATAATGATTGAACTAATTCACTGCCTCACCAACAATGCATTATGAGCATATCTATTTTTCTATATCCTCTCCAACATTTGTCATCTTCCTTTTTTGTCATTTTAGCCAATCTGTGGTGTGTGAAGTTATCTAAGTAAGGTAAATATTAAAAAGTGTTTTGTTTCTAATTTTTAAAAATATGATATGAAGACAGATAACATGAATTTAAATATCAGATAAAATGATATTTCTTTTAAAACAATGCAGTCTTTCTCTTACCTGCATTGTATACCCAGATTTTATCTGTCCAGTGTAGCCCACGAACCTACTTAAAGGTATATGAACCACTTTAAAAAGTAAAGAGTAATCCTTGTGGCCTGTCACAAAGAACAGTCATTAGAAATGAATTCATGTACATGTGTGTGTTATATGCATTTGTAAATATACATATATACATGCACATACATATATGCATGTATGTATACATACACACAGAGAGGAATATTTTTTAAGCCACATTTTTGCTAACTGGCCAATGGCAGAAGGAATTTCCAGTTTGTGGTTCAGTCTTTTATGCAGGGTTTCATTTGACTATTTGCTTTGGAATTTGATAAACACAGCTATTCACTGGTCAATCACCACATAGTACATTTGTCACCACAGAAATCCAGGACTTCTCCTGAAGGAAACATCTTTCATTCATACTGTAAGTTGCATTCCTACAATTCTACAAAGCACCACAAAATGATTCTGTGGGCTTCTCCTCCAGAGTAATTTAGGATAATGGGTAGCGTATTTGATTTCCACAAATCTCTTTTTTCCTACTTTCTCTAGTAGTAAAGTAAATTCTTGGTTTTGTTTTTAAAATTTAAAAAAAAAAACCTTAGAGGGTAAGAAAAAAAGTAACTATTGCTACAATAGGATAAATAGTACAAAGAGATATGAACAGATACATGACCAGTTTTCTTTGCTTTGTAATGCTTTACTACGTAATCAAAATAATAAAATTTGAATAATCAGGCTTTAGCTTTATATTTTTATAAGAGAGAAAGTAAAACTTAACTATCTTTTACCTTCCTTCCGCTTAGAATTTAGAATTAGGTGAACTAGGAAGGATGCCTAATGGTAAAAGAATTCAAAATTAAAGCTAGACAATATAGCAGGAAATATCACTAGACAAAAAGATATGCAAACACATTAGATCACAGCTTGGGCATATTTATGTAGCACTCTATCAGGGACTATTAGCTCTTCTCCCACCTCCCTCCACCTCCATCTCCTCATTCTATCCTCCTAACCCTGAATCTTGGTACTTGAATTCCAAGAAGCATCCTTTTAGGAGAATCAACTACTGTAATTTCAGTGTACTATGTGTATCCTCACTACTAAATATATAATTCCTGGCCCCTACCAGTGCACCTACCTTTAAAATTCAGCCAGTAGATACAATTAGCTCCAAACAAAGATATTTACTAAGATAGCTTAGTTACTTAGTTACTTACAAAATTGATGGTGTCTCAGAGTTGTAACCTTTCTACTTCTTATAAAGTCCTCACACTACTCTCCTTGGACTCAGTATCTCTGCTAGGCGGAAAACTCACTTGACCCTGGGGTAGAGGTATAGAAATAGGGTTGCATTGGTAAGGGGGGAAAAAAAAGCCTAGGTTATGGAGATTCATTTTGGCTCTGTTAGCTTCCTAACTGCTGTCCTCCACTAACTGACAAATTGGTTGCTGCTTAAAGACCAGCACATGACATTCAGAATAGGTTGGTGGGGAATGCTATCTTTCCTGTTTCAGTTCCTTCAGTACATCCTTACCTTGAGCTGACCTGTATCCCACAAAGACTTGCCCTGTTTTTCCCCACCTATTTCATCTGGAGGGGAGGTATAGTGGTAGGTTAATTTACTCAACCAAATAAGCCTCTTTTGACTTCAAGAATTCAATAGCTGATTTGAATACCTGAGAAACAAATGTAGTTCTAAAGTTTCCATCTGAGCCTTTGAAACTATTTTGGGTCAGCAGAAGTTTAAGACTGGCGGAAAGCCTTAAAGCAGAACCAAAAATAAACCATGGAAACCATTATAATTATTTTCAAAGTGGCAAATGCATGAGATTCTTAAATTGCAACATAACGCAATGGGAAACTTACAAAAAAAAAAAAAAACCTTTCCAAGTTTGTGGTACAAAGTGTCTAAGACAAAAAAGAGAGCAAATGTAGAAATGTCTGAGCTGTCATCAGGACACCTGCATGTTAACCATCCCAATTATAATCTGTTATTCCTCTGTAAATAGGAATTACTATATTTATTTATTTAAATATCTAAGGGGTACAGGATGGTTAATCACAGTGAAAGAAAATAGCTTTTCATAAAAAAAAACTAATAGTCACTTTTTTTTCCTCCTTTATCCTTAGGGGTAGCTATATTTTCTATTCCTCAAGTTCTGGCCATTCATTTTCTGATCTTCTGAGAGTCTGCCATCCCAAGATGCACCTGGTGCCTCTATTAGGTATTTATGGCCCTTTTTTATGTCATCGTTCTGAGCTCCAGAAAAGATGGTGATTTATACTAGAAGCAGCCCACATAGTTGAGGATTTCAGAAAGGGCATCAACATGTGTTTCTCTCTCTCTCTCTCTCTCTCTCTCTCTCTCTCTCTCTCTCTCTCTCAGTACACTGTTCCTTTCCATCTGGCAGGCTGAGCTCAGAGCTCCAGTCCTTTCTCACTCTCCTTTTTCCCCAATTAAGAGCTGCAACAAATTGCATATGGCCAGATTTATGCATGGCTTGAGACCAGATAGTTTCACACTGATTATGATAAAAAGAAGAGTCTGTTCTATGTCAAAAATCCTTTGCAAAGAATTCAACTGTTTTCCTAGAACTAGTTTCTTTTGAACCCATACATTCATAAGTACATATATACACATATACTATATTTTATATATGTATATATGTGCATGCATGTATGTGTGTATATATATATATGTATATATATATATATATATATATATATATACACATATTTAATTTTACAGGCCTAATTGAATCGTTGAGCATCTTCCCTGTGAAGACTTATTCATGGTACCACATATTTCTGAACTGCCTTGACTGGGATAGTTCCATCATTCAGTGCCAAGGGAACTCACTAAGAGAAAGAAAAAGAGGCCTCTCTCAGCCAGTCACTAACAGATTTTTAAATCCAGTCAAATCATGTTAAAACTGAGTCCATTCTAAACAATGAATCTAATGTTGCTACCCTTACTCAAGCAAGATTTCTAGAAGGGGACACAATGACAAATAAAGAATATAGTTAAACTATGCCATCAACCAGAGTCTCCAGAATGAGGCAAATATTCAGCCAGGGCAAGGAATTCTAAGTAAGCCTGGTAATCTACGTTTTTCTGTATCATGTGTCTTTGTCACATACCTCTTCATTTGGAAATGCTCGATAGATGTGATCAAGATGCAACATATTACAGTAAATAGAATAATTGAAAAGCACTTACTAAGTTACTTAGCATATGCCAAGCAATGGGGATAAAAATGCAAAGATGAAGACACTCACTCAGAGGCAGAGCCAAAATGGTGGAGTAGAGAAGCATTCAGCTGAGCTCTCTCACATTCCCCTCCAAACAGCTTTAAAATAACCCCTCAAATCAGATTCTGGAATGGTAGAACAAATAAAAGGTCAAACGAAACACTTTTCCAGTCCAAGATAAATTCGGAGGTTGGTAGGAAAGGTCTGTCTCATGGGGTAGTAGTGGAGCCTGTAACATAGCAAAGACCACACCACAAAGGCACAGATCCAGAGGTGAACCTTGGAGGTAGTTGTACTGGTGGAGGCACCACCTTCAGGATCTCTCAGCCCATGGGCTGTGGAGAGGGATCAGACATTTGGTCAGAAGGAAACTGCAGAGGACCACTTGCTGGTACTGGGTTCAGGACTCTTTTGTTTTGCCCATACACGGTTCCAGGTCGTAGTCCCAAGGCCAAAAGGAGTGAGAGCACCTATGGCAGCAGGGGAGCAAGGTCCTGGTCTCAGTTTCATGATAGAGAGGAGTGCTTGTGGTCATTCACAAGGGAGTAGAGACCCTGCCCTCAATTCCAAGACAGAGAGAATTACTAGCAAGTACTCAGTACGAGATCCAAGGAATGCTCAAAATCCCAGGGCAAGGAGTACTAGGCATTGGTGGCTACAGGGGAACAGGATCCCTTCCTGGGTAAAGAGCAGAGAACAGCCCAGGAAAACAAGGACTATTCTTTTCTTTAGACCATACCACCTTGAAATCATCAAAAACCTACAGACTCGCGGAGCTAACTGAAAAAAAAAATAGCAAGAAAGGCCTGAAACTTAGGGAAAGTACAGGTAAAAAGAAGGACTATAGCAATAAAAAAGAAAAAAATATTGAAGGAATTAGAATAAGTAATGAGGAAACTGTTGGTGGAGTTGTAAACTAATCCAACCATTCTGTAGAGCAATTTGGAACTATGCCCAAAGGGCTATAAATCATGCGTAACCTTTGATATAGCAGTACCATTACTAGATCTGCATCCCAAAGAGATTTAAAAAAAAAAAAAGGAAAGCAACCTATATATGTAAAAATATTTATAGCAGCTCTTTTGGTTATGGCAAAGAATTGGAAATCAAGGGGATGTCCATCAGTTGGGGAATGGCTGTGAACAAGTTGGGTTATATGATTGTAATGGAATACTACTGTGCTATAGGAAAATGACAAATAGGATGCTTTCAGAAAAACCTGGGAAGACTTACATGAACTCATGCAAAGTGAAGCAGGACCAGAGCACTGTACAATGATAAACTGTGAAGACTTAGCTACTCTCAATAATAGAATGATCTAAGACAATTTTGAAGGACTTATGATAAACAAAAAAAACGTTACCCACCTCCAGAGAAAGAGCTGATGGAGTCTGGATGCAGACTGAAAAATACTTTTTTTCTTTCTTTATCATTCTTGAAGGTGGCTGGGGGATGGGGTGCGGTGGGGAGGGAGCGGTTGAATGCAGATTGAAACATACTTTTTGTTAAACTTTCTTCATTACTCTTAGTTTTGGGGGGGGGGGTGAGTCTTTTTTTTTGCAACATGGCTAATATGGAAATGTGTTGCCATGGCTTCACATCTATAATTTATATCAAATCACCTGCCTTCTCAAGGAAGGAAGAAAGGAGGGAAAGAATATGGAACTCAAAATATTTTTAAAGAATGTATAAAATGTTTGTTTATATGTAATTGAGAGAAAAATACAATTTTTATGTTAAAAAAAAGTCCCTCATGAAGCTTATATTCTTATAGGGGCCAATAACATATATAGGAGAGTGATCACCATAGAGGGATGTTTTCGTTTAGAAAATTACAGGGATGCTAAAAATAGCCATAAGGGAATAAATTGACACCACCCTTCCATGAGTAATGACAGAAGTAGGTTGATTATGGTTCAAGAATTAGAATTTGTAGGAGATGGAAGGGTAGTATGTATCTGGATATAGTAGAATGGCAATTCTAGGAATAAAAAGGAGTATAGTTTCTGATTTAATCAACAAAGTGTGGTGAGGAGATGGCTAATGAGTGAATTGTTACTGGAACTGGGCCTAGAGGGAGTGGGTGATTGAAGCAATCCCCAATGGGAACAGAAGTCCAACACAATAGTTACAG
This sequence comes from Notamacropus eugenii, assembly GCF_028372415.1. NCBI lineage: Eukaryota > Metazoa > Chordata > Mammalia > Diprotodontia > Macropodidae > Notamacropus > Notamacropus eugenii. The sequence continues at coordinate 71,900,306 of NC_092872.1, forward strand.
ATATGATTCCAAATGAAGAACTATGCAGGAGAAGTGATTTGAAGGATATTACCAGAGATGATATAGAATATAGATGACTAGATATTGGGGAAAAAAGATAGGCTGGTTTGATGATAAGAGTGAAGGGTAACTGGTGGGTAGCCTATATGGTCCATTGGTGTCCCTGCAACTTTATATGGGGAATACACACAAGTAGGTAGAGTGGAGATTTGTATTTACAGAAGGACATGGACCAAACTTTCACAGGACAGGTAGACATATTATCTTCATCACTGAAAATGTCCATGTTAGTGACATATAAAAGTATAAGAAAATCAGCAACAACAATATATTAACTAGCATTCATATAACTCTATTTTATGAATATCATCTCATTTTTGTATAGTTCATTTGGGTTTTGTCAGCTGCATCTATTCGCAGGCTCAATAAGAATATGGGAGGTGGAGCTTTAGGGATCTTAGATGGATAAGAGCTATTTTAGCTCATGTTCCCCTTTCAAAAGGCAAGAACTTGATGTACCTACCTAGAAATAGCTTCCAGAATATAACAGAAAGAAGGGAAAATATCCAGTACCTTTAACAGAAATGGAAGAGTGAAGAAGGAAAATCTCAAGGTTTGAAAAAGGAAATGGTGTACCAATGTAAGTCTTATTTATTGTAGGGTATGAGCAGTGGTTCAGGTGTCACCCAGGAAGCACTGTGAAGCAGGCAAAATTGGCCAAGTCTTCTCTCCTCTTTCAGAATCTTCTTCCTCTCTTTCAGTGCCCTCCCTCTGTTCAATGGATAGCTAATATCTTCGCTCCACCTCACTACTCAGAGATGCCCATAGTGCAGCCCACTAGTGGGCCTAGCCTGTGCAAGCTTCAGCCCTGTCCTTTCTTCATTCCCCAATCTTTCTGATATATGGGTCTATCAGGGTCCAGCATTCTACTAACTAATCTTATCAACCCATTTGGAATAAGATGGCAATGTTTCCTTTGTCTTTGTATCCCCAGCACCTAGCAAAGTGCCTGGCACATTGATGACACTTACTTAAGTCATCTTGATTGATTGATATCAATATAATTTTTATCCTTCATAGAAAAACATTTGGATTTTAAGGAAATCTTTTCATCCCTTAACTTCCACACCCCCAATTACCAAAGTTACAAGTTACCAAAGGAATCTATAGGAGCTATGATAGACATTCTTGATTCAGAGAAGATGGTGGGGGAAACCTTTCATGTCCTTTCATAACCTTGAATGTATAATTGATGGCTTTGTTCATGAGTAAGACTGATCATGTTGGAATTACAACTTCAGCAGGTGGTTAGCCTTCATCATTTCTAGAGGGGAAGGCATGATATATCTGAGAGGACTGTCATCTGTGAAATCCAAATTCTGATTGCTAGCAATAGAATGAGTATAGAGAACTAGCTTTGTGACTTTAGGCAACTGAGTCATCTTTCCAGGCCTCAATATCATTCTTGTGAGTAATTAATACTAAATAGTCTCTAAGAACCCATGCTGCTTTAAGGGTCTAGCTGAAAAGATATTTAAAAGAAAGCAATGCATACAATAGCTACATATTATCCTTCCAAGATCATTTGAGACTTCATTCATAATATTTTTGCTGATAAAATAACTCTGTTATACTTTTTGCTGTTGTGGTTCAGACATTCAGTCGTATCCAACTCTTCATGATGCCATTTGGGATTTTCTTGGAAAAGATGCTGGAGGGGTTTGCCAATTCCTTTTCATTTTATACATGAGGAAACTGAGGCAAACAGGGTCAAGCGACTTGCTTAGGGTCCCACAGTTAGTGTCTGAGGCCAAATATGAACTCAAGTTTTCCTGACTACAGTCAAAGTTTTGTGATGTAACTTCAGGTGTTTTATAAGAAGTCAACTGCATGCAAGAAAATCAGTTTTTGTTAAGGCTGGGATATTTAGCAGAACCGGTGAATACATGTGAGTATGCATGCATGTAGCAGAAGACTATGCTGTGTTCTGTGTCACAGTTCCCACCCTGCCACCCCCACACACACATGCACACATAGATCTCCAATACAGCCAAATTCTTAATTGTACAGCGTACCAGAATGATGAGTTTCAGTGTTCCCTGTATGTTCCACATGGGAAGAGAATGTGCCTGGTAGGGACAAGCAAGACCTAAGGCATATGGTGTCCATGACTGGAAGCAATTGGTTCTTAAGATAAAACCTATGAGAGAAGACTGAAATAGTTCAGATAATCTGATTTTTAAAAATAGCTCACTCTCTAAATCACATGAAAGACTGTTCCAAATCACGAATAAATCAAAAACAATTCTAAAGTTTCGTATTACACACAGAAAACTGTCAAAGATTAAGTTGGAAATGGTCAATCTGAAGGGGTTGCTGGAACACAGGCATACAAATACATTGTTAGTAGAGCTATAAATTAATCCGAATATTAAAGGAACATAGATCTATAGCTGGAAGGGACCCCAGAGGCCATGTAGTCCAATTCCTCTTCTATTATAGATGAGGAAACTGAGAACAAACAAGAAATTGTCCAAGTTCATGGAGTGTCATAGATGGGATTAGAACTCAGGTCTTTTGACTAGAGTCAGTGATCTTTCCACTATTCTATGCTGCATTCTGGAAAATCATTTGAAATTGTACACCCTCATTCACCTCCCCCCAAAGTGACAAAAAGTCTATACTCTTTGACCTATTCCTATTCTTCCTAGGTATGTAGCCCAAGGACATAAAAAAGTTCCATATGTGACAAGATCTTTACAATAATAGCTTTGTGGCAGCAATATAAATATATATGTACACACATATACATATCAAGAGAGAGAAAGATAGCAAATAGGTGCCTATCTATTGGAGAATGGCTAGACAAATTGTGGCGTATGTCTATAATCAAAAATTGAAATGATGAGCTCCTTGATTTTAGAAAAACACACTTGCATGAAATTACAAAGAGTGAAATGAACAGAACCAAGAGAACACTGTATACACTAATAGCAATATTATTTTAAGAACCACTTTGACTAAGTCATTTTGACTATTATAAACACCCAAATTAACTACAAAGGACCTATGAAGGAAGATGCTATCTGCATCCAAAAAAGGAACTGAAAAATAGAAGTATGTATAAAATGATTTTACATATATATATATATATAATATGCACATAGATATATGTATATATACATGTATGTAGCTAATAGTAGCCATCACTAGGGTGGTAGAGGGAGAGTATAGAAAAATGAACACAAAAAGAAAGTTAAATGATAACTTTATTATACATTTAAAAGGAATAGCAAATTGTACATAATGGATTTGCAATTTCATGCACAATCATTTTTGAAATTCTGCTATTACGGAAATGCTTGTTTTATTTCATAAATTAAAAATAAAATAAATAATGTTTCTAAAAATAAAAAATAAGAAAACACATTAGAAGAAATGAAAAATGTAAAGAATTCTGAGAAGCATGTTATCCAACTCACTCTCCATTATGAACTCTGGAACCAGCTCATGGTCCATCTGCAGTACCTGTCCGAGGCATAAGTACTGAAAGAATAATTCAACAAGCTGCCCATACGTATGCATGTCAAAATCTAGACAATACACATTCTTTGTCCACTTTATTTTACCTATGCTTATCTTTCTAAGCTAATCTCTTGGTCATTCCCACAAAGGTTTTATGGAAGTAGAGATATAGAAAAATAGTTAATGATATCTCCTTGGTTTGTCTTTCTTTTGTTTCTATTTGTCTTCTTATTTTCTGTTAATGATATTCATGACATTTTAAATTTTTTGTTATTTTTTTCCTCTTTGAGATATCTTGAAGACATATCTGTGATAGCCTTTCCAAATATGCTGACTCTCACACAGATCTCTTCTATATGTATTTGGTAAAGTCCAGCCAGTCTTTCAGATTTCATTTTCATAAGCAACATTTCCATTTTTCATATCGTACAAGGGGTCCTGATATGCTGGTTTTCTTGTCTTTGATTCTGGGATCAGCATAGTAATTGGTAAACCTGTTCTTTTTCAAACATATTTGTTGTCCCTCATCCAGTTTGAGCTCTAAATACCTTCAGTATAATCTGGTTTAACTGTATCTCGTGCCAAACTTTCTGTAGGATAAACTTTCCCTTCTACTGCCGTTTCACTGTTTTGTGACTATAGCTTTTAGTCTTTGGTTATCCTAATGTTTTGCACAACATATACTCTAACCTAGTGGTACCTTTACCTCTCTGCTTCGTAAAGGTTTAAGTGTTTGCTGGCTGAATTTTCTAGGATCTTTTAGTTCTCTAGCTCGAAAGGCTATTTTACACTGGTTAAACTTCTTTAAGAGGTGATGAGAAACAGATTAATGAAGCTCCAGAAGTGACTGAATCCAGTAGTCCGATGCTTAACCAATCTCTTGACATAAACTGCGAAGGGGACTTCAGGGACATCGAAAACATTTTGGCAGAAAATAGGTTTGAACCAGTAGCTCACACAATACATTACAAATAAATATTATAATTTAATTTAAATGGTCATATCAGAGAGAGACAGACAGACAGAGACAGAGATGGAGAGATAGACAGAGAGACAGAGAGAGGAGCTACTTTTGCCAACGAAAGGTAGAGAAGTCTTACAACCAAACAAGGAATAGACATGATTGCAACAAAGAATTCCAATTACATAAAATTTAATAGTTGTTGCACAAGCAAAATCAATGAAGCTAGAGTGATAAGAGAAACCATTAGAGAAGAAGGAGTGGACTTTGTATTATATATCTCTGATTAAAGAGTATAATCCAAGAAGTATAACTACTTCCCAATAGATATAAACAAATAATTCTTGAAAGAAATGATTTAACCAACCATATGAAAAAGAAAACCCAAATTACCATTATTGAGAGGAATTCACACTAAAATATCTTTATGATACCCTTAAAGTGTGAAGCATGATAAAAAAAGAAACCAGAAATAGTCGTGGAGAGACTGTGTCACACCCCAGCGTGGTCAAAGACAGGAAAAGACCATACATATGCCAAAATATTCATAGTAGGAATTTTTATGGTAACAAATGTCAATTGATCGAAGAATGACTTGAAAATGATGTAATATTATTATTCTAGATAAGGGAATGTGGCATAATAAGTGGCAGGTCAGCCTTGGAGTCCAGAAGTCTTGGGTTCACATCTGAAATATGTTAGTTTTGTAACCCTGAGCCAACCACTTAACCTAGACAAATCTCTAAAACAATAAATTGAAGAAAAACTGCTGATCTACGCTAATGTGGTGAGTTTCCTTACCATGAGATCCCTACACTGATGAAATTGTGGGTCCAAACCAAACAAAAAATCATTAAGCTAAAAAAAATGACAAATGAAATTCAGGGAGACTTAGAAAGATTTGTATGAACTGACTCAAAGGAAAGAAAACTAAGAAAACAGTATATACAATAATTTTAATAATGTCAGTGAAGGTAACACTAAAAGACAGCATAATTCTGACGAACATAACATATAATTGTGATCCCAGAGGTCTTATGATGAAAAATTTTTATACAGAAAAATTATATTCTGTCCTCTCAATGGAGAAATTGGAGACCAAAGGTTTGGAAGGGTGAATATGTTGTCAGAAGTGATTGATATTGTGGCTGGTTTTCCCTTTATTAAAAGAAAAAAAATTCTATGGGAATTTTGTTATTGGGAGGTTAAAATGAAAACAAATCAATGAAACATTTTAAATATTTAAAGAAATAATGATTACCAAAGTTAATGTCTTTAATCTACTTTCTACTTTTATTAGAGTCGACAATTCATTTAAATCTACCATTCTAGGAATGTTGTAATTATGTTTTATCTTGTCTTTTCATCTTTATCCTTTCTGGTCACTTGATATTGATTTTGACCTCTGCCCTACTTGATGGTCTGACTGCAGGCAGATAGGTGATTCCTGAAACTATTCCCACATTGGTAACCAGTTATTTCCTATCCTTTAAAAAGAAGTTAGTTTCATTTTTTTGTGTTGTTGTGCCATCTTCAACCCTCTTCCTTAAGAGAGTATTGATAGTGTACAGACATGGCTTCAAAATAACTACAAACCTTTGGCCTTTTTGTTCATATCCTTAATCTCAAAATCACATTTGTCGTTTTGTTTTATGGTCTCCATGGCCAAATAATTCTTCACCTGACAAACCTAGGTACAGTGGAAAGGGCACTTGTACTTGGAACCAGAGAACTTGGATTCAAGTCCCGGCTCTGTTACTATCTTATATTGAGCAAGTCTCTTAACCACCGTGAGTCTCAGTTTCCTCATTTATAAAATTTATAAATAGTACAAATATAAATTTATAATAGTATAATATATACTATATACTAACATAAATATAATAATATATAATAAAAATATAAATTTATAATAAATTTATAAAATGAGGAACTTAGAATAAATGATTTTGATGTGGTTCTAGCTCTAGCTACTAAGATCCGATGACCTAATTAACAAACGCCTCATGAGGAACTTATTTATACTTAGCTGAGGGGATCTTTAGACATCGGTCTCTCTGTGTTCAGGGTCATACGCAAAGCTTTGCCATCTGGTTCACATTGTAAAATTTGTGTTCTATTGGTATAAATTTTGATAAGTCAGGTTCAGCTCCATGTCACATAGAAGCACTGAAGGAAAACTTCAGTGGTAGCAATTAGGCTTGACTTCTTAAATTAAATGGACTGATATCTATCTGGCTTGGGGCCATAAAAACCTCCTTTGCAGAATACCCTGTCTTATTCTAGCATTAAATGGAACTTTTCAAATAGCATAAGCTCACTGACCTTGCAAAGTTCTGAGCTAAGCACTAAGTGAGTCAATTATTCTACCTTACTAGATCTTAGAAGGTGTCCTGTAGTCATTGAGAAAGGGGACAGGGGCAACTGGGTAGCACAGTGGTTAGAGTACTGGGCCTGAGGTTAGGAAGACCTGAGTTCCAATATAAACTCAGGCTCTCACTAGCTGTGTGACCTCAGGAAAGTAATTTAAATGTTTGTCTCAATAATCAAAGCTGTGAAATGGAGATAGTAGCACCTACCTCTCAGAGTTGTTGTGAGAATCACATGCTCTAACAGCACAAAAGCTGGCTTGTAGTAAGCAATATAGAAAGACTAGCTATTATTGTTATTACTAGCAATCATATTTGTCATCTCTGGTCTGTGATACGGGAGGCTCTGATGTCGAAGGAAGCTATCGAAGCACTACACACGTTTTCTTCTGTTCATTCCGGAAGTAGAAGATGAATAAAAACTGGTGAAGCTAGTAAGGCCTCCTGCCATCAGGGCCCTCCAAGCCATGAAAAGATTTCCTTTTGCATAATACAGGAAAGAAACTTTGACCCTGGGAGATCTCCAGGACGCACAAGTCAAGGTCTCTAAACACTGGTGCTCTGCCTATTCGGTACATTCCACTACTTTACTACACATTATTTATCCTTATGGGAGCACTAATTTCCTTTGACGTCTATGCTTCTTGAGGGCAGGGATGTTGTCTCAAATATAGAGGAAGCCAAATGGCACACTCAATAAAAGTTGGACCTGGAGTCACAAAAATACCTGAGTTTAAATCCAACCTCAGACACTTCCTAGCTGTGTGACCTCGTGCGAGGATATTAACCTTGATTTGCCTCAGTTTCCTCAACTGTAAAGTAAGGTTAATGGTAGCATGTACCTAGCAAGGTTGTTGTGAGGAGGATCCAAGGAGATAATACTTGTAAAGTGCACATAGTAGGTGTTGTATAAGCGGTTATTCCCTTCCTCCCTCCTACTTGGAGTCAGGAAGACCTGAGTTCAACTACTGCTAGCCATATAACCCTGAACAAGTCTACTTCTCAGATTACATCAGACCATAGCAATTCCTCAGACTTTTCCCCCCTTTTTTTAACCTTACGTTTACTTTCTGCAGTGGTCTTTCACCTTTCTTCAAGTAACAAGTGAATTATTTGTTTGGACAGCAGTTCTATGTCTTTCTCCACCTCAAAGTAAGGCTGCCATTTTTTTTTTTGCTTGTTTGAAACTTGACATTTGACACTTGGAGGTATATTCTTAAGCTTTAGAGAGATATCAGCCTATCACCACATAGTCTAAGAAGGTGTGGTTCTTTCCATACCACTGGTTGGAGGCTTAGTACTTGTTTCTCTGACCAGTCACCTTAGGTCATCCTTATGACTCTGGCAGTCATATTATCAGGTGTTTTAAACTTTGGTTTGCCATTAAGAAGAAAGAAATAAGCCAATCTAGAATGTACCAACTGTATAGTCGTTTTCTGAGCAGCTTAAAGTAAATAACCATTTTCCTTCTCTGTAATTTCTCATGCTTCTCTAAGTTCTCCACGGCCATAAAAAGTCTCTTTGGGACTAATACAAAGTCCTCCAAAGGCCAAAATCTTAGTTCTCTAAGTTTCATTTGTTTACCCTTCTCATTAGAAAACATCAAGGGAATAGAAGTCTTTACTATTTTTATGTCCCTTAAAATTAAAAATTTATAGTACAAAAAGTATTGATCAGGATTCATAATTCATAATCATCAGATCATTTATTTGGGGATATAAGTTCTCTTAGAAGGTATCTAGTCCATTTTCCTCCTGCTCCATCTCCCTCCTATGGCTAAGGAAACTGAGTCCTAGAGAAGTTACATAGGAAGCAAGTGACAGTTGGGCCTTAAACCCAAGTCCTCTGGCCACCAAACCTGTCCTCTTACTACTAGTTCACCATGGACAAGATTATAGCCTGCCTGTGCCCTGGGCTTTGTAAAAGAGGTTTGCGAATTCTATCACTATTGCAAACAAAATTGAAAATGAAATTATTATATACCAAATAAAATAACCTGTTTTCAGTCATCCAAAAGCACTAATTTATATCCAAATAATAGGCACATTAGAAATTACTAAAAACACCCATTAAAACAAATCTGGCATGACTTCTACTTAACATTTTTTAGCTATTCGTCTGACTTGTGGGATGTACCTTGAAATAATAAAATTGCAAATATTTTTAAAGAGTCTGTGATTCAGATGAGTCTTCCCTAATTATTTAGAATTGGTAAGGTTTTGTTATATTTTATACTTCTCTCCTTTTACAAATTGTACAGGGTGGCCTCCAATGCTTTAAATTTATTATTATTATTATTATAGCAACAATAATAATAATAATAGCTAACATTTTATGGTTTATAAAGTGCTTTACAATATATTATTTCAACTGTTCTCAACAACCCTGTGGAGTAGGTGCTATTATTACCCCTGTTTTACAGATGAGAATACTGAGACACGTTAAGAGGTTAAAGGACTTCCCCAAGGTCCCACAGTTAGAACCTGAAGCAGTTTTTGAACTCAGATCTTCCTTACTCAGGCCCAGAATTCTGTTTATTATACTGTCTAGCTGTCTCCATTTAAAAAAGAAAGAAAGAAAGAAATTTTTAAGAGGTTTGTTAAAGGAATCTAAAATTAAGGGGATTTTTGAGCTTCAAAACATCTGAGAAAGTCAGCATGGTAGCAGAGGGTAGGAATAGTCAGTGTTCACAGATAAATCTTCCAGCCTGTCCAAGTCCTTCCGACAAGATTACACAGCTACATTTTTATTTGACAATTTTGTAAAAGTTGTTAATAAAAAGTGTCAGGAGATGAAGAGGTTTGACAACTAGAAAACGTGATTTTCGTGGATAATAATTTTTCTTCTAAATAACTAATTTTTATTTCAATGAGGGTAACCTCAAGGGCCAGAAAGTCACTACTATGATGATTTAACTAATACAGTAAACATGTTTTCTTTTAGCAAAGATGAGCTGTGGACACTTCCTTCACCATCTAGGAAGAAGCTAGAGGAAGCCTGTTCCTGAATGAGAAAACAATGCTATGGCAGCTAATTTCACTCAAAGAGTACAAATCCAACAATGACCAGCTAATGAGGAGGCTCTTCTCTCTGTTGACACACTTCTAAAATTAACCTAATGAATGATGTGTTTATTTAGCTGCAGTTTATTTAGGGGCTTTCAGCACATCAAAAGGTTGTGTAAAAACATAGTAACTGCCTCAGGAGTCAGAGTAAACACCAAGAGTAATCCTTCACTTTGTCAGTTTCAATAAGCCCTGCTTTGATTAATGTACTAATAGTTTCTAATGAAGACAGCAGCCATCAGTTACATCAACAAACCATAGCTTGGCAACAACAAACATTAATTAACTGCCTGTAGTGTACAAAGAGTCTTGCAAGGTACTAAGAGCTACGGAGTTAAGTAGGACATATTCCCTAACTTTATGGCACTTATCATCCAGGGGTGGAGAAAGATATACATTATATGTGCGTGTGTGTATATACATATATATGATACATAATCTTAAAAGAAAAATACATTATAGTTAAGTCGTCAGCATTTATTAAGTGCCTACTATGTACCAGGCACTATACTAAGTGCTGGAGATACAAAGCAAGGGAAAAGGCAGTTCCTGATCTCACAATCTATTCAGAGGAGACAATATGCAATTATACACCAAAAAAAAGGTATATACAGAACAAATTGGAGATAATCCACAGAGGGAAGGCACTGGCAGTAAGGGGGCTTGGGAACCCATGTACAAGGTGGGATTTTCACAAGGTTTTAGAGGAAGCCAGAAGGCAGACAAGACAAGGGAAATAATTTGAACAGGAGTCGGGTGAAATGGAGTGTCTTGTGTCAGGAACAGCAAGAAGGGCCAGTCACTGGATCAAAGGGTAAGGTTAGTAAGGTGTAAGAAGATTGGAAAGGGTGGGAGATGAAGGGAAGATTAAGGATTTTGAGCTCAAAACAAAGACTTTTATGTTTGATCCTAGAAGTGTTAGGGAGTCATTGGTGTTTACTGAAAAGAAGGTGTTAGGGGAGATCATTTCTAACTATGAGGATTAAGTAGAGTCCAAGATGTGATATCCTTTGACTTCATCTTTAAAGAATAAAGGACAACATTCCAAACAGTGTGACCCCAAATTACCAAAGGAAGAATGCACAGTAAGTATTCAGGAGACAGGATAGTTCAGTCAGGCTAGACTGTAGAGTATTTGGACAGATAACAGATACGATTATTCTAGTAGTAGTATGAAGAACAGGTGAGAGGGGGAAAATATCCTGTTAGAAGCTATCTCAATATTCCAAGTGGGAGGCAGTGGAAATGGAAAGGAAAGGAAAGATGGAAGAAATACTGAATCACAACCAGAAGATGGCAATGGGAATAGTGAGAGAACTAGAAGGATGAGTCTTCAACCAATGATAATTGGGAAGAGGAACTAGGGATGTTTGCCATGGAAGAAAGAAGTCTTAGGGGGTTGGGGAGGTAAGAGTATGGTGCAAGGAACTGTGAGAAGAGCCTTCAAATACTTGAAGAGATAACATGTCCCAGACTTGGTCTTCTCAGCCTTGGAGAAGAAAATTAGTAAATAGAAAGGCTAAAAGTTCCAGAAAAGTTTGACATAAGGAAAGGCTAAAGTGTAATACAAGTTGTCCAAAAGTGAAATGGGCTGTTATCTGTGTGTATGTGTTCTTCAAATAAAGTCTGGATGTGTACTTGTCAACAATACTGTAAAAGGAATTCTTGTGAACTAAGTAGACTCCAAAGTCCATTCCACTTGGGGGATGGAGGGAACAAGGAAAAGAGTCTATATATTTCAGGTGATCCCACGGAAAATTTTATTTTCATATATACATGTGTGTGTGTACATACATACATATGTATGTATGTATGTATATGGAAGTGCTTCTAGCCCCCAAACCACCAAAATTACTGATTGGAAACCAGTGAAATTTTTTATTGTATTTCAAAGATATAATATAAAGTAAAAACATCCGATGTCTTCTGCAAAAATAATCTCCAGACATGGGTCTTAAGACACAAATCTAGAGTCTTCAGTGATTTCCCATTGTCTCCACAAACTCTAGTATTTAAGGCCCTCCAACATCTGACTCCTACTTCCGTTTCTATCCTTATTTCACATTATTCCCCTTCATAGACTCTTCATTCTAATCTCTTCTGATTTGATAACAATTCAACAGACATATATTAAATGTCTGCTTTATTTAAGGCACTATCCCAAGCGCTACAGATAGGAAATAGGGACAAGACTTGGGATTTCATTGGTACAGGGATCTCCTGGGTGTGTCAGCTTCTATCGGTGCAAGTCAGCACGCTCCCTGCCACCTATAGTCTTTTGAAAGTTTCCTAGAGCCCTGAGAGATTTAGTGACTTACCCAGCTTTCCAGCCATGGAGGGGATCCATCTGATGCGAAAACCTAGAAACAGAAGATGGAATGCGGAGTTTAAGCAACTAGATCTGGGAACCAGATTGTGGATAGTTTTAAACAGATGTGGAGAAAGTGCTTGCCTAGGCTGATTTCATTCTTCTGGAATGAACAAGCAAAGTGCACTGAAAGTGGATTGGGAGGAAGAGGTAGATGAGAGAACAGGTGTGAATGAATATTACTTTAGGGACGGGATAATCTTCATGGACCAGAACAATTAAGCATCATGTTTTCCTTTACTACAGTGGTTCCCAGCCTTTCCAAGGATAAGGGACACCTTTAAAGATGAAAATTAATTTGCCAGCCACTGCATGTTAGTAACCATACTCTAAGTGTCCGTTGATTTATAAAAATGCGAAATGACCCAGTTGGCCATGCTTAATGTACAGATGGACTTGCATCTGCCTCTGATAACAACGTCAAAGCCCCATAGTTTGGAGACTACTATTTTACCGTTTATAGAGGTTCATGCAGAAACTGAAATAGTTGACCTTATTTGCATATTGGACTGGACTCCTTGGAGAAGAGATAAGCAAGGATCTGCCCCTGTGTAATATACAGATACAGATATAGTCATATCATTACCATTAATAATTTAATTATACACACTAATTGTTATATCTTATGTGCTCTAATGAAGGCAATTTAGCCATCTTTTGCATTAAAACATGAGGGTGTTGTGAAATTGCAATTCAAGGTGACAAGTGTAATAACTCTGACTAACAAAACAGATTTACATCTGGAGACCCAGATAGCTTATTTGGTGTGTTTTTGTAGGGAATATTTAGGTTTCTTTTCTTTTCTTTCCTTCTTTTTTTAAGGGAAGGCAGAGGAAAAATTTCCACCTCCACTGTTGAGTTTCCCCAGTGGTATTTGGGGCAGTAACCCTTCAAAATTAGCTACCAATCGACCCCAATTCCTTTGGTAACCATTGTAATAACATTAACATGATGAACTAATGGGATATTAATGTGGCCATAATAGGCATTTCCATAGGAGCTCCATTGTAATTGAGTAGGTTAATAATGTACTGTAATCTGGGCTTGGCAAGAGTGATGTATGATACATGTAGGAAAGCAGGATTCTGATGGCTTTCAGCTTGTAAGTCATTTACTCTTTAAAAAGAGAGGGAAAAACCAAAAAGAAGAAGCAGGTGCGTGAGTGAACAAACACTCCCAAGCAAACCGAGCTCAGCCGGATTTCAACCCATAATCCTCCAGGCATTTAGAAGGAGTGTATATAGTTAGATTTTTTTTTTCTTTTAATTTAAATCTTCAATAGATTTTTGGCAGTTAGTTCTTAGGATATTTATTTATATGGTTAAATATGCATCAGGTAGTTTATTCATTTATGTGGCTTTTCCTTTATAAATATTTAACAAACTGTAATCATAGGTGGCAGTGAATTGGGAAGTGAGCCACAGTGGCATCAGTGGTGCTTTGAAAAGAAATAGGGGGCGGGTGGGCGGGAGGGAGGAAAGCACTGAAGAGCTGGCTATTGTTTGAAAGAAATAAAGGAAATGGGCCAAGAACCTGGAAAGAATAAAAAAGAAGAGCTATGGAGGTGGGAAAGAAAAAACAAAATAAAACAACAACCCAAAGAAACATGGAAAAATCTGTACATGCAGAGGCTTTCAGTTGCATTCGAGAGGATACCTGCAAATAACCCTGGTTTAAACTCCATCAAAAGACAGAGGAGAGAAAAGAGCAAGGCCTTTGGATAATTATTTATTCCAGCAAACAGCACATGACCACACAGAGCCTCCTGGTCCCTGAGCTAATATTTAGAAGCCATTGTAACTCAAGGGCAATTTCTAGGCCTTTCTCCTCTCTGTAAAATGAAGGGGGGGGGGGGGGGGGGCAGGAGTGGAAGGAAGGAAGAAGGGTACAGAGAAGGAGGCAAATGGAGGTTTCATTCATCTGAGCACAAAAAACAGGGATAAAATTCAACAGTTGCCCATGGCAGGCAAACAATGGGGAAGAAAAGTGCCCAGGCTGGCCTAGCAATGCCTGACAAAGAGAGGATGCTACTAGGTGCTCCCATGTGTTGCTTCAAAAAGACATTCTGGTTTTTGTTCAGGCTTTTTTTTTAACTTTACTGGCCCCATTTCATTAACTTTTTAACAATAAATGCTGTTGCCCATTCCAGTCAGTTCTTCATTCTCTCTGCCAGGAATTCCTTTTCCATTTATTTTAATAAAATATTTCAGAGTCTACACTCTGCTCTGCCTGCAGACAAGGTTCCTTCTATCAGTTCTTTCCAGAATTCTGTGAGGCTGGCCTCTGGACTCAGCCTAGCTCAAGCCTATACAAGGTCATACCTGATTCCTGCCAGATGCAGCAGCCTTCTCTTTCACCACCCACACTCCCAAATTATTTTGTTTATTTATACGCATACATGTTGTTCTCCACTCACCCCAGTGGAAGATAAGCTCCTTGAGGGCAGGGGATATTATGTCTGTCCTGTAAGCATTTATTAAGTGTCTACACAAAATCTCAGGAAACAGTGTCTAGGAGGATTGGTAGGTGGTCAATAGTCTCAGCTGTTGTCCTGAGTTAAGAAAGATGAACTGAAGAAGGTCCAGCATACTATGATAACATATATTCAATAACACGGATTATACTAATTTCCATACCAATTTCACAGCATTGTCATGAGAAGAAAATGAGAAAGAAGGATTTAAAGCACAAGTGCACTGGTAAAAATTAAATACATACAACACAATTTATTAGCTTTAATAATACACTACTGGCTTAATAAATAGCAAGGTATTTCTGGGCCATACTGTGAAATTTTAAAATATGACATTCATAAGTATTTATGCAAATTTAAACACATTTTAATTTAATTATTGTAGGCACTAATGCCCTTTTAACTAATAATCTCCACCTTCTCTCTCAACAACCTTGTTATCAGATCTAATAGGTATCTGTCCCTGCCCAAGAAAAAGTTCAGTTAGTGCTGAAATAACAATAAGGAACAAAACAGAATGCATGAATCATCTACAAATGTGTCATCTTCTGTGGAATGAAGAACTGTTGGGACTAGCGTTTACAGCTCTCTCAATCTCAGTTTCCTTATCTATAAAATGGAGATAAGGATAGGGGACCTCCAAGGCCTGTGTTAAAGGATAAAATCAGATCATAGGCTGCTTAGGGCTTGAGCCAGGCTGGGGACCTTCCTGGGAGGAACATTCCACCCGCTGCAGGAGAAGCACTCCCATTGGCCCTTGCCTGAGGAGAAGGGCCAATGCTTCCTCCAGCTATTGCTCACCAGACCCAAGGTTTATGAAGCCTGACCCATACGGTGTCCTTTGCAAACATGAAAGCCCTGTGTAAATTATTATTATTAATTATTGCAAATTGCTTTGCCTGCTGGGCATTACAGCAGCTACCTGCAGACACAAATCCTCTGAATTCAGCTCTGCCTTCTAGCCTTTCCTCTCGGTTTCCTCTGATAGAATGTTCTCTTCTCCCCAGTCCTCTCTCCTTGCCGCCTCCCTGAAATCTATCTTTAAGATCCAGTTTCTCTGTAAAGTCTACCCTGTCCACAGCAGCAGCCACCATCCTCCTACCTTGCCTCCCAGTCCTCCAATGGGAGCCAAGACATGGCTATTATTGGACGTACATTACCTTGGCATCACACTTCCAGAGTCCTCCTTTCATCTCCCCACCGACCTCCCTACAAGGGGCCAGACACTAAGGGGCGGTGGTCCGTTCTCCCGGTGAGACCACCACAGTTTGCAGCGGCTTCCATTCTGCCTCTGCTACTCCCTCTAATGGAATTTGGCACAAGTGCAAAATATCCTAATTTGGGCTCCATTTAACACTTATCACATATGTCCAGGTATTGCTAATTCCAGTGTTGTTATACACTAGGGAGAGGAGGAATACCCTGCTTCTGAGGATTAAAAAAATGAATAACGATTATCAAATTATCACACAGAGGGCAATGAGGAAGTGCTTAGAGGGTCAGGGCAGACTGCCCCACCCAACCAAGGGGCAGTGTGGAAGAACATCGGTAATAGACATCATGAGGAATTACACGGCAGGAAGAAAGAATGGGTTGGCCAAGTGGTAAGAAGAAGAGATCGATGAAACAATGGTTGCTCAAGCCCTGGCAACGTCAGGAGAAAGTGAGGAAGGCTTCCAGAAGCCTGGGAGTGGACCTCTTGTGGTGAATTTATAGGAGCGAATGATTGCAGGGATGGGTTGCAATCTCAATCAGTCAGTCAATAAACCCTTTATTAGGGGGCCGACTCACAGCCAAGCACTTCTAGGGATACAAAGAATGGCTGGAGGAAGCTCCCAAATCAAAGAGACCACAGGGCCATGAGTACTGTTGTATCTCCCCCCTAGACTGTTAGCGTCTTAGGGTAGAGATCTCTGTGTTCCTCAGCAGTCTTGTATTTGTTTGTTTGTTCAAAGACTAGAACTGTGATTTCTTTGGAAGGTTGCATTGTGATTCCTCCCAATGAGGGAGAGGAGGAATGCTTCTGCCAAAGCAGATCTATCCCTACTCTGCAACTATTCCCCTTAAAAGCTTGCCTCTCACACAGAGACTGTGATTGGCTCAGGGTCACGTAGTCTGAAGAGATCAGAGGTGCACCTTGAACCCAGACCTTCCTAATTTAAATCCACCACACCAAACTGGCCAGAAGACCTAGCCTGGAGCCCTAACCTAGTTTGTCCTTCCCTGCTGAGTTTATCATGTGTGTTATTTGCTATTATCATTATTTGTACGTCATATATCCCCCTACTATGCCGAAATCATCATGAGGCCTCGTACTTGTCTTTTTTAAAAAAAAATTGATTTATTTTATTTTGAAGTTATGGAATCAAACAAGCATTTCCATAACAATGTAATAAAAAAGATGGTCCATGACACTGCAAATCTATTGTGTACAACTTGTTATTCCTTTTACACATATAATAAAAGTTATCATATAAATTTCTTTTTTTTTCCTTTATTTTCTTCCTTCACCTACTCCACCCCCTGCTCTGGAGATAACTACCATTAAATACAAATATGAGTGCATGTGTGTGTGTGTAAAATTATTCCATGGGTACTTCTATTTATCAGATACAGATAGCATCTTCCTTCATATGTTCTTTGTGTTTAATTGGGGCATTTATAATAGTCAAAATGACTTAGTCATTCAAAGCTGTTTTTAAAACAATATTGCTGTTACTAGATACAACATTGTCTTGACTCTCTTCACTTCATTCCTCATTATTTCATGCAAGTCTATTCATTTTTTAAGCTCACTGAGCTCTTCATTTCTTGTAGCACAGTAGTATTCTCTCACAATCATACGCCATGCCTTGGTTTTCCCAGCTATAAAATGATGATAATTCAAGTCAGTAAAGGGCCAGAGGAACAACGGATCTGACATGAGAAGCCCTGAGTTGAAATGCTTGCTCTGCTGCTCTCTCTGTGACTTTATCCATATCTTTTAACTTCTCTGGATCTCAATTTCTTCATGAGTAAAATGTGAGGCTCTGACTAGCTTACACCTGAAGTCCCTTTCAGCTCCACGTCCACAACCTACCAGCTACCATCCTCACAGAGACCACTGTGAGAACCCAATCAGAAAATCCTTGTAAAGCGCTATTTAGCTTGTAAAGTGTCTCACAAATGTGAATCGCCATTAATTAGTGCCTACTTTCTTATCATGCTAACCTTTCTGCATTTACAGGAGGCAGAAGAATTAATACGACAAAGTTTCATAGAAGGATGGATTAGGAGCTGGGGTTAAAACATTTAAAAAAAGAAAAACAAACGACTCCAAAAGGCAAACACAAAGTTAGCATACCAGATGCTAAAAAATGGCAGTGAATATAAAGTGTCTCCCTCCTGTTTGAGGAAGTATCTCCTGTCCCCTTCCCTTATTCTGGGTTACCCAGAGATATAATTTATGATGGGTTCACAAACAAAATGGTCAATGGTTCAGTACAAACCAAACATGAACAGACACATTTCTAAATCCAACCGTCATGCTGCTTACACAATCTGTTGATCCATTGAACAAATATATGTTGAAAGATT
This sequence comes from Notamacropus eugenii, assembly GCF_028372415.1. Lineage (NCBI taxonomy): Eukaryota > Metazoa > Chordata > Mammalia > Diprotodontia > Macropodidae > Notamacropus > Notamacropus eugenii. Next base: position 71,918,643 of record NC_092872.1, read on the forward strand.
AGGCGGGAGTTGACTGCCACTCAGTAAGATAAATGTAGAGTAGACTCATTTTCCGCCTGAGTTAATGCTTAAGGATTTGTATGAGAAGTGGGGGGTGGGGGAGAGGATGGGAGGAAGGGAAATTCCAGTCACCTAGATCTTTGGAATGAGATTATCTGCCCAAGGACCTCACACAAAGGCCATCTTTCACACACTGAACTGTCTTTCTTCCTTATTCTTTTATTGTGGAAAAAAAAAATCCTAGGAAATACACCAGTGCTCTAGGAGCACTTGCCTTGGCTACTCAGGCCTTGTTGATAGAATGATAGGAGACAGAATGTTTTATATAGTACAGTTTGAGATTTAAAAGGAGGAAAAAAGAGTCAGCCTGTCATAAAGGCACATTGTTACACAGCTGTCTCATAAAAGGGCTGTGAACCATTAAGCTATAGTGAGAACGGAAAGCCTGAAGCTAGAAAGGCAGTGTTCATGCTGGTGTGTCCAATGCCATCCCCTGGCAGAGAGCATGTATAACCTTTATTCAACTCTTACTTGTTGACACTTTCCTCAATTAGGGTGTGAGGCAAGTCTTCTGGAGTTGCATTTGTCCGGCTTTGCTCAGCTGAAAAGAAGACAGCGCTTCACCGTTATTGATCTTTCTAAGTGTTTGGCCTTCACAAGAATGTTTTGTTTCAAAAAAAAAAAAAAGATGGGGAAGGTAGGGGGGTGAGATACAGGGAAAAGAAAAGAAAAAACAGGAGGGATGAAAAGAAAGCAAGCATTTGTACAACATGAGAGGAATTTCCTTGATTTGTAAACCTGGGGCATGGTTACAGTACAATCCTGTAACCATGTGGCACTCTTGTTTAGCAAGCTGAGAACAATTTTCAGAGGCATCCAACAACTCAGACCTGGTTGAGTGTATATTTTTTTTAAAAACGACAATAAAAGCACTGAGAACCGGAAAAAGAGAGCTTTTGATCCACCAGAATATATGTGCTATTAAATGTACTTGAAGGCAAATTGATTTAACATTTATTGAATGCCTGTAAAGTACATGGTTCTACAGCAGACACTTCATATAAACAGGGAGAAATGGTCGTCTCTGTCATTCCAGTAGAATGTATGTTCCTTGAAGGCAGAGACTGTTTAGTTTTTTTACTTTATGTCCCCAGGCCCAGCACAGGGCCTGGCACCTAGAAGGCACTTGATAAATACTTGTTAAATTTAATTGTACCTGCAGTGTTTGATATCTAAAGGAGACTTGGGGAAATGGGAAGAGCAAACGACATCTTTAGTAGACTGAAATTTTTTTCTCTTCCAAAGCATGGAGACAGATAGGGACAGCTTGAATTAAATTCTGCACATACTTATTGAATGCCTAATAAATAAAATGCCCTGGGGGAAAGTTCTGGGAATATAAAAAATAAAAGAGTCTTTTCCTCAAGGAATAAATGTGGTAGATAGAGTGCTGGACTTGGTTAGGCTGGCCTGGGTCTGAACCCTGCCTCCAATTATGGGTGGTATGGTGATAGGCCAGTCACTCAACCTCTCTGACCTAGTTTCCTTATTCATAAAATGGTATAATAATTCCCATAGTACCTACCTTACAGAATTATGGCAAGGTCCAAATGAGATAATTTATATAAAGTGCTTGGCACACCTTAAAGTCCTTAATAATTGTCAGTGATTATTGTTCTACTGGAGGATACTATCTTTACATATAATGATAATAGAAGATAATTTAGGGAGGGAAAGACCATTAACTAGGGGAATGAGGAAAGACTTCATGAAGGAAATAGAACCTCAGTTGAAACTTCATGGGAACCCAAGCTTTCTGAGAGGAAGTGAAGAGGGATGGTGACCCAGACACAAGAGGATGGCCTACGCAATTGTGCAAAGATGGGAATTGGAATTTCAAGTTGAGGATATTAGTCCAGTTTGACTGGAATGTGGTTTTTATGCAGCAGAGTTGCATGAAAGAAGTCTAGAAAGGTAGGTAGAAACCAGCAAGTGAAAGGCCTTAAATGATAGTTTGAGGAGTTTATATTTTGTTCTAGGGGAAATGGGAAACCATTGAAGGTGTCTGAGCATTTGTGAGGTGATAGGACTTCACTGCTATTAATCCATGCCCCAGGTCTGTTTATTTATTGCTCATTTTATAGATGAAGAAGTTGAGTTTGAGAGAAGTTATAAATTATCCAGGTTCACATAGCAAATAAGCAGGAAGCAGGATTTGAACTCAGGCCTTCCTAACTTCAGATCCAAAACTTCATCCACTGTGCCACCCAGCTGTATATATATATATATATATTTAAGAATCAGAAAGCAGTGAGATTGCCAAAAAACACGAATTGAGTGATAGGAGTGGTGATGGTGATGGAGACAATCAAAATTGGGATTCTTGCACCTGGAGTAATTTAAAGATGCGGAGGGGAGGGTTTGGAGAGTTAAAATTATAACAATGAAGACCGATGGCAAAGTTGGGCCAGGAGAAGGTGCAATGGAGGTAGGGATTGGGAGAAGAGTACCCTGGAGATGGAGGCACAAGCTGTTAGAAGACCCAGATCTGAAGGATGGGGATATCAGTCCCCAAGAAAGGGCAGCATGTGCCCACCTCCAAGGATGTCACAGCCCAACCAAATATTGGTGCCTTGATGCAGAGCCTCAGTCTTCTTTAATAATAACAATCACTTGGGGGCATCTACGTTAAGGGATTAGGAGATGGCCAATGATCCAGTAAAAGAAACTGAGAAAGAACAGGTAAACAAGAGAACAAGGTGAGAACAGTGACAAAGAAGGAAGCCAGAACAGAGAAGAGTGTATAGAAGCAGGGAGTGATCAATACCATAAAAAGCTACAGCAAAATTAAGCAGAAAGAGAACTGAGAAAAAAACCATTAGAATCAAGAGTAAAAAGATCATTGGTAGCTGGGGAGTTACCCACCAGTCAACTGCTGGAGCCCAAGGTAAGGGGGGAAGGGTTTAAGAAGTGAGTGGGCAATGGAGAAGCAAAGGCCTCGAGCATAAGCAATTCTCTCTAGGAGTTTAGAAGTTCAGTACTCTCAGGAGAAAAAGGCTTTGTGTGCAGTTAGATTGAATAAGGACTTCTAAGAAAAGAGGGAGATATGTTGGTGGCTGTAGATGTTGGATGCTTGTGAGCACAGGAGGCAACCATGGGATAAGGTTCAAAATCAGGAGATGCAACAGAAGCATACAAAAGAAAGAGGAAAATAAATCAGGGAGTAGATAAGTGAACAAATAAATAGGTTTGCTAGGATGGAGCAGAGAAAGAGCAGCAGGTGGAGATGAGTTGAGGTATAACTGGCTATTGAGGGGTGAGGCCTTGAAATTATTTTCAAGGAGGCAAGGTATCCTTCACTTTTTGTTTTGTTTGTTCAAATGCATCAAAAACAAGCCGAGATGTGTTGGAACACAAATTGATACACCCAAGTCTCCCAGCAAGGCGTCTCCGGGTTCTCATTCATTCCTTTTTCCTCTCCTTCCATACAGGTCACCAAACAGAAGAGGTTAGTAAGCAACACATCACAACCCACTCCTTTATGTGGTTTAAGCTTCACCATAGGTCTTAGCAGGCATGAATGATGATATTTGTACACCACTCATGGAGTTAGAACCATTCCTCCAGCACAGCATCCATCCTCTCTCCAATTTCTCCTGTTAATAGGTCTATTTCTCAAGTCCACTTGCCTTGCCAATAAAGCTAACTTTCTACCTAGCATGAGGTATTCCCAGTAACGCTCTAACTTGTGACCCTGTCGATCTGGATTTTATTTTATGCTGTTTGGTTGCTTTACCCAAATGTCAGTGACTGAATTTTAAATAATGTTAAACATCTGATCACTTCTCTTTTTGGAAGGATAGCACTTGGCAGGCCTAAATTTTAACTACTAGGCAGGAAAGCTCCAATGTGGTTCTAATGAATTCACTGGAGACAGTTTGCGTTTTAAAGAAAACACATAAACTTGACCATCTGGATTAAGTTATAGTAGGTTATGAGGAAAGGATTTGTGTTTTGTTTTCTGGACTCCTGTCCATACCTCTTACATATGTCTGGGAACACTGTATTTGGTACAGTTGTGGACTCTGAAGGGTGAAAGGGGGTTCTTTGTCAAGCTTCTCTCTTTAGACCAGCAAACTCCAGTAATGTCAGCAATGGGGATTCGAAAGGCTCACTCGATTTACAATCCCCATTTGTTTGCTCAGTGGTCTCTAATTCATAGCCCTATTCCTCTCTTTCTTCCCCAGAGTAGGAAGTGGGCATCTACTAACAAATCAGAAGGTGACCAGCAAAGTGGCCTAGTTCTCAGAGGGCTTTACTTTAGAATACAAGGTAAGTTGGCAGCATAACAGAACTTGATGGACCTTTTTACATTGGTTGGAAGAACCTGGCCTTTATTCCTCTGCTTGATGGGTCTTTGTGTGGGCATATCACACATATATTGGATGGCTCTGGGCCCAGCCTACTTTGGCTAGAATTCTAACTAGCACTGATGGGACTTGGGTGAATGAAGAACAAAGAAGCTAAACAGCTTGTTGTGATACCTTAGGGAAAATGGAAATGACAACAAAAATAACAAAACACATGTATTCTGTAACAGTACCTGCACCTCTACCCATCAAAAGAAAAGTCCAGTCTAAATTCTAAAGCTCAGAGCAGATCCGTCCTGGTGGTCCATGCTGTAATGTACGGTAGAAAATTTAACTTAAAGGAAGCAAGATTTTATTCACTAGGGGAAGATGAAGAGTGAGTATCCTCCTGAATGTGAATAGGAGAAAAGTTAAATATGATTTTAAAAAAAATATAGTGAGGTCCAAAGTCAAGCCTAATAGATCTTAGGATCATAAATCAAAGGCTAGAAAGAATCTTAGAGGCCATTGAATCGAACCTCCTCATTTTTTCAGAAGAGGAAACTGGTCTAAGGAGGTAGAAGCAGCTAGCTAACTCAGCACAGTGCTGAATGGAATCGGGAAAATCTGAGGTCAAATTCAGCCTTAGACACTAGCTGTGTGACCCTGGGCAATGAGGGTTAAAGTAACCTCTGTCAACATCACTTTCATCAAATGTAAAGCTGGGATAATAATAGTTGGTTGTTGAAAGGATTAAGTAAGACAATATTTGTAAAGTGCTTAGTACAGTGCCTGGCATTCTTTCCCTCCCCCTTGTTGAGTGACTTGCCTGAGATTATATATGCAATAAGTATTAGACAAAATATTTGAATCAAGGTGCTCTAGACTCTAGAGGCATGTAAAGTACTTACTGCGACTTGCTAATACTGTATTATTACTATTACTTACTAGACATTCTACCAAGAAATACAAAAGCGAGACAGTCTGCTCTCAAGGAACTGGGGCTTAGTTTGACTTTTGTACTATCTGCCGTTGACTTCCTCAAATAATTTGCTAAGTCCTAGTCATAAGAGAACTCATGGAAAGTTCATGGTGGGTAGGTGTTTTTTTTTTTAATTTTTCTTTTATTTTTCTGGGTCACATGTTTTCAGGAACTAAAAGGAAAAAAACATATTTGAAGCACCAAGTTAGGGAGTATTTCTATTAATGCTAGCAGTCTTAATCAGAAATTGTTTCAGTCTTAAATTCATATCTTGGATTTGTTCATTTTTTTTTAAAGATCAAGGTCTCTTTATTATTCGTTCAATAAATATTCATGGAGCACATTAATTAAGAGAGAGAGACAGAGAGAAAGAAAAAGAGAGAAAATGAGGCATACACAAGTATATAAAAAAAAGAGGCAGCAGACATACAGGGACATTTTTAGAATTCGCTCTATGCTGTTTGACCAAAATTAAAAGCCTGGTGAGAAACTTTCCTCTGTTACAATGGTCTGCTGGATTTGAATTATGGCACCCATGGAGGAGCCCCACAGTGTTTGAAAATACCTGAATCAGCGGAAGGAAAGAAAAAAAACCATGAAGGCTGTATTTATTATGTCTTGAGACTACTCCATAGGTCACTGCTGCTCTCTGTATACACTGCACTGACCCTTAAAACTCCAGGAGCAGTTTATTCAGCTGTGATCTACAGCCAGGATTATATGTGAGATGTCGTCTGCTTTATCTTACGGCTGTATTCATAAAATAGGCCAATATATGGACAAAGACACATCAGCCAGGATCAAAGTACGGTGGGCCTGTTTTCCACCTCTACGTGCTGGCCCCAGTAATAATTTATGTGTCTCAGGATACAGGCTGAAAGTATACTCCTAATAGACTTGATGTTAACAAAGTGATTATACCCACTCCACATTGTGGTAATTGGAAACGGAGCATAGAGAAACAATCCTGTGTCTAGGTCATTATTTCACCCCATCCCAATTAGAATGTGTATATATGCTGAAGTGCAATCTAATCCTTTTTGCAATGGCCTCTGTCTACTTTTATACAACGGGTTATTTAGGGTCACCAGGCAGTGGTAGTAATGTAAACACAGGCAGCTTTCTTAAGGTTTGAAGTTTCTTCCTGAGCTGGCTGGCCTTGGGCTCCTTTCTTGGGAAGCTGAGGCTCCCTGATCAGCTTACACATTTGTATAAAAGGAGAGATTTACCCAGCTCTTCTTCACCAGGAGAGTTGGTCTCAGTTATTGCAAGAAAATGAATAAATCTCGTATGAGGTCTCAGTGACCCTAAAGTTAGGCTTAAAATAATGGAGATTCTTTTCAGGACAGCTTAAGCAAAAATGAAATAGTGTGGGCACTTGGCTAGGATTCCTAGCCAGAGTCAGACTGTAATACCTGGATAACTTCTTTTTGGAAACCAATGTTGCTGGAGACAGAAATTCCTCAATGATTGGGTACCATCAGACTGTGATGGAATGGCTCCTTTCCTTTGAGAGAGGGGAAAGAGAGGAGAGGTAAAGCCTTCTGAGGGACAAGAAGTACGTGGATTGAGGAGAGGGTGTAAGGAGGAACAACTGTGCTGCTTGAATGAGGGTCAGTCATACCATTACAGCATGCAGTCTGTGGCAGGGTCACACATTCACACTCTGCCTTTCCCACACTGAAGGAGCTGGTTCTCATCCAGTAGCAGTCAAAGTTCCCTTAGGGTTCCTTGTATCTTTCCCTCAACCCACTTACACAATTCTCAACTCTCAGACTATTTCAACTCTCCCCACTCCTACAGGAATAGGATAAAGTGATTTCTTCAGTCACCATCTAATGGCCCTGGGGGCTCAAATAAATAGGTCCTCAGTAGATACCAATCTCTCAAGATCTGCCACAAGCTAATAACCTATTCATTCTGTGATGAGGCTACCTCCATTGGTAAAGATGTGATTCTTTTTTAATTTATTTTTTAAATTAACTTATTTTCAATTTTCAACATTCACTTCCACAAAATTTTGAATTTCAAAATTTCTCCCCATCTCCTCCCTTTCCCCACCCCAGGAGAGCATGTATTTTGATTACCTTTTCCTCCAATCTGCCCTCCCTTCTATCACCCACCTCTCCCTTATCCCCTTCCCTTCTATTTTCCTGTAAAGCAAGGTAGATTTGTATACCCTATTGCCTATATATCTTATTTCCTAGTTGCATGTAAAAAAATTTTTAAACATTCGCTATTAAAGCCTTAAGTTCCACATTCTCTCCCTTTCTCCCTCCCACCCACCCTCAGTGAGAAGGCAAGGAATTCAATATAGGTTATATATGTGTAGTCATGCAAAACACTTCCATAACAGTCATGTTGTGAAAGACTAAGACTTCCCTCCATCCTGTCCTGCCCTCCATTTGTTATATTCTCTCCTTTGACCCGTCCCTCTTCCAAAGTGTTTACTTCAGATTATCCCTTCCCCCAATCTGCCATCCCTTCTATTATCCCCTCTCTCTTATCCCCTTCCCCCCTACTTTCCTGTAGGGCAAGATAAACTTCCATATCCAATTGAGTGTATATGTTATTCCCTTCTGAAACCAAATCCTATGAAAGAAAGGCTCATTTATTCCCCCACACCTTCCCCTTCTTCCCCCTCCATTGTAAAGCTCTTTCTTGCCTCTTTTATGTGAGATGATTTATTATATTCTACCTCTCCCTTTCTCTTTCTCCTAGTACATTCCTCTCAACACTTAATTTTCTTTTTTAGATATCATCCCCTTTCTCTCCTCCTTCTGTCTCTCTGTCTCTTTTTCTCTCTTCCTCTCTCTGTCTCTATGTGTCTGTGTGTGTGTGTGTGTGTGTGTGTATATATATATATATATGTATATATATATATATATACAGATAGATAGAGAGAGATAGATAGATAGATAGATAGATAGATAGATAGATAGATAGATAGATCTCCTCTACAACTATCCTAATATTGAGTAAGGTCTCATGAGTTACAGGCATCATTTTTCCATGTAGGTATGTAAACAGTTCAACTTTAATAAATCCTTTATGGCTTCTCTTTCCTGTTTAACTTCTCATGCTTCTTTTGATTTTTGTATTTGAAAGTCAAATTTTCTATTCATCTCTGGTCTTTTCAACAAGAATACTTGGAAGTCCTCTATTTCATTGAAGCTCCATTTTTCTCCCTGAAGGATTATACTCAGTTTTGCTGGGTAGGTGATTCTTGGTTTTAATCCTAGTGCCTTTGACCTCTGGAGTATCATATTCCAAGCCTTTCAATCCCTTATAAATTGCTAAATCTTGCATTATCCTGATTGTTTCCAGAATACTTGAATTGTTTCTTTCTGGCTATTTGTGATACTTTCTCCTTGACCTGGGAACTCTGGAATCTAGCTACAATATTCCTAAGAGTTTGCCTTTTGGGATCTCTTTCAGAAGGTGATCGGTGGACTCTTTCAATGTTTATTTTCCCTTCTGGTTCTAGAATATCAGGGCAGTTTTCCTTGATAATTTCTTGAAAAATGATATCTAGGCTCCTTTTTTGATGGTAGGTTTCGGGTAGACCAATAATTTTTAAATTATCTCTCCTGGATGCATTTTCCAGATCAATTGTTTTCCTAATGAGATACTTCACATTGTCTTCTATTTTTTCATTCTTGTGATTTTATAATTTCTTGATTTCACATAAAGTCATTAGTTTCCATTTGCTCCATTCTAATTTTTAAGGAATTATTTTCTTCAGTGAGCTTTTGGACCTTTTTTTTCCATTTAGCCCATTCTGTTCTTAAGGTATTCTTCTCGTCATTGGCTTTTTGGACCCCTTTTGCCATTTGGGTTAGTCCAATTTTAAAGCTGTTATTTTCTTCAACATTTTGGGGGGTTTCCTTTAGCAGGTTATTGACTTGTTTTTCATGATTTTCTTACATCACTCTCATTTCTCTTCCCAATTTTTCCTCTGCTTCTCTTACTTGATTTTCAAAATCTTTTTTGAGTTCTTCCATGGCCTGAGACCAATTCATATTTTTCTTAGAGGCTTTGAATGGAGGAGCTTTGGCTTTGTTGTCTTCTTCTGGTTGTACGTTTTGATCTTCCTCATCACCAATGATGGAAGAAAATACCTCTTCATCAAGAAAGTAAGACTCTATAGTCTGTTTCTTTTCCCCCATTTGCTTATTTTCCCAGCCAATTACTTAACTTTTGAGCTCTTTCTTAAGTGGAGGGTTCCAGAAGCAGCCTCTACTTCTGCAGTGGCAGCTGCCACCCTGGGGCTGGGGCCAGGGCTGGGGCTGGGACAGACCACACTCCCTTCCCAGCCAGGTGAGAGAACCTTCCCATGGACCAAGAAGCTGCCTTTGGCTTTTGTGGGTTGAGAAGTCTGGAAACCACAGCAGCTGCCAGGGATTCAGTCCCTTAAGGCCTGCTCTAGCTTGGTCCATACTGGTGCAGTCCACACCAAACTATACTCCACTCACAGCTTGGCTCAATAGACCTATCCTGTAGACCTTCCAGATTGTATTAGGCTGGAAATTTTCTTCAGTTTGTCATTTTGTGACTTTTGCTGCTCTAATATTTGTTCAGAGTAATTTTTTACAGGTTTTTTGAGGGATTTATGGGGAGAGCTCTAGCAAGTCCCTGCTTCTATTGCACCATCTTGGCTCCCCTAAAGATATGATTCTTGTCTTACACAGATCCCTACTCAAATGTCTTATCATGAAATAGAGATGGTGCAAAGTTTCTGAAGGTGATACCAACATAACGAGTTCTCATCTGTTCTACCAAGGTGAAAAGGCTTCAAGTAGTTCCTAGAGACAGATAGCATGGTACAGTGGAAAGACTACCAGACTCCGGGGTCAGAGGACTTGGGTTTAACTCCAGCCCCTAATGACTACTTCCTGTGCAATCTTGAACAAGCCATTTATACACCTAGACTTCAGTTTTCACAACTGCAAAATAAAGAAGTTAGAGCAGATCTGGCCCTGCAGGTCCTTTCCTCCACATGTATGATTCTGTGACTCTTCTGTCCAAGAACATACCTAACTAAGTGTGGGAAGGCTTTGATCACCAGTAGACTGCTTATTAGATAAGAAATTCTTTTGTCATAGAAACCTATGTTCCAGAATCATGTGTGACAAAGTTATTTTGGGGAACATTTCAGTATGTATACTATCAATACTATCAATGAGTGTCACTCATATGGAGAAATATTGTGATGGGCTGACCTTAAAGTGAGGAAGATCTAAGTTCAGGCCTTCCTTTGATATGTGCTAGCTATGTGGCTATAAGCAGGTGATTTTACTTCCCCTTAGGGAACCCTCTATAACTACAAGTCACAGATCAGTTATCTATCCAAATCAGTAGAGAGAGTCTCCCTATCCAAGTTCCCTACTTTTATGAAATCACAGGTCCAGACATCCCCACTCCTCATATCCCTCTGAAAAGTATGTCTTAAAGAGAGGTCACAAATCCTAGCCAGGTTCTAAGGCAATTCCAAGGGGAGTTTTGAAAGCAGAATTTGAAAGCTTGGTATGGTTACTTAGCAGTAGTGGCAGCAAATCTTGAGCTTTGTGACCAGTGTGAGTTGTCCCTCCTTCATGTGCAGACCTGTTTCTTTCCTCCAAGCATCTGTCATGTATTGTGATGTCAAGAGGGTGGCAGGTTTCAGGCTTTAAAAATTTTTGGTGGAAAGGTGAAATGTAGTGAGGATGGGATCATCAGAGTTCTTCAGGGGGAGTCCAAAAAATATCAGATGAGAAAGCAGTCATTTCAGCAATGGAGAAGTGAGCTGACATGTCCTTCCTTTTACAAATGCCCGCTAATGGAATCTAGTTAGTTCTAACCTGACTAAAAGAGCCATTAATGTAATTCTTATTTGTTCTCAAATGCAGCATAACTGGATAATTTGGTTATTTCTTGGTCTGGTTCCCCAAAAGAAAGAAAATAGGGTAAAACTACCATTAGTATAAAGGAACAAACACTAAATGAGGGGACAGCAGGTGACCCAATAAAAAACACTTTCCATCCCCAAAAGATGCTGAAAAACAGGTTACTTTTGCCTTAGTTGTATTTGGATTTGGGATCTCTATAACAACAATAATAAAAAATAACATCAATCATAAGTAACGTTTATATAACACTTTAAGGCTTGCAAAGAGCTTTACATATGTTAGCTCATTTGACCCTCACAATAACCTTTATGATCGCATGACCTTACAAATTCCTGCAGACTGGAATCAAAGGAAAAGGTTGTAAATAAAAGAACAGGGCCATGACATGGGATATCTCCAGATATAAATATACCTTGAATCCAGGAATTAACGCTAAAATTTTATTAAGCCCCAAGCAGGCATTAACCTGACCCAGGTTCTTTGGCCCTCCTGTCTCTTAGTAATTGTCCCAGTCTAATCATTTTGGCTTTCATTGGATGACCAGTAATGGGCCTAGCCCAAGCCTCTGTGGTGTATTGCTTGACTTGGATGACTTAGAAAATAAATAGCAATTGTTTTCTGTTCTGGCCAAAAACTCTACAGGTCTTCCCCTTCCAGAATGATATCTTTAGGATGGTAAATTGGCCCATCTTTGGTCTCAACTCTTATGCAGTCTTTAGCCATTGAATGGAGGTGGCCTCAAACAAACTGAGACCTAGGAAAGATATTCATTTAGAAAGACTGAGGTCACCCACTGCATCCTGAGCAATCACCAGTCATCTTGACCTTTGTTTTTCCCCTGGACTTTGATGATTCTGGAGGAGAGTAAGGTTGATAATTTTGCACAGCTCTGCCTCACTCCAACCCAACTCATCACTCTCTTGACGTCATTGGGTCCTCTTTGACATTGAAGGACGAACAGTAACAGCAATTATCTCAATCTGCTTCCACAGCTTTTTTACCTTGTAGGAAGGAGACTTAAGAGATTTTTACAGAAGAAGCAAACTAGGCAATAACGCCAAAGGTATTTTTTATGGGCACTTTTTATCTTCCTTACCCAAGATAAAGCACTTAACTTGAGGTACCCAAGGGACAGGAGAGGGAGGGGAGGGAAAAGAGGTAAGGATACCTTAGAATCAAAACAGGGGGAGTGATTGATCTTTAGACCTAGCAGTAAAACGAAGGGGATAATGATCTAGGAGACAGGTAACATCCTCCCTGTCATCTTCCGTTTTTCAGTTCAGAATACCAAGGCTGTATCATGCAACAGAGACAAAGTATGCTCAATAAGATGGGAAAGGATATTATTCTGATACATCTGTTTGGGTCACAGGCCCTGTAAGCAATAACTACCTTAGAAGCTTTAAGTTTTCACCAAGAAAGATTCTAGACATGGAGTTCCAAAGAATCATGCCATTTCACAGGGTGACAGACGGACAGCTGGGGAGAAACTGAGAGGTCATCTCGTCCAACTCCCTCATTTTTTAGATAAGAGAACTGAGGCAATAGAACTTGTCAGTCAATCAACAAACATTTGTAAAATTCCTGTGACAGGCCAAGAATTATGCTAAGCACTAGAGATACAAGTACAAAGGATGAAATAATAATCCTTTTTACATTCTAAGGGTCTTACATTCTAATGGGGGAGATGACAAGTCCATGTAAAAGTGTAAACAACAGAAATATAAATATAGATAGATAGACAGATAGATAGATAGACAGACAGACAAATATATACAAAGTAGTTAAATACAAGATAATTTGGAAAGGACGGCACTAGCAGTGAGGGAGTTGGGTTTGGAGGAGGCAGATCAGGAAGGGTCTCACTCAGAACATGGCACTTGAGCCAAGTCTTAGAGGAAGAGAGGTACTCACTTAGGTGGAGGTAAAGAGGGATTATGTTCCGGCCATGCAGAATGCCCAGTGCAAAGGTCCAAAGACGGGTGATGGAGTGTCCTATGTGAAGAACAGAGAGAAGTCATTGTAACACACTGACTTTTGGGAACTTTAAAATAGGATTAAACAATTTCTTTGCTTTTGAAGTAAATGAGACATTTGTGAAGTTGGTTTATGTCTATTGTTAATTTGTTTGTTCCATTAAAAACGATAAACAGACTCTTCTCCCCCCAAAAAATTATTTGAAATTGGGAATCAATTTCTTAAATAAAAGGCAAAAGGAAAACCCAGGAGCAACAAATCATATAAGATGCAATTAAATTAAAGTTATTTTTCTAAAGGGAATCTTGAGGTCCTTGGGATAGTCAGGCAATTGATCAGCACCGAAGCAGTCTTATGGTTTAATTTCTGTTTTCTTTCATTTTGCTCCTCATAACATGAGTCACTTCAGAGCAGTGCAATGGCCTGGACCTCCTAAAGAGCTGGAAACATGGGAAATAACTGGCAATGTTTTACTTTTGATGAAATGTCTTGCTCACGGCATATTTTCAGGCTTCATACCAAAGCAAAGGAAATTGCTATGGATAAACCTTAGACTTTAAAGTCGTGAAAAAAGAAAGACATTTGCTATTTTTTTTAAGTGCCTTTAAAAAAAGAAAAGAAAAATAGCACAGCTGACATGTACTGAATAGTCTTGGCAGAAGAGGGTTCTAAGTTTCCCTTTATAGGATTTAACTGGGAAAAAAAAAAATCACACATACCCCCCCAAGCTGAAAAGGCAGCAATAAGGGGGCATATTTTGTTTCTGTGCTGTGCATCCGTCTGTTCAGCAAAGAAAAATAAAATCAATTGCAATACAAATAACTAAAATGGCAATGCCTTGTGGAAATGTTCAGAAGCAAGTGGTGCAGCTTAAGGCTACACTGGGAATGCAGATACTGTACCTGGACCAGCTAAGTCCCTTAGTGCCTGAACCAACACATCATCCCCTTTCCCTCTCTTCTCTACCCCTCCCACTCTAGTATCCCTCACTTGGAAGCATTTCTAATAACTTGGGATTGCTATCTGGCATTTGAACACTAATGCCTAGCCCCACAATACCCCATGAAACGTGACACAATCTCATACAACCATGGCAATAATATACCAGGAAAGGATTTTTCTTCTGAGAGCAAATGTGGTCATCTGGCATGTCAAAAACCAGTCAATATGCGTTTATTAAGGACCTACTATGTGCCAGGTACTGTATTAAGCACTGGAGATACAAAGACAGCAAACCACATAGTCTGTCACCTCAAGAACTCACATTCCAATGGGAGAAATAACATGTAAGCAACTACGTACAAATGATAATATGTACAGGGTAATTTGGAGGTAATCTTAGAAATATGTGTGGTGTGAGGGAGGGTGATTCAGGAATGACCTCTTATATAAAGAGGGATTTGAGCTGAGTCTTCAAGGAAGAAAGGGAAGTCAGGAGGCCAAGACAAAAAGGGCAGGCAGGGGAGACAGTCACTTGGGAGACAGACTATGTTGGTCAAGGAATACCCAGGATCTCTGGATAGTGCAGTACATGGAGGAAAACAGAGTTTGAGAAGATTAGAGAGGTTAGAAGGGGCCAAGTCATGAAGATTTTATATTTGATCCTGGAGGTAAAGAAACCTTTAAAGTTTATTGTGTGAGGAAGCGACATGGTCCAACTTGTGCTTTAGGAAAATCACTTTGGCAGCTGAGTGATCCATGGACTGGAATGGGAAGAAACTGAGGCAGGGAGAGCAACCAAAAGGATATTGCAATAGCCCAGCTGTGAAGGGATGAGAACATGGTCAAGGACTGAGGCATTCTTTGATACTGTAAGATAATGGTCTTCATTTATTATGGCTGAAAAAGCCCATCACCTGGGGGTGAACCCTCTGATTATTAGCTTTTCCATAGTTAGCCAGAATGGTCCTCATAGCAAAGACACAGCGAATTGCTGGTCCCATGGTACACTCTCTTTCTCTTCTTGTCTCATTAGAACACAAGCTCCTTGAGAACCAAGACAGTACCTGTTTTTTCTTTGTATCTCCAGTACCTAGCACAATGTCTTGAGTAGCAAATACTTAGTAAGCATTTGTTGAGCTGGGTTGAGTTAAGATGAACTTTTACCTTGACCTACAGGAGCTCCAATTGTGCTGATATAGCCTTTGACAGCTTGGGAATGGGGGTTTAGTGGAAGATTATTAGCCTGGTTAGTAGAGCTATTATATACAGTAGAACTTTAGATCTGGAAGGAATTATCAATTAGAATATAATTCATTATATATCATTATAACTATTTTGAATACAGTTTGTATTTGTAGTGCTTTAGGACCATTATAATGTACATTAGTTACAAGGTAATTTCAACTAAATAAACATTAAGCACCTACTTCATGCAAGACATTTTGCTAAGAACTAGTGATAACAAAGTTAGATTCAATCTTATCAAGGTACATATAATTAAAGGGGTTGAGGAAAATATGAATAATGAATTTGAGAGGAGATACGCTGGTGAACAAGAGGTCATTTAGGGTAGTGGTTTCCAAAGTGGGGGTACGGCCCCCCCGGCGGGGGAGAGGAGAAGAAGGATGTTCCTGGTTCTAAAGATTATAGGAATGAAACAGCAGATACAAAGATGGGTTTCATCTCACACTACCTCTGATAGTCAATGAGGAGTTCTTCTCTAACACAATCATATCTATTTTTATCCTCCATCATTCCCTTATTCTGTCACCTCCTTCCACTGCATAATTTCCCAACTGCCTTCCCAATGGGAGTGGGACCCTCAGGACAACTTTGGAGAATAGTGAAACCTAATCCCCACCTGGCTATCTACAACAGTAGCTGACCAGCTACAATTTCAGAAAATTGTTCTGTCTCATCCCCAACACTCCCAGCCATACTCCCTAGATCATTATGTGGCTACCATACCTTCTAAAGGTGAACTCTGATTCCAGGGCAGGATCCTTTGAGATCCATTTTGCTCCTTTTCATTTGAATGGAATAGAGAGAGTTACATACAATGGACAGGTTGTAATATCGTCACAGATCCTGCTGTGTTACTATTACTCCCCAAATCCACCCTTCTTCTGAACTTATTTCTGTTGAGGGCACCCTTCACTCCTTCTAGTCACCAAGAATGTCATCTTCAATGAGATCTAAACATCATGTTCTTCTCCCTAAACATCTTCTTCTCCCTAGTCCCACATATACAATCAGTTGCCAAATCTTACAGTTTCTGCCTCCACATCTCTGACGTCCTGTGTCCTACTCACCACTCACACAGCCACCACCCTAGTTCAGACTCTCTCATGTGAACTATCGCAGTAGCTTCCTACATATGCTCTCTGCCTCAACTCTCTCCCTTCTCCAATTCATTGTCTCTATAGCTGATAAAATGATTTTCCTAAAGCATAAGTCTGACAATGTCACTCCCCCCCACACCTCCCACTCAATCAACTCCCGTGATTCCCTACGGACTCTAAAATCAAATATTATTTCACTTTTATCTCATCCTTTAAAAATTTATATTTGTATGTTTTCTAATATATATGATTATTAGTACAGTCATATAGGTATATTATGTGTGTGTAAGATGATAGATAGATAGATAGATAGATAGATAGATAGATAGATAGATAGATAGATAGATAGATAATTAGGGATATATACTATAAATGTTTTCCAGATAAGGGTGCATGATCAAAAAGCTTGATTTATTTAGGAGACTAATAGGTCAAGCTCTCATCTTTTCTTACATAAGGTGATGGCAACATGAATGGGAAAGATGACAGGAGTGAAAGATACATCTTTTGTTAACATGGATATATGAAAGCTATGGATAATAGAATTATGGGCCACAAAAGACCAGATGACAAAGAGATTGGATGGTGAGTACTTTGCATGGATTGACCGACAAATTTTTTGATATTCAGCTTATGAATTTCCACAATAACTGGGCTTTTTGCCCAGAGGAAGAAACTTCAGGGTTAGAGAAGTTGTGATTTGGCCAAGACACACAACTAGTTAGAAATAGTGTCAGGATTCAAACCCAGACCTCGTGACTACAAACCTCATGCTATTCTCTGCTGGTCATTACTTTCTTGGTATTCACAGAAGTAACTAAGCAACCACTAAAGCCAGCTCCCAGAAAAAAATCAAGCCTAAGCTCTGCTAAATATATACATTTCAAAGAACATTGGTCTCATCTTTCTGAAGGCTGTGGTCTAATGTATGCTCAGACACTTCTAGAGTCACTTTTTTGAAAGGCAGAGTGCTGGACTTGGATTTCAAAGAAACTAGGGTTCAAATTCCACTCCTAAAAATGATCACTTATGGGACGATGGACAAAACAATTTCTTAGAGTCTCAGTTTCTTCATCTGTAAAAGAATGATTAAAAAAGTGCCCATAGAATTTGCTTTCCAGGGCTCTTGTAAGGCATTAAATGTGACCATATTATATGAAGTCTGCTGCAAACCTTAAAGTGCTTTCTAAATATCAGTAATTATCAATAGATAGAACACTAAACTTGGAGTCAGGATAAACTGAGTTCAAATTTTGCCTCAGATATGTACTATCTATATGACTCCAAGCAAGACAATTAACTTCCGGTTGCCTCAGTTTCCTCCTCTGTAAAATGAGGATAATAAGAATACCTAGCTCCCAAGGTTGAGAATAAGACGAGAGAATATTTAGAAGGTGCTTTCTTTGCAAACCTCAAAGTTCTGTTATTATAATTATTACTATAATGCCCAAGAAGAAGTAATTATCATACTGAAGAAATAACAGAAAATGAGATAGATAACATCAGGCTAGCATGGAAGCAGAGTGGTAGGAGACAGTATATGGGATTTGACATCAAAGCCAGTCAGTAAAGAAGTATTTATGAATTGCCTACAATATGTTAGGCACTGTGCTAAGAACCGAGGATAAAAACAAAAAAGACAAAAAAAATAACAAAAGACAGGAAACAGACAGTCCTTGCTCTCAAGTCTAATGTGGGGAAGACAACAGGCAAACAACTATTTACAAACCTACTATGTACAAGATAAACTGGAAATAGAATAATCTTCTTTTTGCCTAGACCAGGGTTGGGGAACCTGTAGCCTCAAGGCCATACGTGGCTCTCTAGATCCTCAGGTGCAACCCTTGAACTGAATCCAAACTTCATATTTGTTCTGTGAAGTTTGAATTCAGTCAAAGGCTGTGGGTTCCCCACCCCGACCTAGAAATATGATTCTATTCACATGGTAAGTTCCCAGGATAAAAACTCTCTTCACTAATATAGAGCAAAAACTCATTTATAACTTATAATTTTAAAGTTTTTCCCAGAATTAAGTGACTTACCCATGATTCACATAACTAGTAGGTGTCAAAAGCAGTACTTCAAACTAGGTCTTCTTGACTTCAAGGTATGATCTTCTACTCAGAAGTAAACAACTTACAGATACCAAGAAAGTAATGTACTTGACTTCTAATTTAATATTTCACTATTTAGAAATGCCTAATTTCTATGGAGATGTACCATATTCCTCTTATTCCTGGATTCACTGTGGGTTTTGACATAAGAAATGCTAACAAACATGTGTAATGGTAATTTAAATGAGAAGATCTTTCCCACTCATTAATAGTCCCATGTGACCTGCTTAAATCACATGGAAGTCTAAGTCACATGTGGTAGGAGCTTGCTAAATGGGTGGAACAGAAAAGGTGGAGCAGATCTGAGAGGAAGTTATTGAAAGCAGTTAAGGTGGAGGGAAAGAGAGGACACAGGCAAGCAGACAGCTAGTGTTTGTTTATTTGTGGGAAGGCAAAGGGTGGGGGTGGTGCTTGGGAGAGGTAGGAGGAGGCTTGGGAATGACTTTGTCTCCTGAAGTGCTAATGTGTATTGACTTCTTGCCCGCTATGACTGATTTGGCTTTCTGGTTTGGGCATTTGGCTTTCTGGTGTCTGAATAGATACTTTTCTTCTGCCTTCTAAATGGAGAGTCTATTATACTTTGTGACTGAGAACTATGCTGGCATATTCATAGTCACCATCAGTGCTGTGAATATTGCCTTGGCAATACACCATGTCAGCTAATATATCAGATGAAACATTATTTCACACACAGTTGACTGCAAGTTGTTCAACAATTTTCAACAAAAAGTTTAATAACATACTCTCCAGGTTGTAACTAGGCCTAATGAATGGGACAACCAATATCTTTCTGGGGAATGTAGTCTTACAAAGGCTGTAACAGAATTGGATTAACTCTCTCATTTAACCCTTTTTAAAACACAACGATGAAGGAAAGCACTCAAGACTGGAAGTTAAGATGTAGAACAAAAGGAAATACAACTGTTGTTCTCTCCTAGGAGACCAGTGGAGAGTGTTTATTGAGAAAGGGGCGGATGGTCTTCTGGCAACTACTATTTACTTAATTATTTGACCAATGAAAAGTGGTGATCTCATCCTCAGGGGTTAGAAAGCAATCTGCTTTCTCTCCTGGGATTATGTGAACTCTCTGTCAACCAGTAAGTTCCATTTAGGTTTGAGGAATCAGCACATTTCAATCTTAGCTCTGACATCTGCTATGTTGGAGCCTTTGGTAAGATGAAACTTCTCTAGACCTTAGCCTTTTCAGTTGTAAATTGGAGGTAATCACTCAAACTCATAAGAGTAGCTAAGAAGAAAGAAAAAGAAATAAAGGAAGGAAGGAAGGAAGGTAAGAAGGAAGGAAGGAAGGAAGGAAGGAAGGAAGGAAGGAAGGAAGGAAGGAAGGAAGGAAGGAAGGAAGGAAGGAAGGAAAGAAGGAAGGAAGGGTAGTCTCGGGCACTACTCATTTTTTCTTACAGTCTGAAGTGAAAATGTGATAAGACCTCTTAGCCTGAAAGGGCCAGGGTCTCACATTGTATCCTGGGCCATCTCCTGTTATCCTGATGAATATCAGGCCACTGGGCCCAGATGGCTCAGGAGAGGAAAGTGAGGTTGGCGACCTTGCACAGATCTCCCTCACTCAAATCAAAGTCAGCTGCAAGTCATGTCATCATCCTGATGTCATGGATTTCTTCAAGAACAAAGGACAAACACACAACAATATTTGTACTCCAGAACCTTCCTGCCATGCTACTCCTTTCCACCCTTTGAATCATGCCCAGCACTGCTGGGCCCACTGTGGGAAACAAGGAAGAAATTCTTTATCCACAAGTCAAAATTCCCAGCTTTAAGTGATCTGAGTTGTGACCCAGCACAGTCAGATTAAAGGTCAGAAACTTGTATGCAACCTTGATGAACTGTTTGAAGGAAAACCCATCAGAAAGGAGAACATGAAGTCATGTGGCCAATAGATGGTATAGTGGAAAGTCCAAAATTTAGAACAGTATAAATGACTTGCACTGGTCTGAACAAATTATAGTCTTCCTGCAACCTTACTTGGGGGCTACCCGTTCATTCAGTGGGAATGAATGTAGAAGGCACTCCCCCCCTCCTGAAGGCAGGTGGAGTCAGCTTTGGCCAAAGTGTTCAATTCCTCTGAACTCTGCTGTAATAAATTTTCCTTGACACTTTTCAGTATCAAGCATGTTTTTCACATCACCATAGGGCCTTGCACTTCTAATTAGTGAGAGTTCACCAATTTAGGCATCCCCACATCCACCATGAGGTACTCTCACCAACTTCCTTTTAGATAAACAAGTATCCCCTCACTGCACCTCCTCACCTACTACTTTCTTTGCTTCCTGCTCTGGGAACAAAAATTAAATCCTCACTGCCATTTCTAGAAATGTTAATCAATTGTTAATCAATTGCCTTAGAACTCCACTTATCATCCTTGTGACTTCCCTGACTAAAATACTCTTCTCTTGTCACCACTCCTTTATTCGTATTGTTTCTTCTCATTAGAATTTAAACTTCAAGAGTACAGAATATGTCTCCATTTTTGCATTTGCATTTACCATGATGCACAAAAGAAGCACTGAATAAATGCCTCTCCTTTCCTTCCTTCTTCTCTCCCTCCCTTCCCTGCTTCCTTCCCTCTTTCCTTCTTTCCTTCCTTCTTTCCTTCTTTCCTTCCTTCCTTCTTTCTTTCCTTCCTTCCTACCTTCTTCCCCCCCTATAATTAAGGCTTTGTCTAAACCTTAAAGCATTAGGTAATCTCATCATTCTGGAAAAGCTGAGACTTGCTCCACCTGGCCCTTACTAAGACTTTCTAAACAAGGAAGGACATTTTACATTGCAGTTCACTTAGGAGTAGAGCAACATTCTACAATAGAAGGAGCATAAGTGGCATCAGACAATCTGATTTGAATTTTAGCCCTACCACTATTTGTTTGACCTAAGGCAAGACCCCTGCCCTCTCTCAATTTTATATTCCTTATCTATAAAATGAGGAGACTAAGACACCTAATATCTCTTCTAGTTCAAAATCTATGAAACATGAGAAGATTACATATAATGTTAAGATCTTATAATATTTAATAGATTGGCATCACCACCTTTATATTCAAATGTGGAGATATTTTCCCACTGCTTGTGCCATAACACATCCACTTTCTGATTTTGGACCTGTTAGCCAGTAGCACAGATGGTAAAATGCCCTTCAGGCTACTGATTACAGTCTAGAACTTGCTGGACTGAACTCGCTTTTGTACCTTCTCGGGAGCAGCTGCCCAGCAGCTGTATAACTCCACAAAGATTCCTCAAGAAATGAGAGCTTGGGTCTCTCTAGGTAGGAGTGCAAGACTATAAATCGCATGTCAGGATCTTTATTTTTAGTTAGAGAATGTTAATGAAGCTTAAAATGTGCCCAATACATATTCCTGTGAAACACTGTATTATCTTTATTTCTCAGTCCCTGAAGCTGGTCTTTGAAGAAAATGATTGTGAAATTAAGAGAAACAGAAGGGCAGGAGAATGAAATTAAGAAGAAAAAATATTCCACATGCACCAAAAATTAGACTAGGGCAAAACTAAAGCAATGCATACATGTGCTATTAGGGTTTTTCATTTTTTCTTTAACAATTTACTTCAGAAGTTTGGGGGAGGGAGCGGCTTGTGTTTGGGGTTTTTTGTTTCAGAGTTTCTTGAGTAGTTGCTTTCAATAATTTCTGACCCAGGGAAAAGGTACTTTGTAAGTATGACATAACCAGACTATCATCCGCTTTCAATGTCCCAACACTCAAAGACTCCCTACCAAAAACAAACACAAAACCCCCCTAACTAATGCTGAAGCTTTGAAAAGCAGGTTGGCAGCAAGCCTAGCTAGGATAATCATTTGTACCCTCCTTTGGCCACATATAATACAGTCTTTATTCAGCAAATAGCCAAGTCGTTTCCCCAGCAAGTCAAAGGTCACTTTTTGCTGTATTAATAGCTGCTCTGGGAGGGTCAGTGTTGTGCTATCCCACATTTTTTCCAGGGCCTGGAGATGCAATTTCCTACAATCTGCAGGCAATTTCCCACCAATTTTCTTGGGGAGCTAATAGGCTGTGACAGGAGATGGAGCTAGCAAGCAGCAGGCGACTTCAGAAAAGACAAATTGCATCTCTGCCACCTAACTGGGCAATCTAGATCGACAGAGTTTATAGCTTTGTAGTGTTATTGGGCCCCATGCTAACAGCAAATCATTCAAGCTGCTCTCTGAATTCCATATTCCTCTCCTCTTGAATTTATCATCACCATCTCCCCTATTGTAGCACTTCCTTGGAAATTTGCCGTTAAAAAGGGATCATGTATATTAGTGACAACACTCTCTTAAATAGCTTTATAGAAATGATTAATATTCAAAACAGAGACATTTGTACTGTCACAGTTAAATTGGCGATTTAAAAAGCACTGGACAGAAAGGAGAGGTGTAAAAAGATGAAGAAGCTTCTGGACAGCTGGTCTGATTGAGGCCTTTGGCTAAAATAAATAGAGCCTTGAGGATGGTAGACAGGAAAGATTCCTATGTAGGGTTTGCACAGCTGCATTGAGCAGCAAAGTGATTTTTTTTAAAACTGTCCAAATAAGTTAGATCATTATTATTTATTTTTGTATTGCCCTTAAAAAGGGGGGTTGAAGGAATGACAAAGGCTATAAATAGAATTAAAATACTCACTGGAATTTGTGTAGTACAGCAGAAAAAACCCTGCTTCAAATCCAACCTCTCCTATTTACTATTTGTGTGACCCTGGGGCCCTTTAAGCCTCAGTGTTCTCAACTGTAAAATGAAGGGGTTGAAAAAGAGAACCTCTGAAGTTCCTTCTAGCCCTAGAGCAAGTATCCTGTAATCTTGAGTTAGTAGAATAAAAAACATGAGAAATGAAGTGCTAACAGGAATCCTGCCACTCCATAAATGCCCTTTGTTGTCATCATTATTATTATTTATTATTATTTCAACCCAGACTATTCCCTTTCTACTCTTCATAGGCTGTTGTGAGACATGGGAGACACTGGCACAGGACCACCCAGCATGGTGTGCCTGCATCAAGGAAGACACTGTGCTCTGTGAGAATTGCAATAGCTCGAAAGAAACGTGAGATGCACAAATTTAGAGACATTTCCACTCCAAATGTTCATATGGACTATTTGTGCTCACCCTGTGGTACAGCCTTCCAAGCTCATATTGGTCTGATCAGTCACAGTGGGACACACTGTACCTTGACCCAGACATAGTGATGTCATTGTGGTCCTCTTTGAGCACGGAAGGCAATCAACTGACTACTGAGTCAAAGGTAAGAAGCAATTGACTAAATAAAGTAAAACTGATGGGTAGGTAATGTTCGTAGCCAACAGTAAGACTCATCAGAACTTGAGATCTCTCAGGGACCTTTGAGAGCCTCTTTCCAATTCCTTCATTTTGTAAATGAGGAAAAAGTCCCAAAAAGGGGAATTCATTTACCCCAAAGCCACATAAAAAGTTCAGGACAGAGTTGTAGTTGACACAGCTATCCCTTCCACATCATGGCAGTTAGATGCACGCCCCTCCATCTGGAAAATCCTCGTAAAAATTTTTGGTCCCCCCTTCATAACAGAGAAGATGTTATATAATACTATATGTAAATTTTATGCATTTTTAGTTTCTAAACTTTTTCTGACTTCTGCTGCTCTTCATGTGTAGTTTGTGGCTTCTGCAAATCTCCCATAAAATTTCCATTCCATTTCTTATGTTGACCCATGATATATAGAAACCCACAATGAGGAAAGTCATGATGTGTAAGGGATAACTGCACTCAGACCCCCAGATTCACAGTCTTCTTCCATCACACAGCAGAAGTTATGAGAAAGACCTGAACCTTCCAAAGTCATTTTCACTTTAGAAATCCAGCCGCTAATAGTAACAAATATACTGCTCAGTTATTTTCATCTTGAGACTTATCAGTTGGAATGTGTAAACAACATTGCTTCGGGCAACCTGACCTATGAAGTCACTATTATAATAATATTAGCATAATCACATCAAGTAACATAACTAGGCAGGGGTAAATAGTGCAGCAACATGAAACAGCATGGAGGCAAGGTTACTGGGTCATCTCTAGCCCTACTCCCACAATGCCAATAACAGGGAAAGATGGAGAGGCAGCTCCCAGAACTCACCCAGGGTACAGATATTCCAAGTTCTGCCACTGAGAGCAAAGAATGCCACTATTCATAATTAGTGCCCACCTTTGACAAACTTAAAACAAACTATGTCAATTAAGAAAATAATCCAGTCTCTTTCTTGTTAACTCATATAAAATTTCTTTCGTGAAGAGTTCCTGAATTTCTATTCCCCCAAGTGACTGATCCCTCTCATGACTGCTAGTACTATGCATCTTGAATAAACTTGTTGTCAAAAATAATAATAATGATGATGCGTTTACACTGCACTTTACGGTTTGCAAAGAGCTTTACAAATATTACTTTATTTAATCTTCACAACAATCCTACATGCTATTATTATCCCCATTTTAAAGAAGAGGAAATTGAGACACACCAAGGTCAAGTGGCTCCACGTCTTCATTTCCGCCATTTTGTCCTAAACACCTAGTATAAACCTAGCACTTAGTAGGCACATATTTATTAAGTAGGCACTTAATAAATGCTTCTTGATGAATTGATCACTTCTTTTTTACATTTCTCAAAGCATGTTGCTTCAGTCTTTCCTCACTGATTCTCCTCACTCTTGTGCAAATGGAAGTCATCTTAGAGACAGAAGATGACATGTTGAGTTTGGGGGACATTGAGTAATCTAATTTGACTGAAATGTTAGGAATGTTGAGGGCAATAATTTGAATAAGTACAGAAAGGTAGGTAGGAACAAGATGGTGGAAGGCCTCAGATGCCAGGCTGAGGAGTTTATATTTTATCCTAGAGGCAACAGAGATTCCCTTAGATTTTTGAGCAGGGTGGTAGCATGGTATAACCCTAGGGGTTACCAATTTAGGGTCATGGTCTAGTTCATAATAAAACTGGCCTGGGGAGTGCAGCTTTCAAACCTAAGATTGTTCACAATTATGCCTCAGTTAATGACTGAGAGCTTTCCTGCAGTGGGCTAGACTAGGTTTATGATACCAGTCCAGCATTAGGAAAGGTCACTGTCTCTAGTATGTATATCTCAAAACTGTTTCTCACTTACTTGCTGCAAAAAAAGGGACAGAAGGAAATGCACATGACGGATCAATCACAGATGTTTATGGGAAATAAGATCACATTTGTCAGATGCCGTCTTGAACAGAATAAAAGAACACTTTTAAAAATGAATACCTATCTCACTCACCTGAAGTAAGATGGGGGTAGGGAGGACCACTTTCTCCATATTCTCCACATATAACTTTTTTCAGCACTATAGCCATGTGATTAAGCACCTACAGTTAAAGAACAAAACAAAATAGTCTTAAATATATCTTGATTCTTGCCCCTTTAGCTTTCACCTCTCCACTCTCCCAGGAGGAGTATTGATGTTGCCATCACAGCCCAGCAGCTGCTCCACATAACTAGGTAGTGCCAATCAGTGTGCCTCTCCCCCAATCCCCTAAGACATTAACTGCCCTCCCCCCCTCACCCCCCACACGCATAGTAGTTAGATCTTTGTCATAGGAATATTCATTTGACAGCTATGAGGAGTTTGGACCGGAAATAGGAAAAACTGGAAACAGACAATAGTCTTTGTGGAAGGTGATGAGGGTCTAAACCCTCCAGAGAGGAGGATACTGGGAATACAGAGAAGGGGACAGGTACAAGAGATGTGATAAAGATATCAGAAATGAATATTTCTCTCTTATATTTAACGACTAATTATTGTATTAGGCAGAAAGTTTTTCTCCTTTTCTACTTCCTCATCCAGAAATCAACCAGTGTGGGAAATGTCTCTTACAGATTTCCCCAGGCCAAGATCTAAAATGACAGGAAAAGAAATACTAAGTTTGAGCTAACATTCCTGCTCATTGTGTCTACTCAGATAGGTCTGGGAAAATGTGGATCCCACAAAATAAACCCGCACAAATATTCTGCATTTCTATATATTAGTAATAAAGCCCAACAGCAAGAGATAGAAAGAGAAATCCCATTTAAAGCTAGGGTAGACACTATAAAATATTTGGGAGTTTACCTGCCAAAACAAACCCAGGGACTATAAGAACACAATTACAAGACACTTTTTCACAAATAAAGTCAGATCTAAGTGGAAAAACAACAGTTGCTCATGGGAGGCTGAGCCAATATAATAAAAATGACAATTCTAACTAAATTAATTAATTTATTTAGTGTGATACCAATCAAACTATTAGATAATTATTTTCTATAGCTGGAAAAAATAATATCAAAATTCATCTGGAAGAACAAAAGGTCCAGAATATCAAGGGGACTAATGAAAAGAGATGCTAGGGAAGGTGGCCTAGTGCTACCAGATCTCAAATTGCATTATAAAACAGCAATTATCAAAACCACTTGGTATTGGCTAAGAAACAGAAGGGTAAACAGGTGGAATATGCTAAGTACTCAAGACACACTAGGCAATGAATATAGCAATCTACTGTTTGATAAACCCAAGGACCTCAGCTTCTGGGATAAGAACTCACTGTTCGACAAAAATTGCTGGGAAAACTGGATAACAGTGTGACAAAAACTAGGTATAGACTCATGCCTGACACCGTACACAAGAATAAAGCCCAAATGTGTACACTATTTAGATATAAAGATTGATACTATGGGCAAATTGGTGGAGCAAGAAATAGTGTTTAATCAGATTTATGGAGAGGGAAAGAATTTTTGACTAAAGAAGAAATAGAAAGCATTATGAAGTGCAAGATGGATAATTTTGATTATATTAAACTGAAAAGTTTTTGCACAACCAAACCCTATGCAACCAAGATTCGGAGGGATGCAGAAAACTGAGAAAGAATTTTTGTAGCTAGTATCTGTGATAAAGGCCTCATTTCTAGAACATATAGAGAACTGAGTCAAATGTACAAAAATACAAGTCATTCCCCAATTGATAAATAGTCAAAGGATATAAACAGGCAGTTTTCAGAGAAAGAAATTAAAGATATCTATAGTCATATGAAAAATGCTGTAAAATCACTATTGATTAGAGAGATGCAAATCAAAACAACTCTGACATACCACATCACACCTATCAGATTGGCTAACATGACAGAACAGGAAGATGATAAATGTTGGAGAGGATGTGGGAGAGTTGGAACACTAATTCATTGTTGGTGGAACTGTGAGCTGATCCAATCACTCTGGAGGGCAGTTTGGAACTGTGCCCAAAGGGCTACAAAAATGCGCATACCGTTTGATGGTATCACTTCTAATATCACTTCCAGGACTGTATCCCCAAGAGATCATAAAAATGGGAAAGGGTCCCACATGTACAAAAATATTTATAGCAGCACTCTTTTTGATGGCCAAAAACTGGAAATCAAGAGGATGTCCATCAATTGGGGAATGGCTGAAGAAATTATGGTATACGAATGTAATAGAATACTATTGTGCTATATATATAAGGAATGATGAACAGGAAGACTTCAGAGAGGCCTGGAAAGTCTTATATGATCTGATGCTAAGCGAAAGGAGAAGAACCAGGAGAACTTTGTGCACAGCAACGACCACAGTGTGTGAGAGTTTTTTCTGGTAGACTTGGAACTTCATAGCAATGCAAGGACTTAAAAAATTTCCCAATGGTCTTTGAAGGCAAAATGCCCTCCTCATCCAGAGAAAGCAGTCATTTAAATAAATAATACTTTCCATTTGAATGTGAACAATTTATAAAGCCTTTCCCTCCCATATTATTTCATTTGATCCTCAAATGAGGGAGGCAGGGTTGGTGTTACTAGTTTGATTACTAGATGAGGAAATGGAGGTTGGAAAAGTTAGATGACTTGTCTAGAATTGCACACCTGAAAATAATAATAAGTTCCCTTTTTGCAGCAGGCAGAGCTTGGAGTTAGGAAGAAAGATCTAGGCTCAAAGGATGCCTCTGATTTTGAATAGCTGTGTAACTATAGGCAAGCCATTTATATTCTATGGGCCCCAAGTAATTCTCAATATTTATCTACCAACCACTCACAGACTGGTTGAAATCTTCCTTGGACGGGGAAGGAATTTTCATAGTGTAGTTCGTCCTGCACAAAAATCAAATATTTTTATTCTATGTATAATGGATTAATCTCTTTTCAGATCCTTACTTTAAAGGGCTTTTCTCCCAAGAATCATGAAAAAGATAAATGGCTGATTGTTGTCCTTTGTTCTCAAAGAGGACCAAAATGACATCACTATGCCAGAGTCAAGTTTTAATGTGTCCGACTGTGGCCGATCAGACCAATACGAGTTCAGAGTGCTCGACCACAAGTAAATGGCAGAATGTGAACTAGAAGCCAGAGTCAAAATGGGGCAGTGAAATTTTCACTGGTCAGATTTTATCTGAAATATTTTGTCCAGTCCTAAACACTACCTTTTAAGAAGAGTATTGACAAATTGGACAGTGTCCATGGCTGGGCAATAAAAATAGTGAGGGGACTTGAAACTACCATAGAAGGATAAGGCTGAGGGAACTAGAGAGCCTTTGGAGGAGAGAAGATTTGGTGAGAACATGATTATTTTCCAGTATTGGAGGGTTATCATATAGAAGAAGTACTGAAATTGTTCTACTTGGTCCCAGAGTAAAACTTTTTTTTTTTTTTACTAGAGTAAAAAGGTGAAAATTATAAGGGGACATGGTAGTTCAATAGAAGGAAAAAATTTGCCTTACTCCCAAAATGAAGTGATGTTTCTTGAGAGGTAGTGAATCTCTCTCCCTGGAGGTATTCAGGCAGAGACTGGATGACCAGTTGCTAGGGATGCTGCAGAGGGGACACCTGGATGAGGTAGGTAGGTAAACCTGATCTCTGAGGTCTCTTGGAGTTTAAGATTTTCAGATTCTTGCTTGCTTGTTGCAGTGCTATTTCCATTATGTCAGACTGTCTCTACAAACAAGAATTCTTAGGAAGCCATAGCATTGAATACAAATAGTATGGCATGCCCATTTTTCATAATGTGAATAAATTAGGTGGAATTAAAAATATTTCTTATTTAAATTAAGCTTATCCCTTGGGAAAGAGAATTAGTTTATGCTTAGTATAAGGATACATAAAATTTTACTATAATTCAGCCCTAAGGAATTTTTTAATTACCTCAGTAATGAAAAATGTAAAATTACTGTGAACATGTGCGGGAATCTTTCAACACTCATTCCTCACTTTTAAACCACTTGCCATTTTAATATCCAATTTCATAAATACTCTATTTTCCAACATGTTTAGCTGTTCAAAACAAGACAAGAGTAAAGGACAGCAGCAAGCAATAACATGTGCTTGACAAGAAGGGAGAAAAAGGAGGTAATACCCACAAGTAGTACAAATCCAAGCTTGTTGAAAAAGCCAGCTAATCATTCCTTAATCAGCTGCCATGGCAAGATCACAAATTCCATTGCTGCTCTGCTTTCAGAATCATGTTCACCAAATCAAAAATAACGACCCCCCACAAGCTTTTATGGACTGATACAGAATTAGGCTCACATCCAAAAAAAATCAAATACTTTCCCCATCAGCAAATGTTCCCATGAATGGATTACAGAATGTCACCAATTACATGTTCCTTTAAATTGTATCTTGCATACAAGCACATGTTCCTTTGATTCATTAGCTAACCCAAAATACTGCTCATACTTTAATGGGTTGGAACACCTTCAGGGGATTGAGACAACTCAGTGAAAGCCTCTTGGGGCCCTGGTTTATTGCACAGAAAAATGATAAGTCTTTCCTGAGAAGGAATACAAGCCATTTTAATTTTAGATTTCAACATCACAGAATGGAATTGGTTGGGCCAAAAGTCATTAGTAGTGGCTCAGAGCATGTGAAGCAAATGTAGGTTTGACATGCAGGTTATTTAAACACCAAATGGGAAGGCGGAGGCTGAATCACTGCAGACCTTTTCCCCAGTGATAGAGGAAACTTCCAGAACTTGTAAACAATATGTTTTTTAAACTCGATTTAAAGGGATTACTTGGGTCAAAATGCAACACTACTGGGATCTTTCAAGAGATTTTTTTTTCAAGAAAGGAAAGGAAACGTTGGTGCCATTCCAGAATGTCTTGACGCAGTTAACCACAAAATAAGTTATTAACTTATTGTAACTGCAGCCAGTTTTTAAAGTAATGGAGTAATCCACTGTGGATTGTAGCAAGGAAGTGGAACAAAGAGTGTGAAATGAACAGATGGGTTTGATTTTAAACAAATTAGACCCGTGACAAGGGATGTAACAAGTGATTCCTTCGTTTTCTATGCTATGGGTTAACTTCCCTTTGTGACCTTTCCAGCCTGCTCTCTCAAGCTTGCTTTCTTCCTCCTCCTCCCCTCCCTTCAGTCGCTAATGCAACCCCTTCAGAAAAGACTGCTTTATTCTTTGACAATTATAAGAGGAACTGGGGGCCCAAAAGGCAATTCCACAGACACTTATTAAGCGCCAACGATGTGCAAAGCGCTGCTAGTAGAAAGGCTGGGGGAGGTATGTGAATCCTCACCTCAAAGTCTAGTTGGTATATGAACAATAGCTTTCATTACTTAATCTCCAAACTATGTGTTATCTTAATCATACTTGAGCAAATCTAAAAATACAGATAAGGCAGTTCTGAAGAAGCCATGTCTTTGTAACCTTGGGGAAGGTAAGGAGACTAGGAAATTATGGTCTTCAGCATTGACTGATCCCAGCAACACACAAAGGATTAACTGTGGCCCAGCAAAGTCAATCAACAAGCATTTTTAAAGCACTTATGTGCCAGGCATCGTGCTCAACTCTGAAAATATAAAGAAATGGGGGAGAAAAAAGTCCATGCTCCCAGCATCCCACATTCTCATGGGAGAAGACAGCATGCGAATACTAATTATGTACATACAAGATAAATACAATCTAAGTACAAGGTTATCTCAGAAAAACCTGGAAGAAGCGGGGAAGGAGAAGGGAAAAGGGAAAGGGGACACTGAGAAAGATCTTTATGGAAGGAGAGACTTGAGCACAGTCTTGAAGGAGATCAGTTAGTCAAGTGGTCAACAAACATGTACTCCCTGTGCTCTAGGAGATCACAATCTCAAGGGAGAGACAACATATAAACCAGCAGAAAGTGTGTTGGTAAATATTTAACAACTGGCTTTCTAGGAGGGGGGGTGAAGTGTACAAATACCCTTTTAAGTATAATTATCAACATTTTATCCATCATTTCCTAAGTGTAGACAATCAACCAAACAATAATTCAAACCCCATTCATTTGTAAAGTTTGCCAATTTCCAAAGGGCTCACACTGAAACACAAGCAGCTGTCTCAAGACTGTTGGAATTGCCTCCAGGGTACCTCTGCGACAAGTATGTTCAAATGATAATACAAGGTAAATTAAAGATAAGCAGCAGAGGGCAAGAACCAGAATTAAGGGAGGTAGCAGAAGATGGGATTTTAGCTGGGTCTTGAAGGAAGTCAAGAATTGGAGATGAGGAGGGAGAGAATTCCAAGCATCGAGTGAAATGGCCAGACTTTAGAAAGATTACTTTGGCAACCAGTGGAAAATAGACTAGAGTGGGGAGAAACTTGAGGAAAGGAGGCCAAGAAAGCCAAGAGGTAAAGGTGAGAAGGGGGAGCATTAGAGGCATGAAGGACAGCCAGTGAAAAAAGCGAGGAGTGGCAAGAAATTCTCTCAGTGAGTGAGGAAGAGACTTCCTTGTCACAGCACAGGATCCTAGATCTAGAATTGGAAGGCACTTCAAAAACTATCTAGTCCAGGGGTGGGGAACCTGCGACCTCGAGGCCATATGTGACCCTCCGGGTCCTCAAGTGTGGCCCTTAGACTGAATCCAAACAAGATTTGTTCTGTGAAGTTTGGCCTTGAGGCCGCAGGTTCCCCATCCCTGACAAGTCCAACCACCTCATTTTACAAATAAGGCAACAAGCCTTAGTGGCTAAGTGATTGCCCAAATTCACACAGATAGTAAGCTTCAGGGGTAGATTTTTGAAAGTGGGTCCTCTGACTTCAGAATCAATATTCTGCACTACCACATCACAAATTTTTTCCAGTGTACAAGCATAACACAAGATTAATTTGACAGTGAGCTCCTTGAGGATAGAGAGGGTCTTGTTTCTTTTTGTATTCTCAGAATTTAGCACAATTCTTGGCATATAGTAAGGGATTAATAAATGCTGAGTGACTGACTGCCGATATTTTAGGAGTTACGCCCTAGGGTCACTGGAGGCTCAAGGAGATTTAAGTCATTTGCCCAGAGTCACAGAGCTGGTGTCAGAGGGAATGTTTACCAAGGTCTTCCTGACTCAGTGCCTAAGGTTCTACATTTTGCTCTATAACGACACCATGCTTTAGCACTGATATTAGATTACAAAACTTTGTGATCAAATCCAAACCCAAGTAAAGCAGTTAAGTTTGTCTCTCACACACTTCCACCTCATGTTTCAGGTGTACACAATTATCATTTTCTCATGATGTTTTATGTCTGCCTAGACCATTCCCTCCTTTCCTCTCTGCCCCCTCCTATGGATCCTCTCCCAGAGTTACTCATCCCAAGTCCAAGTTCCAGAATGAAACAGATACACCATCCCTCCCTCAACATTCCAAATTCAATGTGATAACTTCAGCTGAGTTAGGAAGAGGGAAATCTGATGGAATTAATTCACATCAAGATGGGGCTAATTCACTTTAAAGTACAAATGACTGACATTGTGTTTACTCTGGAATATTTTTATTTTATTATGAGAAAAGCTTAATAATCATAAAGTCTGGCTCTCTTTATGTATATATACATACACACATATACATATATACACATACATACACATATACATGTATATATGTATGTGTGTGTATATATATATATATATATATATATATATCTATAGTGAGGTTTGGGATACTGAGATGATGTGAGGTCAAGATTTTTTAGGTATCATGAAGCAATTAGTCTTGTTCACAGGGACATTCTCTTGGCCCTTTCCATGAAAGCACAGGCAAAGGGAGATCAGAGTAGTTACCTGATCAACTTGACAGGTTTCTAGGTTAATAAGCCTTTCATTGGAACATCTGATGAACATCTCCCCATGGATAGTGGAGATGTGCCTATTGGCCTCTTGTTGAGGGAATGGCTCTTGATTGGATTTCAATGCCTGGAGTTGCCTCCAAGTTGGTCTAGTTTGCTAGGACTCAGGAAAGATTCTGAAAAAATACTGTGGAAAGTCTACATTTGACCATAGCTTTCTAACACATTCAATCTGAGAGGAGAATGCCTGAGGGGACTTTCCCAGTCCAAGAAGTGGTGATAGCCAAAATGATTAAAATTCTTGCAGAAGCACATGGTAGAGGCAAGATTACATGACCTGAAAGGACAATGTTCATGAATCCCATACCCCTGCATAAAGAATGGGCAGTTTTGTTTTCCTTAGTAGCATGAGTCTAGACTTCAGTCTTCTAGCCAGAGAAGAAAGATTTCTTGAGTAGTGTTAACCTAGATTAGTGCCTTCAAGTTCAAAAGTTTAATGACTTGGTCTTCTAGAAGCCTTTTCTCAGAACCATCTCTCTTAGAGAAAAAATATCTCCCACAGGACAACGCAGATCCAATAGGAGGGGAGTTGCCCATCTAGGGGGGTTTAAAACATGTTTGCCTTCCTGGGGGAATCCAAACCACTGACAATCCTATAAGTTTGGAAGGGACTGTGTAGGACCTTGTCGGGAAGCTCAGAATTCACAAGAATATTAAAATATTGTCCCAGAAGCAACACTGAATTCAGTTCCTTAGAAGAGGAGCTAGTAGATCCACATTTTCTGTTTTCTATTTGTGTGCTGATTTGTCCTTGCCTCTTTGGTATCTATTTAGGCACTCCAGTAAGTCCTTTGTGTCTCTGTTTTCTGTGGGGCAAAATAAGGCTTGGGTTATACCCAATATGCATTTATTTCCTTGAATGCTTGAATAGAAACTGAGGACCCCTTCAGCTTACATCTGTGGAAACCTTGACACAAGCTAGTTATTTGGAAATTTTCCCAGGATAAACTCCAGGACTGGGCAATAAGCCAAAAGGTAAATATTCCTTTTTTTTTAGGTTAGCCCCCAAGATAGGGCATGGTCCATGTTAGCCCTGAGCATGGGGATAAAAGGGTAGTTTGCCTGGGTAACAGGTTATACACAGAAATAGCAAACTAGGCAATATATTGTCTCTCCGTAGGGAAACAAGATCTTTGTGGTTTCCTTACAGCTCTAGCATTTACTAACTGGGCACTTTGGGGCAATCCACTTGACTTCCCCATTTCTTTTTCCATCTGTGACATAACACAATAACACTTCTACTGATTGAAAGTTATTATAACCATCTCTGCATAAGGCTGACCCTATGTACAGAGTAGTCAGGATTAAAATCCTCTTGTGCTGAAAATTAGGGAGATTTATCTCACAGTATCTCTCTCTTGTACTTATTGCCGAAGAAACAGCATATTTGGTTTATATGCAACCAGGTAATGATGATGGCATGACTTTACATGTGTATAGTGTTCTTAACAACCCTCTCCCCTCAAATGTTTTCTCTTCCATGATCTAATTTTATCATCTGATATCAATATTTTTAGCATACAGCATGGCGACAAGTTCACATTTTTCCTTGTCCCAGAATCTATGCCCTCTACTTTTAAAGATTTTCCTGGGTAATCACTTGTCAGCAAGCATGATTAGTGAGTGCAAAGCCAAGCACCAGTGGGTAAGTGCCAAGTAGGAGACAAAATGAATCTAAATGACCTTCCATGAACTTGTGAGGAAGACTCTAACCACAGCAAAATAAATCAATGAGGGAAAGAAATCAATGGCCTGTCCAAGGAAATCAATGCAACCCAAAGAGACTGACCACAGAATCCTCTTCTCTCACATAAAAATGCCTTACCTGACCCCAGGTGTGCTTAGTACTTCTAATTCTTTCCCTGTCTTATTTA
This sequence comes from Notamacropus eugenii, assembly GCF_028372415.1. Taxonomy (NCBI): domain Eukaryota; kingdom Metazoa; phylum Chordata; class Mammalia; order Diprotodontia; family Macropodidae; genus Notamacropus; species Notamacropus eugenii. The sequence goes on from NC_092872.1 coordinate 71,954,263, forward strand.
AGAATTTCTCAGTCCTGCTTGTCTTAGCATGCAGGTGGTGCAGCAGATAGGAGTGCAGGACTTGGTGTCAAGACTTGAGTTTAAGTTCTACTTCAGACATTTGCAAGCTGTGTGATCTTGGGCAAGTCACCTAACCTCTGTGTGACAAACTTTACTCATCTGTAAAAACTGGATAATAGCACTTATCCTACAGAGGTGTAAGGATGAAATGAGATAACATATATAAAGTGCTTTGCAAACCTTAAAACACAAGAATCGTCCTTATCCTCACCACGATTATCATTATGTTACACAACATGGTTCTCAATTTCTATAACCCCCAAACAGGGTTAGGGACTAGATTGGGGATTTCAGGTTTTTTTAAGGTTCTTCCAGGTGAGGAAACTCCTTCTATTAATTCAAGTCAAGACTTTTTCTGCAACTTATAGTTTTCTAGAATTTTCTAGAGCACTGAGACTTGCCCAGTGACCTGCCCAGAGTCAGGTAATTAGCATGTGTCAGAAACAGTACTTGAACCCAGGTCTTATTGCTTTTTAGGACCACTATGCCATGCTGCCTCTATTAATTCCTATTAAGTGGAATCATAATTTTTGCCCATCACAAACCCAAATGGTCTAGTCTTATTTTACCAACCTTTCATCTGTATACTTTACCCAACCCCACCCTAACAGTGTTATACCATCATATACACATGACAGTGGGCTTATGCTCCTCTCAACCCACCCAACCATATTTACATTCATTATGGATGCCACCAATTTTGCCTCAGACCACACTCATTATTCTCATCTGCTACAGATCTCTATCTCAGACTCTCCTCTTTCCCATTTTATCCACATTATATTCACCTGCTCTCATCCCCCAAATGTCTTAGGAGCAGCAGACAACTTAATTGTCTAGATGTCTTTCCACCCCCTATGCTAACACTGGCCTGGAAACCTGCGAATTATCTCCACCTTCCATGAGCTGACCAATTCTTTAACATCATTCTTTATAATGTGTATACATCTCACTTGTCCCCCTTCCTTTTTCCTTAGACAGTTGTACATTGTATTACTTGATCAAAGCCTTATAAGATAGGCTCATTTATTTAAATCTTTTAACACTACTCCCGAGCCTCATCTCTCATTTTTCCTTACCCTACAACAAAGATGTCAGATACTCACCTACAAGTTACCTAAGTGAGGCCTGAATCAGATTCCAATATAATTGGGAAATATTAACAAAATAAATGCAAATATAGTAAAACAGATAATGTTACATTTTAAAACAAAGTCAGCATAAGGCCCACAGGTATTCTTATGTGCGGCTTAATGGCCCTTTTTTCTATTTGAGATTGACACGTCTGTCCTAGAATTCCAAAACTGTAGGTAGAAAAGAGAAGTACCATATGGTGAGAAAACAGACTATATTTTGTTTTGTCTTTGTATCCCTAGCACCTAGCAAACTGCCCTGCACGTAGCAGGTGCTTAGCAAATGTTTGTTATATCGGATTGGATTGGATTACCATTTCATACGCCAATGCTTTAATATCCCTAATTAAGCCATAAACTACTTAAAGGCAGGAACCCTGTCTTATTTGTAAAAGCAAAAAATTTTAGGGCTTTGCAGGATCTTAAAGATTATCTAATCTCACATGCTAATTTTATAATGAGGAGAAAATGAAATAGCCCTTCTTGGTAAGGCCAACCCCTCTCCACTGATTGCAGGGCCTTTGATCCCATCACCTTATATCTTCTCCTCCAGAGTGTCACCTCATCTCTTTTCTCTCTAATCTTCAGCCTCTCTCTAGCTTTTGACTCTTTCCCAGCTGCCTTTAAATATGCCAAAGTCTCTCCCTTCCTTCACTAGACTCTATCATCCCCACAAGCTGTCACTGGGGGCGGTGCTGGAGCCAGCTCTAGGGCTCAAGGGATTGTTCAGTTTTCGTTGTGAGCATGTACACCTTGGAAAGCAGAAAACACTATAAATTAAGGTTTATCATTTTGCTGATTGTCTAAGTCCAAGAAAGTGATGGTGAATATGTTAATAATACTTAAGTGCAAAAGTGCGTCCTATATTTTTAGAGAGCCAGTTGTTAAACATTTGCCAGCACAGTGCCAGTTCTATCTGTCCTCACATTTTCAGCTAAACTCCGAGAAAAAAGCAATGTTCACTCTTTCTGCTTCCTTCTCCTTCACTTCTCAACTCTTTGCAATCTGATTTATTATTTAATTGATTTGTTATTTAATCAAAACTACTCTTTCCAAAGTGACTGATGATCTCATCCGACAAATCTGATGTTCTTTTTTGTTCGTTCCCTTCTCCTATCTTCCGCATTTCTTACTGGTGACCACCTGTTCTTACTATATACTCTCTCCTTTCTGGGTTCTCATGACATAACTCTCCTGGTTCTTCTCCCAACAGTCTGATCATTCCTTCTTTGTGTTCTTTGCTGGTTCATCTGCCATATCATGACCCCTAACTGTGGACATTCCTTGAGGCTCCATCCTGGGAACTCTTCTCCCTATATATTCTTAGTGACCTCATTTGCTCCTATGGATTTATTTATAATCTCTATTCAGATGACACACAGATTTATATATATCCAGGTCCAGTTTCTCCCTTGAAACATAATTCTACATCAACAACTGCATAATGGATATTTCAAACTGGATGTCCAAGAAAGAATTTCTTTCCGCGTAAACCTAACCCTTTTCCAAACAATCTCATTACTAGAAATCACCATTCTTCCAGTGTCCTAGGTGTATAGGATATCCAACATCTCACTCTCTGTCACTGTAAATATACTATCAGGCACCAAATCTTGCTTTTTTTTTTTTTTAACTCAACATTTTTTACATCCTTTCTACCCCACAGTCAAATTTGGACACAAAAGATGAGTCTTCCAGATTCCAGGCCTGGCACTTTATCTATCATACTACCTAGAGGCCAAGTAGACATCTAGCACATACTAAATGTTTAACGATTGTTTGATTACCTGGCTTACTCCCATTCCCCAAGTGAGACATGGTCAACGAATATGAACAGGAAGTTTTTAAAGGAAGAAATCAAAACTATCTACGATCCTATGAAAAAATGCTCTAAATCACCAATAAGTAGAGAAATGCAAATTAAAACAATTCTCAGATATCACCTCACACCTATTAGAAGCAACAAATGCTAGAGGGGATGAGGGAAAATAGATATATTCATGAACTGTGGGTAGAGTTGTGAACTAGTCTAACCATTCTGGAGAACAGTTTGGAATTATAACCAAAGCTCTATGAAACTATGCATATCCTTTGGTCTGGCAATACTAGGTCTGTTCTCCAAAGAAATCAAAGGAAAAAGAAAAGGATCTTTATGTAAAAAAATATCTATAGCAGCTTTTTTTTTTTTTAAGGGGAACTCACCCATTGAGGAATGACTGAACAAGTTGTTGCTTATGATGGTAATGGAGAACTATTGTGCATATAAGAAATGATGAGGTGGACAGTTTCAGAAAAACATGGGAAGACCTAAATGAACTGATGTAAAGGGAAGTGATTAGAACCAGGAGAACACTGTACACAGTGACAGCAGCATTGTAATGATAATCAACTGTGAAAGACTCAGCTGCTCTGACCAAGACAATGAACCAAAAAAATTCCAAAGGACCCATAATGAAAAATACTATCTCCAGAGAAAGAACTGATGAACTGTAAGTGCAGATTGAAGCATCCTTTTCTTTGACCTCTATTTTTCTTTTTTTTTATCTGTTTCTTTTTGCGACATGACTAATATGGAAATGTGGTTGCATGATTTCACAGGTATAACTAAGATCATATTAGAGATGGGCGTGGGGTAGAGAATTTGGAACTCAAAAAAATTTTTTAAGAATGTTAACAAAAATTATAAATTATTTTAAAGTTTTAATTACTCAAGGTCAACCAAATAGTAAATGACAGATCTAAGACTTGAACCCCAGGCTTTCTGACTCTATATAAACTACAGTTTATCTTTGTATGTTCCACAGTACTTAGTCCTTCAGTTCACATAATAGATATTTGATTAATGTTTGTTGATAGGGTAATTGATGGATGGCTCAAGATTGAATGTCAACATGTTTGAATGGTGCCTAGGATTTCAGTTTCTAATCAAAACAGACTTTTTCAGTGACTATAATTAGATAAAACCTTTTCTGGTAGAGGTAGAAATGGTCTCCAGTGGTCCACAGTACCATAGTAGACAAAGTGATAGGTGGCTTCTAGAGAAAGTTGTGTTTCAGATACTCTATCTAAATTAAACTTCATTAATTTAAAGTCTATTAATTTGAAATTTGTACAATTTTAGATATAATATTAATAATTCATATTATTAAAAATGAATCTAAGAAGAAACATTTAATTTATGAATTTTAATTTTTCATTAACTCTTCTTAGTTTATTTTTTGATAGCTCTCAATACAGTAATAACAGTTTATTCTGTACAGTTTACAGAATAATAAAACTATGGTGTTTTTTTTTTTAAGAAGCACTTTTATTTTCTCAATTATTTGGGTTTGTTTCTTCTCCAAATCTCCACCACCCCACTCCTTGGCAAATATACCTTTATTCCAAATTAATGAAGTTTCACTTAGTAACTGCCTACTCTGACCATCTCCTCCTTGCCAACTGTCTGGCTTGCCTGGAGAAACTTTGGCCGTGATCTCACTCTGATTGGTGACTACTTCCTATATCATTGTTTCAGGAAAGCCATTATGTTTCACTACATTCCCTGTTCTCATGAACCATGATCAGCTCAGCTCTGTAATTATTCCTGGATTGGGTGTGTGAATCTACTTCCTCACGGCCATATTGCTATTCTTGTAGTTTTCTGGACCAAAGGGTCCCTCTTGGGCTCTCAGTATGTTGTTCTCAACCATTACAGTGAATATAACCTCCTTCAAGGCAGACTTTGCCTTTGCCTTTGTATTTGCATTTCCAGGTTTGGACTGTAAAAATCACTTAATAAATTCTTTTTCATTAATTTTTTAAATGGCTTAGATCATCAGTAAATTCTAATCTTGTTTTGTGAAAGCTTGAGGTTATCTCAAGGACTGTTGCAAAACTTCTTAAATTAATTTTAAATCACTTTGATTTTTGTTTGTTGTTTAGTCATTTCAGTTGTGTCCATTTCTTTGTGACTTCATTTGTGGTTTTCTTGGCAAAGATACTAAAGTGGTTTGCCATTTAAAAAAAAATCCCAAATGGCACTAAGGACAGGAGGATCATTGAAAAGTCAGATAATCAATGGAGGTTATCAAGAGTCAGAATAGTACAATGGACAGTTACTGGACTAGGAGTCAGAAGTTGAGTTCAAATTCTGTACCTCCCAATTATTACCTGTGTGACCTTGTGTTAAGTCACTTAGCCTGTTTATGCCCCAGTTCCTCATCTTAAAAACGGAGGAAACTAGACTAGATGGCCTCTAAGGTCCCTTCTAGTTTTAAAGCAATCCTATGATTCTATCATAATTGCAACACTCTGAACAGACCTTTTCTGTTTCTGTTTTCTAGATGTTCTTCCTCTTTCTGGTCCCTGACTATGAGTGCTCTGGAAGTTTTAGATTTCAGCTCATTTCTATAGTAATGCCCTCAGAAAGGTTATCCACCAACAAGCATTTATTAAAAGACTACTGTTTGCCAGGTACTGTATTATTTATTGTGTTGTTAAATCCCGAATCTGTATTTTTACCCCCAGTGCTCTCCCAACAATCAGTCCTATGTTTTCACTTGCCTATAAGACATTTCCACTTGGATGTTCCAGGAAAACCCAGGGAAATTGTGATTTGTCCAGGGTTACAAAGGCAAGTGACTTAAACATAAAGAGTGATATTGTTAAAAAAATTACAGGAGCAAGGAAGAAATTTTTTTTTAATTTTTAGATCAATCAATATGGGAATGATTATGACCAAACAATGGATGGAGATTAAGATTAAATGGGGAATTTAGATAACATAAAATTAAAAAGTTTTTTTAATGAAAATAATTCATCTAAAATTGGAAGGAAAATGTAATGAGCGAGGGGGAAATCTTTGCAGTAAGTTTCTCTGATAAAAGTTTTATTTCCAAAATATAGAAGGAACTGATTCAAATTTTCCTTAAGAATATGAGCTATTCTGACATATGCAGCCAGTTTTAAAAGGATGAAATCCAAACTATCAACAATCCTATAAATATGCTTCAAATCATTAATAATTAGAGAAATACAAATTACAGTAACTGACATTTCAGTCACAAAGGAAAATGACAAATGTTCCAGGGGCTGTGGGGAAACAGAAACATTAATGCATTGTTAGTAGAGTTGTGAATTGGTCCAGCCATTCTGGAAAGTAATTTCATTTATGTCCAAAATAGTTATATGCCCTTTGATCCAGTGATGTTGCTACTAGGCCTATAGCACAAAGAAATCAAAGAAAGAGGAAAAAACCCAGAGGTGCACAGATATTTATAATAGCTATTTTTGTAGTGTCAAAAAAAATGGAAATTAATGAGGTCCTCATCAATTGGTGAATGGTTGAACAAATTATGTCATACGACTGTACTGGAATATTAATGAGCTGTAAGAAATGAGGAAAGAAATGGTTTCACGGAAACCTAGACAGTCTTATATAAAGTGATGTGGAATGAAGTGAGCACAGCAAAGAGACCAATTTATATCATAACAACAAAATTATAAAGACAACTAATTTGGACAACTAACTTAAGAAAAATCAAATTTAAAAATAAGATTTATGAAATGTATCTGATTTCAGAAAGTGATTATTCAAATGATCACAGGCTTCTGTTCTGCTTGACTATAAATATTCATTACAAGCATTTTACTTTCCCCGCAGTGGGTAGAGGGTGGGAGGGAAAACATTTTATTAATTGAAAAAAATAAAATAAAATTTAAAAATAAGGCAAAGATAAATCAATTAGTTTAGATCAAAAGGAAATATGGAAATGATTGCAAGTTGTATGTATACCAGTATCATGAATATTTAATTTCAGTCTAAAATCAACACCATGAAACTGGCAAGACAGTGACCTTCAAGACAAATTTAACAAATCAAATTAATAATATTATAAAGCATACTGATAACAACCCAAAGAAAGCAACTGCTTTTCCAGTAGGATAAAAAATAAAAACAATTTAAAAGTTTTGTTTTTTAATGTAAAATTCTTGGGGCGGAGCCAAGATGGTGGAGTAGAAAGACGCACATACACATAGCTCCGAACCTGCTACCCATAGAACATCTGTAAAAAGTAACTCACGGCGAATTCTGGAACAGCAGAGGCCACAGGACAGTGGAGCAAAGGAGATTTCTGTTCCAGAGGGACCTACAAACCTCTCGCAAAAGGTCTGTCACGCTGGAGACGCGGAGCCCAGCCCAGCCCTGCCGCGGCCCCAGCACTGAGAGGAGCAGATCCGAGCGGGCTTCAGGAACGGGATCTCCAGCGGCCGTGCGGGTCCCTCCACCCACAGGTGATGGGTGTCAGTGAGAAGGTCTCTTTGGTGGGTCGAGAGGGGAGTGGGGTGCCTCCATAACTCAGGCCCCCTTGGGAGGCAACAGCGGAGGCAGGAGCAGACTGAGGCTCCCCAAGCAGGCAGGAGCCCGGATCCATTGTTGAAGGTCTCTGCATAAACCCCCCAAGGGAACTGAGCCCATGAGGCGGCCCTGCCCCCACCTGAGCACCTGAACATAATCTCACACTGAAAAGCAGCCCTGCCCCCACCCAAAGCCCTGCGGCTGGGAAGCAGCATTTGAGTCTCAGACCCCCAAGCACTGGCTGGGATGATCAGGAGGCGAGGTAGGTGTGAGGAGAATATTCAGAGGTCAAGTCACTGGCTGGGAAAATGCCCAGAAAAGGGAAAAAAACCAAGACTGTAGAGGGTTCCTTTCTTGGTGAACAGGTTTCTCCTCCCCTCCTTTCTGATGAGGAAGAGAGGTGCTCACCATCAGGGAAAGACACGGAAGTTAGGGCTTCTGTATCCCAGCCCACTCAATGAGATCAGACCTGGGAAAAGCTCAAAAAGGGCTCAGAAAATTTTGAAAATTATGTTAGAGGACTAGAGGAAAAACTGGAAAGAGCAATCAAAGACATGCAAGAAAAGTATGAACAGCAGATCAACACCCTGCTAAAGGAGACCCAAAAAATGTTGAAGAAAATAACACCTTGGGGGGCGGAGCCAAGATGGCGGAGTGAAAGCAATGACTCACCTAAGCTCCTGGAAAAACTCCTCTGGATATATCTGGGGGGAGAGTCTGACCAGACTTTGGAGGTGTAGAATCCAGTGGGAGACGGACTTTGACAGATTCGGAGCCCAGGCTGGACTGGAAGGTCCACGGGAGGGATCTGTTCTGCGGGGGTAAGACCCCGGCGCACAGCGCAGCGCGGTAGGCGCGGCAGGGCGGAGGGGACCCGAGGGGCCTGAGAGTGGCGGGCGAGACCAGCGGAGCAGGAGATAAGCCAGGCCGAGCCAACGATATCAGCGCAACAGCCTTTGAAATCTTCAGCCTAAAGACAGGACTTCAGTGGGTCACTACTTGAACATCCAGAAGCTGGGATGCCGGAGTGATCAGTAAGTGCTCTCCCCTCCCCCCCGATGACCGTGAGGGAACCATAAAATTCTTCTCCAGATTGATCCTGGATCAGTGGGAACAGCAGAAGGGGGCGGGTGGTCTCATAACACCACAGGCTGGAAAAGTGGCAAAGGGGGATTCTTCCCACCATGGTGGAGGCTATCTGGAGGGACAGACGACCCAGGGCAGAGAAAATTCGCACTGAGACCCAAGCAAGCCTCAGCCCGGGAGACGAGCCCCAGCCTCTAGGCGTGCCCCAGCCCTCCAGGGGAAAGGGAAGACAATAGGGAAGCTGGGATCACCATCCCCGGACCTTGCCTTTGCCTCAGGCCAGCTGAGGAGATATCCTGAGACCAGACCACACCTCCCACACACCTATCAAGCTAACCCCAGGGTTGATCTGGGAAACAACAACAACAACAACAACAACAAAAAAAAAAAAGCCTGCTTTTAGCCTAGACAAACATCAACTCAACTTAAAAGATCTGTACCTTCTGACTGAAAGAACCAGAAGCTAAAACACTCAGCCAACATCATGAATCGGAAAAAGCAGACGAAAAGTGAAAAAACCATAGAATCTTTCTATGGGGATAAGGACCAAAACACAAACACCAAAGAGGTCAGAGCTGAGACTGTACTTCCATCTGAAACCTCAGATGGGACTATGAATTTCTCGCAAGCACAACTAGATTACCTGGAACGTCTGAAGAAGGATATAAAAGAAAAACTGGCCAATGATTTTAAAACCATAAAAAAAGAATTCACTGATGAGAACATCAATCTGAAAAAGAAAATTGAAGAAATGGAAAAGGAAGTTCAAAAATTAACTGGAGAGAATAATTCCCTAAAAGGAAGAGTTAATCAAACGGAAAAGGAAACTCAAAACCTAATAGGGAAAATTGATCAGATGGAAAAGGAAACCCAAAACCTAACTGGGAAAATTGGTCGAATGGAAAAAGAAGTACAAAAATTAAATGGAGAAAATAGCTCCTTAAAGGGAAAAATTGGCCAGATGGAAAAGGAGATGCGAAAGCTAACTGAAGAAAACAATACGATCAAGATTAGAATTGGGCAAGTAGAAACTAATGACTCAATGAGGCAACAAGAATCAGTCAAACAAAATCTAAAGAATGAAAAGATAGAAGAAAATCTAAAATATTTAATTGGAAAAACAACTGACCTGGAAAATAGATCCAGGAGAGAAAATCTAAGAATTATTGGCCTGCCAGAAACCCATGATGAAGAAAAGAGTCTGGACAATATCTTCCAGGAAATCATCAAGGAAAACTGCCCAGAAGTACTAGACTCAGAGGGCAAAATAGTCATCGAAAGAATCCACCGTTCCCCACCGGAAAGGGATCCCAAACTCAAAACCCCAAGAAATATAGTTGCCAAATTCCAGAGCTATCAAGTGAAGGAGAAAATACTACAAGCAGCCAGAAAGAAACAATTTAAATATCAAGGTCACACAGTCAGGATCACACAGGACCTTGCAGCTTCTACATTAAAAGATCGAAAGAATTGGAACCCAATATTCCGCAAGGCAAAGGAGTTGGGACTCCAACCGAGGATCAACTACCCAGCAAAGTTCAGCATAACATTTCAGGCAAGGAGAAAGTCATTCAACGAAATAAGGGATTTCCAGAGCTTCCTGACCAAAACACCAGAACTCAATAGACAATTTGATCTTCAAATGCAGGTCTCCAGAGAATCATAAAAAGGTAAACAGAGGGGAAAAAACAAAAACAAAAACTTGCAACTCAATTAGGGCAATCTGTTTACCTCCCTGTAAGGGAAGATGATACCTGTTAATCTTGAGAACTGTGCAGCTATTATGATAAAAGGGATATATGTAGAGGGAACGGGCATAAAGTAAATGATGTCACGGCAAAAATATGATTTAAGTATGAGAAGGGAATGTAATAGGAGGTGTGGAAAGGGGGAAGCAGAAAATGGCAAATTATATCACAGGAAGAAGTACAAAACTATAGTAGAGGGAAGGAGGGGAGGGAGATGAGCATTGTTTGAGAGGTACTCTCATCTGATTTGTTCAAAGGAGGGAACAATAACCTTAAGCAGATAATCCTAACTAGCTCTATAGGTAGTAGGAGGGGAAGGGGGAAGAAAGGGGAGGGTGGCTAAAAGGGAGGAAAGAAGCAATAAGAGTAAAGGGGACTAAAAGGGAGGGGGGCTAAAAGAAGGAGGGGAAGGCTGCAGGAGGAGGGGGAGAAAAGTGAATACTATTGAGGAGGGGAAGGGAGACGGGAGAGTTAAAAGCACAAATGGTGGGAAAGAGGGTGGAGGGAAATACACAGATTGTAATCATAACTGTGAATGTGAATGGGATGAACTCTCCCATAAAACGGAGACGGATAGCAGAATGGATTAAAAGCCATAATCCAACAATATGCTGCTTACAAGAAACACATTTGAAACGGGAGGATACACATAGGATAAAGGTCAAAGGATGGAGCAGAATATATTGTGCTTCAGCTCATGTAAGAAAGGCAGGAGTAGCAATCCTAATCTCAGACAAAGCAAAAGCAGAAATAGATCTAATCAAAAGGGATAAGGATGGAAACTATATCCTACTAAAAGGCACCATAGACAATGAAGCAATATCATTACTAAACATGTATGCTCCAAGTGGTATAGCATCCAGATTCTTAGAGGAGAGGTTGGGGGAGTTGAAGGAAGAAATTGATAGCAAAACTATACTAGTGGGGGACCTCAACCTCCCCCTCTCTGAACTAGATAAATCCAACCTTAATATAAACAAGAAAAAGGTTAAGGAGGTAAATAAAACTCTGGATAAGGTAGATATGATAGATCTTTGGAGAAAATTAAATGGGAATAGAAAGGAATATACCTTTTTCTCAGTGGTACATGGAACATTTACAAAAATTGACCATGTACTAGGACATAAAAATCTCACAATCCAGTGCAGAAAGGTAGAGATAATCAATGCATCCTTTTCAGATCATAATGCATTAAAAATTACATGTAACAAAAGGCCATGGAAAGAGAAACCAAAAATCAATTGGAAACTAAATAATCTAATTCTAAAGAAGGGTTGGGTTAAAGAAGAAATCATAGAAACAATCAACAACTTCATTCAAGAGAATGACAATAGTGAGACAACGTACCAAAACTTATGGGACACTGCAAAAGCAGTTATTAGGGGAAGTTTTATATCTCTGAATGCTTACATAAATAAAATAGAGAAAGAGGAGATCAATGACTTAGGCTTGCAGTTGAAAAAGCTAGAAAAAGAACAAATTGAAAATCCCCAAGTAAATACCAAATTAGAAATACTGAAAACCAAAAGAGAGATTAATAAAATTGAAATAAAGAAAACTATTGAATTAATAAATAAAACCAATAGTTGGTTTTATGAAAAAACTAATAAAATTGATAAACCTTTGGTTAATCTGATCAAAAAAAAGAAAGAAGAAAACCAAATTACTAACATTAAAAATGAAAGGGGTGAATTCACCTCCAATGAGGAGGAAATTAAAACAATAATTAGAAACTACTTTGCCCAACTTTATGCCCACAAATTCGACAATCTAAACGAGATGGATGAATATTTTAAAAAATACAAATTGCCCAGATTAACAGAAGAGGAAGTTGAATACTTAAACAACCCCATCTCAGAAAAAGAAATTGAACAAGCCATCAATGAACTCCCTAGGAAAAAATCTCCAGGGCCAGATGGATTCACAAGTGAATTCTATCAAACATTTAAAGAACAGTTAATTCCAATACTACATACACTATTCTTGAAAATTGGGGAAGAAGGAGTCCTCCCAAATTCTTTCTATGATACAAATATGGTTTTGATACCCAAACCAGGAAGAGACAAAACAGAGAAAGAAAATTATAGACCAATTTCCCTAATGAATATAGATGCAAAAATTTTAAATAAGATTTTAGCAAAACGAATACAGCATCTTATCACGAGATTAATACATTATGATCAGGTAGGATTCATACCAGGACTACAGGGCTGGTTCAATATTAGGAAAACTATTAGCATTATCGATCACATCAACAACAAAGCTAACAAAAACCACATGATTATCTCAATAGATGCAGAAAAAGCTTTTGACAAAATACAACATCCATTCCTACTAAAAACATTGGAGAACGTAGGAATAAAGGGAACTTTCCATAAAATAATAAGCAGTATCTATCTAAAACCTTCAGCAAGCATTATATGCAATGGGGATAAGCTAGATGCATTCTCAGTAAGATCAGGGGTGAAACAAGGTTGTCCATTATCACCACTATTATTCAATATGGTACTAGAAATGTTAGCTGTAGCAATTAGACAAGATAAAGATATTCAAGGAATTAGAATAGCCAAAGAAGAAACTAAGTTATCACTCTTTGCAGATGATATGATGATTTACCTAGAGAATCCCAGAGATTCAAGTAAAAAATTACTTGAATTAATAAACAACTTTGGCAAAGTTGCAGGGTACAAAATAAACCCACACAAATCCTCTGCATTCCTATATATTAGCAACAAAGTTCAACAGCAAGAGATAGAAAGAGAAATCCCATTTAAAGTTAGGGTAGACAGTATAAAATACTTAGGAGTCTACCTGCCAAAACAAACCCAGGGACTATATGAACACAATTACAAGACACTTTTTGCACAAATAAAGTCAGATTTAAGTAAGTGGAAAAACATTAGTTGCTCATGGGTAGGCCGTGCTAATATAATAAAAATGACAATTCTACCCAAATTAATATACTTATTTAGTGCCATACCAATTAAACTATCAGACAACTACTTTCTAGAGCTGGATAAAATAATATCAAAATTCATTTGGAAAAACAAAAGGTCCAGAATATCAAAGGGACTAATGAAAAGAAATGCTTGGGAAGGTGGCCTAGCGCTACCAGACCTTAAACTGTACTATAAAGCAGCAATTATCAAAACCACTTGGTATTGGCTAAGAAACAGAGAGGTAGACAAGTGGAATAGACTTGGCACTCAAGATGCAGTAGGCAAGGAATATAGCAACCTTATGTTTGATAAACCCAAAGACCCCAGCTTCTGGGATAAAACTCATTGTTTGACAAAAATTGCTGGGAAAACTGGATAACAGTGTGGCGGAAATTAGGCATAGACCCATACCTGACACCGTACACAAGAATAAAGTCCAAATGGGTACATGATTTAGGTATAAAGATTGATACCATGAATAAACTGGAGAAGCAAGGAATAGTGTATTTATCAGATCTATGGAGAAGGGAAGAATTCTTTACTAAAGGAGAGATAGAATGCATTATGAAATGCAAAATGGATAACTTTGAGTACATTAAACTGAGAAGTTTTTGCACAACCAAACCCAATGCAACCAAAATCCGGAGGGATGTAGTAAATTGGGAAAAAATTTTTACAGCTAAGCTCGGGGATAAAGGCCTCATTTCTAGAATATATAGAGAACTGATCCAAATGTATAATCATACAAGTCATTCCCCAATTGATAAATGGTCAAAGGATATGAACAGGCAATTTTCAGAGGAAGAAATTAAAGCTATCTATAATCATATGAAAAAATGCTCTAAATCACTATTGGTTAGAGAGATGCAAATCAAAACAACTCTGAGGTACCACATCACACCTATAAGATTGGCAAACATGACAGAACAAGAAAATGATAAATGCTGGAGAGGATGTGGGAGAGTTGGAACACTAATTCATTGTTGGTGGAGCTGTGAGCGCATCCAACCATTCTGGAGAGCAATTTGGAACTATGCCCAAAGGGCTACAAAAATGTGCATACCCTTTGACCCAGCAATATCGCTACTAGGACTATATCCCCAAGAGATCATAAAAATGGGAAAGGGTCCCACATGTACAAAAATATTTATAGCAGCACTCTATGTAGTTGCCAAAAACTGGAAGTCAAGGGGATGTCCATCAATTGCGGAATGGCTGAATAAATTATGGTATATGAATGTAATGGAGTACTATTGTGCCATAAGAAATGATGAACAAGAAGACTTCAGAGAGGCCTGGAAGGACTTATATGACCTGATGCTGAGTGAAAGGAGCAGAACCAGGAGAACTTTATGCACAGCAACAACCACAGTGTGTGAGAGTTTTTTCTGGTAGACTTAGATTTTTGTAATAACACAAGAACTTCTGAAAAAAAAAAAAATCCCAATGGTGGACCTCAAGGCAAAATGCCTTCCACACTCAGAGAGAGAAATATGGAAGTCACTCACATAATGTAGCAGATCATGTTTGTGTATGTGTATCTGTTTGTGTATCATGTTCTGATTTGTTATACGGATTCTTTCATTTATCTTAGTCTGACTACATAGCATGACTATAGTGAAAATATACTCAATAGGAAAGTATATGTAGAATCTATACAGAATTGTATGCAGTCGTGGGGAGGGAGGGAGGTAGTGGGGGGTGGGTGGGGAGGGATAAAATCGCAATTGTATGGCAGTGATTGTTAAACATTAAAAAAATAAAAAAATTAAAAAAAAAAAAAGAAAATAACACCTTGAAAAATAGGCTAACTTAATTGGCAAAGGAGGTTCAAGAAGCCAATGAGGAGAAGAATGCTTTCAAAAGCAGAATTAGCCAAATGGAAAAGGAGATTCAAAAGCTCACTGAAGAAAATAGTTCTTTCAAAATTAGAATGGAACAGATGGAGGCTAATGACTTTATGAGAAACCAAGAAATCACAAAACAAAACCAAAAGAATGAAAAAGTGGAAGATCATGTGAAATATCTCATTGGAAAAACAACTGACCTGGAAAATAGATCCAGGAGAGACAATTTAAAAATTATGGGACTACCTGAAAGCCATGATCAAAAGAAGAGACTAGACATCATCTTTCATGAAATTATCAAGGAAAACTGCCCTGAGATTCTAGAACCAGAGGGCAAAATAAATATTCAAGGAATCCACAGAACACCACCTGAAAGAGATCCAAAAAGAGAAACTCCTAGGAACATTGTGGGCAAATTCCAGAGTTCCCAGGTCAAGGAGAAAATATTGCAAGCAGCTAGAAAGAAACAATTCAAGTATTGTGGAAATACAATCAGGATAACACAAGATCTAGCAGCTTCTACATTAAGGGATAGAAGGGCATGGAATAGGATATTCCAGAAGTCAAAGGAACTAGGACTAAAACCAAGAATCACCTACCCAGCAAAACTGAGTATAATACTTCAGGGGAAAAACTGGTCTTTCAATGAAATAGAGGACTTTCAAGCATTCTTGATGAAAAGACCAGAGCTGAAAAGAAAATTTGACTTTCAAACACAAGAATGAAGAGAAGCATGAAAAGGTAAACAGCAAAGAGAAGTCATAAGGGACTTACTAAAGTTGAACTGTTTACATTCCTACATGGAAAGACAATATTTGTAACTCTTGAAACTTTTCAGTATCTGGGTACTGGGTGGGATTACACACACACACACACACACATGCACACACACATGCACACACACATAGAGACAGAGTGCACAGAGTGAATTGAAGAGGATGGGATCATATCTTAAAAAAATGAAATCAAGCAGTGAGAGAGAAATATATTGGGAGGAGAAAGGGAGAAACAGAATGGGGCAAACTATCTCTCATAAAGGAGGCAAGCAAAAGACTTATGAGTGGAGGGATAAAGAGGGGAGGTGAGAGAAAAACATGAAGTTTACTCTCATCACATTCCACTAAAGGAAGGAATAAAATGCACACTCATTTTGATATGAAAACCTATCTTACAATACAGGAAAGTGGGGGATAAGGGGATAAGCAGGGTGGGAGGGATGATGGAAGGGAGGGCATGGGGAAGAGGGAGCAATATGAGGTCGACATTCATGGGGAGGGACAGGATCAAAAGAGAATAGAAGTAATGGGGGACAGGATAGGATGGAGGGAAATATAGTTAGTCTTATACAACACAACTATTATGGAAGTCATTTGCAAAACTACACAGATTTGGCCTATATTGAATTGCTTGCCTTCCAAAGGGAAGGGGTGGGGAGGGAGGGAGATAAAGAAGTTGGAACTCAAAGTTTTAGGAACAACTGTCGAGTAATGTTCTTGCCACTAGGAAACAAGAAATACAGGTAAAGGGATATAGAAAGTTATCTGGCCCTACAGGACAAAAGAGAAGTTGGAGACAAGGGCAGGGAGGGATGATACAAGAGAGAGCAGATTGGTCACAGGGGCAATTAGAATGCTTGGTGTTTGGGGGGGGGAGGGGACAAAAGGGGAGAAAATTTGGAACCCAAAATTTTGTTAAAATGAATGTTAAAAGTTAAATAAATTAATTAATTTTAAAAACAATAAAAAATAAATGTAAAATTCTTGAAGGCACAAACTATTTTACTTCTGTTTTTTTTTAATATCTTCAGCACCTGGGATAGTACCCTACACCTACTATATATTTAATATTGGTCAAAATCAATCCATCATCTGTAATTATAGGGCACATATGTTTGCTTGTGCATTAAAGAACAATTTGCACAGAAGTCTATTTCATGATGTCTTGGTTCATTGGAAAGAACACTGGCTCTGGAGATAGGATTTGGGTTCAAATCCTGCCTCTGACTATATGATCATCTTAATTGTGTAATTACCATGCTTTGAATGATATGCAAAACCAGAACTGGTTGTTTACAACCATGAACTTCTTCCTCATTCACTGTAATATGAAAGTTCAATAGAGATCAGAATTGAAGCTAGAATGTAGTCCAGAATGATCTGCCATTTGCCCCCCAGATTTCTTGAGACTTCCCCTGCTTTTCAGTAGAGAGTGAAATGAATTTGTTTCTACTTGCACTGTGTAATCATTAAAGTGATTTAGAAGATTCCAACTACTGCCAAATTCAAGAGCTGAAATTCTTGAAATGTGCTGATCACAGACAAAAACAGTTAAAAATTCCAGAAGAATATGACAGGATTTATACGAAATGTCAACTGTGGAAAAAACACAAAAAGGAAGACTACTTTTTAACAGAGAAGGAAAAATATTTGTTCCTTAACTGACCAATGTAAACACTCTGTAGGAGGAAAAAAGGACCATTGTGTACAGAGCATGTAATGACCGGTTGGTCCCATAAACCCTTCACATTTCATAGTAAACCTAAAAAAAAAATAAAAAAAAAAAGAGTGAAATTTGATTATTTGTAAGCAATTATGCAGGGCAACTAGGCGGCATTGTAGATAGAGTGCTGCACCTGGATTCAGGAAGACCTGAGTTCAGATCTGACCTCAGACACTTACTAGCTATGTGACTCTGGGCAAGTCACTTAACTTTGCTTCGGTTTCCTCAGCTATAAAGTGAACTGGAGAAGGAAATGGCAAATCAGTCCAATATCTTTGCCAAGAAAACTCCAAATGGGGTTATGAAGAATTGGGCATCCTGCAACAACAACGACAACAAAAAACCATGCTTAAAGAGTATATCGCTTAACAAAATGGTAAGACAGTTCATGGCATCCTGCGCTAGTTTTACTCCATTACCAGGGAATAATGCTAGTAGTGTCGGGATATAAAACACCACTTTTTTTGGTAACTCATGTACTTGTGAATAGGCTAACCATAAAGATGATGCCCAAATAAACAAGATGTGTGATGTATCGCTACTATAATACAGTTTTTCAATTATTCAGCTGTGCAAGATT
Source organism: Notamacropus eugenii (assembly GCF_028372415.1). Taxonomy (NCBI): domain Eukaryota; kingdom Metazoa; phylum Chordata; class Mammalia; order Diprotodontia; family Macropodidae; genus Notamacropus; species Notamacropus eugenii. The sequence goes on from NC_092872.1 coordinate 71,972,495, forward strand.
TAGATTTCTAAACATTACATGCCAAGGGACCACAAACTTAGGAAGAAGCCAAAACATCTGAAACCTGAGATAGCACTCCAAATTAAAAGGGCAAAGTAGATGGCAGAGCACTCTTTTAGACCCTAATATGGAAATTAGAGGGACAAAAAGTATGCAGAGTAGAGCTTTAAATCTTTATGAGAGACACTATGGTATAAAGCAGGGTTGGGGAACCTGGGGCCTTGAGGCCACATATGGCCTTCTAGATCCTTGGGTGCAGCCTTTTGACTAAGTCCAAGTTTTGCAGAACAAATCTTTTTGTTGAGGGGATTTGTTCTATGAAGTTTCGATTCACTTAAACCGTGACACTTGAAGATCTAGAGGTGCCACATGTAGCCTCGAGCCCACAGGTTCTTCACCCCTGGTATGAATGATGAGTTGTGGACTTTGAATAAGAAAAATTAATTCAAATCCTTATCACAGCCTTATTATCTATATGAGTCTAGGTAAGTCATTTAACCTCCTTCAGCCTCAGTTTTTTCATCTATATAATGGGGATAGAAATGCCTCTTAAATAAGATGCTTTTTGTGAGGTTCAAATAAGACAATATATATTTGGACACTTTATAAACTGTGAAGTACTATTTGAATGTCAGCTTTTATTGCTTCACGTTGATCAATTAGGGCTTATGGAAAGAGACAAATGTTTGGACTCATTTTATTTTATTATTTTTTTGTGTTTACATTTATTTTATTATATTCCATTCATTTGGTGAATTCAGTTATGAAGCCATTTTCTGAGTCAATTGCTAGTGTTTCTCTCTCCAAATGGCCTTATTTTTATTTTTCAAATAGACCTGGTATATAAGTATGTACATGTTATCTCTCCTAATAGAATGTAAGCTCCTTGGGGAGCGTCATTGTTCCATTTGGATCACCGTATCCTGAGCAGCTAGCGTGGTAGCGTAGCACTAGACCCGAATGAAGGAGTGGGGGGGAAGGGAGTTTAATGAGAGCAGGGGAGCCAGTACAAACTATCAAGCCAGCCAACAGTCCAGAAGAAGGCCCACAGCTCTCTACCATGTTGAATATGGATTTTGGCTTTCTCAGTAGTATTTTTATTCATATGTTGCTTTCTAAAATTATTATTTTATAAAATAGTGAATTTCAAAGAAGATATGCAAAATTCTGCCAGTTGTCCACCAGTGTAGACTCCAATCAACCCAAGAACTACTAATTTCATATTAGGAGTGGAACACAATTATATTTTACTACTATATTATAATACATGCACATATATTTGTGTCATATATGTATAATTTTCAATGAACACACAATTCTAAATAATGGCATGAGAACATGTGCTACAAACCAAGCATTTCTGAGTGTTTCTGGTTCTCTTCTGTAATTTGACAATATAATAGTGCAGTCTCATCTCATGCAGAGTTGCAACTTCCCTAAATCAATTGTTTGAAATTTTAGTTTTTTTATAAATAAAGATTAATTTGGGAATTTAGAATATAAAATTTTATTATATATGCATATACATTAAAATTCCTAATTATTCTTTCGTTACAAAAGATTAAATGCCCTACATACATATTTTAGCAAAAATAATTTATTTTAAATACTTCTAATTGTATTGTCCTTTAGTTTTCAAATAATCAAGACTTTATGTCAAAATTATAAAATTTAACATTTTAGTAAGAAAACTTGCATTTTGCAACTTGTTAACTTTATATATGTTGCAGTTATAACAGTGTTACAATTTGTGAAAAGTAGCAATTTGTAAAGTTGCATTTTGTTAGTATTTACTGCACTGTGAATTATAATAGCAAATATGTAATTCGATTTGTTTTAACACATTCTTCATATTTTTTTACACATTCTTTAAAAATAACTTGTTTGTTTTCCTAGTCCATGTTTTATCATATACTAGGCAGGGTATATTTGTAATATTTTTTGCACATCATTACAAACACTATGTAAAGATTTTTGGTCCATCAGCAAAGTTCCTCTCCTTTTGGCTCTCCTCCTTCCTCCTCTCCCCTTTTCCCCAGAATTTCTAGGGTCCCAGGAATTTTTTTTTTCCACTGGTCATGAACTGAGTCTCAGTGGCCCTGCCTGGCCCATAGAAGAGACTTAATAAAGGTTCATTGATTGTTGACTGTTAATATGCAAGATCTATCTCAGATGTTTGCCCAATTAACCTATCTAATCCTTCCTTTAAATACATGAAGGTAGTGCCAAGTCTGTGCTCTGGAGTGGGATTGCACTAACTGGCATTTACAGATATCAAAAGACAGGCAGCAGCCTAGAGACACATGTAAGTTTACTCTTAGTTCCCGGCTGCCAGTGGCCTTTCTGATCCCGTTTCCATGGAAATTGGCATTAGATTGTTGGTGGGGGGAAAGGAAGAAAGAAAAAGAAAAGTTGAGGGATTTCTTTTTCTCTTTAAAATTAAAAAAAAAAAATAACAGGATGCTTGAAACCCTTAACCTGCTTTGCACCCATCTGATGCTGGTTTCCCTGGCAACAGAATCAGAGATATCCCCACCCATTAGCTGGGATCAAGAACTCTTATTTGCTGATCTTAGTAGACAGCTGGTTGAGATGAAAGCCAGCCAGGCCCAAAGCTCCTGATAACAGCAGAAGGAGGTGAAAAGGGATAGTATTAAACAGGAATTTTAAGCATCCTGAAACTTTGAAAGAAGGTTCACCTTTATTTAAAGATTAAGCCAACTGATTGTTCAAGAGGACTTACTACAGAGGAAATGATTGCTGGCACAGAACTTAATGCATGCTATCCATATTAAATAATCTCACAGCTCCCACTTGCTCCTATAATCGAAGTACGATTTAGTGCTCTTACTCAAGTCTTTTCTTGTAGGGAAGGATTGTTAACCTATTTTGTATCATGGACCCATCATGAAGTCTATGATCCCCTTCTCAACATAATGTTTTTCAATGAATAAAATAAAATACATCGATTTACAAAGGAAGACTAAGGTTAGTGGAAAATAAAAATATAGTTTTTCCCCATCCAAATTCATGAACCTGTGTTGTTGGGGGGAAGAGGTGATATGTACCCCAGGTTAAGAACTTCTGTAATAAAGTCATATTCAGTTTTTCCTCCCATTTTATATAAGGGTCAGTTAGTTCATCCTTATCCATAAATCAATATTTTATTACCAAGGTTTTTTTTTACAGTATTGCCACTATATGGCATGCATTTATTTTTTTTTTAAAGCAATGGGGAGGATTCTAGGAGATTAATATGAATCTAGACCTGTGACTTTATCAAGGATGGGAACTTATGGTGTTCTTCCATTGGTGACAATCAGTAACTCACCTGCACCTTGGCCTTAGAATATATTCGAACCTTGGGCCTCACAGTCAACAGGTTGGCAAAACTGACAAAAAAGGCAAATGACAAATTCTGGAGAGACTATGGGGAAATAGGTACAATAATGTATTATTGATTGGAACTGTGAATTGGTCTGGCCATTCTGGAAAGCAATTTTAAATTACGTCCCAAAGCTATCAAACATGTTTTGATATGTAGTGGTTATGGTGATACTTCTACTAGGTCTATATTCCAAAGATATTAAGGGAAGAAAAAATGACCCATATGTACAAAAATATTGATAGCAGCTCCTTTTGTGGTGGCAAAGAACTGGGAAGTGAGGGGATGCCCGTTAGTTGAGAAATGGCTGAACAAGTTATGGTACATGAATGTGATGGAATACCACTTCTGGTGGTTTCAGAGCAATCTGGGAAGATTTGTGTCAATTGATGCAGAGTAAAGTGAACAGAACCAGGGGGGCATTTTGTACCATAACAACAATATTGTATAGACAATCAATTTTGAAAGATATAGGAACTCTTTTCAACACAATGGTTAACCACAATTCTAAAGGACTTATGATGAAACATACTACCCACATCCAGCTAAGAGAGAGGAGGAACTCAGAGTATAGACTGAAGCATATTTATAAAACTGACGTGCTCAATGGGGGAATTTATTAATTTGCAAACTTTAAAGCACATGTAAATATTAGCATACTATTATGTCTTAAATGGAGTTACAATTAAAATGGCTATTTGATTTAATTTTTTTTAAGTTATAGAAGACATCTTATAGAGAGGTAAGAGACTCAGTGTATAGATTGAAAAATAGATACAGACATGTATAGATACACATTTCAGACATGGCCAATGTAGAGATTTATTTAGATGTTTGTAATTGGGATTTTGCTTTTCACGCGTAAAGGGAAGATGGGGGAGAGGGAAGGTGAATTTTCATTTAATTTTAAATATTTTAAAAGTCATGACTCCCTGAAAAATCATGATCAAAAAAAATTTAAAGAGGTTATAAGGGAAGAAAAGAATGGCTATTAAACGATTAAGGATGGATAGATAGTACTTTACATTCTAAATGTGAAGCTATGCATTAGCACCATTACAATTCCAGAGTGCTATGCAATGGATTCAGTAGGGTGAGCAAGTAAATTGAAAAGCAAACTAATGTCTCTTCAGGCACTGGAACCCAGAGAAGAAATTTGCTCCCAGGTGGAAAACGTGATACAATCAACCAATGAATCTCTCACCCGAAGAACAAGGGCTTTGTCTTTCTTAGGAATTGTCTTTTTGCAGGGGGCAGGATATGGGTCACTTCATAGACGAGTAGAAAGAAAACCAGAAGAGCAAAGACCTGAATAGATGAACTTCACTTTGATACTGATGGTTTAGATTACAGAATAGGAAATAGTTTATTCCTGTTCTTTATTCTCCCCATATAAAATACTCTCATGAAACCTTCCGCCAGAATCATCTGATTTAAAAGAAAAAGAAAACCACTGATCAAGATGCTAGAACTGGATAGAAACAGGAAAGTCACTTGTAGAAATTAAATTGACTTTGCATTCCTTTACTTCGAGGTAGGGGTATATATAGCCCAACTCATAACTGGGTCAATAAAAAAAGGTTAAGGGGTGAGGAATGAATACTCTGTTGATCCATCGTGCCCCAATTCTGCTTCTAAAGTCCCATTTAGAGGGAAATCCTTGGAAAGGAGAAAAAGAGAAACAGATGAGAAAAGTTCTGCCCCTCTTTTCAAACCTCTCATTCTCCTTCCAATTCTCCTTTCTCCCCAGCACACAATTGACTTGAGCTGCCAACTCCTAACTCAGACATCCTTTTCAAAGCCTTTGAGTGTCAACCACTCAAACAGTAACTGTATTAGGTGGATGGATGACCAAATGGATCTATCTCTTCTACCCAACACTAGGATGCAGAAATTTAATAGCAAAAGAATAAATGGCCCAATCCATAGCTGGGACAGGGGCTACTTGAATAAAATGAACCTTCAGATAACAAAAGTGGGCATTTACAGAAAGCTTGAAAGTTTGAAATAGACTTTAAATGTATTATTTTACTTGATCTTCACAATCTTGGGAATTAGGTACTAGAGGTATTATCTCCATTTTATAGACAAGGGAACCTAGGTACATAAACCTTAAATGACATTCCCATAGTCATAGAATTCACACCCAGATCTCATGAGCCTGTTGCCCAATCCAGCCCTCTTTATGGTCACATTCATGTTGAGTGAAAATAAATAGCTAACAATCTTCAAGTTTCTTTCTTCTTCCTCTCTTTCCTACCTTCTTTCCTCCCTTCATTTTTTATGAGATTGGGTTTCCCTATTTCACCCAAATAGGCCAGTTCCATAACTGATTGATATCAAAGTTTTGACCTGAAATTTCCTACCTGGACCACACTGCAATGCCCTCCCCTTACGCAGCTTGGTGACCACCCACTCCTAGGAGTTCATCATATTGGTGCCAGACTTAATCAGCTCAGAACTCCCAAGCTCAAGTGATCCACTGGCCTGAGCTTCCCCAGGAGCAGAGAGATTAAAGGCCTGCATCATCATGCCCTGTTCTCAAGTTCCTAAGAGTAAACTTTCACCAATATTCTAACAGAAATACATTTATATTCACAGGTGCAACAGTATAAACCTATTAAAGGAAGGAGTATAGCAATCACAACTTAGCCTGTGTTAAAAACTGTTTTTAACGCCCCCTCTAATCTTTCTCCAAATAGTTGACTGGTGCCAACACACAGTAGACACAAGGCACAATTAACATCAGTTGATGAAAATGTGAGACAGAGCATAAAAATCTGCTTCCTACTTTATTGTGGAGAAGCACACAGTACATACTTGTTAAGTGTAACACACTTTTAAAAAAAAGTCATGTTTTCAAAGGATGAAGTAAGTTTGAGTTAATTTATTTACTTCAAGGGAAAGGTGCCAGGCCAGATGGCACTGAAAACAAAGGCCAGTCTTCATAAGCACCACCCAATGCATGCTTACCACTGGACAGACTCAACACCAACAGTGCCAGTGACAGCAGTGGTTTTAGTGGTGTGGATGCTCTTCTGTTTGAAACTGGCCCAAGACCATCTATTTCTTTTGCAAGTTACCACCATCTGGTAGTAGTTCAGTAGACTGCCAACCTGGGTCCAACTCAAAGTGGCAACCTCACAAAGAACGGTGTGTCCTGGGATAAAGCTCTACATTATCCATCTTGGGTTTGGGGTACAAGTAGGATATTACTCATATATCTTACATGAGGAAGCTTTTAATTTTTTTTTTAGTTTATTATTTTTTTTAAAGGGGAAAGCAGTTGTGTGCACAGATCCTTGAATTTAACTTTTTTAATACCACTTCCTTTGTTCAAATATGCCAATAGCAGGGTTTTTTTTTTTAATTATATTTTTCAGTCAACCGCAAGGGGTCAGAGGCCTAAAATGGTTGTCAATTCTTATTTTCTTGCAAATTAGAGATCCCTCATTTAAAAAGCTAACACAGTTTCATACAGTCTTGTGAAGAAGTAAGATATTACATGGCATGCTAACAGTCCAGAAGCAGCTCCAAAGGAGTCCTTGAATTCCAAAGTTGAAAGGGAACAGAGATGATTAGGCCCAATCCTAACTTAAAGCATGAATCCCCTTTGACCTTTGCAAGTAGCCATTCTGCGTATTTATAAATATCACCCAAGGAAGGGACATTACCTAACAGGCAGCTCTTTCCATTTCTGGAAAGTTCATTGTAAGTTCTTTCTTATACTCTAATAAAAATCTACCTCTCTAGAACCTTTTCTGTATGTTATTTTCCCCTATTAGAATGTGAACTCCTTGGGAGGAGGATCTCTCTACTTTTTCATAGTTGCCCAGCACTAAACACATACTAAAAAAATTATTAAAATTTTTTTTTCATTCTTTCTATCCAGGGCTCAGACAATAGCTAATCTCAAACTATGAAATCTTATGGTCTTGTTTCTTGGAGAGTGCTGGATAGTTTCTAAATCTGTGAATTCCTCCTACCAATTCATATCACAACTGCTCTTTAATTTGCAGTCTTGGAGAGCATTGGGGTACTGAGGTTCAATGACTTGCCCAAAGTCATATTGCTAGTATGGGGAGCTGGGTGGCACAATGGATTCAGCACTGGGCCTGGAGTCAGGAAGACCTGAGTTCAAATTTGACTTCAAACATTTGCTAGCTGTGTATCCATGGGAAAGTCACTTAATGTCTGTTTCAGTTTCCTCATCTGTAAAATGGGGATAATAATAGCACCTAACCTCCCAGGACTGTTGTGAGGATCAAATGAGATAACATTAAAGAACTTAGCACAATGCCTGGAATGTAGTAAAAACTATATAAATGTTTATTTTCATAATTAGTACCAAAAGTGAGACCTTTGTTTTCCAAAATCATCCCAACTTTCTAAACATTAGGCCACACTAATCTTTAATATGGCAGATATCTATCTTTCTGTGATGGTTTAGGTTAATTAGATCAGGAGATAATGGAGTTGTATGAGAATCCTTTTAAGCCCTTACGTTCTTTGGTTTTTATTGTCATTAAAATATCATTATGTTAAGTTTTCAAAACCTTGAAGAAGTCACACTGTTCTAAGAGGTGGCTTTGAAAGAAAACTACTTTTCTAGGAATTCACTGGTATTGAGGATTCCTACCCTACCTTCATTATACTGGGAGTTCTTAGAGTTGGAAATACAAATATCCAGAGGCCAAGGATCTTACGGGATATAAAAACAAGAAATGTCAATTACAGTTCAAAGGTGGCAGAAGCTGTGTCCAACACTCTGGTGCTAATTTGATCCTTAACCCATAGAGGAAGAAGGCTCTGAAAAAGCACAGATCTAGGTCCAAAGGGTTGTCACTCAAATTTCTTTTAACAAAGGACTTTATTTCGTTTAGTAAAGATTTTTATCTGTGGCTCAGATAAAGAGCCTAGACTCACTTGTTTGCCATGTGTCCAAACAAAGAACATGGCTCAAAAGGTGATGGACCTCTGCAAGTAACAGGTTTTTTGGTTTTTTAAAAAATTCTTTCAAATGGCAATCAGGGCAAAACGGAGTAGTGCTCTTCCCTGGCAAGCTGCAGTATCATGAAGGACAACTACAGTGACTTGGAGAAAGAACTAAATCCTAAAATACAGGTGGAGTTTCTGGATATGAAGCAATTCACATGCCAAGTGTTGGGAGAAGAGGGCTTGAGGACTCTTATCTTTTCTGAAAACAAAGTCAAGTTCAAAGTTATTAAAGGCTCGCTTTAAGGAGAACAAAACTGAGGAATAATATCCCATGTCTCCTTCCTCTTCTCTGAACTACTGGGACAACTCAAGGAAACCACAAATTTTCTACAGTTTTTTCTTCTGTAAAATGAAAATTCTATAGAACACTGACAAGGTCAAATTAAATCCTACATATATGCTTGAAGTGCAACGTAAAAGAACTATTAATTTTTTTTTTAATGAAAGAAATAGGAAAAGTCTTCACAGGGCTTCACTAAAGCACTCTCCAGAGCTCTACAGTAAAAGGTACATAGTAGAAACCTATTTTGGAGCTAGGAAGACCAGAAACTATCATGTTCAACTATCATGGCCACATGTTAAACTTTTATATTTACCACTTATGAAGAAAGGTATTATGTAAAACATAAAATTCTAAGTGCATAAATGAAATTACAAACCTAATGGAACAAACTTGAGAACATATTTAAAACAAGATCTTTTAAAAAACAGCATTCTCTAGGAATGATAAGGAAAGGTTGGTGTAGAATTGTAACTCTTAAAAGGAAATTTGGGTAAGCCAATGGGAGAAAACACTGCAAGCAACTCCTAAGATATAAGTAAATATTTGGTCAACCTGTTTCAAAATAACACTCATGATAGACTGTTTAGATGGCTTTCAGTATGTGGTATCAACATCAAGGAAACTCCTAGCTTCAAAAAACAAAGTGAGGAAATAGACTTTCTGCCACTGATGCTTTCTGGCATAGAGTAACCTGATTGAAAACAGTTAAGAGGGATGACCAATGACTTTGACTTAGACTAAGGGCACAAAATAGGTTGAAAAACTGCAGAACTATAAAGTATTACTCTTTGATTAATCAAATTTATAAAGTTTAGGATCCATATACTTAAGAGGAATAGAAAGAGAAAAATGCAAATGCATGGAAGAGACAAGAAATTTTCAAGACAGAAAAATACAAAAGACTGACTAGAATGTGGAAGAAAAAAATCTCTGGGGAAAATTCTAATGAAGCCACCTTGAAGGAGAGAGGGTAAGAAACAATGATTGGTGTTAATGACTGAGCTAAAAACGATTTTAAGTAATACCAGGGCATCAGGTTAATATCTGCCAAAGGGAGTATGTAGTCTAGAGTAGAAAATTATTCTTGTATAGCAGGAAAAAATAAAATGAGCAAGAAATCAGAGTACATTAAATGAATGGAATACTTAATTGATGCTTCTAAACTAACGGAAAGGAACCGCAGAAGTGGTAACAAAGTCCCTAAAATTGTTTTTAAAGACAATACTTAAAAAATATAAATTCATGTAACCATTAGAAGGGTTGGTTTATATAATTCTTATGGTAGCAAAGTAATTGACTAACAACTTAATGAATACATGCAGTTTCAAGCTTTTTATAGCATATTGAATAAACTGGAAAAAGGATGGAAATAGATAGATGGCAGGTAGGTAGATAGAAGGACAGATCGAAATAAATATCTAGTAAGAAGAGTCAGCTTTGGAAGTTATCATAATTCTTCTATAAAACTCAACAGGAAAAAGTTTCATTATGGAAAATAAATTAAGGAAATTGAACCTTGTGGCCCTTTTGGGATTAGAAACACTAAATTGGGTGATAAAAGCTATTTTGTATGTACATTGTGTTAAAAGTTTTCTTCAAGCTATGTGAATTTGTTTAAACTGGTTTATGATGAAAATGATCTCATAGATTTTCTGTTAATAACGATATTTCCCATTGACTTGTGGCAAAGAATTTGAAGGGAGGTATGAGGTTGGGTCTAATGAAATAAAATGACAATTTACGAACAAGTCGTATGGAAAGTCCGTTGACTTCTCTCATTTCTGGGTTGGTATTAGTTTGCATTCAGCATGCTCCTCACCTTACTTCCTATGAGCTATACCACCTACCTCAGCCATACATAAAGACAGTCATACCCTGGCCTGGATCTTGCCATCACACACAAATGCACTACCTCTGACTCAAGAAATCTGGAATCTCCTTACTTGACCGTAATTGCCTTTTCACCTCTCCTTTTGCCTTCCTTTTCAAAACACTACTCTTTGTCTATACTGATCTCCAATTCCTTAATTCCTCAATGCTCTCACAAGCCATTTCCCTGGTGCTAACCACTCTCTCCTTTTCCCCATCTTGACCCCTTGATAAATCTATTCATCTCTACACTGTCCTTCTCTCTCTTGCATCCCTACCTCTTTATATCACCAATTACACTTAAGTCTTAACCTTGGATCACTTCCACCATTTGCCACTTTGCCCTATACATGTACTGCTCAATAAAGATGGATAAAATCATGTAACTATTCTGAATTCACTATAAATTTCTGTTACATAACCTCAACTGGGCCCTCGCTGCTGTTAGGGCAATTCTATTATACTTCCCTTTTCAACTCACTAGCCCCCTCTGCACAGCTGCTCTTTCAAACCTTTTTCATCCCTTCTCAAACCGTATCGACTCCCTCTCCCTCCACTCTCTCAGCTGAGAACCTTTTTTCCTATTTTACAGAAAATACTGAGGCTATTTGCTGTGAATTCCCTCTTCTCTCTTCCTTATCTCCTATCATTCCGATATGGTCTGCCACTCTTTCCTTCATTCTTGTCGCACACAATGAGGTAGCCTTATTCTTTAACAAACCTAAACCCTATACATGTTCAATGATCCCACTCTAATCTGTCTTCTCCAACAGACTGCTCCATCATCTCCACTCTAGCCTGAAACCCACCCCCCCAACGTCTGCATTCATTCCCACTATTACCTTCTATGTATGTCTTCTGCTTTGTAATTAAACTCCCTCAAAAAGTTACCTGCCATACGATAGGTGTCTTCATCATTACACCAAAATTGTTCTCTCCAAAGTTAATAGTGATTTTAGTTGCCAAATCCAAATGGCCTTTTCTCAATCTTCATTCTCCTTGACCTCTCTGCCTCCTTTGACCTCGCTGACCATCCTCTCCTCCTTGATACTCTTTTTCTTTAAGATTCTCTTGGTTATCACCTTACCTGACTCTTCCTTCTGCCTCCTTTGTTGAGTCTTCCTTCAGATCAAGCCCTCTCCCTGTAGGTATCCTTCAGCATTCAGTCCTGGGCCTTCTTCTCTTCTCCATCTCCACTACCTTCACAGGGTGATCTCATCAGCTCCCATGGATTTAATGACCATGGCTAAGCTGATGGCTCTCAAAGCTACCTTTCTGGCTCCCAACCCTCCGACTTCCAGTTTCATGTTTCCAACTGCCATTCAGACATTTCAAACTAGAGGTCCTACAGTCATCTTAAACTCAATTCACTGTCTTTCTCCCTAAACCCCTCCTCCCTTCCCTATTACTGTAAAGGGTAACACCATCTTTCCAATTCTGGATCATAACTTAGGTGTTATCCTCAACTGCTAACTCTTTCTCAACACCTCCCCTCTTCCATATCTAATCTATGGCTAAGACTTGTCCATTTCATCTTTGCAACATCTCTTGGATACCCTCCACTTTTTCTTCTTTGACACTGCTACCTCTCTAACATCGGCCCTCATCACCTTATGCCTGGACCACTGCAGTAGCCTGTTAGACCTGCTTACCTTGTCTCTTCACATTCCAATTTATCTTGTATTCAGCCACTAAAGTAATTTTGCTAAAGTACAAATCTGATCATGTCACACTGCGCCACCCTTAAAAAACTCCAGTGGCTCCCTCTCTTTAGAAACAAAGCAAAAATCTATTTGGCATTCAAGTTCTTCAAAACTTAGCCCTCTCCTACCTTTCCATTCTTCTTATATCTTACACTCCCCTCCCTCCACAAATACTCTATGATCTACTGACACAGGCCTTCTGGTTGCCCCACAAACAAGACACTCTATCCCTCAACTCTAGGCATTTTCTCTGGCTGATGCCCATCCACAGAAAGATTTCCCTTCTCAACTCTATGTACTAACTTCTCTGTATCTTTAAGTCTCAACTAAAATCCAACTTTTTACAGGAAGCCTTCCCTAACCTTTCCTCTTTGCAGAGCCTTCATTCTGCTAGCTATTTCCTATTTATCCTGTATAGAGCTTCCTTTGTCTATACTTGTCTGCATCTTGTCACCCCAGTTAGATGGCGAGTTCCTAGAGGGTAGAGATTATTTTTTATCTCATTTTGTACCTGCAGTGTTTAGTATGATGCCTGGCAGGCAGTAGGCACTTATTCAATGTTGAGTGATTGACGGCCCCGTAACAACACATTCAGGACTTGGAATTTTGTCAGGAACGTGTAGATTGCCACCCACCTCTTTATACCATAGGGTGTGAGAGTTACCTGAACCTCAGAGAGGTTAAGGGATTTTCTCATGATCACACAGGTAAGTCAATATCCAAGGTGAGACTTGAACCCTGAATTCCCTGACTCCTACATACACTGGATGTTTAGAAAGATGAAGTGATCTTTTGATAGGTCACACAGTTATTAAACAAGAGTAAGTACTCAGATCTTCTGACTCTTAAGGTTAGCGCTCTTTCTATTATACTGCACTTGCCTTCAAGGTTCTGACCTCTGCATTCTGGCTGTGAGACTATAGTAGGGAGAATTAACTCAGATGAAACAACTCCAGCTTCTCAAAGGCTTCTTCCCTGTCTCCCCACCCTCCACCCTCCATCCCTGGCAAATTGCCATTTGAAGCTTTGACACAGTTCACAGTCTACAGCAGAGACGCATCTCTACCTGTTAACCTCTGTACCTGGCTACACAAGTACAACATGAGAGTTCAAACACAAATTCATTAAACATAACAAAAAAGTTCATTTTAAAGTTTCTGTACATATATTTTGGATTTGCTTATAAAACCCATATTAATGCCTCCACCCCATCCCCAACACCCTGACAAACACTAATAAAGAAGGGGGAAAAACACTTGTTGGTACTAAAGCCTTTACTGTAATAAACCAAATATATTTACAATTTATACAAATGTTTAACCTTCAACAAAAATACAAAAACCATATCACAAGATGCAAAACCAGGGAACAAGTTCATTGGAGACACCACTGCTCTACATAGGACAGAATGCAAGTTGAACTGCAAAGAACAGAAAGGTAATCTCACATATTCAGGCAATGAGAGCAATCTGTAGGAGGTCACAGAGAAAGAAAAGAAAAGGCTCCAACATTCTTCAACAGACTCAGTCTCTGAATCTAAGACCTTGGCGAGCTGTCCATTCATTTTTGCCTCCATGCTTCCTTGGTCTAGGCAGGTGACCTTTATGTAGGGTTGCTGGATGATGCCTCCTTTTTGTAGACTCCGAGCAGTTTCATGAAAAGGTTTGGAAACATCAGATTTCTTTTTGTTCCTTAAGTGACAACCTTTCTACTTCTACAAATTCAAAACATTTTGGCCCGGTTCAACTCTAAAAGTTAAAACCACATCATGTTTTCAGTAGATTACTTCATAGACTGTAGCTTTCTTGTCTCCAGAGCCAGTGACTATGTATTTATCATCCACAGAGATGTCACAGCTAAGCACTGATGAGGACTCTTTGGACTAGAAAAACAAAAAAGGGACATATTACTGAGAGAAGTGATAAAAAAGAGATCACATTCACTTCTAGTTTCACATAACGGGAGGGCTACAGATATTGTGGCTAAGGTACATTTCCATAACTATTTCTAGGAAGGAGCTCCTACCTGGAATATACTGGCTCCATACGGGGTCCTCCAGGCATTAAGGAGGTTATCTTTTCCAGTACTCACAAACCATTTACCTATAAGTAGAAAGGGGTACATTGAAAGTTTTAACAAGAAAGAAACAGAAAAATTCCCAAACCCACCCCAAGACAGCTATGCTGGATTTACCTAACCTCATGCACATCTTCTTTAATATTTGGCTGTTAACAGCTGAACAGGAAACTCCCTGGTGAGGGAGAAGGGAAATTTAAGGATGAATATGAGAGCCTATGAACCTAGGTAGATACTGATGCTCTCAATTAAAACAGTAAAGGCTAAAAGAAGGACAAATTTATGAAGAAAATGGATGACTTTCTGATACGCTGAAGCTGAACCACAGATAGGGCAGCTGGTTGGAGGTGTGGGACCAGAATTCATTTAAGAGATAAGGGTTGGATATACAGACAGAGATACCATAATATAATGTAAATTTCTACCATTCCTAATGTATGTTTTGTAGAAAAAGTGGCAACGGGGAAAGGGTAAAATTTTTCCTTAAAGAATACTAAATCTCCATGAAGGCAACTCCACAGTCTGGGTAACTTTTCTCATTAATCACAAGAATTGAAGCAGACACCCATTAGTAGTTTCTGAGGGCATTAGGAACAAAATGGAAAAAGTATTATTATTACATCCAGCTGTTTAACTCAAGAACGGCGTTTGTTCTGACGTGAGCCTCAGTTAGTCTGGTTTGTTTTTTTTACTTTGTCCTAAGGATTTGTTTTCTCCTGTACTCACCACAGTAAGCAAACTTTAGTGACAGAACACAGCTCTCGTGAAGATGCAACTGGTACTTGTCTGGTTTATTGACATGTAACACCTCCACGTTGCTGCTCTCCATGCCCACTGCCAGCCACTCCCCCGTTGGGCAATATCCAAGAGAAAAGATCTACAGAGAGTCAACAAGCTGATTAATTCTTCTGCATAAAAAGCTTGAAAGGGAAGAGGATGAATGGTACTAGGATAAAGTTATATTGAGATTTCTTTCTCTCTCTCTACCAGATATGGATGGGAAAAACTCATTTCATAATATGTAAAACATAAAATGTGTTCATTATCATAGTGCTTGACTTCCTGCAGAAATGCCTTATAAGCAGAGTAAGACAGAAAAAAGCAGAGGAAATTAAATAAGGAGTAGTCTGTATTTTTCCTTCTCTCATAAAAAAGTAGAGATCTGGGAGAACTAAGTTTCATTCAAAGACTCCATCCCCTAAAGAGAGCTGAAAAAGTTTTAAACATTTTTTTCAAGGCTTTTCTAAAGGCAACAAACATGAGAGTGAGATGAACAAAGAAAGGTACACAGAACACGTTTTTTATGTATGTTCCTAAACTAAAAGAAAGCAAATTCAGATGAGTCAAGGGTGCTAAAATTTTTTATGGAAAATTTGTTTTCCATTTCCCCTCTCCCACCTTCAAAGAAAAGGAAAAATCCTGATGTGAAAAATTTTATGCATATTTTACTTCCTATTTTCATCACATCTTCAGAGAAAACCAAAAGTCCTGGTTATATTCCCCCCATGACTTCAAAATTTCTGGGAAGATTACATCATGATCCCCTCAAAGATTTGATAAAGCTGTTCCCTATTCCTTTTATTGAGGGAAGTCATGGAGAAACCATTAAAACCAGCTGCTTCCAGTAACTGAAGAACCCCATGATGATCATTCAGGGTCTTTGAAAAAAAGACTGTTAACAACCCATGGCCTCATTTTTTGTTACTTCACTGTTGCTGTTTTTTGGTTTTGTCAATCTGGAGATCTGCCGTGGGCAGGAAACTTTTCTTCCTCTTGCTGGCTCTGCACAATTTCTGTCCTTGGCCCTGCAGTCTTTCTCACTTGGCTGAAGTCTTCCTGCCTCATTGTTCACGGTGACCCTCAAGCCTACATCCATGACAATTAGAAAGTATTGACTCCAGAGTTTAGCAAAACCAAACTATTACTTTTCTGCATGTGCCATGGAATGTTCTCCCTGATGTGGCACTAACTCATACACTACTTGGGCAAAGGAGACAAATGGAGGTGGATAAAGATGGAAGTGGCCCCTCAGGGGAACTGCACGTGTAGGACTGACAATCAGGCCCAGACCATAAAGGACAACCAGCCCAGAACCAGGAATCTCTGGTCAATTTTGATAATGCCAAAGGTATGGCAACAGAAGAGAACACACACTGGATTCTGTACTTTAGGTCTGGCCAAGACTTGAAGACCTGGGGGAGTGTTTATGACACTGGTCCATGCTGGGAGAACTTTCCCATCACTCAGATGAGAACTTGAAAGTTCACTCAAGGACAATTCGTCTGGGACCCTCTAGGACTTGGGAGAAGAAACCTAGGACTCATACCAAGAATGGGAGCTTGCCTGAGTTGGATGGGATAGTCTCTGGGCATTGCGTTTCTTCTCCTACCTTTGCCCTAGCCAATGTGGTCTTAAGAACTTGCAGGATATTAGTTAGAGGATGGTAGAGAGTGATATTGTGCCACTACTTTCTAAATCAAAGGACTGTCAACCAGTTTTGCCATTCAAAGCCATTAGGAGTAGCAGGAGTGGCCTGATCCCTAGCCTGAAGATTCAATCTTCTCATTTTTCCAAGTATCGGTTTAGATTTAGACATATCTCCACACCACTCTCACCATGGGAGATATTCACTATTTAGATCATTTTCAAAATATCCCAAAGCTCTGAAGTTTCCACTTCTTACATTTCCTTTCAAAACTCCACTTATCTAATCAGTGACAAATACATTTTAAGGGACAAGTAACAGAACCAGGATCCCCTGCGATTGCTCTGCATTGCTTATCCTCCTGGATGAAAGCAAAACGAGTTCTAGGCTGCTGTGATTATTTTTCTCTCCAATGAGAACAGTGTTGCATATTTTCCTACCACTATTTATATATTAATCAAATAATCATCTTTTGACCTACCTTAAAATAGTGAGCATATGTACAACAGACTTTCAAATACTCCTTAAAGAAAACAGTGTATTCTTTACTACTCAAATTCCTTGAATGAAATTATGCATAAACAGAACAGAGTAGACCAGTTCAGCTTATGCTTCATGAGCCTTGGCCTATGGTACTCTGAAAACTGTGGGTGTTTCTACTTCTTTAAGAAAAAAAAAAAAAAAACAACTCACAACCTAGCCACTCCTTGGTCTGGGCCTCCACTGGTCTGGAAGAAACCAACATGCATATTCAAAGGGAGGAAAGACTCATCACCTGGGACGTGAAGTCATGCTGCTGTAACTGCCGCCCTTCCCGCAGGTCCCAGGACCTGACCGTGTTGTCCAAACCTCCCGTCCAGAGCTTGGTGCCATCGTTCGAAATGTCAATACAGCTGGCTCCGTCTGTGTGGCCCTGGAATTGCCTGATAAAACAAACCCGATTGAATAATGATTTCCTGCCAGAGCTCAAGGTAAACACTGTTGTGTTGTTAGTTTTGGACTCTGTAGGCATGTGTCATCTCTTCTGTGTCTGCTGATGTGTAAGATGAAACTACCCTTCCCTTGGGGAGGATATGAAATTGCACCTGCAAAATGGTTTCTGTGATGCACGCAGTAAGGAAATGGAACTCTTTCAGCTAACTAAACAAGAGAAGTTAAACAGTTCCTTATTAGCTTTCCCCAAAAAATATTCTTTCAGAAGTTCCAACTCCTCTCATACCTGTAATCTTTTTTTTTAAAGGGCAACATGCACAATCCCAATTTCATCCTCAAATGCACACGATGTTAAAGGACAAGACCTGCTTAATAATATGGATGAGATTCGCCATCTCCTGCCATCCCCCATGGCAGTCTGTGAAATGTCACATTCAATATACAGAAGGTTTAGCAACATTACCAGGACAGGATCCAGAAAACCAAAATCCCATTACCATGACTGAGTCAACAAAAGGATGCCCTTTGTGCCAGTAGGTTATGAGCTCACATATTTACTCAACTCTGTTTTCAATGTTAGAGCTTTGCATGAGGAAATCCTCAATCCTAGTAACAAAGGGTCATTCCAAATTCTACCCAGTCCTCTTGACCTCAAGCTTGGCAAAAGAGAGTCAAAAGCCAATTGCTGATAAAAATGGAAGGAATCTTAGCAAGCTATTACTTTAAGGTGGGGCACCAACGTGGTATTCTCAAAGGAATCACACAGAGGCTCACAGGAGCACCTACCATGCATAAAGTACTACGGCAGGCACACCAGAGCTCACTGAAATTAGGTGTAAATCTACCTCTTACCTTTTACATTCAAAATTTTTTATTCATATTTTCAAATTCTCTTCCTCCACCTCCTCCCCATCACACTGAGAAGGCAAGCAAGAGGGTACGAGGGAACCCATTATACCCATGGATAGTAGCCCCTACATTTTAAAAAAAATCATGCTTATTATTTCATTGGTATAAGCAACTCTCAACGAGAAAATTCTCTCAAAATCACACAGATTGCTACCTGTTTAGCAACTTATAACCCTGAAGACTTGTCTCATTTATTGAGAGGTTTGCCTAGTGTCACAGAGGTGGTGACGGAAGCAGGTTGTGGATGAAGATCTGATTTGAAATCTAGTACTGCTTGCATTGTGCCAGTCTCTATCTGCTATAACTCCCTTTGTATACAACAGAAGCCTAACTTGTATTGACTGATGATGCCAGGGTACTAGTGAAGTAGGCCTTATAATTACAATATAGAAGATGACCTCCAAATCTCTTTTGATTCTAAGCACTAAAGAATCAGAGAGCCCTGAAGGGACCTAAGTGGCCACGTGTCCAACCCATACAAGAAATGAATCTTTACTGTAACATACGCAACAATCTTTGCTTGAAGACTTCCAAAGAGGGAAATGAGGGAACCAACTACCTCTCAAGGAAGCCCATTCCACCTTTAAACAACTCTAGTGCTTCCAAACTTCAAAAAAGATGAAGACAAATGGAAAGTAAGCTAATTTTTGTTTTTTAAAATTGTAGTGGCTTCAGTACTACAAAAATCTATGCCTTTCACTGGGGTGTAGATTCTCTTTCCCTTTTAATAAAAGCAGCCAACTCATCCACGTTTTAGTAGAACTTTTTGTGTGGTGCTCTGGCTGACCAATTCAACATCTAGGGTCAACCTGGTAATAAGCCTTTCCAAACGTGGCAAGGCTGGTCTTTGGAGAGCAGGCAAAATTTGTCAGCTGGGTCATGCTAAAAGTCTTTCTCCCTCAGTGACTAATGCCTAGAGCTTATGGTCTACTGGCATAGCTTTCAAGATCCCAAAGTCATCTCCAGATAATGATGATGAGGCATCAAAGGAAGACTTTTATGGAAGTGGCTTTGACATTGAACTTATAAGGCAAACATAAAGAGAGGATGGAAAGCATATTATTATACTCTATGTAATATGGAGAAAGGTTTGGACTCTGCTTTTCAAAGCCCTTGAGAACAGGCTCACCTGGATCATGTCACTTGCTAGATCACCCCTATTCTCATCATTACCAACCTGAACTTGTCTAAGACTTACTAAGAATCATACTCTAAGACCTGAAGCAGAGCAGTGGATTTCAGTAGACCTAGCATCAGGAAGACCTGAGATCAAATCCAGCTTCAGAAACTTACTAGCTATGTAACTCTGGGCAAGTCAATCACAGTCTGCCTCAGTTTCTTCATCTGTAAACTGGAAATAAATAGCAGTGCCTCCTTCCCAGGGTTACTGTGAGGATCGAATGAGATTCTGTAAACATATAAAGTGCTTGGCAAACCTTTAAAGAGCTACAATAAATGCTTGTTATCATCATTCAAATCTTCAAATCTTGCCATCTTCATAAAAGTGGGACTTCTTTACTTTACTAAAACATGCACATTCTTTGACTTAACCTTTAGTTACCACCCTACTAAAAGTATTTCATTATACATTTGCCAGTAAAAAGCTTTAGTATTTGTTCCAAAGGTGTGGTGTTGGGTTTTTTTGGTTTTTTTGGCTTATAGCTACCTAAGCCTATTTAGGAGTTTTTACCTGTGAAAAACACTTTTTAGAAGAAAGAGCCCATATTTACGGTATATATAGTATCTAAAGAAATACCACAGTCAGCCCAGAAACTAAATCTGTGATTATATGAAAACATGTCTATACTGATAAAAGTCATGCAAATTCTATCTTGTTTTACAAATGGTAAAACCTAAGCAAGGAGAGATCCATAATATCAATTTCTTGTGGCTCCATTCACCCATCTATCCATGCAAGCATCCACAGTAATTACCGAGTGCCTATAATGGACAGGGAACTGTTTGCTTTAAAAGCTGAAGTAGTATCATCAGGTCTCATTTGCTTGCCCTGTAAATCAGTAAAATTAAAAAAAATTCTACTGCCATGTCAACACCCATGAATAAGAAGAGGTTCTGCCTCCATGACATTTACCCCATTTCTAAAGATGGGGCCTGAAAATAAAACGGGGTGTCAGAGTTTTTCCTACTCTCGGGTACATATACTTAAATACATGAGAGATGGTAAACTCCAAAAGGATAGTAGGCATCAAAGAAGCATCGCAAGCAAACGTAACATCTCTTAGATATCTCAATCCCATTCTTAACATTTAATTGATTTAAAAATGAAGCCACACTTTAACAGATTAGGTGCCAGTTATTGTCATGAATAAAGAGCAGGGAAGCCACGATGAGGAAGAACAAAAAATCACTCCTTACAGAGCGGAACAAGTAGAAAGGTCAAGAGGAGAATATACAGAAAGGACCTTAGACAACACGACTCTGCTAGACATAATGGGATTATTGTGTAGGTTTTACTGAGGACCTGAAAACACCAATACTTAAAAAAAAAAAAAAAACAAACATGCTTCAAGGCCATGTTCTTCCAGTAATTCTGGACAATTTATAACATCGTTTCTGATCAGGTAGCTTCTCATGTTTGCCATCAACAACTCCAGCACAAGCACACGCTCCAATGATGCCCTCTCATAACCCATGCTCATCCTTCCTCAGGCAAAACACAAATACTAGAAAATTGGGGTGAAGATGGTTAAAGAGAAACCGTAAGGGGGCGGAGCCAAGATGGCAGAGTAGAAAGACGCACATACACATAGCTCCGAACCCACAATCCACAGAACGGCTAGAGGGGACCAACTCACGGTGAATTCTGCACCCAGAGGCCACGGAATATTGGAGCGAGGGAGATTTCTATTCCGGAGAGACCTGCAAACCTCTCGCAGGGGGTCCTTCGCGCTGCGGACTGGGCGCCGGGACTGGGAGCAGAGGGCAGCGCTGCAGCAGCCGCGACACCGTGAGGAAAAGATCCAAGAGGGCTACGGGGACAGGATCTCCAGCGGCCACGCGGGTCCCTCCACCCACAGAGGGACCTGCAAACCTCTCGCAAAAGGTCTGTCGAGCTGCAGACGCGGAGCCCAGCCCAGACCTGCGGCGGCCATGGCTCCAAGAGGTACAGATCCGAGCAGGCTTCAGGGATGGGATCTCCAGCGGCGGCACAAGCCCCTCCACCCACAGGTGACGGGGGTCGGTGAGAGAGTCTCTTTGGCAGGTCGAGACGGGAGTGGGGTGCCCCCATGGCTCGGGCCCCCCCGGGAGATAGAAGCTGAGAGGTGGCTGCAGACAGGGGCTCCCCAAGTGGGCGGGAGCCTGGATCCATTGTGGAAGGTCTGTACATAAACCCCCTGAGGGAACTGAGCCTGAGAGGTGCCCAGACCTGACCACCTGAACTTAATTCTCACACTGAATAGCAGCCCTGCCCCCGCCAAAAGCCCTAAGGCGAGAAGCAGCATTTGAATCTCAGTCCCCAAATGCTGGCTGGGAGGACCAGGAGGCGAGGTGGGTGTGAGGAGAATATTCAGAGGTCAAGTCACTGGCTGGGGAGAGTGCCCAGAAAAGGGAAAAGAAATAAAACTATTGAAGGCTACTTTCTTGGAGAACAAACATTTCCTCCCTTCCTTTCTGATGAGGAAGAACAATGCTTACCATCAGGCAAAGACACAGAAATCATGGATTCTGTGTCCCAGCCCACCCAATGGGCTTCAGGCCATGGAAGAGCTCAAAAAGAATTTTGAAAATCAAGTTAGGGAGGTAGAGGAAAAACTGGGAAGAGAAATGAGAGGGATGAAAGAGAAGCATGAAAAGCAGATCAGCTCCCTGCTAAAGGAGAACCAAAAAAATGTTGAAGAAATTAACACCTTGAAAACTAGCCTAACTCAATTGGCAAAAGAGGTTCAAAAAGCCAATGAGGAGAAGAATGCTTTCAAAAGCAGAATTAGCCAAATGGAAAAGGAGATTCAAAAGCTCACTGAAGAAAATAGTTCTTTCAAAACTAGAATGGCACAGATGGACGCTAAGGACTTTGTGAGAATGACAGATATCACAGAACATAGCGTGCAGATTCGAAAAATGGAAGATAATGTGAAATATCTTATTGGAAAAACAACTGACCTGGAAAATAGATTCAGGAGAGACAATGTAAAAATTCTGGGACTACCTGAAAACCATGATCAAAAGAAGAGACTAGACATCATCTTCCATGAAATTATCAAGGAAAACTGCCCTGAGATTCTAGAACCAGAGGGCAAAATAAATATTCAAGGAATCCACAGAACACCGCATGAAAGAGATCCAAAAAGAGAAACTCCTAGGAACATTGTGGCCAAATTCCAGAATTCCCAGGTGAAAGAGAAAATATTGCAAGCAGATAGAAAGAAACAATTCAAGTATTGTGGAAATACAATCAGGATAACACAAGATCTAGCAGCCTCTACATTAAGGGGTCGAAGGGAATGGAATAGGATATTCCAGAAGTCAAAGGAACTAGGACTAAAACCAAGAATCATCTACCCAGCAAAACTGAGTATAATACTTCAGGAGAAAAAATGGTCTTTCAATGAAATAGAGGATTTTCAAATTTTCTTGATGAAAAGACCAGAGCTGAAAAGAAAATTTGACTTTCAAACACAAGAATGAAGAGAACCATGAAAAGGTGAACAGCAAAGAGAAGTCATTAGGGACTTACTAAAGTTGAACTGTTTACATTCCTACATGGAAAGACAATATTTGTAACTCTTGAAACATTTCAGTATCTGGGTACTGGGTGGGAGTACACACACACACATGCACACACGCACACGTACATAGAGACAGAGTGCACAGAGTGAATTGAAGAGGATGGGATCATATCTTAAAAAAAAAAATGAAATCAAGCAGTGAGAGAGAAATATTGGGAGGAGAAAGGGAGAAATTGAATGGGGCAAACTATCTCTCATAAAAGAGGCAAGCATAAGACTTATTAGTGGAGGGATAAAGAGGGGAGGAGAGAGAAAAACATGAAGTCTACTCTCATCACATTCCACTAAAGGAAAGAATAAAATGCACACTCATTTTGATAGGAAAACCTATCTCACAATACAGGAGAGTGGGGGACAAGGGCACAAGCAGGGTGGGGAGGAGGATAGAGGGGATGGCATGGGGAGGAGAATGCAATCCGAGGTCGACACTCATGGGGAGGGAAAGGATCATAAGAGAATAGAATGGGGGACAGGATAGGATAGAGGGAAATATAGTTAGTCCTATACAACACAACTAGTATGGAAATCATTTGCAAAACTACACAGATTTGGCCTATATTGAATTGCTTGTCTTCCAAAGGGAAGGGGTGGAGAGGGAGGGAGCTAAAGAAGTTGGAACTCAAAGTGTTAGGATCAACTGTAATGTTCTTACCATTAGGAAATAAGAAATACAGGTTAAGGGGTAAAGAAAGCTATCTGGCCCTACAGGACAAAAGAGAAGATGGAGACAAGGGCAGAGAGGGAGGATAGAAGAGAGAGCAGATTGGTCACAGGGGCAATTAGAATGCTTCGGTTTGGGGGGGGGAGGGGATAAAAGGGGAGAAAATTTGTAACCCAAAATTTTGTGAAAATAAATGTTAAAAGTTAAATAAAAAAAAAAAAAAGAGAAACCATAAAAAATTCAGGGCAGGAGCCATGGTGACAGGCTCATAAAGGTTTATGGCACACATTCTTCATCTTTTTTGGGTCCTGGGTACCCCTGGCAGTCTAGTGAAGTCTATGGATCCTTCTCATAATCATGTTTTAAGGTAAAAAATACAGAGGAAGCCAAATACATGTTGAAATACAGTTACAAAAAAACCAAACCAAAACAAGAACCCTTGGTCTAGAAAGTACTGGTTGTTACCCATGAAATCCTACCATCTCTGTGTTTTACACTGACTCCACCCATCACATACCTCCTGGAATACTCTCTCCTCACTGCTTATCTCTTAGGATCCCTGGGTTCCTGTAAGACCTAAAACGCCACCTCCTGCAGGCAGCCTTCCCCAGTTCAGACACGGCTTAGACTTCAGCTAGACTTAAGTTTGCTTGTCCTTCACCCTGTACGTATGTTCTGCATCCACCTGTTTATGTCCATGTCTCCCTCATTAGAATATAGGCTCCTTGAGGGGACGGATTATTTTTGCCTTTTCTTTATATCTCCAGAGTTTGAATGTCTACCATACAGTAGGAACTTAATAAATGCTGGTTGACTGACTGATAACTGGATCAGGAGCATTTGCATTACCTACACAAACAGTGCCTCTTCTGAAATTCCTTCTTCCGGGGCCAGTGACCTACCTGACCAAAGTCTGGTTGTGTAGATCCCACACTGCGATGTTCCCGTCGCTGCAGCAGGAAAAGCAGACCTTGGAATCAGGGCTGATCGCCAGGGCGTAGCAGGCAGGAGCCGAGGATGTCAGCTCAGCTTTGATGCGTGGGGTCGGAGCTGCCAGGTCCCAAATGGATAACGTACTAGCTTCTCCACCTACTATAAGGGTGCAGCCATCAGGTAGCAATTTACAGGAACGGATGTAGTTATCTCTGTTCTGTGACATAAACACAGCTCAATTACTTCGATGCACGACCCAAGAAATAATACTATCTTTCCTAACACTACTTTGGTTTCAGGCTTCAAATTTGGGATGTCTCAGGTACCAAAGCAGTGTTAAAAATAGAACATTCAAGTCCTAACTTCTCTGCGGTGTCATCAAAAGCCATCACAAACCAGCCTTAAAATGTAGATGGAATAGCTTTCGCTTCCCTGCTCTGTCCATTTTTTTTTAATGCAGTAGATAGGGCCATATTAGACTCACTTTCCTACAAGTAAACATAAGGTTGCATGTTTCTTTCTCTTGAGAAGAAATAACTCTTTTCCCTTTGGCAACCTGTTCAAAGCTGGTTTATAAATCCTTTGCCTCCTTATACCCCATGAATTACCACTGGAATAATGAAGAAATGATACAGATTTTTTTCATTGCTCACAGCTTTCCAACCTGTTTCCTAAGATGTGTATTGTTTCCTACCTCAGGTAACTTTTTACTAAGGAAATTTCCCATGGGTCTGTCCCTAGAAGAAAACATATCCATTAAGTACTAGGTCTCCCACCTGAAAGGCAAAAAGTAAGACGATGGGAAAATTCTCATCTTTTCTACTCTCAAAATCAGAGAGATATTATCACGTATACTGAAAAAACAAAATACAACAAAACTAGGTGACTCAGATTGACAAGAGGACGAAAGGGCTTTCACTGCACTTTAAATTTTTCCATCCAGCCACTAAATCTAAAATAAATTCATGTTGTTTTTTTTTTTTTTTTGAAGTAATAGTACAGATTTATTCTGGATTTTTTCAGTGATTAAGAACAGTTGCTGTCAACCATGGAAACTTTAGCTAAGTGACTTTGTCAACATTTAAATTAATTCTACTTTACATAGCCCCAAATACCACACACAGCGTGGGTTTTTAGTTTGGGATCTGAATTCTGTCCAGGAAAACTGAAAAATTTTATGAAATGATCTGGTGAAAAATGACAAGAATTCCTGTGGTTAAAATGGTAAGATAGCCAATGTCCCTAAAAAACAAACAAACCAAAAAACCTCTTGTTTGGATTCCTGGCAACTTCTTGAATTCACATTCCCTAGAAGGCAGTGTGTAACTCACAGGGACTTATCTAGGACAGGAAAGTGAGTGCAGGAATCACCAAGACAGAGCAGGTCCCTTGGAGCTTGTCTAAGGCAAATGATACGTAGTCTATAACCTAAGAATTACAGCTCCAGTACAGAGCATATTCTATCACTTTTCTGCACATGATCTTTACAAAACGATGGTCCTGTGCTTAGAGATAAGCTTACTAAGTTTTATACTTTAAAAAAAAATCACAATTTTAAACTTTTTTTAAAAAAATGCCATTTTTGTACAGTCATTTTCCATTGTAAACTCCTGTCCCATGAAGGCTCCTTTGTAACAAAGAAAATAAGTCAAGAAAAACCAATTAACACATGACTTCAACAGAAAGCACATATAATGTTCCCTACTTGTGGTCCACCACATCTCTACTAGAAGGCAGGAGACATTTCATCACCTCTCCTGTGGAACTCATATTTTTGCCCTGCTTTCTTAAATGAGACACTTTAACGAGTCTTTATGAGTGTATCTATTATTCTTTAACGGAGACAATTAAGAGTTTTTATAATTAGTACCTATTGGTGTCTCCTGATCAGAAGACTGATGAATAACTGCTGATGTACCCTTGAAGTCTCTAAAAGATGTCAATTTTTCAGAATGCTTTTTATGCTATTTTGCTGTCCAACTTTTATGCAAAAGTTAAACAAAAACAAAAGTAAAAATGAATGAAAAGAATTCCCAGCGCACTTTTAGCTATGCTCCAATCAATAAATGGAAAACTCTCTTACAATTGGAATCCAAATAAATATGAACTCTTGTGGGGAGGGGTCATAGCAGCAGTGGGATGGGATTACATCAACCACAGTAGTCATAAATGAAGCCTTTAAATCTAAGGAGGGGGAAAAGTCAAGCTAAATACTAAGCACAGGAAGCAGAACTGGCCTCTATTTCCTTATAATATGAATAAAACCAAAGCCAGGACAGCTATTTCCTTATTGAGTCTCCAAGGAGAAATTACCCTTGTGCATAAGTTCCTGCTCACTTACCAGACAGTCCAGCTGAGAGACTGGACTCTTATTACCAGGCTGGCTGATGTCCCAGACTTTGACGCATCCCTTCCCACCAGTGTACACGTGTCTCGTGGGGTTGCTGATCGTAACTGCACACACGACTTCTCCATGATTAAGGGTGTTGATCTGACGAGCATGTCGAGGGATTCCAGGCCCAATGAGGGCATCGGGGGGGAAAGGGACGGGCTGCATCTGACCATCTGCAGTAACGTGAAAGGAGTATGCGCTTTTGGGGAGGGATAGGTAGGGGAGAAGAGGAGGTATTGGGTGAAAGGAACATAAGAGAGAAGAGAGAAAAAAATTCATCATAAAGAAATCTGTCACAAAGTCAGACAACTAACTTGGGAAAGGCATAAAGCCACTGAATGGGCCCTTTACTTGATTAAACTTATTTCACCCTCACTTGAAATCAATTCAAGTTGAAGAATTAAACAGTAACAGAATAAATCTAATATAGATGGCAAAAGAAATTTATCAGCTGCAGGAAGGCCGCCATACTGAGTTATGACTTGATGAAATAAGATTAAGCAATTATCTTCCATGTGTTTGTATATTTATTTTCAAATAACACAAAACTTTCAAATCATATACTCTGACTAAATACCGTTGCCCTTGGCAAATATTTAAGGTACAATTACAAACAAACTCTAAACGCCAACATGCGCACTGTCTGTTCATTCCAAAGATCATTTTGTTAAATGTTTGGTTTGAAACTAAGAGACACAACTAGAATTCCTGTGGTTCTGAAGATAAGACATCTGCCATTCCTAAAAATCTGTGCTGGAATCCCTAGTAACCATTCACTAAGCTCTCTCGTCACCAGTGTGAGAAGACATGAGAGTAATGAGTCCTACATCACAGAAGCTACGAAGCAGGCCCAGAAGGCAGAAGTATTGACAACATAAAGCTGGACCAAGATTTTCTTCTATTTCCTTTACCTGCCCTGGACTCCTAAACACAAACAAAAAACAACACTTAGCCTGCTACATTTCTTATAGCTCTAATACTGAATCTCAAAAGACCCAACACTACTTAAACTAACTTAATTTGTCAAGGAAATTTAGTACTTCCAAAGCTAAAGTTTTCATGTTTAAACCTAAGAGGAGTCAATGATTTTGTAGCACCAGGAGTCACTATGGTGCAATGCTAAGAACCCTGGGCTAAAGAGACAAAGAGAACCGGGTTCTAATCCCAGTCTGCCACTAACTTTCTGTATGAAAGTCTATTCATCTATCCATCAAAAAAACAGAGATGGGAGAGCCTTCTGATGTGTAAAATAGATTTCCAACTAGTATAAGGATCAAAGGATGGCAATAAAAACTAACCGAACTTTAAGGGTTGAAAAGTGATTTTTTTTTAATACCCACACACAACACATGTAATGTATGTACATGTATATACACACAAATGTATATATATATATATACACATATATGTGCATAAGTATGAGTGTGTATAAATATACGCACGCACACAATCTCATTTGAAACTGAGGCAGAAAGAGGTTAAGAGACTTGCCAGAATCAAACACTGAAGTGTCTGGGGAAGGATTCGAATTCATCTCTTCTTGATTCCAACTGCAGGCAAAGCTCTATCTATTATGCCACCCAACTGCCTATCACAAGGATCATAGATTTACAGCTGAAAGGACCATACAGAGTCTGGGGTCCAAGCCCTTTTTACTGGAGAGGAAAGTGAGGTCAGAGACGTTAAATGGCTTTCCCATGATCACAAAGCTAGTAAGCAGCAGAGGCAGACTAAGAACCAGGGTTTCAAAAGCAGTATTCCTTCTACTACATGCATCAGTGAGTTAGCTGATTGTGTGTTCGTCCTTCATTGCCAAAGAAGACCCTGCCATCAGAGAGATGACGACATGACTTGCACTTGACTTTGTTTTGAGGGAGGGAGGGCTGTGCAGGTCACCAGCCTCACTTCTCCTCCAGAGCCATTTCCAGTGACCAGATATTCCTCAGGATGGCTGGAGTTAAGTGACTTGCCCAAGGTCACACAGCTAGTGAGTGCCAAGTGTCTGAGGTGAGATTTGCACTCAGGTCCTCCTGACCCCTGCGCTGGGGCTCTATCCACTGCACCACCCAGCTGCCCCAAGTTAGTTGATAATCATTTATCTAGTACTAGTTGCCAAGCAATGTCTTAATGTATGTTTTTAGAAAATATGAAGCAATTTTTAAAATTCTTGTTGGTAGAAGACTTTTATGTTACTTTTCTTCCTCTTGAAAAACTGAATAACCGCCCTTCTGACTACCCTAAAATGTTTTTCCTTCTTGAATATCTTTCTAAGTAAAAAGCTGGGAGTGCCCATACAATTCCATAAAAGGTTCTTTTTTTTCCTATTTCCATGATAAAATATTGAAAGAGCTTTCAAAGGAACATAAAAACCACTCCACTTTAGTGTTACCTATAATTTCCTACCACAAGTTGAAATGGCCAGTTCCTATGCTTTAATGAAAAAAAAAACCAACCCTCTGAACTTCCTCAAAATCCCTCTGATGATACATCATATTCCTATGCTAAAAAAACAAAAACCAAAGCTTCTCACATCCTCCTTGTTGTGTTTGCCTAGGATTGTCTGGCTCTAAGGGTGACACGAAGCTGCGTCCTCATGATGTTGCTCTGTCCTAGGGCTTCCTGTGCTCAGCAGAGCACGTTCCTCTTTCTTCCATTCATTCAGCCAATGGGGTCTTTCCTTTTCAATAGGCAAAGTACTCAGCTCTAGCGAACAAGAGCTTTCCTTCTACTCAAGACTATGCTCACTGTGACTGCTTTTCTTGCATTCATAGAACAATAACCCCCTCCCTCCACCCCAAGAACTTTCCCTACGACAAAGGAAAGTCCTAAAGTTATCATGTGTCAAAATTACTATAAACAATGCCCTGGACACCTTAAATACTGAGTGGCATCCCCTCCCCCCAACACACATAGATACTTTAAATAAGAGCGACACTGTTTGTCCAATCATTCTTTAGAGGAAAGAGCACTGGTTTTGGGTTTTTTTTGTCAGAAGCCACGTGTTTGCTGCTCTACCAAGGCGCAAGTTCAAGGGCCCCAGTTTTCCACCCTCAGAATCAGGGGGCTGGATGCATTGACCCCTGTAAGATTCCTTCAGTTTCTGTGATTTCCTACTAATTATTATTGTCCAAGGATTCTTTTATCCTCTTTCCAGTCTCTTCTTTTTTTCAAGCCTAGAAAGAAGTTAAATATTAAACTCTCTAGAAGCCTTGTTCTCCATATTAATAATAATAAAATGAGACATTTATATCTGCCTTAATGTTTACAAAGTACTTGAAGTACATTATCTCATTTGAAAAGCAGTAATAATAACTGACATTTATACAGCACTTTAAAGTTTACAAAGAACATTACAGAGATGATCTCATTTGATCTCCACAACAACCCTGTGAAGGGAGGTAGGAGAAGTGATCATTATCCCCATTAAACAGATGAGGAAATTGATTTCATCCGTGAAGTGATGCTCCTCGCAGAGCAAGGAAGTCTCGGAGGCTGGAGACCAACCCAGACCTTTTCTAAAGTCAAGGTTCTTTCTCTGTACTGCACTGCTTCTCTGGGAATTAACCAGTCACTGCAGTTTTATATTCCATTACTACCAATTCTTCCATTTTCTTTCAAGGGTTACAGACTTTCCTAGGAAAGAGATACCATGCTTCATTATCCAACCAAAAACAGACACAATGTTAGCTTTTCAAATTTATCTTTCTACTCCAACTGTAAGGATACATGGTATCATTTTGAGTTATAAGGCCCAACCTCTTTAAATAAATTAGTGCACATGCTACAACAAATGAAAAATGACAACTTTTTTCTTCTTTCTCACTCTTGTTCTGAACTAAGCTAGTAAGCTCTCCTTTCAAAATCTTTTGCACTTATCACACACCATGCAGGCAACAACTGCCTTTCTCAAAGGGTAAAACTCAAATTTCTGATATGAATTTAAACAAGGACATGTACTTTCAGACTGTATATGCAGACAATTCAGCTATGCATTCAAAAAATTATTAATGTCAACTGAATATATATCTACAAATTGTACTGTTATGTGCTAAAGATAATGCGAAGATAAATAAAGCAATGTACGCTCCCAAAAGGAGTTTATCATCTAGTAGAGATGCTAAAACACATACACAAGTAACTTTAACAAAATACAGAAAACTATCTTACACAGAACTTTGTAAATGAAGATCTCTTTGTAAGGAAAACAAAAACCTCATGTAACCACATGATGGTACATGCACTATTAATGCCTGCTGGTGGAGAAAATACATGACAAAAAATTACTTTAAATTTTTATTTTATCAGTAACAACATCTACCTATAATTGAAATATCTGGGCAGATCTATATGTCATGGAGGTCAGAGGATTTAAGATCTAGTATCTAGTAGGTATGGAAAGCAAGGGGAATTGTGCCAATAACCTTTATCAATTTTGTAGTGTGTCTGACATGGTCAGTAATTGTTATATGTGTTTTATATCTTTAGAGGAATCCCTTTCCATGTTCCAAGTTGAGAATGAGAAGTGGTTAGGTTGTAGAAGGTTGAAACAATGGAAAGAAAAGGAAGAAGGACCAGTAAACATTTTAAATAACAGGTATGAAGTTCTTTCTTTCCCAGGAAGCACTAGATACCATCTCAGGAGGAAGCATCTTCTGCTACAAGGGAAGTATGGCAGATATAGTAAAGCCATAAGATGAGAGGTCATCAATACCACTCAGAGGAAGAAAAGGCAGGGAATACTGGTGGGTGACTTCATGCTGAAGGGTACTAAGGTAGACATTTGTTGTCTTGACAATAATAAAAAGGTCTTCTTTCTTCTTAGAATATGTATCCAGAATGTGACAAAGAGGTTCCTAAGCCTTTTCAAACATGAAAGCTAATACTCAGGTTGCTGGGGATTATGATGGCCTGGGTAAGAAACTGTGCCTCTCAGGATCACAGGTGGTGTTTTTCTCACTGCTACTGAGTGAAAAGCAGGGGCTTTTGAGGAGAAAAGCAGTTTTTGAAAGGAAAAAGGTAATTAAGAAGATGGTGGATGAGGACGGGGTTTCTATTTCTGAACCATGGCTTGAAACATAGCTCTTGGAAAGAAAGGGAGTGAACTGAATAAGGCTGGTTAAAATATACTTGTCTTGAAAATATGATTAAGAGGGCTTTAAACTGTATAGTGTATAGGGAACAGGAGGCAGACCAGATTGTAGAATAGAAGTATTTGTGTATGTGTGTGCACACGCAAATCAGCCTGGGAAGATAGGCTGGAGCCTGACAGTGAGGGGTTTTTAATGCCAAAATAAGTTTATTATTTGCCCTGAAGGCAATGGGGAGCCATGGTCCTGACTTGAAAAACAAAATGGAAAGATATACTCAGACCTACACTTCAGGAATATCCATATGGCAATTGTGTGGAATGTGGATTAGAGAGGAGAGAAAGTGGATGGAGGGAGACCAATGTCACCTACTGTGATAGTCCGGGCCAAGAAGCGGTAAGGACCTGAATAAAGATGCATTAATATTAGATCATAGGAAAGGACAAACAAGAGAAATGCTGAGAAAGTATAACTGATAAAACCTGGCAGAGATGAAGAGGATTGAGGGAGGGGCGCTGGTCACTGAGAGTGAAGATTTGGGAGGACAGGGCTGTGAACCTGGGAGACTGACAATGGTGCTGCTACGGACAGAATTAGCCAATTCAGCACAAGGGGTTGGTTTAGAGAGAAAAAGAATGGGTTTAGTTTTAGATATGTTGAGTTTGTGAAGGCTCTGGCATGTAAGCAGAGATGACCAGCAGGCAGCTTGAAATACTGGAGATACGCAGTGGTTGAAAGTAGTTATGATAAACATCTGCATAGAAATGATCATGAAATACAAGGGCACTAGAAAGTACTGACATACACCTGCTTTAGACCACTTGGACAGAAGAATGAAATAGATGAGGAGCTTGGAAAACAAATCACAAACTTAGTAGGAACATGATACATTAATGAATGAGGGAGCTGAATTGTCTAAGCATGTTTTGGAATTCTCCCTACTAAAAGCACCTCGTAAATTCTTGATTTTCTTTGATAAAAATGAATTTATTTTTTCAAATGATACAGGAAATGAAGAAGGAACTCCAGTTGCAGACCTGATTGTAACAAGAAGGAATTAAGTTGCCAAAAAAAAAAGATAACGGGAACCTTGCAGAGCAGAAAGCACTCCACCTCACAACTTCTGATAGGAAACAAGAGCATACAGCTGACTCCTTTACCTTCCGTTGTCCTCAAGGACGGTAAAAAAGAAACAGAAGACCAGTATCAGTAGCAAATAAATACTGATACAATAAAAGAAATAAATAAAATGATTGGCCAAGAGATCATAGCAATACATCCAAAAATATTCATTACAGCCAAGTTGGATTTAAACTAGGAATACATTTCGTAAAACAATTAGCATGACAAATCATATGAACAATAAAAAAGCAAAACAACCACATGACTATATCAACAGATACAGAAAAGTCCTCAGATAAAAACACACTAAAAAGCACGGAAATGAAAGTGACTCTGCCTAATGTGCTCGAAAGCACTGATCAAAAATCAAGAGCTAGATTATCTGTAATGAGGAAACCCTGGAAATGTTCCCAATAAAATTAGAAGTGAAGCATGGAGGGGAGGAGAGGGAATAAGCAGGCACCGTGCTAAGGGCTTTACAAATGTTATCTCATTTGACCATTACAGAAGCTCTGGATGCCGTTATTATCCCTATTTTATAGCTGATGAACTTTCAGCGACTTGCTCAAGGTCGTACAGCTTTTAAGTGTCTGAGGCTCGACCAGAACCTTCGTCTTCATGTCTCGAGGACCAGAGTTCTGCCCAAAGTCATCATTATCTGATACAGTACTAGAAATAGTAGTTATAGCAATAAGTCAAGAAAAAGAAATCGAGGGAAGAGTATCGTCAAAGACTGATAGGATGATTTCCCTAAGAAACCTTACATAAGGTTAAATAAGACAAAATAAGGCTATAATCATTAATACCTTTATATTTTACTAAAAAGAGTCAGGAATAACGGACAGAAAGAGAAACACCATTTCAAGTAGTAACAAAATGCTCCTGGAGCTCTGTGCTCTGATGATGGGATGTAGGCTTTATCTTCCTCATTTCCAAGCCTACCATACCATTTCCTGGTCATATCCAAGTCATGGCACCATGAACACACATACCCTGATATATACTGTCTAGCCCTATTGGAATAAAAGTACCTGGAGGACAGGGAGTGTCTTACTTGTTTCCTATTTGTATCCCTAGCTCTTATAGCAGTGTCTGATACAAAACAAGTGCTTAATAAATACCTTTTTCATTCATTTATTCCACATCTGGGAGGTAACATAACACAAATACAATTATGGAAAATATGGAAAAATGCCTACATACTTAACTAAATTTTAAAAGTTTATGTATGAGCCATGCTTATAAAAATGACAATACTAATAAGCACCAGCTTTAAAAAAAAAAAGCCATAGCAGTCAATACTCTTAGGAAATAAATTTATGAAATGAGAGATAACAGTAATAATGTATATAGAAAAGTAAAAATGTCAAGAATCTCAAGGGAAAGCATGTTTTTAAAGAAAGGGGCTACAGCGTGACTGTGTTTCAAAATATAACGTGGTAATTACCAAAAACAATCTGGTATCAGATCAAAAACAGAAAGGTATATCAGTGGGACAGACTAGATACACAAGATTTAGAAGCGAACATTACCAGCCATCTAACACTTGATAAATCCAATCTACTGAGGAAGATACTCTTCAACAAAAATGTCTGGGAAAATTTGGTTTAGATCTAGGTATAAAGACTGGTACTATAAACAAATTAGGGAAGCAAGGAATAGTGTTATTTGTCAGATTTATGGAGAATGGAGAAATTTTTGACTAAACAAGAGATAGAGAACATTATGAAGTGCAAAATGGATAATTTTGATTACATTAAATTGAAAAGTTTTTGCACAAACAAACCAATGCAACCAAGATTAGGAGGGGAGCGGAAAACTGGAAAAGAATTTTTGCAACTAGAGTCTATGATAAAGGCCTCATTTCTAAAATATATAGAGAACTGAGTCAAATGTACAAGAATACAAGTCATTCCCCCAAATGATAAATGGTCAAAGGATTTGGACAGTTTTGAGGAAGAAATTAAAGACATCTATAGCTATATGAAAAATGCTCTAAGTCACTATTGACTAGAGAGATGCAAATCAAAACGACTCTGAGGTACCACATCACACCTATCAGATTGGCTAACATGATAAAACAGGAAGATGATAAGTGTTGGGGAGGATGTGAGAAAATTGGAACGCTGATTAAAAGTCTCACACTGTACCCTGAATCTATCCTCTCTTTGTCAGGAGGTGGGTAGCTATCTTCACCACTGGTCCTCTAGAATCAATGGTGCTCACTGCATTGATCAGACCTTTGAGACTGTTGAAAGTTATTTATTTTGATAGTGTCATACAAATGGTGTTTTCTGGTTCTACTAATTTCATTCTTCATCAGTTTGTACAAGTCTTTCCACATTTTTCTGAAGTCATCTATTTCCTCATTTCTTAGAGCACAATAACATTGCATTACATTCATATTATAGTCTGTTCAGCCATTCCCCGATGGATGGGCATCCCTTTAGTATCCACTTCTGTGCTACCACAAAAAAGAGCTGCTATAAATATACTTCTGTATATAGAAAGTTCTTTCTCATCTGATCTCTTTGGAATATAGATCGAGTAGTGTTATAGATTGCTCAAAGACCATGCACTGTTTAGCCACTTTTGCTGCATAACTCTAAGTTGCTTTGCATAATTGTTGCAACTCATCAACACTATATTAATGTACTGTAATCGTCCTCTAAGAGGTAACATGGACCTGGTTCAGAGAAATGGCAGGAGGAATGCAAAGAAGATGGAAACGAAATACAACTGAGAATCAGCAGAATATATCTAACTAGCACTCAAACTTATGCTTTCTTCAGCTTAAAGTCAAATACATACCACCATTTTCTAAGAAAAATCCAATGTACCTTTTAAAATAACTGAAAAGCCAAAAGAAATCTATTACAGATGTGAGTTATTTCTTGGCAAACTGAATCCAATAACTGAAAATAAATGGGCAATCTGGCTTGTATCCTCATTGTTACTTTTTATCTAAATAATTTATGCATAATGAGAATTACACTGATGGCCTGAGAAACAAATACAAAATAAAAACAGCGCAAATTCTATGGTATTATGCCAGAGGGCCTAAGGCCTTGTCCTGAAGGTACCCTTAAATTTCCTCGGTCATATTCCATTTTCACAAGATACTCCAATATAAGCACATTACAGCTACCTAAACTGGAGCACACCTCTAATTATGCAGTAAACAGCAAGTGATTAGTCTTGCCCTATGCTTGGAGTTCTAGGGTATATGAAATATGAGCTTTGGTTTGTGAAAGCTCATACTGAGCTTCTCCTACAACAAAAGATTATAGGAACCAGGCATCACGTTCTAGTAACAGAAACGAACACAATTCAGGAGGAAACGGACAACTATCAAATCATTTTCATGAAATTAGTTGAGTTTAAATTAATTTGTAAAGAAAAACTTAACTGGTGGAGAGCAATGTTCTGTGTTTTATCCTTGAAAAGCATCTGTGTGACTTCATTTTTCCCTCTGCCCCCACCATGCTTTCATGGTGGGCACCACCAGATTTGAGTCATTGCATAAAAGTTTCAACAGCTCTTTGGACAGTTCATCTTCAAAAAGTTCAAACTTTAAAGGAGAGTGAAATTGATTTTGTTTGATTTTGAACCCTGATTCTTTGTGAGTCATGTTCCAGATTAAAAGAGGCCTATGAGGCACAAATGGGAGAAAGATTTTTTTATGCACATCTCTGGATAACTCCCATTCATCTTCTAGGTGTCTCATGCTTTAAACTGTACAGGAGGTCTATGATCATAATACTGCAACTATTTAAAATGGATTCACAGTGCAACGAGTACCAGGAGAAGTAAGCACTCCTCTGTCCCAAGGGAAACCGACATGAATGTTAATACATTAGTCACAGGGGGCCTCAAAGGAAGCTTGAAAACTGCCTGCTGTGCTGGAAGGCCTAATCAAATGAGCACTAAGCCAGAACAATGTAACTGATTGGTGTTGTCTAAATGATGGGACAGGAACTCGAGGATCAATGGGGGGTGGGGGGTTGTGCAAGAGGAGGACAGAAGGAAAAAGGAAACAGGAGAGCCAGAAAACCTGACCCTAGTTACTTAGTATCGGAAATAATACTGACAGCACTGAGAAAAGGTATTACTGATTGAATGCAGATCATAAGAACTTACTTGTTCAATTAATTAGATCTAATAGGAAGAACACCAGAGGAAAATGAGAGGGTTGTATAGGAGAAGATAAAATGCATTTCCTTATCCATCTAAAAGAAACTAAGCAAACCAAAGATAAAGCATTTTATAGGTTTGAGTATTAGATAAAAATAATAGCTAAAATAAAAGGGAAAAATGCAAATACTTCACTAAAAGTTGGCAACTTAAGGTGCCTAACATACCCTCAAACAGTTGTGTGTGTATGTGTATGTGTTTGTGTGTGCATGTGTATAAACACACATACATATGTGTATATGTGTAGGTAATGGGCACAGGGAAAGATAATAAGAGGGGTGGAGGAAAGACTAGGCTGTGAAACACAAGAGAGTCTGAAAGGCCAAGTGGATAGTAACAGACAAGTTTTCAAAATGGCAGCCGGATGGGAGAAGGAGGCACTTGGGGGCACAAAGAAGGCCAAAAATGAAAATCAGAAGAAGGGGTTTATTGAGAGACATTTGGACAAGAATGTAGCAAACTACCAAGAGATAGAATAATTTACTGCACTGCTCCTAGAATGTGGGTAGTGCCAAGACCAACTAATTGATGACAATGCAGCCTCAGAAAAATGGCACTCCCTGTAGCTTTCAGGGTCAAGTGGCAGTGGGCCAGGGTCACTTGTATTGCATGAAACTGGATTAGATTCTGAAAAGAGTGAACTCTACCAGGCTTCTTAGATTCAAAAACAGAAATGGAATAAAACTGGTTAGAAGCAAGTGACCTTTCATTTATTAGGTACATAGCAAAAGGTGAAGTAACAGAGAGTAGATCTTCCCCAATGGGAATTCTGGCAACAGCAGTGAACTGGAAAACAAGAATGCGTTCCTAAGAAGCAGTTTATTTCTTTCCCCTAGCAGAAACAGCTACTATTAATAAGAGTGAACTGTGCTCTGTGTACAAAAAAAAACAGGTGTTTGCTAAGTCATAGGTCTACCTGAAACACATCAACTTCATTCACAGAAAGACCTAATGGAGAATTAACTATATATGGTGGAGGTCATAGTCATAACCAACAACGAAGACACAGGCAATGGGCGTGAGGGCTTTTTTTACCTTAAGTTTCTTTCTGTGTGAAGAGGGAGGCTGCAAATCATTGACTTCTACCTCAACTGTCTATAAATCAGACTTCCTTTTTTCTCCATCAAAAGAACAAAGATTTCTAAGAGTAAAATTTAGGTTTAAAAAAACCCACTAATGATGTGCCTCTAACCCAGGGAAGAACGGAGAATCAGAGTCTGGAAGCTGGAAGGAACTTCAATGGGCTGTTTAATCAGCTCCATGCCCTGGATGAACCCTCACTACAACATGCCCCACAAATGGTTATCCACCCTCTAGCTGAAGACATCTGAAAAGGAGGAGCCCATCACCTCTCAAGACATTCCATTCCACTTCTAGATGGTTATATATAATTATTAGAAAGTTATTACTGATATCAAACCTAAACTTGCTTCTTTGCAACTTCCACCCAATATGGCTCCTGGAAAACACAAATTCTTTATATAGCTCCTATAAACTATTTCTGCTTTAACAAAAATGTCAAGCAGTCATCTTAAAGGGAATTAAGAGAAATTATGTTACTTGACAGCGAAAAGATTCCAAAAGCTGGAGCTGATCAAGGAGCAAAACAAACAGAATTACTTGTAACTATTTGTAACTATTAACTGGAACTGACTACTGTACTATACCAAGACTTAGAGATGGATACTAATTAAAATTAATGAATAACAAGGCTCACTAAATCAGCTAGTGAGGCTCAGGAGGTATAGGCACAGTGAATGGCTAGTTTACCAGCCACCACGTTTGGATGGTAATATGTGCATAAATAGAGAAAGTGTAAATGGTACCAGAAAAAAAATGGAAAAAAGCAAGTGTACTAGACCAAGAATGCGGAAGGTCTGCGTTGGAAATAACACAATTGAGAGGAGACTGAGGATTGGAAGGAAGGAAGGAGCAAGGAAGGAGGGGAGGGAAGAAAGAAAGAAAAGTGAAAAAGCACCAGGAATTAATTACTAACCAAGATGACCACTTTTCCATCCATGTTTTTACTCAGAATAATCTACACACACATTAAGGGCATTAGAAAGGAACAGCTGAGTTTTTGCAAATGGTATTTCAGAGCAGATCACATCTTTACCATTGTACAACTGGCAGAAAGACAGACGGTAAACAAGATCACATGCACTTAATGTCTGTCAAGGGAAAAAAATAAAAGCATGCAATTCAAAAAACCATCACCTTTAAAGGGTCTTATCCAACAATGTGGCTCCCATGCTTATGGCAGAAATATGTTAAGATTCAACAGCCATAAACTTTGGCTCACAAGCCCTATGTCATTATCAAGTCAGTCACAAAACAGAGACAAAAGATCATCAAAAATGTTCGCCATTGTCATGGATGGGATCCAGTGCTGAGTCCAAGCTGAAGATGGATTGTTTACAGATAGTGGGGTCCTCTGGATGTTCTTGTGCATTCTGACTCAGAATCACCATATAGAAGTCGTTAATATTTTTATGTGTCATGGATTCTTTTGACAGTCTGGTAAAGGCTATGGACTCTTAGAATATTTTAAAAAATTGGTAACTGAAGGCAAAGCTAAATTTCTCAGAATATATATATGTATACTTATACATATATATTCATAACTAAATGTAATACTAAATTTTAGACAGTGACAATAAAGATATAATTTCTTCTCACCCAATTTTACAGAGTACCCACAATCTGTCCAGAGAGTTCATGGACCCCCAAAATTAAGAACCTCTCTTGTGGAACATTTTAAAGGATATTCATGATCACTCAAAGTTTGGCCTACCTAACCAAACAAACAAAAGCAAGGAGATAAATACCTATTATCTCAACTATGGTATGTGCTTGAGTAGACAACCAGAGACTTGTCCATCTTCATAATGACAGATACTGAAAATGGACCATGAGATCAGTTGAAAATTGAATAGGGGGAAAAGAGTGGGATAGATTGCCATTGGAAAACAGCCAAGGTCTTTAGATGACCCAAACTTTTCCATGAAACAAAGAGAAAATCTTTTTAACATCAACGCTGTTCTAGTGGCCTTAAATGGTTGGCCGTTAGGCATGAAATAATAACAGGATGTTAACAGCCCCTACCTCCCAGGACTGTGTTGAGGATAAAATGAGATAATATTTGTAAAGTGCTGTATAAATGATTGCTGTTAATAGTTTTCTTCTGTAGTTGGCACTTAAAACTTAATGTAGACAAACGACCTCATGTGTTTAATCTTACTACACAAAGACCCCAATTTAAAAATAAGTGTAGAGACAACAATCCTAGAAAACAAGAGATCTATGTTTTAAACCACAGTTCTTTCATTATGTGACTTTGGCCAGAATTTTTGAATTGGAAGGGACCTTAGGTAACACCTAACTCAATCCTCTCCTTTTGCAAGTGATGAAAATAAAACCCGGATATGGTCAAAACCACAGTGGATGACAAATCAAAGACAAAAGACCCAGGTTTTCTTATTTCTA
Organism: Notamacropus eugenii; assembly: GCF_028372415.1. Lineage (NCBI taxonomy): Eukaryota > Metazoa > Chordata > Mammalia > Diprotodontia > Macropodidae > Notamacropus > Notamacropus eugenii. The sequence goes on from NC_092872.1 coordinate 72,013,699, forward strand.
GCTCAGCTATGCTTACTTAACCTTCAGGATCAGTCTCTTTATCTAAAAAATGTGGTCCCTTCACAGCTCTTGAATTCTCTGGTTCTGGTATTTTGGTTTCCAGAATCAACAAATGACCCTTTTCTCTTCTTGTATGGAAAGAGGAATTAAGGTTGATTCTAACACTGAGAGATAACGGTCATGCCAGGCCCAGTTGCTGTCTCAGAAAAGGGCTACAGCAAATAAACTAGAGAGAAATGCAAAGGTTAGTAACTGACCCAATTTCAGTCATAAGCATTAAATTAAAATCATAAGCCAAGGGAAAAAAAAAATTAGTGACTCACTACAGAATTCTTCCCAGCCAGACGATAAAATACTCCTGTTTTCAATCTGTTAAAACATTAAGTACCAACTAAGTTTTAAAACTGACTCTCAGAATTTTATATGATTCCCATTCCATGCCAAACAAGGGCCTTTACCTTCTAGAGTTTGACACAATAACAAGGAATGAGGCATTTCCCCTTGTACATAACAAAGAAAGAGAGGCAACATGGTTCAACAGAGTAAGTTGGTCTTAGGAGTCGGTATGATCACAGTTCTAAGCCCAAATCCTGCATCTGACCCACTCTAACCAAAGCACATAACCTCTCACTGAATGAATGAAGCATTAATTAAGCTACATGTGTAAAGCACTATACTAAGTTGCAGGGAAACAAAATTTCCTTTTCTATTTCTAGCCTTTTCTAGACTGTCCCTGCTCTCAAGGAGCTCACCTTCTAATCGGGGAGACAATACGCATGGAAAGTTTTAGCTCCAAGCCTGAGGGAAAGGTCCTATTCCTTAGGGTATAGCAGCAAAGCAGATGCTAACGAATCTTATTTAATGTCATGTCTACTCATAAAACACTATCCACTTCTGATGCTGAACCATTTGACGGTGCCAGGGACTTTGATAAGAACTTTTTTGGGGTCTTCCAAAGCATCTTCAGGGCACTGGCCTGGAAGCATTGCACTTCCCAATGCGTTGGGGTTCAGGGTCCTGGGCTGGCTCCATTAGAGCATAAGAGAAGATGGCAGCCAACGTGGATGTTGTGGTGATGGTTTGATATGCCCTGCCTGATACATGCTGCCTCCTCCGGTTTCTCCTTCAGGAATGCCTTGCTGTTTCAGGTAGGTTAGTTTGCCTACCCTTTACATGGTAGTTTGTTAGAGATTGCCCCCAGACCACTCTCTGACATTATCAGTTGCAAAATAGTTGCTGATTTCCACTAGTATAAGTTCTCTTGATGATAACTTCCCAAATCAATGAAATCATGGGTCCTGAATATTCCCTTGCCCCTATCTCCCCCGGTACAGAGATAGAGCCTGGACCTGGGATTTTATTAGTATAGAAAATTCCTGAGTAAACTCCTGACACTAATACAAATTAGCATCTTCCCTGCAAGTTAATAGTATTCCAGGGCTATCAAGAGCCCCAGGAGGTCGTGAACCAGGGTCACACAGCCAATATCTATCCAAGGTACAACCTGAACCCACATCTTTAACCACACCAACTCTGAACCAAAACCAAAACACTTCACTGCCAAACGAACTATCAAAAAATATAAGCTCTTGAATTTTTTTTACTGACTTTCCATTCAAGAAAAGGTGACAGGAAATTTATTCTGAGAGAAATACTGGGAGTATTTAGCCCCTCAACTAACTGAATGGTCCAACCAATTTAGTTTTCTTCTCAAAAAGTGACTGTGGAAGGTGTGCTTAATATAAAACTTTGAAGAACTGAGGAAAGAAAAAAAATCAGGTTATCGTTATTATTTTAACTTGTCACCAAAACAAAACATCCTTAGTTCTGCAACATGTCCGATTAGCAGAAGGCAAAAATCATTCTGATTGCCAAATAAATGGGCTCTGCTTTGATGTTCTTCATTTTCTACAGAAAACCATTCATTAGTATTAAGCTTTTTACTTTTCCAAAGTGTATTTATATTTACTGGTTTCATTCAAGTCTTAAAAAACAGACTGATCATGATATTTCAAACTCATTTGGAGGTTTCCCAGTGGTTAACATTTCTGTATTGTTACGATTAATATTTTTCAAGTGTAAGATCTGAGAGAAGGTTAAATGGAAAGAATATTTTAGCTTAATTTCATCACACACAGTAATTCTGTTGTCATTTTCCAAAAAAGACAAAAAAATACAGAAGCATACTAATCATCAGATGAGGAAAATATTCTAATACAGGAAAACATCACCTAGCTGGTAAAAACGTGTAACTTTTCCCAGAGCTCGAAGATTAGTAAGTCATTCAAGCTATTCAGCCAAAGACTACATTTGAGAAATAAGCACACATTCTCCCTTGGTGAGCCCATCTATTTCCAAGTCTTCAATTATCAGCCCTGTGCAGATAACTTCCAAGTCTAGGCATCTAGTCTTGATCTCTCAATTCCAACTGTTTGCTGGAGGTCACTGGATATTCTACTGCCATCTCACCTTCATCATATCCCCAAATAAACTCATCTCTCCTACTTACCCCAATCACCCCCTAGAGTTCCTTCCAATTTTCCTATTTTTTCTGAGAGCACCATCATTTCCCCAGTGTTGAAAAGTTCTTCTTGAGTCCTCATCCCCCCATCCAATCAATTCGCAAGTTTTATTAATTCTAACAGTATGAATAATTAGAAAACATTGATTGAGTTTTTAGAAAAAAGTGAAGCATAACCTGCTCTCAAGGAGGTCATACTCCAATTGGGAGAGACAATACATAAAAGAGTTCAGCTGCAGGGAAAGGTGTAAAAAGTCCTACAGGAGCAGTGAGAAAGTAAATGGTAAAACCTAAGGATCCTTAGGGAACATCAGCAAGCCAGGTTCTGAAGGCAGGGCAGAATGCAAGGTTCAGATGTTAGGATGCAGCCCAAGGGGCTCACCACCTCAACTCGAGGACCAGAGTTGGTGACTCACAACTCATCCAAGCAGTCTGCATAGCAAAGTCTGGGCACTCTGTGTGCCCTGGGGCCTAGGGGAGAGAGAGAGGAAGGACCATCCTCATGGCAGGGCGTTCTGGTGCCCGGTCAGCCAGCTGTCCTTTCCATTCTGTTCCCTTGGCCCACGCTATGTCCCAGGTAAACTTTTCCAACTCACTCGGTCAGGTTCCCTGAACCTGGCCTACAAGCTGTTCACTTGCAAAAAACACTTCCCATGCCTAGACTATAATTATTTCATAAAAAGGAAAAACCTAATGGATTTCTTCTCTTTCTTCCAGGCCCACCCTTGGCGCCATCTTCTCCATGAAGACTTCCTCTATCCCCACTAGCTAAAAGTGACCTCTTCTTTGTTCTAATTATGTTCCATTGAGAATAATCATTTTCTGTTCACATGCCACATCATCTCCATTTGATAATAAGCTCCTTAAAATAAAGACAGCAGTATATTTCATCTTTGGATATCTTGCAAGTAGCATGAAAACAGACGCTTAACAATAACATTTGTATAGCACGTAAAGGTATGCAAAGTACTTTATACCTATTACTCCATTTAATAATAATGAGAATGATGAGAATAGCAACAATTTTGCACATCCTCTATGTCTGGTACTGTGCTAAGCACTTTCCAATCATTAACCCATTTGATTCTCACAACAACCCTTCAGAGGTGCTATTTTTATTTCCATTTTACGGGCAGAAGCTGAGTGACTTGTCCAGGTTCACACAACTACTACGTGTCTAAGTCTAAATTTGACTTCAGGTCTTTCTGACTTTGGATTCAGCCACTGTGTCAGCAGCAGAATGTTTGCTGAACTGAACAGTTAGATTCCTAGTGTCCTACTGCCCACAGGGATAAGTGATTTGAATTATTCCCAGGGGAAGAAGTGGAAGCACTATGTTTATACGGGTACTTACCACCCTCCGGAATTGGTGGCATGTACAGACTGGAGTGAGTCGTCCTTTCCTACGTTTATTATTTGGAGTTTGCCAAGACATATTGGGAGGGGAAGGAGCGGTGGGAGGAGGTTTTGGAGAACTCGAGAGCAAATCACAAAGATCCAACAGCTCAAAAGCATCAGTTCTTGGAGCAAGGCCAGGACCTACCCAACATCCCAAAGAAATTATCTACAGATTTCCAGTTTGCCAGAGGGCAAAAAAACTAGCTCAATTAAAACCCATACAGTATCACTGTTAACTCCTCATCACTAAGACACAGATTTGCAAAAGATGATGGAGAAAAAACCTAGAGTGCTACAATCAGCAAAAACGGCATCAGCCTAATTTTCAAATCCACCAAAGAAGGTGGAAGTTGATCATGGACGATGAAAGAAAAGGCAGCAAAAATCAGTTAACAAAAGACAAGTGGCAAAGGAGCCCCTGTTCAATGAGCTGTCTCTATTGCTAGAAGCCTAGCACTGAATTATTTCTCTAAATTTAATGAAACATATTTTGCTAAGAGGTAATCTTATCTCCAATAAAGATAAATGATTTTTTCCATAACTCCAAGTCCAAAAAGGTACTTTTAAGAGGTACAAATTGTACTCATCTGGGATGGTGATGTCTGTAATCCCAACTACTGGGAAGACAGAGGCTAGGGGACTGCTTAAGTTCAGGAGTTCTACAAGAGCTTCTGCAGTAGAGAACCATTCAAGTATCTGCACCAAGTCTGACACCAGCATGGTGGGCCCCTAGATTGTCTAAGGCTGGGCAAACTGGACTAGGTTGGAAATCAAGCAAGTCAAGAGCTCTTGCCCAAGCTCAACTGGAAGTGGGATTAGAAGCAGAGGTGGTCACAGCACTTTTAGCTTGGGTGAGATATGGAGACTCACTCATCCTCCCCTACCACCCAAAAAGTAATTAAACCCCAAACAGTGGGAGAGCTGATGGATTACATGTAAGAGAAGATGGCAGATGCGAGCTGGAGACTCAAACCAAACTGTTACCAGTTTGTATCACTGATATCTACAGCACCAATTTAGAGAGGCAGGTGGCTATAAATGCAGGCATTTGATGTAATTTCTCTATTTTTCTCTTCCAAACACTAACAGATCAAAATAAAATACAACAAACACTTATTAAACACACTATATAGGCAGAACCCTGCGCGATATAAAGCTTCAATATATCAATTCCCTCCCCATTCCCGGGGAGTTTCTTGTCTAATAAACTGAACACTCATTATATTCTCTAGGTACACACAAATTTGTCAACTTCCTCCAATTGCGCCCCTCAGAAATGAACACAATACTCCCAAAAGAGAAAAAGCAAAAATAAAGAGATGAAAGCCTCATATGAACTGAGGACAAAGTGAAGTTGGTGGGACCAGAAAAACCGTTACAACAATGTACATGGAAAGAAGCAAACAATCCAAAGAGCACCACAAGATCTCAATGGCCACGTCTGGATCCAAACAGGAGATGAGGAAAGTCACCGGCACCTGCTTCTGGGTGAGGAGACAGAGGAGAAGAGGCACGGAATACAGCACATGTACCACTTCTGAAGTATGCTGTTTGGTTTTCCTGACCTTTCACTTTTTAAATTCCGTATCCTAAGAGATTGTTACCCTGAGAAGGGACAGAGGAATGACGATAAGGGGAAATGAAAGTGGTACAGAAACAAAAGATATGAATAAATGATTTCTTTAAAAAGCCAAAGTTATTATAATACTTATTCCACACACGGACTTTAAATAAATTTGGCATAAACCCAAATGGTAGTTCTAATAAAGAAGTCCGTTAAGGGAAAGAGACGGCATTCTAACACGTCCACAAACCAAAGGATACACACGCTTGAACTGTCTAAACCACAATGACACAGACTTTTCTAGCACATCTAAAGGGAAGACATGCTCTTCAGTAAATTTAGCTGCCTTGCTCTCTGGGAAGTTAATCCCCTTAGCTGAGGTAGCCTTGAATGTTAGCTTACAAATCAAAGCTATTTAAATTCAGAGTCAATATGGTAGAGCAAAAAGATTGGGAGTCCAAAAACCTGGTCTGGAGTAGCAGTTTTTATACTCAGCCATGTGCTCGGCTGTGTGTGTCCGTGCCCTCAATTTTAAAGATGACTAGATGGACTGCTAAGGGATCTTTCAGCGCTTGACATTCTGGGGAGGGTTCAGGAGACCAGGAAAGGTCACCTGCTGATGGTGGTATTTGGGCTCAGTCTTGAAGGAAGCAAAGAAAGCTGAAGGCAGGTGAGGGAGGAAAATATTCTACCAATGGGAGACAGCCATGGTCCATGAACAGGCAAGTAGTCCAGTGTTACTGGATCTCAAAGTATGTGGAAAGGAGTTTACACACACACACACACACACACACACACACACACATATGTAGAATGGGAAAGATAGAAAGGGGTCAGGTTATGAAAAGCTTTAAATGTCAAAGGGAGGACTTTATTATTTGATGCCAAAGGCACCGTGACTGAGTCATTTGCCTCACTGAGCTTCAATGGCTTCATGCATAACCAGAGGTCAGTGTGGTGTGAGTAGAACCTTGGCCTCGGAGTCAGGAAGACCAAGCTACAAGCCCTGCCTCTGACACAGACTGACTGGATGACACTGGACAAGTCACTTTACTTTTCAGTGTCTCCAGGCAACTCCCCAGATACCCAAATGTACTGGCAAGAAAGAGCTGACCATACTAATGAAGTAACAGGCCTGGTTCAAAACAAAAAAATCCAACTACAAAAAACAAGGCCAGAAGGGATGAATGCCTAAGGTTCTTTCCAGCCCTAAGATCACACCGGGGATGGAACAAGTCAGAGCAAGCTCTGGGCTCCAGAGCTAATCCCCACCTTGGTGTATTTTCATGCAAACAGGGCCTGCCTCCATGTATTTACAATCTTAGCATCATCGTTTCTTTATTTCTTTTCACTCAGCTCTCTTCCCTCCGCTAAGCTCCTACCTTCCAATTCTTAGCACTTCTTTCTACCTCATGTAAACAGCATCACTTCTAAGACTCAAATTTCACCATAACAGACGTTAATATACAGGAAAGGGAGAGCAATGGGAATTTGACTTCTAAGACAGGTGATGGGGCAGATTCACTTTTCCCCTACACATTTGGGTGGTCCATTGGAAATGGGGCTCCTTTTGCAAACACAACGTTTGTGAATTTTAAAAGGACCACGCAGCATAATGCAACATGGCTAATCAATTGAAACATGAAAAGGCTGGAGGGTCAGGAATATTGAGCAGTAATAGTTATCATGCTGTTGCCAAGTTATATGTTACTTCAACATTCAAGTATTAAAACCTACTAAGAGGGTTTCCATAAAATCCAGACAGAGCTTTATTTCAGTGTTTAGAGCAGACAGCACATGTACATAGGTTTAAGGAGAAGGTTTTTAAATAAAATGTTAACAGTTCATTTTTACTTCATTTGGGAATTGGATGTTTGAGGATTCCTTTAAAACTGATTTTCTTCTTCACCAAAGATAAGGTAACTGTGCTTTCTCACCATTAGATTTTTTCCAAAACAAGGCACTTGTATTCGAATAATCACCTTGTTCCTTTCGCCCCAAAAGCTCTATTTCACCCCTCCACCTCTGCTCTTTTGAACTTGCCAAAGTATTCACATAAAACCTGTGAGACCTATCTGAATTTCAGCTGTTGAGTAACTGGTAGCTCCATCATCCATCAAAATTTCACTTCTCCCAAAAATAAGGCTCCACCGTTAGCAATGTATAAAAAAGATAACCTCAAATGTTTACGATGTTAAGAACCGATGAAAGCTTATTACTGAAAAATCTAACCTCTGTCCTCTGAATGAATGACAAAGCATCCTTCTGGGAAAATGGTTACCTAAGTACATTATATCTTCCTGCAGATGGATGCTGCCCTCTCTATAAACAGATTCTCTCCAGAAACAGCTAAATTCACAAGGTTACTAACAACATACGATATACATGACACCTACTAGCTATGTATGAATAGAAAACACTAGCAGTTACTGAGCTAAGACAGAAGAAATCTCCTTGGAAACACCCAAGCCAGTAATCCCTTTGGAATTTTGGTGTACTGACCCCAATGACTAAGTCTCCACAGCGATTAAAGAGTTAAAGGTACTTACGGTTTGCCCCCTGGGATTCCTGCTAGGTTTGGAGGGATTGTAGGTACTCTCATGTGAGGAGGGGGATCAAAACCAACCTGAACAAAGAGGAAAACAGAACAAAACAAGAAAGTACATCTCAAACTTATGGAATAACTGGATACAGCAGGTGACAAGATTATCATTTGGACAACTCATTTCTTTACAGGAAGGAAACACATGATGTGCACTTGACAATATTATTTCATTTGATCCTACAAAACCCTGGGAGACAGCTGTTATTATTATTTTATTATTTATTATTATATTATTATGAAATTGAGGAAACTGAGGAAGACAGAGTCAAAGTATTTTGCCCAGGGTCACACAGTAAGTGTCTGAGGCCAGATTTGAACTCAGGTCTGCCAGATTCCAGAGCCCACCACACACAGAGTACAAAACAGGGCAACATTTGATGATACTTGCCCAAGATTTTTTTTTTCCTCTAACCCACTCAGAAAATATGCCAGAGAATACTGGCATTTCTTAATTGTTTTTTACAAGTCCGCCCACAGAGGCAATATAATTCTCCAAACACCACAGGCAACACAGTTGTTTCAAAGAAAAAACAAAAACAAAAAAACCCCTATGTTTCAGATGAGAATCAACTTCACCCGCCTTTCTTTGAGACTTTACAATGCTCCACTTATCCACCCCCCCCTCCCCCACAAATTACATAAACGAAGAGATGGACCCAGACCCTACTAACAGAGCTCACAAAATGTCCAACTCCAACGCAGTGAACATCTGAGAGATCATCTACTTTGTGCATTATTTATAATCAATTTTTAATCCCTGGCTCCATTTCCCCTGCTGCCAAACATGATCCCTGGGCCAACATTCCCTATCATTACCAGAGGGTACCCATATATAATACAAATTTACTTTAATAATACTATCAAATTACAATCAAGAATTTCATCAAGTATTTCTGCAGGGGACCAGGGAGAGATGAGTTGGTACTACATAGACAAAATCCCTTCCCTTTCACTAATGTGATCAAATCTGCTTACCAATTTTCCTGACTTTAAAAAGGAAAGGGGAGGGGAGGGGAGATTAAAAAAGCCAAGGTATGAAGGACCACTATGGAGATTTCCCCTCCTCTCCTAGCATGACTAAATACATGCTCAGGCATTCATCTCTTAAATGCTTTTTTTTTAATCACAGAAATCACAGGACACCTTACACACACATTCTATACAATTCAGCTTAAAGGATAATTTTTTTAAATGGGCATAGGCTACAACTGGAAGGTACCTTCAAGGCCATCTGATCTACCCTCTCGTTTGAAAGATAAGGAACTAAAGCCCAGGGAAATAAATGACTTTCCTAAGGACACATGGGTTAAGTAGCAAAGTCAAGGTTTGAAGCCAGGGTCCTCTGACTCCATATCTAGAATACTTATCAAGAGTTGTAACAATTTTTATTTTTTTTTCAACTTAAGAAAAAAAAGTGTCTAAAAAAACATTAAAAGCCTTATGTGAACTTTCATTTAAGTAGTCTTGACACACACACACATACACACACACACACACAAAATTGTAGTGGAGGAAAACCAGATGTCTCCAACTAGTTAAGTCCCTAGCAGCTTCCTAATACTACCTTTTCTTCATCCACAAAATAAGTAAAACAAAGACAGTTTGGCATTTATTAACGAACCATATCACTGATGAAGGCCAACAGAAAGGAAGAAGTATGTCAATACACTGAGATTCTTTGTTTTTGAGGTGTGGGGTTTTGCTATCCTTGACCATGTAAGCAAAGTGAGACACACAAGGAAACAGTGAGCCCTTGGTGTTCCTCCAGCCCAGGAGTTTGACAGGGCTAAATGAAGCATGCAGCTTTTCTCACTGAACCAAAACCCACCCCACTGAGATGGAAGCAGTGTGTGGCCTACCATTGGGGAGCGTCCATAGGCCACCACGGCAGCTGCAGCTGCGGCAGCACTCATCTGGGGAGACATGTTGTGTAAACTTGCGTAAGCTGCTCCAGGGCTGGTCAACTCGCCATTCATGCCAGCATGAGGGACCATTCCAAATGGAGCAGGGTATGGGCCAGGTACTGCCAGAGGTGTCCTCAAACCAGCTGCTGGAAAGGAACAAACGCTGTGGTAACTCAGTGTTCCAAATGGAATGTAACCTCCAATATCATAATAGCTTTTTCCATATACGTGACAGATACGGGAAGTAAGACAAAGAATGCCATCTTGGAAAGTACATAGAGTCCCTTCTACCTCAGAGCTCAAAATTAAGTAGCATGGAAAGAAAGGCACCACATAGAGCGCTTTCGTAAATATTTTTCATTCTCTCTACTGGAGTGGGGCACAGGAGAGAACTGAGAAGTATGGAAACTCCCTCCACTGATGTCCATCAATGTTTGTCTTAGTTCCGTAAGGCACAAAGAGCTTAGCTTAGTATCTATCAGAGGCAGAAATTGAACCCAGTCTCACCGATTCCAAAGACAAACCTTTGTCACTTTAATACACTACCTACTTCTCATTTCTCTAGACCAAGTGTTCTTAACTTTCTTCATGGATTCTTCTCTAATTTGGCAGGCTGGTGAAGCCTTCTTACAATGTTTTTAAATGTATAAAGAACATAGGATTACAAAGAAAACCAATTATATTGCTATGCAGCTATCAGAAGATCAAAAATGAAACAAAATGCTCACAGACCCTAAATTAAGAACTCCCAGTCTAGACCAGAAACCTGCTGACTAAGAAGGATCAAGTATTCATTATAAGCCCATTTTGCAGATGGGGAGTTTGTGTTACAGAAATAAAAGTATTTGCTTGACCTCATTGCCAACGAATATTTTCTTGGTAAAATCTAACCTTTTCCCCTGTTCCAACTTTCCATACAAATGAAATGTCAACCACGGTTCTGTGTAAACTAAAGAACGGTTTTAGAAGTGATCATCCTAGTATTTATTCTCCTCTGTGCCCAAGCTGTTTCTTTCCCCAATGAGGATGATAAGGTTGAGAGTTGTAAGTTTATTCATAGGCCAGCTTTGAAGTTCAAATATCCCTCACTTCCTCTGAAGGAGAGAACACTATCTCCTGAGGGACATACCTCCAGAAACTAACCAACTAAAAGAGGCAGCAGGCACACTCAGGCTGAACATGCCAAGCCGCCTCAGCAAATATTAACTAACTCAGACACACAATAATAGATTGGTAAGGAGCTTACATCCAGAATAATTATCAGAAACTTTATTGAAGCTTCTACCATTTGGATTATTTGGAAATAAAATAAGAGCCGAATGTAAACAGTCTGAGGCAGAAAAGGGTGCAGCTGCCGAAAACCAAGAGAGAACAGCTGTTTCTTATCATGGCTTCTCAGTGATATGAGAGAGAGCCGCAATAAGCACATTTAATATTCATGGAGAAATGACATTACAGTAAGATTAAAAGAAGACTCATCAAGCAGAGAAAAGAAAAAGGAAAAAAACCACAGAGGCAATGTGTTCTACCAGCTTGGTTAACAAGGGGGTCCATTGTTGGAGGCTTGCCGAGGCCTGGACGAAGTCCTGGAGTTGCGCTGGTGCCCGGGGTTGGCACATCGCTTCGAGGAGTTGGTGTGCTGGATTTCAGAACGGGCGTGCTGGCTTTTTCATGCTGGTATCATTAAACAAATTAAATGAGTATTATTTTTAATCCAAGCCATATTACACAATTTATCACAACAGCAGCTGGGACACTGGGCACCTACTAGCTACTCCCTCGGCCAATTTTCATAAATCCACACAATGTTGACAGCATTAACTTGTGAGCGAGAAATGTTGACCTTTCCTCTTCCTGCCAGAATTAAAATTCAAGCTAGAAAAGCAGAACATGATCACACTTCTTCCTCCGCAGATTTTTTTTTATCAGTATATTTCTTCAAGTCTATGTTCCCTGAATCACTGACATCTCAATTAACAACAAGTTAGAATGACGACCAGGGGCCATGAAGGGGAACTGCACACTCCTCCCCCACCCCCAAACTAAGCACCAGCTCCTTTTTAAGAGGCAGACACCCCTTCTTCTCACTTGTCAGTAACAGTAATGGTTGGAAAGCTATGGGGCCATTGATTTCAAGAAAGCCTCAAAAATACCACTTCAAATTCAAGGGGTTTACAAAATAGATCATTGTGATAATAGTGGAAAACACAGTCACCTTGGAAAACAAACCTCTCTGTTCCTTACTTCTACCTGTATGACCTTGGGCAAGTCAGTTAAATCCCTTGTCTGGTAAGATAAGGAAGTTCGAAGACTCCAGAGTATCCAACCCTCCCATATTACAGAGGAGGAAAATGAGACCACTGCAGCTCCCCCACTCCTGCTTCTCCAGGGGAATTAAGGGACTTGCCCAAGGTGACACAGGTGGTCAACATGAGTCTCTTCATCTTAGGTCCTTTCCAACTCTAGACTTATGATCCCATGATCATTCTGAATGAAGGATATGGCAGTCTCCAGAGAATCTTAGAGAGGAGAGCTTATGGGGAAAAAAATTAATCACTGAGATGGAACAGCCTAAACCATCTAGGGCAGGGGTTCTTAATCTGGAGCCCAGGAATCTTTTTTTTTTAATGTTTTGATAACTATATTTCAATATAACTGATTTTATTTGTAATTTGATGGATGTATTTTGTTTCATACATTTCAAAATATTACTCCGAGAAGGGGGTTCAGAGGTTTCGCCAAACTTACAAAGGGATCCAGGACACAGAAAAGATGAAGAACTCCTGACTGAGCGTAATGACGTACTACCCACCAGTACAGGTAGCAGAAGCATGTACATTTTCTAACTCTTCCTACAAAAAATTAGCACATCAGATAAAAGGTACTACTGTCCTGCCCTCAACGTTTTATAGGCTCCAAAATCTTCTCATGACTTTTAGTTCTCAGTTCTGAATTTATACATAAACTATACATTATATACAAGCCATACATATGGAGAAGCATACATACATATTTACACATGCGAATGTATACACATATGTACATATAACATACACATGTGCGTGTATGAGACTAAATTTATACTAATACTAGTGCTAATATGGATTGCGCATCTTTTAGCACATCCATAGATGTCTCAGTTCTTTAAGCCAAAGATACATGAACTGGGATTAAACTATGCCACACAGTTAGCTATAGTAACGAAGGAAATGGGGGCTTTCCCCTGCAAAAGTGAGGAAGAACTCTGGAAGTTTGAGCTTTTCTTACCAGAACTTCCTCTTAAAAATTTCTGGACCCTTTGCAGCCAGCACAGATCCCCTCAGCAAGACAACAACATACTTGCAAGCTATTTTTTGTTCTGTTTTTAATGTGGAAAGACATACAACTCAGGTGTAGCCTTGTAGAAAAACCCACAGAGCATCTAGCTGTTCACAAATGGATTCCAGCTGAGGGCCCAAACTCAGACTTAAGCAGATTTTCTAGTTACCTATTCCTGCAGGAAAAGAGACCATTACATATCTAGAGATCTAAGGCTTAGGGAGAAGTCTAGTCTGTCTTTGAAATTTTATATCAACCAAAGTAGAATATCAAATATAAAATGCAGTATTCCCCGCAAAAAGGAATGAAAAAATAAGCTCAATATATAGAAAAAAAAATTTAAGTACACATAATAAGCTACTACAAGGTAAAGGTGTTCTCTTCCATGACTGATATGGGGACCTAACAATGCAGTTCCACACACCATGTGTGGTTGGTAAGCAGAAGGTAACTTAAGGTTCAAGTTTCAACATTTAGACCCTACTCTAGAAAATTCTCTGCCAGGCAATGTTTTTGATAAGAGGTCTTATGCAAAACTTACCAAACTCATTTCTTTGGATTTCAAGGAAGTAGAACTTCCTGAGGACGCTGTGGATGCTGGACTGCTCGAGGCATCCTTTTTCAGCAGGCGGTTTTTGTCAATACCATTTTCCCGGGGTGAATGTGCAGGGCTTGCCCGTGGAGATGAGGGATCCTCCATAAAAGTAATCAAAATTTTCAAAACTTTAGCTGATCCATGACACTTTTAACCAATCCTACCCACAACCCAATTAATTCCCTAGACCTAAGGGGAAAGAGTGACAAATACTTTTTGTATTAGTGAATATGCATTTTTACCAAAGGTAAAACAAAGGTATATGTATTAAAATTAAAAATGCAAAGTGATTACAACCAAGCTCCCAGCCATTACAAGGCAGACAGAAAGCCAGGAGTCTTATCTGCCCCTCTTATACATGAGTACCTTTAGTATGTGTCTAGAAGGTAGTGGTGCCAGTGGTGGTAGTGAGGTTAAACAGGCTAAGGGCTAGAAAAAGAAAGTAATACTACAAACTAGACTTGGTAAGTCAAAGGAACTGAGTTAGGTTTTTGTTCCTAATTGAAAATTAACAACCCTGTAAAGTTTGGGTCAGGTTGCCAGCCAGGACAGAAAAAGCTTTTCTCTTACTGAGTAATAATGACAGAAAGTACCTTGGTGTAACTTGTTTTGAGGACTTATCAAACACTTTTACTCAGATCTCAAGACATTTTTGATGACACAGATGGACAGAATAATTACCTCATTGGACACATCCACAACTAAGTTGTCATCGCTTTTATCACCATCACTGTCCTAAAAAATTATTTTAAAATAGTCCTAGTTAATAGAGTGCGAAAGGTATTCAAATCCTATACTTTAATCTACATTACCAGAGGTACATTACTGAAATCACAATCTCCTTTCTATAAGCTAAAATATATGTATTCTGATATAATCAGAGCATTTTCTCTTTTTTAATTTTAAAAAAAGATTATCAAAGGCTTTATTGGATACTACATTAGTCCTAAAACATCAGCAGTAACATTCACCCAACACTTATGAAGCATCTACTACTACTGCACTAGGTACTGGAGTTATAAAAGATTTGAAAGACAGTCTGTTGTCTCCTCAAAGAGTTTAGAATCAAAATGGTGGTGGGGGAAGAGGAAAAATACATGTACGCAAATTTGAGTCCAGCACAAGTAGAACTTGATGGGTCAAAGAAGTGTTCTGGGACAGCTGGAGGAGAAAGAAATCCCTTTCAGAGGGAGGAAGCATTAGGGAAAGATTCACAGAGGAGGGGGTACTTGAATGGCTCTTTGAAGGAAGAGAAAGTAATGAAAGACACGGAAGAGGGGAAGCATTCGTAAGCAGCTCAGTCTGAAGGAAAGTGGGGTTGCAGAGCAAGGTCAGGAAGTAACTGTTAAAAGTATAATCTGGCTTAAACACAGAACATAGAGAGGTGTGAATGGGGCTAGAAGGGCAGACTGGAATCAGATTAATAATAGAATTCGGTATCATTCCCCCCTTCCTAATTTCCCTATCCGGTTCCATTCAAGCAGCCCTCTGATGGTGTTTGTCCACATGGCCAGGGTTGTCGCATCTTGTTGTTTCTACCATTACTTTTTAACACCTCCCTTTTACTTTTCCTTCTCTTCAATAACACCACCACAACTCTATCTACTTCCAGCTCTCATCACCTTTTGTGGAGATTACTCTAATAACCTTCTATTTGGTATCTCTGCCTAATTTCCTTCAAGAGTTAGCTGAAATCTCACCTTCTGTAGGCCTTTCCAAGTCTCCCCCAGCAGCTAGTGCCTTCTCCTTCAGACTGCCTTCAGTTCCTGACTATATTTTGAGTGTATCTACAGTGTCTCCTCCATTAGAACATTCCTTGAGAGCAAGGGCTGTTTTTTACCTTTTTTTATGTCTCTAGCCCTTAATGACTGGCACATAGTAAGTTTAATAAAAACTTCCTGACTAATTGAGGAGGGCCTTAAAATTCTAGGCTAAGGAATTAGTATTTTGTTCTATAGGAAATAAGGAAATAGGGCAGCCATTTGTAAATCAGTCCTCCATTAAGGGGCAAAGTCACCAATACCAACAGATCGTTCCCTACTTAATCAAAAAAATAATCACTAGCCTAGTTACTGATTGGAATGGACTTTATAAGCCAAGATAAGAAAGAGGCCTAATGTTTAGATTTCCCTTAGTCAATCAATGTTGCTTAAGGGGAAAATAAATAGAAATTATCCCCATTCATTTGACTTTTTTAAAGAGGGAACTTCAGGAAGGTGGGCAACACTCAGCAATGCTTTTGTCAGTTATTCAACACAGATTGATTAAACACCTATTATATGTATAAAAACACTGGAGAAAACTAAAAGGAAAAACAGTCCTGGTCTCAAGAAGTTTACATTCTACTATGGAGACACAACTCATTCACATGTTAAATCAACACAGCCAGTGTGTATAGAAAGCTGTACTATAAAGGAAGCAGGATTCTAAGAAGGAGTGATGAGGAGGGTGTTCCTCACGCATCCCCTGTGCTGAGGGTAGGAACAGGGGACAACTAACAAACCACCGTTTGTCATTATTATTAGCCCTTGGGCAGGGGAATAACAAGACTGGAAAAGCCAGTAGGAGCTAGAGGGCTCAAAATTTTGCATTATATCCTAGACAGTAGGGAAATAATCTCTTTATGCAGCAATGAGATTCACCACGTTAAGGATGATGCCCATGCTTTTTATTGTATGAGCCACAAATGACCAAGGTAATTAAAGGGTAGCATATGGAGAACTGGAAAGGTCCGGAGAGATGATCTCATTCAACTTCCTAATATTACAATGCATTAATGAGGTTAAAAGAGGTTAAGAGACTTGCCTAAGGTCACATCTGTAGTAAATACAAGAGTTTGGAATGAACTCCAGCCCTGTCTCCTTTAACCAGAGCCTTTCCCACTATCAAAGCATTCTATTGTCAGTGGAAGTTTCAAAAGAAGGGTTGTCCTTTCTAATATAGATATGGTTGAGTGGAAATAATGGTAGGGTTAAGAATCAGGAGATCCCCTGGCTGGGGATCTACCATGAAGTAGTTCTCAGGCCTCAGACAGGGTTCCTAAACCCTCAGAGCCTCCAACACCTCATCTATTCAACAAAGGAAGAACCACACATCTAGGGATGCAAGGGACCTCAGAGTCATCTATTCTAAACCGGCTCAGGGTGGTTCAGTAAAGTGATACTTCAGATACAGGTAGTAAGGAGCAGCTCTAGGGAGAGAAGAAATAAGCATGGTACAGTACCTACTCTGTGCCAGAGACTATGCTAAGTGCTTTTTAAAAAATATCACATATGATCCTTGTAACACGTCTGCAAGATTGGCATTATTCTTCCCATTTTACAGTTGAGGAAACAAAGGCAAATGGAAGTTAAGTGATTTGCCCAGTCACACAGCTACTTAGTGTCTGAGGCTGAATTTGAACTCAGGTCTTCCTGACTCCAGGCCTAAAACCCTAACCAGGGTCAGAATTAGATTGGATCAGGGGGTCAAACTCACTACCATTTTGCAAATTTCTGGAGTGTGGCCAAATCCAATTAAAATGTAACTGGGGAATGTTTAACAAGCTAAATAAAAATACAACAAAGATAATGTTAATTTGCAGTTTTGTAAGTCGATATGCCAGCCACAGGGACACATTTCTACTTGAATTTGACACACTGGGATGGATAACCTCAAAGAATCCTTCTGGTCCAAATGGTCTATAGTATCACTGAACCTTGTCAGGAGCTTTAGCCCTTTACCCAACTCCATCACAACTCCAAAATGATCTAAATGGACCCGTTAAATTCTAATATATATTTTAAATATCAAATGAAAATGCTACTTTTTCCTGACATTCTATTTTAGCGTTTGTCCTCATAGACCTCTAAACCTGAGGGTTGATAAAGCGCAGCATTCGCTGAGACAGGTGGTGTGTTGATTTCAAGAGTAAATATTCGAAGGTACAACGATCAATTTCCCCTCCGGAGTGCTAGGCAAACAGGGAGTGTGATTATCCCTCAGAGGCCCTCTCCTACACAAGGCCCTTCACTTGGCACCCAATTACCCAAATAAACAGGGCACCCCACCATGGGTTATTTACTTACATAGTGACTAGAGTCTTTATCATCCACCTTTCTTTTTTTGATGTCACTGGAATATTCGGGTCCATTTCTACGTTTATCGGTACCTCTTAGGCTATCTGGTACCAAGAGAGAATTACTCTGCCAAGACAAAAAAAAGGGTAATTGAAAATTTCTTTAAGATCTCTTTGTACTTTGTGAACTTCAAAATGGGATAGGACAGATGCTTTGGAAATGACACCTAACAGCCGTTTATTCCATTTAATTCAAGTCATCATCAGAAGACTTTCAAAGCAAACATTTAAAGAGGCTCATATGTTTTAGAGAGGGGACCTTGCCCACATCAAGCCACTGCACCTTAGCAGTCAGCTTCTATTCAACTCAATTCACTGTGAGAGAGAAAAAACTAAATTTATTCACAAAAATATATTTTGGGAAATATGTTTAGTGATTTCCTGGTTGAGAGCAAAAAAAGGTGGAAAAAAGACAAATGAACTAAAACTTGGAAGACACAGTCTTCTAAAGCATTCTGATGAACACAAATGCTGCCAGAATGACATAGAAAACCTCTTCAAAAGGAGATGGGTGTGGCTAACAATTTAGCTTCCTAAAAGACAAATCACATTTTCCACCACAATAACAAAGAAGCCCAATTGAATTCCTTCCAATTTATTGCTGGAAATAAAATTTGGCGTTTCCACCTTTAATGTTCAACTCCCAGACAGCTCTGGAATTTAAGAACAAAACAGAACATCGAGGACAAAAAGTGGTTCTGTATCAGTGAATCTTAAATAAGGAGGCCAGCTTCCCAGGACAAAAGACCAGAGCAAAGACTAATCTTTTCCACAAACTACACAGCCTCCTTTCTTTCAGATATGCTAAGTACAAACTGTTGACTCAAAGAAAACAGGCATTTTAGATATTTTGGGGTCACAAGCCCTGATTCCATATGCCTTCAATCCCTACCTCCCTGCGGGCTAAAGCATTACAACATGTTACAATGAGTTCTTTTAAAGTGCAGGATTAGCATATGCAAGGGGCAATTTGTTCAGTGATGTGTTCAGGCCATTAACAAAGCTGAAGGGGGGGGGGGTGTGTGAGAGTAAGGCAGCTCTTTCACAAAGCTACCCCCCCCTTCTAACGGAGGGCCAGAGAACGAAGCCTTGGGAAGTACGGGGCCTGCCCACATTTCCACTGCTTTCCCGGCCTCTTCAAAAACAAACTTTAGATTATAAGGCCTTGGTTTCCAGAGGGCAAATATTTTATAGTGCACTTAAAAAGCTGTGAGAATTTATTCCTTTTGTTATGACGGGTCAGTCCAGTTTGCCTCTCCTAAGACCCCATTGGGGGTTTTCTTGGTAGAGATACTGGAGTAGTTTGCCATTTCCTTCTCCAGCTCATTTTACAGATGAGGAAACTGAGGCCATATTTGAACTCAGGAAGTTGAGTCAATACTCTGTCCATGGCATCATGACTCTCAGAACAGAAGACAAAGCAGAGGAGGGAGGTAAGGGCTCAACATCCAGTGTGTTGGGCTCTGAAGGACTTCCCCCTGAAAAACCAAAGATGCCACCCCAAGAGCTTTCCAGCACTCTAAAATATCAACCCTCAACCACAAGAAGGAGCAGGAGGAGGACGACGAAGAAAAGATGGAACTGCAGGCGATCCGAGTCCTCCCTGGCCTACTTCAAGGGGCTGTCTTTGAAAGCCAGCTCCAAGCTCTTTTATTCATGATCGCTCAAGCTAAACAAATGCCAAGGAGGCTTACATAAAAGCATGGGGGAGAGGGGCCCAGTGCAACTCAGTATAAAGAAACCCCAAGTAATGTCTTCACCACAGTACTTTGTGGCTGAAAGGTGGGCTTGGTGGATCATTGAACTAATTACTTTGATAAATGTGTGCTGGAAAAAATTGGTCAGCTGGCCAGATCTCCACCCCAAGAGCTGGGGAGGGTGGGGGGAGGAAGGAGGAAAGGTGGGAATCATCCAATGTTAGCTCCCTATGCAAAGCTGGCTTCCTACAGGTGGCTTGCCTATACTCTGGCAAGGCTCCTCTCCACGAGGTGATGGGTACATCTGGGAGAAATCATTTACATAGCAACATTTTGTCTCTCCAGTGATGCAACGAATACCATGGAACCCACCAGAAAATACTTGGGAAAGACTCAGAATACAGGAACTTGGTTCTGAGCAATAAGAAGGCAGAGGCAAAAAATGAAAAAAGCCCAAATACCAGATTCCTACTACAACAGGTCTTTGTTGAGCCCCTCCAAATAACATACACTACACGCTCCTTTCTGAATGGCCTAAAACAGTTTTTTGAATTAGAGCTGGGCTAATTAACCCACCTAACCATCTGCAAACTGGCCCCTTTGGACTATGGGCTTTAAAAAAAATCACATAATCGCAAAATCTCACAGTAAGTCAAATGAATATATAGTTTAACAGGTTTCAGGGTCTTAATGCTAATATCTGCCTAGCACACAGTAAGTGCTTAATAAATGCTTGTAGACTTGATTTAGGGTCTGATATAGACTTGAAAATTCTAGGCTAAGATTCCTGGTCAGGAGTACTCAAATTCACAGCACAACGGTATCCAACATGTTTTTGCCAGGAGAATAGCCCATATTCCTAAGAATGTCCCATCTCAAAGTAACTGAAAAGAAACGGAGCTCATTCTGTCTTTCATTCGTCTGTATTTTGTTCATTTTACCTTGCCTCTGATTTCCCTATTTCTGATACAAGCAAGTTAAATAGGAATGATGAAGAAACTTCCACTCAGTCACTACTGCCCTTAGAAATCAAGCGAATAAAGGACAGCTTCCTTTACAAAACACGTGTGTAATTTATTATCATTTTAAAGGGGGATATTGTGGGGGGAGAAATCAGACTCTGGAGCCAGAAGAACTGGATTCAAATTCCACCTTAGATGCTTTTTGTTACACCTGTGCTATCCCTAAAAACAAGACTCCCTGGGTCTTATTTTCCTCACCTGCAAAATGAGTTGGTCAAGCTCAACAGGCTCTGAGGTCCCTCCCAGCTCTAGACCTATTGTGTTAGGACTCAAAAAATATATTAATGAACACTAGATTCCTTGTGCATGTATTAATGTGTCTTCTCTCCCCTCTTTAACGGTTTCATTTCTTCTGAATAGTCATTCTGTCATGTTGAGACTTTGACATGCAATTCTGAAGGAATCTAAAATTGAATATTAAATGAATATACTTTTTTAAAAAAAATAACTTCCCCTGAAATATTCTAGACACGGGATAAAAATAGGCTAGCATTTATATCGCATCTTATGGTCTGCAAAACACTTTTTATAAAAGGTATTTCATTTTATCCTCACAATGACCCTGGAATATAAGTGCTATTATTTTCCAAGTAAGAAGACTGAGACAGACAGAGGTTAAGTGACCTGCCCAAGGCCACACCGCGGGTAGATGTCTGGTGAATGACCTGATTCCTAAGTCCAGTCCTCTTTATTCCCAGGCACCATGGATGTGTAAAAGAGAAAGGAAAAGATGAAGAAATTATCTTTAAATGTGAAGTTATTAGAAGAGAGCAACATAAAATTAAATAGCGTCTCACTTCAAACTTCATATTCTAATGTCTTTGTACTTGGGTAATTGTACTGTCACAAAGACAATGCTTAAAATCTAGATGGGTCTTATGTACACGTTGTATTTAATATTGTAGACATTTACAGACACCCACAGTCATTTTGGGTGTGTTCTTGAATTCTATAAATAGACCAATTAATCATCTTGGTCTCTTCATATTTGCAAGAGTTTGCTTTGATCCTTCATCTCGACATTCCCAAACATAAAGACTAACAGAAATCAATGTTCACAAACCTCAAATGATGAAGGACCCATCTGACAAACCATTCTAGCTCCATTTGGTTCTCATTCTTCCAAAAATTACACTATATTTTATGTTTTAAAAATTAAATCTTAGTTGAACTTATGAACTAAAGGCCATTAATGAGATCAGATGCAAAAGATGTTTTGGGAAGAATTACAAATATATTTTTATAGAAATACATTTAGAGCTAAAAAAAGACCCTTTGCGATTTAAAAAATAATAATTACTAGCATTTATATATTTAAGGTTTGCAAAACACCTTACTGATAGTACCTTACTTAAACCTCCTAACAACCCTGTGAAATGGTTATCATCATTGTCAGTGGCTTGCCTTGAATGTCAGAGAGCTAGTATATAAATGTGAGACAGGATTCAAAGTTAGGCTTTCCTGAACCAAAGACCAGAATTGTATGCACTGCAGCACATAGGTACCTTCATTTAACTGATGGGGGAAACTGAGGACCAAGAGAAGATAACTGACTTGTTGAAAGTCACAGAGAGCAGGGCTAGGATTAGAACCCAGGTTCTCTGAATCCAGATGCAGTGCTCTTTGTACCACTGCATTTCCTCTTTTATTTTACAAAATATATCAACTTTGCCACCAAATAAAACTACTATGCGTCCCTGCCCCTTGAGAATTCTAAGTATTTCTGGTTCCTACAAATCCACATACAAACCCATATAGCACATACTGAGCACTACAGATCCTCTGACCCAGAGATAACACTACTAGACCTAAAAAAAGATCCGAGGAAGAGGAAAAAGATCCACATGTACAAAAATATTTGGAGCACTTCTTTTTTTATCATGGCAAAGAACTGGAAACCAAGGGGGTGTCCCGTCAACTGGGGGAATGGCTGAACAGGCTACAGTATATGAATGTCACGGAATATTATTGTTCTATGAGAAATGACAGAGGTTTTCAGAGAAACCCAGGAAGACTTGTACGAACGGACGAAATGCAGTGATACAAAAACATCAATATCATGAAAATGAAAAGACTGAAATATCTGCAAGAACTCTAATCAACTGTGATAACCACCAAAACTGAGAGAAAGAGCCCACCGACTGAAAGAGAGGTGATGAACAAAAGATACAAAATGAGACATGGATTTTTGGACAAGGTCTACATGGGAATTTGTTTCTCCTGATTATCCATATTTCTTATGAGGGTTTCTTCTACACCCTTCTCCCTCCTCCCTTTTTTTTTTGCCAGAGGGGAGAAGGGAAGTAGAATGAAGAAAAAGTGCTTGTTAATTGAAAGAAAAATTCAATTAAAAAAGATATGAGGGAGGGAATTAATCCCAAAACTAACACACTTTTGTCACAAAATGTTGTTTGGTATCACAGCTGGAAACAAATCATGGGGCTGAATAAAAATTAAGTGTGCCCTAGAATGGGATGGCTTATTTGTATTATGTACATCCATACCACATGCAAAATGTTAGAAAAAACAGTGGTGTAAACGTGAGCTTTTTCTATCAGTGAGAAGATCTAAGGGTTAAGTAAATGGGACATTGTCTGAGCTGGTACAGCAGCGAGTTTTCTTACTTGTGCGCCTGCAGCTTATGAAGCTTTTCACTCAGAGGGAAGTCGAAAACCAGACACTATGGGACGTGTGAGAGTGGACGACTTGCGACAGAATATAAACAGATATGGGAGGTCGGGGCGGGGGGGTAAAGGAGCCCCCTTGCTAGTGCTAATAGCAGTGATGTGATGGATCTGAAGGAGAATGTGCCAGTTAGAAAATGGCACAGTGTGAATAAGTGCATGTTTAAAATATCTTAAATGGGCTAATGTACCATACATTACAGAGTACTCTCAAAGCCATTTGTGCAATGTAATTTTATGTAGACATGTACCAGGTCCTCTTCCTCTCTTCCCTGAATGTGCTGCACTATCCAGCTCACCAATTAGGAAAAGGTTTTAATGTACTGGGTTGAAGGGTTCAGTAGATTCGCTGGTTATATAATGGGAAAAGAGGTCCAAAGGTAATAGGAAATAATCATTCTACTTAAGTCATGTAGCTTTAATTGAGTAACGTAAAAAATGTCAAGGAGCACACCTGGCTGAATCGAAATAAGCCTTAAGTTAAGGGAACAATAAACCTGGTTATCCTTTCAGTCTCACAGATATCCTGGGGATGCTACTTGCCTGACCAAAGTATAAAGTGGAAAAATCTCTCAGTCAGTGGGGGTTCAAACCTGTACATCAGACCCTGGCCAGCCAGCTCAGAATGACAGCAAGGGGTCTTGTCTGTCCAGTAATCCATGTGTTTCAAAAGCAGCAATTATACGTGTGGTCTGTGGACAGATTAACTTTCTCTGAAAAACAGGCATTTCCATTTTTCGGACAATAAATAAGACTGATTGAGGGAAATACCCCGTAACAAAAAGCTACTTTTGGTTCAGCTTCTGAAAAACCAATTTTATCGATGAATACTAAGTAAAACTACCATAAAAATGTTTTGATGTTAAAAGGGGTCCTCATATTCAAAATACTTGGAAACCTCCATCCTAGATGATACTTCAAAATAGTTAAAAAGTTGATTCTTCCATTTTATTCTTTTTATTTTTTGCAAGGCAATCAGAGTTAAGTGACTCTCCCAGAGTCTCACAGCTAGTAAGTGTCCATCTTATTCTTTGTATTTTACTTTTCTCCCGCAACACTAATATTTGTCCATATGGGCTAATATGCTTTTATAAATAACTCCAAAAAAAAAAAAAAGCTGAGTTAATGAACCATTCCATTCTGTCACTTACCAGAATGTTCTATACCCTTCAAATATCTTGGGACCTCAAAGCAACTTTTCCGCCAACCAAATCCAAACCATGAAACCATCCATGGCAAACATAAAAGAAAAACTCACTCATGGGTACACTGAGAGCTGGGCGGGTTTCCTTAATGTGAAGATAATGCACATCACTCAAAGGGATCTTTTTTTTTTTACTGCCACGCTGATTACCCTTGAGGACTTTCTCCAACACAAGGAAAGGATCTGTGTCAGAGGTACAGACTGGGAGCTCATGATACCTCATTTATCCTGTTACACTCAGGCAGTGGGAACTTAATTTGCTAGCACACTCTACACATCGACAATTAACTTTACACGGAACATTGTAACAATTAGGTGACAGTGCACCTCATCACATCTGTGTGCCTTCTTTATCTACACCTGGCACCAATTAAATAATTGCCACCAGCGCAGTTGGTCATTCATAGATTTTGCTGTACATTTAAAGACTACATGATTGACTTTCTAATCCATTAAGGCTGAATCCTCACTTATCAGCAAATAGGGCAAAAGAGCAAATCTGTTCATTTAGCAGCTCCATCACACCTCGAAGGCTTGGCCACTCAATGGATGGGCCTAAAAGATGTACATCTATTTAAAAGGCTTAAACTCAAAATAAGGGCAAGGGTTAGTGTGCTCTTACACAGTATATTTCAAATTCACATGGTTCTCTTAAACAGGGTGATGCATAGAAATGAATTTATCTGTGCAATGAGAAGACAAAGAAATAAAATTTTAATTGGTTACAAGGGGTTTTAAGCCAACTGCCTTTATCAACACCCTTCTTCTGTCCCTAGCTACGTCTTTGCTTCCTCAAACTGACCCACAATATGGGGACTTCTTTAATAGCAACATCATATGATTTTAAAACCTCATTTGTTTGTAGCATTTTGCTAAAAACCAACATGGTCATTTTCCTGGTCATCCAGTAAAGCATGAGTTCATTGCTGTTCAGTAGTTTTAGTTGTGTCCAATGCTTTGTGACCCCATTTGGGGTTTTCTTGGCAAAAATACTGGACTGGTTTGCCATTTCCTTCTCCAGCTCATTTTACAGAGGAAGAAACTGAGGCAAACAAGGTTAAGTGACTTGCCCAGGGTCACACAGTAAGTATCTGAAGCTGGATTTAAACTCAGATCTTCCTTAATTTCAGGCCCAGCACTCTATCCCAAGCATAATTTCAGCAGACCAAAATGAGACTTATTCCAGCATGGGAAAAAATCATCTAAGTCTCTAAGAACTAGAGTGAGGCCTATGGTTTTCATGGACAATTCACTGAATTTCCCAATCCCTTCCTTTCCTCACCTGCAAGATGGAAAAACAAAATAACACTGCTATGACATGGAGCACAAACTGTGAGATCCGGGTAGACTCAATATTACACACTTAATAACTGACTGATTCAGTAGAAAAGGGCGCTGGGTTTGAGGTTATAGATCTGAGCTCAAATCCTGGACCTACAACTTACTATTTGTATAAAGCTGATCAAGGCACTTTAACCTCTCTTGGCCTCAGCTTCCTCATTCCTATAAAGTCAGGGTTGGGGGGAAAGAGGATGGCACAGTGTATAGAGAACTGGTCTCAAGTCAGAAGGACCTGGGATCAAGTTCCTTAAAATTCATCACTAATCTAAAACTTTTAACTTTTTTAGGGAACTAGTCAGCAATTAAGCTAACTACTTCTTCAAGTATAATAAATAACAACTTAATATATAGAATATGCTGCCTTTAACTATTGCTAAAGTCTTCATAAACTGCTACCTTCTGCCTCTGAGTATGTACATGAATACAGGAGATTCCAAAAGTCTTATTACACCAAGACTTTTGGGACATCTCGTACGTACTACCCTCCCATGTAAGCACGTACACACACACACTAAATAAAGGGGTTTTTAATTCCACTTGAATGTTAGCCTTCTCTATTAAGAATATGGGGCTAATAATAGTAACTTACCTTTCATAGAGCTGTTGTGAGGACCTTGTAAGATAGTAGTTGTATAGGTCTTAACCACTGCATGCCACATAGTAGGCTCAACTATTCAAGGCTTGTTCTCTTTCTCTTCAGGAATCAAGTTTAAAGTGTTTTCCATCATGATTTTTTTTAAAGAAAGAAAAATTAACTATGAAGTATCTTGCTTTCATGTCTTTTTTTCTATTGATTCCCTGGTATAGGTAAGACTGAGAATTATACATGGTGCTCAATGTCTCTTCCTCCGTTTGCTCCCTCTGGCATATGTATCAGAAGTAAGTCACCAAGAGGGAGAGATCAGTGTCATGTTACAAGGGTAAGGCAAAATTAAAAAAAGCAAAAGACACTTGTGTAAATACATCACATACACCACACATTCATGCATTTCAGGGATATCGTTGCCTCAAAGAATTTTACACTTCTAAAAACTGGGATACAGAAGAAACTATATGAAAAGTTCTGTTGAAGGCAGAAGATACCCATGCTAATGGCACACCTCAAAAATACCCATAAAGGAACACTGTGGATTGAAAACAAAAAGGATCTTAAGCCCCTAAAATGTGGCTTTTCTCTAGGCTAGCCATGGATTTTGAAAAATTAGATTACACAAACAATATGAAAAACTAGATTATCATCTTTGACAAGACAGCTCTTTACACTATTAATTTAGAAGCTACAGAACACTGAAATATGAATTATACATGTTACAAGTACTTCAAGTTTGAAATGAACTATCCTACACTGTGGGAAATTTCAGATTATGCTTAATATTAAATTTTCTTTTATTCAAAGAGCACAAATTCTGCTATGGTATAAAGAAAGAGTTCCCCTTTCTCCCACAAGAGGTAATAGTTAAAAACATAAATCCAACAGACACTTAAAGTGCCTACTATGCATGTGCTAGAATAGGAAAATGAAATCACATTTTCCTTAGTGGGCAATAAATTCATCCAAGAAGGATCTTCTCATAAAAAAAGCTAAACTTAAAAAAATAAATAAGCATG
Source organism: Notamacropus eugenii (assembly GCF_028372415.1). Classification (NCBI taxonomy): domain Eukaryota; kingdom Metazoa; phylum Chordata; class Mammalia; order Diprotodontia; family Macropodidae; genus Notamacropus; species Notamacropus eugenii. Next base: position 72,041,277 of record NC_092872.1, read on the forward strand.
GTACAGTGGAATGAATTTTGGCCAAGTTTATCACGACACCTGATTTCTAGTATCAGATATGCCACTAACAATGTAGCTGGTCAACCTCAGGCAAGTAACCTATCCTCTCTAAATCTATTTCCTAATCGATAAATTGAAGGGGTTAGATGAAATGACTGCTAAGTTCCCTTTCCAGCTCAAAATTCTTCTGTTCTCTGTATTTCTACTTTTCACATGTTCCAGGCTACACTTAGCAATTCCTGAACGAGAATTTTAGCTTCAGATGCTCACATAAGCAAACATCTGTTAAGCCCTTTGGCTAAAGCACCAATGACTAACTCAAGTTTCCTTCTTCAAAAGGGTGACAGGGAAAATGCCACTAATTCTAAATTTTTGTATAAGAACCTCTTGTACCACTAGAACCTGGAAATAAAGATTGAGTCTAATTTTCAAATTTTTGAAATCATTTTCAAATCAATTCTAAATACTAAGAGTTAAATAGTTTTATGACTGCTAAATCCTGCTGCAGATTTCCTTGTTGAATGGTCATACTCTAGTAACTTCTCAACCTTAAAAACATATTAGAAAACTTTTTCAGGTTTTTGGGACTTCGTGTGACCAAAGTTCCTTGGAATTGCAGTTTCTTAAAATTCCTATCAAGACTCAATTTAATAAAAAAAAAAATCAAATTTAGGATGGATGAATTGTGTGATCTAAAGACCATGCCTTTGAAACCCGTTATAACGAATAGGAAAGTATTTCCATTCTATCTGAAGTTTCACTTACTGGCAACTTCTATTTATACTAAGTGAATTTGGTCCTAAAAGTAATCAAGTTTGATCTCAACTTTCCAACATAAATATAAAACTGCTCAATCCTCCTAAAAATCACTTAAATACTAAAACCAAAGATGAACAAATAAGTCCAAGACACCCCCTTCCCCATGCCCCCCAACATATATAATTCTGTCCCAGTCTAAGGGTCCAACTTTTACACTTTATGTAAATAATGGGCTATATAATATGGGAAGGGCAAGAAAAAGCTATGAGCAACAAAATAGATAACTCTCTTTCGCCCCCTTACCATTATACTGCGTGTACTCATGTTTCGGTCCACCAAGTTCTAGGCTTGGTATTTCAAATTTTAACATTTTTTTAAAGGCACCGATGCCTATTTTCCTAATTACACACATATCCTCTTAATTCTTACATTAAACTCTGTATCAGATTATGTACTCAGCAAGAATCATAAATGCGTACCTTTAGAAAGAGAAAAATAGTCAAATTACACTGATGAAAAGGTGGCATCACCCACCTACTTACAAGGGAGGTAGCAGCACTAAAGCAGATCTACAAAAGAAGATTACTGAACTGTTAGCACCTGCCTGCTGTGCATTAGAGGCTCGCAGTACTGTGAGCTCATGTGGCAGCAGGCCCCAGATAATCTGAAAACACTGAAACAACAAATGTTATAGATTCTGCCTGAGATATAGGGAACCAAGTATTTTTCAAATGCAATGGAAAGACCAAAGACCAGTGATTTAATTTTCTGTGTTACTTTATTGATCAGGTTATGCACTGTCTCTGCATTTTCATTTTCTAATACCAGGGAGTTCATTCAATGATTTCTAAAAACTACGAACAGTTTGGCTAAAAAAAAAAAATGTAAAGAATACTTTTAAACTTTTTAAGGGTAGTACTCCTCCCTCCTCAGCCTCTAAAATCATATCCTGCTGAAATTTCTCAGCTTCTCAATACATAAACCAGAGGTAACTAGCAAAAGAAAATACATGCTAACGTGGAAAATCTAGAAGAATCCTACCTCCGCTTTAGAAATGTGTAAAAAATTTAAGTTATGCCATTGACATGAGGAAAAAAAAACAACCTGTTTTTTTTTTTAAATCACAGGTAATTGTTCCCATTAATATGTCCAAAACCACACACATGTGGGGTATCAACCAGTTACTGATGCTTGCTAGACAGGAGATACAAAATGTTACTGCCTTTTGTAGATCTCTTCGTTATCTCAGTTTTCCCCTGGAGTTTGATCTCACTGATGGTATGATGCAAATTACAAACCATCCATGCAATACGTGTCCATTTTCATTCCTTAGCTCAGCACAGGGCTCCAACCGATGTGATATGGGCCATCTTCTTATTTGTCTTACATAATTACTTGACTTTTTTAAAAATGTATACATACTGTGTACATATGCACAGTGAGGTAGAGCACCAGGCCTGGCGTTAGAAGATCTGAGTTGAAATCAGACACTTACTAGCTACTTAACCTCTACCTGCCTCAGTCTCCCCATCTGTGAAAATAATAGCGCCAACGTTCTCAGGGTTGTTGTGAGGATCAGCTGAGATATTAATTATAAAGTGCTTAGCACAAAATCTAGCATATGGGCTATGTTACATTAACTATTATCATACACACGTATACAGACATGAATACACATAAGCATACACGTACATACTTACGTGGTTCTTTATAATTGGAGACAAGCACTTAGAAAATCTCTCATACGCTGTTAATATTATCTAGTCTAATGGTGGTATCTACCTTTGACGTTCCAGAAAAGACATTCTTAATCTGGAGTCCATAAACACTTAAAAAACACTTTGATAACTGCATTCCACCATAACTGACTCCCTTTGTACCCGCTGTATTTTATTTGTATTTAAGAACATTATTCTCAGAGGAGGTCTGTAGACTTCAGAGACCCGCCCAAAGGTTCTTTGACACACAAAAAATCTTAAGAATTCTTGTTCTGGAGAAAAAAGTAGGAATAAGGAAAATGCTAACAATTTATGGAAACATTCAGGGATGATAAAATGTATGAATCCTGACAGTAAATAGTAAAACTTCCATTTCCCTTCATCATTTGACACCAGGCACATTGTTCCCTGTGATGTTTCTTTGCATATTCTAGGGAGGGTTGTCTGATAGGAATCTTTAAAAAAATCTTAACAGAGGGTCTCACCAAAACCAGTCTCCCTAGCAACAACTGAACAAAAAAAATTTGTTTGTCACAAAGATTTTCAAGAATAACTATTGCTAACCTCTAGCCTTATATGGGGAAGGGGGAAAAGGAATTAGGTTTTTCATTTTTCTAAGTATTTAGGTATTCTCTTTCCTAAAGCTCTAAAGATCTTCAATATGAAAAGTAACTGCCAAAAAGTTATGCAGAGCATCCTGTTATTCTACACAATAATTATCACATACAAGATGCTCACAACTCTTCAATCTTCTTCAGCCTCAGAAGGTGGGGGTGGGGGTGGGGTTGAATGGGAAAGGGGCCAAAAGAAAAATCACAATAATAGGCAATGCTAGCTCGGGCTCAAATTCTGTTTTTACTGCTTTGCTCTCTAAGGTCTACTTCTTCTCAAATAGTGGCAACCAGAAAGGAGGAGACAAGTAGGAGCTGTGGAGAATGCAAAATGGACCAAGGTTACATGAAACCCATGGGCACACAGCATCTTCACCTAAACGGCCTGGCTTTCTTAGGATTTAACTCAGATACTGATGGTAATGTAATGTTATTTAAATTGAAGTTCATGCCCCAAAGGCAAACACTCAAGGGAAAGCATGGCACATGGGCGAACCAAGCAGCGAAGACATATTTAGAAGGGTGTGATCAGTCACTGGGTAAGAGGCAACGTTTGCTCACCATGAATTCCGATTTCTCACCTGGAGGTTTCCCTTAAAAGGAATCTGCACAACCTCTTAAAGGCAACCTGCACCCCATGCACAGCTGGAAGTGTATTATTGATATGGGTCTGAGGAAAATATACACTGAAGCACGTTCAACAGCTACAACAAGAACTGCCACTATGGACAAAGCTTTTAAACAAAATAATCCTGTCTTCTGGTCTAACACACACACACACAAACTGGAGACCTCAGAAAAGAAACCAAAATTTTCACTTAAAAAAAACAAAAACCATCACAACATTAACAAAAAACAAAACTCAGAAAATCAAAATGAACATAACAAAGCAGTATGCGTGTGTGTGCATGTGTGTGCATGTAAGGAGAAAGAGAAGTAAACTCTGGGCAAGTGTTGGAAAAATGGAATATTTTTATGTTAGGAGTTTTAGTACTTACTGTGCCCGGTTCTCTGTCTGATCCCGTGGTTACCAAGAAACGCACAGACATGCCCGTTCAGACACAGAGGCAAGAACAGAAATAAAAAAAAGGGGGGAAAAATTAGAACACAAGCCCCGAACAGTTTTAAAAATGGCTTTTATTTATATAAGTCATTGCACATTCCTAATACAGTGATTTCCTGAAAATGACAGTATTTTGTAAACATAAGATTTACAGTTTAACCATACACAAAGCCTATTTTTTTAAAATTTCATGACAGAATAAATTACTTTTCTTCAAAAATTAGTCAAGTGCAATTTTGCCCAATATTGAATGCATACTAGAATTAAAGCCTATGAAACTAAGCAGGAACAGATGCAATTGTCTAACCTTCCATTGGAACACATTCGCTTTAAAATGTAACTTTCATTTCACCCCATTTCACAACATCACTGTCTTTGAAAATCACCCAATTAAGCAGTTAACAGTTTTCCATAATATGGTGCAGGCCACTGACATCACATTAAGCAGTTGCCAAGATGTCAAAAAAAAAAAAAAAAAGCAAGCCCCACAACCTACAGAGTGGGGGAAAGCCTACCAATCCCCACCATTTCAAACACTGAAAACTTCCATTTTTCAGTGGTAAAAAGGTTTTCAACAGTTGCTTTTCTCTCATTTTATATAAACTCGGGATTTCTTTAAGAGGAGATGGACACAACTTTGCAGCATTGTACGAATATTCATCTGACAAAGAATCAGGTCCTAATCAGGCTTGCCATGCCTCTCACCTCTGTGGTGGTCTGCCTCGTGGTGCTTCTTGTCATCTTTTAGTGCCAAGTGAGACTGCCCACTCAATGCACTAGAGAGGGCCAGGAGGCCGGCACTGCTTCCAAGGGGTGGGATCCCAGGAGGCTGGAGTCCGGACGGGTGAGGCGTGAGAGGCACTGGAGGTCCGTGGCCATGAGAGAGATGCTGGGCCTGCAGCTGCTGCTGCTGTGGGCAGGTGGTAGGTGGTCGTTCGCAGAAGAAAACAGAACCATGAAAGGAGGGCATGAGCAAGAAGGAATGGAGGAGTAAGACACACACAAAGAGAGAGAAGACACAGAGGCAAGGAGAGAGAGAAAAAAGGAAGCATGGTTAACTCTTTGGATTCAAGGGCCATGTTTCACACATTATTTTTTCCCCATTCATAACACTCCCTGACCTACAATTCCTAGACGGTACAGTGGGGTTGGGCCTAGAGTCGGAATGACCCCAGTTCAAATCCAGCCTCAGACAACTGCTGGTTGTGTGACCCTGCGTCAGTCACTTAACCAATGTGTGCCTCACTTTCCTCTTCTGTAAAATGGGGGTAAAAAAATGGGGGTAATAACAGCACCTCCCTCCCCAGGCTGTGCTGGGGATAGCACGAGACACTGAGCACACTTAGCAGGTACTACGTAAACGTCCGTTATTACGATGATGATTCCCCCTCAAAGTTTGTTACTTTTAACAGGCCTGATTAGGGTATTTAAATGGGTAGAATTAGTGGCAACGTTCCCAGGACCACCATTTAGGAATCTGTTCGGTGTCTCATCTCTTTTCAACCAAATACCCTTGGCATCGAAGACAGCCAAACCGATGTTTCTCACTTGTGAAAAAAAGGAAAGAAAGCAAGAGATAGAACAGTTGCTTCCTTATATGAAGGGCTGTCATGCAGAAGAGGGGGATAGTAAGCTTATTCTGCTCAGCTCCAGAGGTCAGAAATAGGACCAACTATTTGAGGTAGCAGGGAGACAGATATGGGCTCAAAATAAATCAGAATAACTAAAAAATGACAACTGCCCAACAACGGAACGGCCTATCTCTTGTGAACTCAAGCAATATTTACTTCAGAGTAAACAAGGGGAGAAAATCAGGGTGATTCTTTTCAGAAATTGTGTAGAGAAGGCGGCTTCCAGGCAGGGGTGGGACGAAATGCCTTCCATGATCCCTCCCTGCTGGAGACTGATTCTGTGACTACCAACTCCCAAGGGACCAAAGCAGCACGTCCTGGGGAAACTTTACCCTGTCTGGTCAATCTAGGTAATTTACCCCAAGAATCAAGGACTGATGAAGATGGAGGGGGCTACAGGGACTTCCTGGTCCCCACTGCTCATTTACAGATAAGCACGCTGACGCTCAGTGGGAAGCTCGTGGACAACTGGACCTGGACCTGGACAAGAATCCTCTCCACCCAGGACTCTCCCACCCTTTGCTCAGCCCACTCTGCTTCTCTCACTAACACAACACTGCACTCCCACCACCCCCTTCTCCTCTCCACCCTGTTATAAATTTGCCCACATTTAAAAAGGTATTCTTTTCTCTCAAATTATAGTTAATGGCTTACTGTGTGCAATGAAAAATACTCAAGAAAAGGCAATGCAACATAAATTTAGCCATATTTTAGCTGCCAGGTATAAAACTGGGTTTAGAAGAGAGAGTAAAAATGATTAAAGCTTAATTTCTAAGGTGCCCTGTCAGATCCCAAAATTAAGGCTCTGATTTGTGGTAACTTTCCTTGGCCTCAACTGCTTATTTTATTGATGGCCCGCCTAGACTGTTCCTACCGCATTAAATCATGCCCGCTCTTCAGGAAGGGCCCCAAGCACTACCTTCTCACTGATTTCTAAACAGAACAATAAATACCGTCTCCAAATCTCTCTACCTTCAGAGTATAAGGTAAAATCACAAGATTTATCATCAGAAATCAGCAAAATATTTGTACAGAATTTTAAAAACCTTGACAAGCCTCCCCCCTCCCACCCCTCATCATCTGAAAAACAAACAACCCACAGCAGAGAAAAGGGGACTGACCACCTTCCACATAAATTTCCCCTACCCCTGAGGGGAAACCATTCCTAATGAGAAGAAAAATGGGGACAAGGACAGACCAGAGACGACAAGAGGAGTTTTCTTGAAAAGTGTATCTAAATGAGACATTTACCATTTTAAGATCACAGTAACAATTATTTTATGCATATAATCACCTTCCTGTCGTTTCAAAGACACTAATTCCTGCTCTGTCACCTGTTAAAGGGGTTCAGCAACAGCGAGACATAAAACTGGAGAACTTGGCAGCAGCCTCACGGTCTGCTAGGCATGCTCATTAGCACTTAATTAAAAACCAGACACCTGCCATAAGAAATGTGCCCAGAGAAGGATGAGTAAAAGGTCTGTCCTAGCACCAATTACTATCATTACTTGGAGAATAAGAGCTATGTCCGGTTGGGGGTGGGGAGGGGGGAGAGAAGGGGGAGGGCACGGGGTGGGGAGGGGAAGGAGAACCCAATGATGCATACACAAGCAACTGCAGCGGATAATTAACCATAGCACTGATGGGGGGGGGGGGGGCAGAGTGGAAGTCCAACTGCAGTAGCTCGGGCTTCCCTCACCAAAAGGTCTTTCAAAAAAGTATTAAGGGTGTCGAGCTCTTTGCCAGATCTAGCAGGCATTCAACTCATTTATTTTTGATTCACTGTTAGAATAGAGATACAGACTTTCTCACCCCACTAGGTTTTCAAAATATTAAATTCAAGGCACACTATGTCAATGCTAACATGTAAACTGACTCAAAGTAACTACGAACTTAAGATCAGAGGGGGTGGTTGGACCCAATACATCAGTTAAACAAGGTTTTATTGTGTCTGCTACGTGCCAGGCACTATGCTAGGCACTAGAGATGACAAAGACGATTACACAGAAATGGCAAATAAACTGCCTAGATGAACGTCAGTCACTCTTAATTCCTATCCTGTTCTGCCCTCCCCCAGTTGTTATCCTGAACCTGAGTTTCAATATTCAGCACCGTCAGCCCTTTCAGAGCAAACAGCTCCTAAATGTAATGCTGTCCACAGTAGCCACAGAGTAGCTCACAATGACTTATGATTCATTTACATTAAACATTTAATGGGACAACCAAGTAACAAGGTCCAGGGGGTGGGGAATACCAAAAAAACCGGACAAGACAGAGAGGTCCCTGCCCTCAAAGACTGTGCATTAAAGTAGGAGAGAGATTATAGATCACAGAACGATTAATGTAGGAATGGATGTTTTAAGTACCAAAGAACAGGCACAGCATCACACGAGAGTGGAGTGAAGGAAGGAGGGGGATCAAACAGTAGCTTTATGTGGAAGTGACATTTCAGTGAATTCTGTGAGTGGAAGATGGACAAGTAGGTGGCACAGTGGATAGAGGATCCAATCTGGCCTCAGACACTTACTGACTATGTGACCCTGAGCAAGTCACTTAACCTTGCTTGCCTCAGTTTCCTCATCTGTAAAATGAGCTGTAGAAGGAAATGACAAACCACCACAATATCCTTGTCAAGAAACACCAAATGGGGTCACAAAGAGTCAGATGTGACCAAAACTACTGAACAACTCTAGCATATCAATTAAATTTTTTTAAATGAGAGACTTTGTAAATAATGATCCCAATCTTACAGTGTTTCTAACTAGAGGGTTAGGTTGAAATTAAATCACTTAGGCAAGCCTTGAGACTCTGAAAACCACAGGCCTTTGATTCCTAGAAAAACTGTAGCACCTATTATTAAAGGAATGGTTAGTAAACATCTACAAAAGGGAGCCGTGCTCATTAAGAACAGGTTGTGCCAAACACATCGCATTTCCCATTCCCCCCACCCCATTTCTCTGAAAATGGGGCTACTAGAGAGGTACCCCAGGAAGGTGCAGTGTATACAGTTTCCTGAGGTTTTGGTAGAGTATTTGGCAGAGCTTCTCCTGCTTTTCATAGGGAGAAGATAAAAAGGTGGGATAGATGTCAGTTCAATTAGGGCCATGTTGACTGGCCAGACTCAGTTAAGTTATCCAGTGAAATGCTTGAGGGACTTTCATTGCTTAATATTTTTATCAATGATTTGGAAAAGTACGTGGATATCATGCTCATCATATCTGAAGATAACACAAAACTGGAAAGGAAAATGGAAAATAGTTATAATCCAAAGGGATCTCAACAGTCTACAACACTGGATTAAATCTAAGATGATGGAAATTTAACTAGCTTTTAGAAGCATAATATGGAGAAATACCTTTTTCATGTTCAAAAAAATCTGAGTTTGACCTTTTGGGTTTTTTTTTTAAATAGTTGTTGTTTTCTTGTTAACTGCAAACCCAAAACAAGTGAACTATATTATAGGACAACCAAAGAAGTGATTTTAAGTGCACTGAGATAAGCACAAGGTCCAAGAACAGAAAGGCGGTAATTCTACTATACCTGCCCCACTGGACCACATCTAGAGTATCTTGTTCATTTTTGTATGCAACATTTCTAAGGACACGGATTAAGTGGGAGAGTATTCAGGAAGATGGTGAAGGGAACTGAGATCATGACATGGAGACTGGCTGAAGGAAAGGAGTACATTTAGCACTTAGAGGAGACAAAACTGACTTCAGGTATGAGGTAAATGTAGAAGAGAAAGCTTTGGGAGGTGGTAAGTTATCCCTCATTAGAGATCTGCAGGCAAAGATGAGATGAGCAAGCCATATCTATCATAGAGGAGCTCCTTCTTTAGGTAGAGAGTGGGTAACAATGAACTTTCCAATCTGGATTCTTAAGAGTGTTTGATCCAAGCAAATAAGTAAAATTTCAAACACTATCTATTACAGTGAAGAAAATCAGGTTCCCCTCTACCTATTTTAACTTAATAATGGGCACTGAATTTATTTTTGAGCATTAAGATGAACCAGTACTTGTGGTTTTAACAATTTAGAATCCTATCCTGGTTCTGCTACATGTACAAGTTTGAGCAAGTGGTTTGACCTCTTTGAGCCTCAGTTTCCTAATTTGTAAAAACAGAAGATTGGACACATTTTAATCACTCACATCTTTGTACACTCACTGATGTACTAACACTTCTGGTCCCATCAAGGGTTTTTTGTTGTTTGTGTCTTTTATATTCATCTTTCGTTACTCCTGTTTCTCCCCATAAACTCCTTTTCGCAACTCAAAAAGAAAATGCACAGCCATTTTCTAGAGTTGAGTATTCTACTGTGAGATTAAAATATATCACCCCCGCACAGCTCTCCTCCCAAAATAAACATCCTATTCTGCTATGCAACATAAAAAAGAATCACCTGTGGAACCCTTTACACACTGATGGTGAAAAGCAAGCATGGGATGGATTGGATTCAGTGACAACGGAATTTGATATTCTCATCCTCTTCCCTTAACATGCCAAATTTGGGAAGGATATGAGTAAAACGAACTAAATCTTGAGTTAATGAGACCTCAAAACCCACAAAAGAATAATGTCTCCTTGTCTATGTCTTCCAGAGAAAACCTCAAGCACACAAAATTTAAATAACTACTTCCTAAAGTGGGGAAAACAATCATGATGGTCACAAACAGGGCAGAAACAGAACCCTTGCCTCTGGGTTTAATGGTTAAAGTGAAGAATGAAGAATTTTATTTTAACCCTTAATGCTTGCATCAAATATACTCACATTCAAAAATTTATATTAGCATGTATTTTCTCCAAATCGCTACTCTCTGAATTCATTATCCAATCTCTTGCTCTTTTTTCTTTTAAAGACTGTTCTTACAGTGCAAGAGAGAGGAAACAAAGCCACGACATCTTGTAAACAAATAGGGAAGAGCTAACGTACGATCAGTTCTGCTATAAGGCTTGTTTCAAAAACATGAATTTGCTCCAACACGATCAATATATTAGGGAACATTCTGATCATAACACAAATGCTGTGTTAACTTACGTGTGATTTTAGCCTCAAGGGAATCCAAGAGAGAATCCAGAGAACTGCCCCACTTCATAAGAACTCATTAGCTGCTATCCTTCTGACATCCACTTCCATAAGCAAACTTCAGAATTTAAAATCTTTTTCCAATCAAGTTGTTGGCTCAAAGACTTTGCCAGCCTGTTATCCTGGGAATCAGGACACCGAGTGGGAGCCCAAGGCTACCGACACCGCCACTATTTATTGTAGTATTTACGCATTTTTCAGACATTTAACACGTATGATATTGTGCTATTTTTTTTTTAACAAATTTACTATCTTTTTCCACGTATCACTGACAAAATTTTTGAGCATTGTGCTCCTAATGTCATTTTTCCCATAAGCCCTGTGGTTTGTATTGTGCAATTCTGCATGGTGAAATAGAACTTTCTGGAAATGGATTGTCCCATTATTGTATTTCCTGACAACTAGGACACACAAACATACACATACACAGACACAGACACACACACACACACACATACACACACACACACAAGCTGCCATTTGGTGAATGGCCTCTCTCCATTAGAGGGGTGGAGAAAACAAGTAGAAATTGTTCAGCAGATTCAATTAATTCTCAAACTACTTAAATAATAAGAAACAAAAGAAAATATATCATCTGAAGGTTTCTGCCTCCGTTAAAGGCCATGCTTATAAATAATCGATGAGAAACAGTGGGGTACATTAAGAGTGTACAGTCACCAAAGAGATGGACAAGGATTGGGCCTAGGATATCACTGGCACAGGGGACTCTGAGATAAGGAACCCACCTCGACCATGTAAGGCAAGCACTTCCTATGAACTGATGTCTTAAGAAACTCGTCTGGGGCACTAAGAGGTTTAATGACTTGCCCAGACTCACGCCAAGGATATGTTAGACACAGGACTTGAACTCAGGGGTAGATAGGGCAGTAGATAAGAGTGCTGGGCCTGGAGTCAGTAAGAACTAAATTCAAATTCAGCCTTAGACATTTACCAGCTGTGTGACCCTGGCCTGGCCACGTCCCTTAGCCTCTCTCAATCCGTGTTCTCACAGGTAAAATGGGAATAACACCTACGCCTCACAGGATGGCTGTAAGGATAACATGAGATATTTACAAAAGCTTTTCTAATTTTCTCCCCTACTTTCACGCTCAAGTAGTAGTATTCTGAAGAACTTGTACCCAATACAAATTTTATTTGAGCTTATACAGTAAAAGACCTAATGCAGTTTGGGACGTTAACAATAATCAACCAATTTACAGTACCACTATTTCTCCACTTAATAAAGTTGATGCATTTCTGTAAAAGACTTAGCTATTCTGATCAAGACAACGACCCAGGACAATCCTATTTCTCACTGTCTATGATAGCTTAGGTAACAGACCAGTCTACTTCATTGTGTTCCACTGCTACGGAACGTCCTGCCAACTCTTCCCATCTTGCACTTCAGACGCTGTCCTTCATATGCCATCAGCATTTATGTCAGCTTTTCCCAACAACGTCCCAACAAGGAAAGGCACAAAACCGCATAGAATGACTGAACTCTATGGAAGAATACTGAAAATCTAAAGTAGATCCCAACACTTGTCAGAGAGTGATTCTAGGCAGAACAATTTAACATTTAACTGCACTCATCCCAAAGTAGGATGTATCAAAAGCTTTTTTGCATTTCTTCCCTTTTGGGGGGCAGGGGGAGGGGAGTCAATAAATCACCATCCTATTAAGATATACTTATATAAAGGGTTTGGCATCGAACAGATTAGAATGGACAAAAGATGACCTTGAGTGTTACCCCAGCTGGCTAGCCTGTTCTTTCTGGCAATTCTATGCATTATTCTTTCAGGCTGTATTCCTGTTTTTACAAAGAAACACGTCCAGTCCAGGTATTTATAGGCTTTCCAAGGATTAACTGCATCCTCATAAGAATAAACCCTCAAGAGGTTAACCTCATCCTCTTAAACTTCACACACTACAATCCCAGAGATAACTGTCACCCACGTCCAAGGGAAAAAACTAATCCAAAGTCTTGCTAATCCTGCAGCCAATCAACTTGTGCAGCAGCAGAGGGCCCTTTAGGAGGCCTACAACTCAATCTCTTTAAAGAGTATAATCAGACAAAAACATTTATTTCCCCCAAATTATTAAAAACCTATACAGAACCCCACACAAAGCCGAATAATCACTTAAAAAGCTTTTCCCTTCCAAGTACTGTGGATACACACATGAAAACAAAACTCCCTGCTCTCAAGAACCTTACAGTCTATCAGAAGAACCATCACGTACACATAAATATGTACAAAATCTATCAAGTTAACACAAAGCAGTTTTGGAAAGGGAAGCACCAGCAGCTAGAGGAGATGGAAAAGGTCTCACGTAGGTGCTTCAACTGGTCTTTGAAGAAAACGAGGAATTCTAAGAGGTGAAAAAGATGCAGAAGGAGTATATTCAAGAAACAAGAATCTGAGAGAAGTGTCGTGGTTTGGGGTCACGCTTCATATGTGCCTTCATTACTAAATGTAGAAAGATGCCTATCTGTCAAGTAAAGCATGCTCAGTAAGCCTTCAGAGCATCAGTTATATATAAAATTTCCCCAAAATTTGGCATAATAGATGAAATCAGTGATTCAGTTTGTAGCATGGATTAGCCCTACCTGATGCAGAGCTTAGTAAAAACAAACAGACCAACCCTTCAAAGTAGGTAGGCTATTGTTAAATAAATCAGAGTAAGATCACTGAATCTCACTGCCAATAATCACTGAAACTCATTGCCATCAGTTCTACGTAGCAACACGTGAGAAAGGACAGATTTTTTTTGTGGCAAAGGTGACATCATGTGGTGGACATCTCGTTTTTCAGGTTAGAGGGCCAAAAACCCTCCCACTGTTTAACTCTATTGCCCTCTTGCTCTTCATTCCAGCGAGCCCACACACACCGTCCTTCAAATCGCACCTCGAAAATCGAATTGCTTTGTACCTGGAACTTGACTGCTGTCCTCTACATGAGTATTGGATACTGAAATATCTCCTTTTCAAACATGGTATTTTGGGTTTCTAAAAACTATTCCTTATCAGTTTCACAAAAAAGAACCTCACATTTTTGTTAACCTAACTGAATGTGCATCATGGAAAGTGCTGAATAGCTCTGCTTTTCCAGAGATATGCACCTTAAAAATCATTCTTGCATGAAGAAAAACACCTGGTAAAAAACACTGAAATATGTGGAACTCCTGTCCAAGAAAAGAAAACACCAGTAGTAAGTAGTCTTTGAATCTTAGCAACTGGCTCTTAGAATACTCAGTTAATTACCCACTGATGGCACTGAGCAGGCCTGGAAGCACCCTGTATATTTCCTGATAGGCTTCCCCTGACTTGAGAGGGCTGATAATCCCCAGACTAATAACAGCAGGGACAGGCGTAAGATGGGAGTGGGCTCAGAAACATGGACAGCGAGCTAGGTTATGTTGTTAGTGATAAAGTAATGGGACCAACGTGCCTTGCTGATAGAAAGCCTGGGCTCAAGCCCTACTTCGGACTCATTCAACAACTGCTAAATGCTACGCATTGTGCTGGGGATACAAATTAAAAACAGAAGAGTCTTTGCCATCAAGGAGTTTACATTCTGTTAAAGGGATGTGAGGGTGGATAAACAACATACACACATATAAATGTTGTTGTGAGTAGTGTCTGACTCTTCATGACCCCATTTAGGGTTTTCTTGGCAAAGAGAACTCTCCAGAGGTTTGCCATTTTCTTCTCCAACTCATTTTACTGAGGCAAATAGAGTTAAATGACTTGCCCAGGGTCACACAGCTAAGGAAGTGTCTGAGGTCAAATTTGAACTCAGATCTTCCTGACTGCAGGTCCGACACCCTACCCTCTGCACCACCTAAGCACCCCTATACATACAGATAAACTCAAAGTAATTTCCAGGATGAAAACCCAGCTATAATATGAAAGGCAGTTTTTTAACAGAGGGTTCTTGGGGGGGCCACAATGAAAGAGGTCTGCAGGAGGGGAACCCTTGCGAGATGTGAGACCCTGAGCAAAACGAGCTTCTCCAGGTGTGAGGAAGCTCTAACAATGTCACAGATGAGCTCATGGTATTCACGAGTCGAGGAGTTTCCACAACAGGCTGATAAATACTGATCCATCAATCACTATTTATTGAGTGCCAGGTATTAAGCTAGCCACAAGGCACCAAAGACAAAAATCTAACAGTTCTCACTCTCAATGAGTTCATTATGGTCTATTGGGAGACGTGACAACTATATATCAAGTAAGTATATACAAGATGCATGAAATAACAAGAAAAGACCTAAAGGAGTAAAAATTTTAAATGTGACTGTGGGCAAGTCACATACCTTCTCAAAGAGGACGAGCTAAATGATTTAAAGTAATTAGCCAGTAGATCATTTAAAACTCTAGTTCTGATGCAATTCAATTCTTTCCAGCTCCAAAATCCCTAATATTAGGATTCTTTGATTTGTGGCAAAAAATGGAGGAGGTACAAACAACTTTTGTTCTCCTACGTTCACGATCAAACTCTGAACTTTATGTCTGAGTTTGGCTATCGCTCAAGTCAACACCTGGAGGGTTTTTGACATGAAGAAACAACTGGACAGGGATCAAAGAATAAACTGTTTAAAATAGAGAGAGGCAATAAGGTTTGGTTCATGTATTTCAAAAGGCAGGTAAGCCCTGTAAAATGCTGGAAGCCAAAGCAAGCCTACTTCTAGGACAGTTGAAATGTCAAAAGCCTAATCTCCAATGCCTACAGAGAAATTTCATAGAAGAGAAGAGAACAAGTTAAACAAAAAACTCCCTAAGTTTCTCAAAGAGTGAATAAGCATTTCAAATTCCTCCAGGCCCTACATCCAGCCTCACCTCAATCAAGTGATACCTCTTTAAAATTCCTTGAAGAATCCCACGGCCTTCTAATACTTCGCAGTAAAATAAAGTTGTAATAGAAAAGAATTTTGAATCATGTAGCAGTGCATCACTTTAAATGCAACATGCATTACTACTGCATTAACCCTGATCAATGTAATATATTTTTAAGGAGTTTTTAGGATAGATCTAAAAAAAGCAAAATGAAAAACAGTCAATCAACTAAAGCAGAAGTTTTTCAAATCTATTTTTGTGTCATGAACCCCTCTGACAATCAGGTAAAGCCCACTGGCCATTTTTCAGAAGATTTTTAAATGCATAAAATATAATACAAAATGATCACAAGAGGCAATCAATTTTTTTAATTCATAGATCAGAGGATATGTAATGTATAAATATATGTGCGTGAGCGTGCGCACCCACAAAACCTTAGTTATATCCCCACTTAAAATGATTAATCTCTTGTTTTTTTACAGAAGCAATCAGGTAAAACAACATTACTGGGAAAGTTAGCACCCAGAGAACGTACTATAACGGAGAAATACATGGGAAAGTAAGCACAGTGGCATAATGGAGGAGAAGAGAAATTGCTAGCCAGTCTTTGACCAACTTTCCCAGTATCTGAATCACAGGAGCCAACTGTTCTTATTAATATGACTTTAAAAAATATTGATTATGGTAACCCTTGCTAAGACTCAGCAGAGCTGCATCAGCTAAGGTGGAGAGTTGGATGTTCCAGGGACAGGAATAGCTAGGGGTGTCAAAAAAAAAAAAAAAAAAGAAATAAGGACAAATCCCTGGAAAATGAAATTGCCAGATACTGGGAAAGTGTGGGGGAGGGTAAAAGCGCAGACTGCATTACAGGGAGATAACCACTAGTTGGGATGGCCTAATGCTAGTAAACTAGTCAAAATATAAGTGACCTTAAAATTTCACATTAAGCTTCCATGTGTATATCACTGAAGGTTTAAATAGTACTCTTCCCAAGGATCCTTGGAGGCAGGTAGTGCAAACATTATTCTTTGTTTTATCAGATGAGAAGCAGACTCAGGGAGTTGAAATAACGTCCCCCTCCTCGTCACACGGGCTAACGTGGGTGGCTTAAATGCAGGTCTCTTGATTCAAGAACACTGCCTTACCATGGTAGGATTGTGCATGACTTATGAACATCACAAAGAAAGATGAGCTAAAGCCACAGAGGTGACTAAAAGAAGGGGGGCTGTCACTCCACCTAGGACACCAAATTTAGAGAGGACTGAAATTCGCAGTTCTTCAACAACATCAAAACAGAGTTTAGCAGCTAATTAGCAGTAATAATTAGTTAAAAAAGGAAGATACCAGATGGCAGGCTGAGGTGAGCTCCTCCCCTGCCCAGCCTTCTCTACTGCCTCCCCATCTTCCAGTGGAGGACCAGTTTATCACTCCTTGGCCCAGGCACAAAAAGTTTTGGTAATACCTCACGTTAGACAATGTCCTATTTGGCTTTAAGGTTTCCAAAGAGTTTTACCTACATTGTCTTATTTGATCCTTATAAACCTGTGAGGTTAGTGCTATTAATACTCTCAATTTGAAGTAAAGAAACCAAAGGGAAGAGAGGGTAAATTTGCTCAGGGTCATACAAAGAGTAAATGTTGGAGGCTGAATTCGAACTTGGGTCTTCCTGATTCCAAGTACAGCTATCTATCTCCTATGGAAGTCATCTTCCTTTTTATATGTTTCTTGTCATCTTACAAAGAATTGAATGTCAATCAGGTATATAGGTATATACCCCTATCCTATGACTGCTTCTACGGAAAAATTGAGGCTTGACTTATGTCAAGCTGAAAGCAAGTTTTTCCAGGAATAATAACCCACTAAGTATGAGGACTGCCTGTAGAAATCTGACACTCAAGTGCTCACATTCATATATATTCATTTCCCTCAGCTCATCTTGTTCTTCTAAAGCCCTGGTGGTTTGTGTGTCAAACCAGACCAAACCCTGAGTTCATTAAGTACTCTGGATTATTAAGTAGCCCTTTTATGATTACAAGAACACAACCCATTTAATAACAAATAGCTTTTAAAAAGCAGCACTCAACAGGTAAACATGCAATCATTATTCTATGCAAGCCATCAAATTTGCTTTCTCTCTCCTTCACCACTGAAATAGTCAAAGCCAAGAACTCAAAAACAAAGTCCTGAATGTAAAATTTCAAGAGCCAATCTCTTTCTTTCTCTGTCCTTCTCAACAGGGGGTAAGAAAAGTCTCACAATAAAAGAGAAATTAACAAAATTGCTTTAGCTATAAGAATTGAAAATTTATTTTCAAGAGAAATTAACAATATTTTGAGTCATCTAATACGAAAAATTAAAAACTTTCCATCTCCCCAGATTACCCAGTTTCAGATCCACGCATTAAGGACACAAGAATACAGAGATGCTTAAGTTTACTACTGTTAAGAAAACCTAATCTTTTTTTCCAACCCCCCAGCCAAGTTTACCTTAAAGTAACATCTTTAGCAGCACTAAGTTCTTCGACTGTACCTTAAACTGAGAATTTCTTCCCTCATTTGCATTTTAAAGAGGACTCTTTCATGATCTTTCACACTTGTAATAGATGTCTAAACCGTTAAATTACTATTTCTTTTCTTAGCCTGAAAGACGATGCAGTTTAAGGGCATGGCCTCTTCCATTGTTGTTTATACTAAGTCAGGTCCCTGAACAATACTGACAGCTGCTATCAAACCAGGCTGCATTTCCTTTGGTGTACAGCTGCTGCTTGTAGGAACAGACAGCCTCCTGATGCCTCCTCCCCTCTGGGGAGACAGGTTGACACACTGCATGTTCAATGAATGGGGTGCAAAGGTCTACCGAATTGTCAACTCAATTTTATGCTACTCCGATTTTCCAGGATGCACACAATCTCTTTCAAGCAAAATCAAGCATATGTCAGAGCATGAAACTTACAGTTTAGGATAGGATCGTTATTGATCACAGCCATCTATAAAAAGATCCCTCTGACAAATTAATACATATTTAAAATGATCAGGTATAAAAGATTAGATTGCTAAGTGTGTTGAAGACATTTGGCTGTCAGGAGTCTTGGGTATGAACTACACTTTACTGATCTAGCTTTGCTGTTGGGCTACCATACCCTATATTAATGAAACATTAAATTTTTCCAGAGCAAAGTAATTCAGGTAACAATTAAGCTCCCACTTCTAAAAGAAGTCCTGACACGGGTATTTTTAGGGGGTGAGGTGGTAAAGCTCAAGATTTTCAACTATTTTTTTCTGAGGCTGAAATAAAAGGAGATTCCATAAATCTAAGAATTTCTCACAAAGTTTTACTGTCAATAAGTTATACTGAAACATATAGATTTTTACAGGAAAACAAATGCGATTAAACTCGGTACTTGGTGAATTCCTTGCCTGTATATTGTTTTAATCAAAATAAATTCTTTTTCTTTTTTTTGAGGGGGGAGGAAGTTGTGACCAAACTACAAGTAGAATTCACTATTACTCTGGGAGACAATACTTGTAAAGGGCTTAGCTTAGTACCTGGCGCTATATAACTGCCTATTCCATCCCCAAATCAAACACTGTACGTGGTAGAGCCCCATATGAATGTTGGATTTGAATTTGAGAATAATACAATTCATTCCCCAGGAAAAAGGTACAGAAGGTTACAGACAAATGTAGATGTAATTGTGTTTTTGTGTTGAATGTGATTAGAGAGCCGACTAAGTAACAGTCAAAATGTGATACTGGGGGGGGGGGGGGGGGGGGCAGAGAGAAGGGGGAGTCAGGGCTTGGATTTGGGGGAAGGGGGATTGTTTATGCAGAGCTAAGCTGTCAAGTGTAATAAAGCAGCTTGAATAAAATTTAAGCTGAAAATCCACTGAAGCTCCCCATTTCAGGGAGGAAAAAGCTATTAAAAGGGAATGAAGGTCACCCTCCCAGTTTATTTCACCTAATTGACTGCCAATAGCTTACCACGGGCAAACTGACTGCAGATCTGCAATTGAGAAACTGATGAAAGGAGAATTTTTCAAGCTGAGGCTCATTCTTTTAATCCTCCCTGGCTCTTATGTTTTTTCTCCATCTCCAGTTGGGATGTAATTTTAAGCACAGATGGATCAACTGGTCCCATTGTCTGCAGACGTCATTGGACTATGGCACTGCTAATCCGCAGAGCAGCATGTCTAATTATCATTACAAAGTGTCTGAGGGAACCATAAAGACCAGCAGGGCATCTTCTCACAAGCAATTAACATAAATTGATAAATGAGTAATTTGAATCCGCTCGGGGCGCTCACAATATGAATAAAATCAGAAGGGACGGCTCCTTGTTTCGGCTACTCCTTTCACTTAGACTGGAAGGGCAGAAAACATGAGAAACATTCTGGAGACTCTGTGTCGGGTAGGGGGTGGGGGATGGACTCATGCGGTGGAAGGAATGCATGGTTCACCAAGTTCATTAATGCACAGCCAACGACCTGTGATTGACAACCAGTCACAAGCAAGGAGTATTAACTGATCTCAGCATATTTAAAATCAAAAACTTGGTGAAAGGCTATTAGAACACTATGTCAGACAATTAACACTACTTCAAAAGCAATAGAAATTTCTTTTCACTGGTGAGCCCCTTTAAAATTCATGAAAGTTGTACAAGAAAGAAGGAGGAAGAAGGGTGAATAGTTCCACAGGTTCCAAGCACTTTGAAAAGCAGAAGGCAAAAGCAAAGATAACTAAATGAAATGAAGCAATATAAAGCTCAGCCTCAGCCTCACTGATCCCATGCCATAGGAGGAAGCCTACTAATCTGGAAACTTTGGTTTCACTAATGCAGTACTGAAAGTCTTGTTATAGTTAATGCGATGAATGCCTGCTTGGGAGCAGGGAACAAACCACATTTACCATCCCAATGCAAAAGAAAGTTTTCTTTCCCCTCCCCTTCCTCCACCAAAAATACAAGTCAATAAAAATACATATCATCTACACAATAACATCAGACATCAAAACTATCTTTATGGTAAAGTAGCAATCAATAAGAAATGAAAGCTGGTTATACACACTGTAGGAGGAAGCCCTGGTAGACCACGTACCCCGATGATGGCATTCAGCTCAGCCATGGTCACTTGCTTGGCACGTTCAACCGCTTGAGCCACTTGTTGTTGATGCTTTGGAAGTAAGGAGAGAAGGCAAGGAGTTAAGCCAATTTAAGGCAAGGAGGTAAGTAGTAAGCCAAGAACTCTACTGATTCCTTCCTAAAATCTTTAACCATGGAGAAAGTAAACAAGAAACACTGGCTAAACATAGCACAGAGTAAAAGCAGAGGTTTTAAATGAACCATCATCTTCACAGGTTCCCTAACCTGTATGCTTTTTTCATACATGAAAATAAATGCAAAACATCAGGCAGAGGGAACCTAAAAATGACTCTGTATTTCACCAGTACCAGGCGGACCAAGTTCTCTCTGATGTTTGTTTGTGATCTCTTAGATCAGTATGTGAAAAGAGACATCAGAATGCTAAGAATAAATTGACTATGATGAAATTTCAAGACATATATGTAAAATTCTATACCTGGCCTCAAAAAATTAATTTCACAAGCACAAAATAGAAAGGAAATATGGCTAAGACAGCAATTCATCAGAAAAAAAACCATTAACATCTAGTTTAATGAATGAACTAGAAATCCGATATAAATTAAAAGAATGAAAAAAAAGCTAATTTCATCTTAGGCTATACTAATAAAAGCACAGCTCCTATGAACATGGAGGTGAGTTTCTCATAGTACCCTTTCTTAGTCAGACTTCATCTGGCTTAGTGTATTCAGTGAGGGGTACTTTAAAGACACTGATAAGCTGGAAAAACTCACAAGGTTGCAAGACTGTGCCATATGCCTAAAAAAAAACTGGGGATGTGGAGTCCAAAGAAAAGATATTCTGAAGAGAGGACATGAGAGATGTCTTCGTGCATTTGAAGGGGTGTGTTACATAAAAGGGGTAGTGTTTGGTCCTAAGGGGCAAAAATGGTGGGAAGTTGCAAAGATACAGATTTGCATTCAATGTAAGGAAAATTTCTCTAACAATGAGAGCTATGCAAAAATGGAACTGGTTACTTCTGGAAATAGTAGGCTTCATTCCTCC
The DNA here is from genome assembly GCF_028372415.1 of Notamacropus eugenii. Classification (NCBI taxonomy): domain Eukaryota; kingdom Metazoa; phylum Chordata; class Mammalia; order Diprotodontia; family Macropodidae; genus Notamacropus; species Notamacropus eugenii. The sequence continues at coordinate 72,063,118 of NC_092872.1, forward strand.
CACACTAGTGCAGCACTTCCTAAACTTCAGGTTTTAACCCAGTCATGAAAAATTTTCCAACAGTAAAAGGTTTCTGAACACACAACGACCAAAACTTAATTCGAAATAAAACTTGCATTGAATTCGAGATATTTCTGGAAGGGTTTGCCCACGCTGCATCATGCAGTCTTGGTTCTCCACACAAGGCATGCTCACTTTGTACTGCACATACCCTGAGGCCACTCCAACACCATCAAAACGATGCTGAAAAGGAACAGGGGCCAAAGGGGCCAGGAATGGAAAAGGTTTAAGAAGCCCCGAAGCAGAGCACAGGCTGGATGACCACTGTGGGAGAGTGTTCCAGAAAGGATTCTTGTTTAGGCTGGGCTAGATGATGATGATGATGGTGACTGTAATAATGATTGCTAACATCTACAGCTTTAAGCTCTGAAAAGCACTATATGTACCTACATATAGAGAGAGATGTACATACATATATCTGATCTCCACAAAAATGGGGAGGGGGCAGAAGAGGTAGGGGCTGTTATTATACCTGTTTTCCAGTTGAGGGAACTGAGGCAGACATAAGCTAAGTGACTTGTTCAAAGTAAAAGAGACAGCAAATGACTAAGGCAAGATTTGAACTCAGGTCTTCCTAAGCCCAAGTTCAACACTTGATCCACCATGTCACTTAGTTACCTCTTGCGCTCTTTTCTAACTCTTGAGTTCCCCCAAGAATATTCTAAATAAACCACATAAACACAAAATGTGTATGAAACACTGGGCAGAAGCAATGTAAAAATGACGCGCCCCCAGCGAGGTTTACCTCAGCAGGCAAAATGTCAACCTGAAGCCAAGAAGCATTTTTTAAAAGGGCAAATTTCACTCTTCAAAGATAAAGAATTAAAGCCTAGAGCGATGTGTCCTAACAACTCTTCATCTACCTCCAGCTTTCAAACGTTCCCTGGTTTGGACTTTCTTCTTGTTCTCATCTCCCTCCTCCACCACCAATTTCCATAAAATAACTCTGTCTCCATCTCTACCCCATAATCATTATAATTTGGGGAATAAGCCACGTTACTCTCAACAGCACCACTTCATAAAATGAACTTCAGAGCTGTGCTCTGACATGGGGGGTGGGAGTGGGCGTGGGGAAGGGCTGTGGGGGGTGATGGGGAAGGCTAGGAAGCAATGACCAAGTCATTTTCAGCCCCATTTAAAAACCATAGCATTATAAAACTTTTGGAGCTAGGAAGAAATCAGCTAGTTCAAATCTCCCATCTTAGGAATGTGAAAACTCACATCCCCGGACATGGAACGACTCAGTCAAAGCTGCATGGTTAACAACATGCGGAGGACTGGGATTCAGGTATCCTAACAAACAGTGCTTTTCTTTAAACATCACTAAATAAAAAAAGGCAAATATAAGATGCTCACCAAAATGGGTGCCATCTACGATGATCTCTTACTTACAAGAAGACACTCATCTAGATGGTTACCAACCCTAAATCTTAATCTAAAAACCATACTGAACCTTTGTCATCCGGTGCAACTTCCTGCTACGAAAAGGAGGCCCAGGGTTTGAAGTGACTTTCCAAGGTCAGAAAGGTAGCAAAATGGCAGAGCCAAGAACTAAACCAAGGTCTTCTGTCCCCAGACTGAGCACTCTTTCTACAGCACATGTTACTTCCAAGTATCTATACAGACCTTTTTTTTTCCTTTTGGAGTCAATCAGGGTTTTAAGTGACTTGCCCAGGGTCACCACTCACCAATGCTCTCTCTGTTCACTAGGCTACCTAGCCTCCCTAGAAATAATTTCAAAGCACCTTCATGCCTAGTATCTTTCACATGATAACTTCTGAGTTTGTCTTGTAAAGAGTACAAGTATATAAAAGCGAGTTGTTATTATAATATCAGATGCATTATGTTCCTTAACATTTAAGGTTCACCCTGGGGATCTAATAAGATGTGTATTTAATTCCTACAGAAGGGAAAAAAGGCTCTTAGAGCTAACATTAAAGGACAAACTTTTTTTAATTAAGAAAATGGGGAGCAAGTGAGTGATCAGTAGTTACTACTGCAGCTCAAAAAAAGCCAAAACAAAACAAAAGCTTTATCTTGATAGTCATTTTGCAGTTTTCTTCTGAAAAGAATTCATTTGAAGTTGAGCTATTGTCACCAGTTCTGCAGCTTGCCCTCAGATCTGTTCAACCAAATAGCAGGGGGTTTGCACACTTCAGCTGGAACAGATGTTCTTCACACTTGTGCGTTGTGATAAAATTAACATCTTAAAACTAGCTAATTTGCAAACAGAGAAGCAACATAATTGCACTTTAACAGCTGAACAGTTTTACTTACTTCCTGAGACAGAAATGGGATGACTTGTGCACAAATTGTATTCAATCTCTTGGCGATTTCGGTCTGTAGAGATAAAAAAATAACACAAACAATTAGGCTACTTGGTATCAGTTAAAAAAAAACCACTTACTAAGAAAGCTTCATATTCCCAAATACTTCTACAACCTTTTTTTAATTTAAGGATCTAAATATGCCTTACAAAGTTGCATCATTCATCTTTACACCCTACTAATGGGGTAAGTGGGTAGAAGAATTTAACCCCCCTTTACAGAAGGATAAACTGAGCTATTACAGTTTACATGGCTTAATGGTTTCTTAATTAAATAATAGTAACTTGAGAATGCTCTACTCATGGTTCACCACCTCACTATTCTGTACTAACTAATGGTTAATGTCTAGGACAGGACATAGGCAGACTGAAGATACGTACTTAACCAAATGATTCCCAACCTTTTCAGAATTAAAGGGTATTGTGTCTAATTTCACAGTTTATAATTATGAAATGTGATACACAAACATGTTTTAAAATGAACTATAAATCACTTAAATTTTCCAGTTTGACAGTTTTATGGTCCCCCGTGAGGTAACTCAAGACCCCAGGGTGCTATCAAAAAAGCAGGGGAAAGGTCAAGTTCTCTTTAATGTCTAAAACTCTAAGCAATAAATCTTGCGTCCATGAAGTCAATCATTAATAAGCAAAGCATTTCTTCTACACTGCTTACAAGAACTACAAATCTCGTACAAGATTCTAATTTAAGGTTCTGACCCGTGGAATAAGAATACCTGGCAAACGAACCAATCACAAATTCTCTCCTATCAACCACGTTCCTCAGTGACTTATCAAAACTCAGTGAACTTGAAATTGAAATTCATCAAATAGGGCCACACACACTTAATACTTACTGATGTGGGTCAACTATATGGTCAGTTTTTTAGGCAAGTGTCAATCCAACTTAAAATACCACCATTACTCCTGTAAGCATGATCCTCCAAAGCAGTGTAGGGGAAGCCAAAGCATGTCAGGTAAGTCATTCTTTAATTTTTAGGGCTACTGTAAATAAATTTGTAAGTCTCATGCAGTGCAACCCCTTCACTTTACAGGAAACATAGATAATAAAAGTAATATCGAGTTAGTGGGCTAATGCAGATCTCCTGGATTCTAGTCCAGTGACATTTGCATCATGGCTGGAGGGAAATGATTAAGTTTCCTTCTCTTCCAGCAATCACTCCCTAACTACCCCTACTCCCCATAAAAATAAAAAATAAAAGACATTAAGTGCCTATAACATGCAAGGCACACAACGAAATGCTTTAAAAATATCAAAAACAAGAAAAGGATCTAAATGAATATGATCCATTTTTCAGGTGGCTGAGGACAACTTGAGTGAGATCTTAAGACTTTCTGAATTGCTATCCAGCTCCAGATAAGTGAGGAACTCTGTGTAAAGACTGAAGCATGCTTTTAAAAAAATTGGGAGAAGGAATTGCTTGGGTTTTTGTTTTGTTTTTTTTTTTTTTGCAATTTGGCCAATATGGAAATATGTTTTTCACGATTTCATGTGTATTTAATATACTGTTTGCCTTCTTAAGGTGTGGGTGAAGGGCAGGAGGAAGAGTTCGAAATGTAATTTTTAAAAAAATAAATGTTTAGAAATTTTTAAATGTGATAGAAAATAATGAAATAAAAGTATATTAAAACAAAAAAAATTGGAAAAAAATACTGTTGATATGGGGTCTTAGGCTCAGGGGTTCTTAACCCTCTGACAGTCTCGTGAAGCCTAAGCACCCCTTCACAGAATGATGTTTTAATAGTCATCAAATAAAATGCACAAGGTTACAAAGGAAAACAATTATATTGAAATAAAGATGTAATTTTTGTTTCCATCCAAGTTTATGCGCCCCTTGAAATTTATCTGTGGACTCCTTGGAAGATCTATCTACTCCAGATGAAGACTCTCTGCTTTATCTTTATGGTGACTCAAGATTAAACCTGAGAATTACCATCAATCAAGCGACAGGTATATGCCTAATGCATATAAGGCATCTTGCTAAGCATTAAGGATGTAGTTTCAAGGAACGAAACAATTCCTGCACTCACAAGAAGCTTACATTCTAATAGAAGAAACAGAAAGTACATATATAAATGGAGCATAAATAATGCAAATAAATAGAAATATCTTCCAAGTAGTAAAATGCAAGATATTTCGAGGTAAGTGCACTAGTGATTAGAGAGCTCCTAGTAGTAGAAAAAAGGTAAGAAGAAAACACATTCCAGGCATATGGTATGGCCCAATGCAAAAGTAAGGAGATGGGAAATGAAGGGTCATTTGAGAAAGAGCCAGAGACGGTCAGTTTGGCTACATCAAAGAATGACAGAGGAAGAAGAGATCCTAGTAAGACTGAAAAGAAAGGCTGGGGCCAGGTTGTACAGGGCTATAAAAGCTAAAAAGAGAAGGTTCTTTTTTAACTAGAGGCCCAACAGGAAGTCACTAAAGTTGGTTGAATGGGGGAGTCACATGCTCAGCTCTGAGCTTAAGGAAAATTACTTTAGTGGCAGCGTGCAGGATGGACTGGAGGTGGGAAAGACTTGAAGTGGAGAGACCAGCTAGGAAGCTGGTACAACAATCTAAGAGAGGGATAATGTCGGGTTTATTACATCAGCGGATGGAAGGATGGTGGTGATTATCATAAAGAGAGGAGTCTGGAGGAGTGGAAAGATTAAATTCAACTTTGGTCACACAGTGTTTGAGAGTATCTCTGGGACATCCTATTTAAAATGTTCAAAAGGCTTGAGGATGTGGGACTGAAGGCTCAGGAAATCATTTGATTGGTTTGATTGTGTGAATCATCCACATAAAAGGGATGATCCAACCTATGGTTGCTGATGAGAGCATCTAAAGGGAAGCATATCCAAGGCTGAATTCACCATAACTCAGAGGCTGCATCCCCGGGAGAAGGGGGACAACAATCAGACTCGCTTTCTGTCCTCTGCCTCACTTCAATGAGACGTAAGATCAACCACACTAAATACACACCACACTGGGAACTGACATGCACTGGATTTGTAGAATGACAAAGGGTTAGGTGGTGAAGTGTTTTAATAGGAACCAGTGAATTAAGATGACTTGAATTACATACATACATATACATATGTGTGTGTGTATATTTTACACTAGGTTATACAAGGGCATGGTGCAGAGATACAAAAGAATTTAGAGGCACGCAGTCTCTCGCTTCAAACAATGTTGAAGACAGAAAAGACACACATGGGCACGTACAGACACAGAGTCTCACATGGACATACCACATATATATATGTTTTAAATATGATCCCTTACAAATGACGCCTGTAAAATACCAGCAACAATATGAATGACGAGTGCTTTGTATACAAATCACATTACTGAGCTCTAAGGCGAATGGACTGTATTAAAGTAGGCACAAACTGGTATCTTCATTTTTCAGATGAGAGGCATGTGGTTTGGGTGTGAAGAAAATGAAAAACTTCAGGGTTCTGCATCTGTCTATCTTTAGGTGGGCAGCGAGGCAAGACAAGCATAATGGGCCATTCGAACACAGGATCAGGACAAGGGGAGAGCTGTAATATGCAAAGCGTTTTAGGGGAGAAATGCAATTGAACTGCAATATCCAGAGTCAAGCAGGTCTGAACTGAAAAGCCTGCATGGAAGAAATGGACTGCTAAGAGTTTTGATGAGTCACGATCTGGCACTTGGGGAGGGCAATGGGGAAGAACACTGGATTACCAATCAAGAGACCTGGAATCGAGTCCAAATTCTGCCAATAACAGGGACTCATTTCTTCACCTACAAATTAAAGAAGTTAAACAAGATGCCTTCTACGCTCCCTTTCAGCTCTTAAAAGTCTACGATTTATGAATACACTAAATGTATAACAGGATTTCGATACAGGAGTATGAACAAGGATTCCCATTCCTTAGGATTTAAAGATCAAAGACTTAGAGCAGGATGAAATTTCAGGTCCTTTAGTCCAAAACCTTCATTTTATAGATAGGAATCAGGCTCAACGTGCTAAAGTGACTTGCTCAAAGGTTAAAAAAAAATTTACACATGCACAAACCAAACCTAACAGCTTTAAGTAGCCCATGAATTAGGAGGTAGAAGGAGGAAAAACTAAAGGACGATAATCAAGAAAGAGGAAGGCCATAGCGGGGGAGTGGAAACTCCGAACAGGAAGGAGGAGGTTTAAGAGAGCCTCTCTGGTAATACAAAAATTTCAAGTTATAATGACAACATAGGGGGGAGAAAATACTGCCCATGGGGTTAGTAATGCTAGGCTCTCATCCCTCTTTTGCCATTTAACCACCTCTATGACCTGGTTTAATAACAGTACTACCATTTTTCTCATCATCTACAAGAACCGCTCACATTTATATGCCATTTTAAAGTTTACAATCAATTTACCTGACCAGGGCTTCATTATCTTCAAATGATAAATGGAGGAATTTGAACCCTATAGCCTCCCCTGTGGGTCTGATTCAACATCCCCAAAGATTTCTTCCAACTATGTACTTAAAACCAATGGAGCATAAGTCTGACCAGAGGAGGTTATCTCTTCTAGAGCACTAGGTCCCCTAAAACCATGGCTGATGTTCTACAACCAAGAGACCCAGAGAAATATCATTGGAAGGACAGAAAAGAAAAGGGAAGTAGGAGATGCAGCATAACTAAAAAATATGAGGATTATCAAAATGTCAAAAGACGAGGCTTCTACTCTAGATGAGACATTAGGTTTCATTTGCTGGATAGCAAATGAGTAATTCCAAGTTACCCCAATTTCAGTCCTACAGAAGTCTCCTAAGATGGCTGGCTCATTACAAATTAATAAGGAATCATCTATACCCCTATGGTTCTAAATTAGATCATTTTTTAAATGGGTGATCAGAATTTCTGGCCTAGGTGAAACACAGGAAAGAAAAACTGTGTTGCTTTTCGTCATTGTTCTGAAAAGTCCCTACACCTCTTGTCCAAGACAGCCTTTCAATTGGAAATTATTTGGCTTATTATAAGAATACTCCCAGAAAGCTTGAGTTTCTCCAAACTAAAAGTCTCTGGGCAACAAATGCTTTTTCCATGAAGGTCAGGCAAATGTTTACTGCATGCTACTATTTTAACTTTGCATCTTTCTCATGTGTCTGGACTATGCAAAACAATAATAAACTTCCTATATTTTTCTCTCTTTTACTGAAAGGAAAAATATTCTGATCCATTTCACTGCAGATGTTTAGATCTAGCGTGGCCATTCAGAACCCCAATTCTCCTTGCCAATACACTCCTTTGGTCACAGAAGCTTCTTAGATTGTTTAGCACATGCAGGCCCCAAGAACCTATACCTTGCTTTAAACAACAGACATGCTCCTGAAAATTCAATTCAACATCTATTCAGTAGCAGCTAAATTAAGACAGAGAGATAAATAAGACACCTGGCCTATGTCTATAAGGATGATCCAGTATAAGGTTAGATAATATTAAATAGTGCACATACACATAACTCAAATCACACTTTTAAATGCCCAGAGGGGCTTACTATTAAAAGAAATTCTATCTAATCACGTCCTAAACAAATCTGTAAATAAAGAGCATACCTATGGTTCTGGTAACTTCCACAGGGCAAGAATTCCAATCAGCAGTAGCTAGAAAGCTCTGGTCTGCTGTGGAAAGCTCAACCAAGGGGCAGAAGACTTAGTCATTCTCATCCTCCCCTCTCCCTTTTTTAATGCCTATGATGAAATATGCCCAAGGGCCAAACCCTTCTCAAAACTCTGCCTGGCTCAACTAACCACAACCTAAAGCCCCAATTATAGACTGCTTTTTGTTTTTCCTTAATATTTCACCTCTTCACTTTGGGGCAGTCTCCAACAGCATTCTGCTACAGGACTTATCTCCAGCTGCATGGAGTTTGTCCTCTACCTCCAGATCCTTCACACACAGCTTCATCTGGAAATAAGGAGGGGAGTAAAAAAACAGGCTCCCCCCCATGCCCCACACCGCTGCGAGCCTGCTTAGCAGCAACAGCCACACTAATTGCCCAGCTCACTGGCAAGGCAGATTGCGGAGGCCTGCTTCTCATGAGAAAGCTCTTGTAGTATCTGTAGGCAGCTCTCAGCAGAGCATCTCAAGTGCCCTTAATTGTTTATGTTCTTAATGCAGTCTCTTGAATACATTCATTTTTAATAGCAGGCTTGAGTGTGGGGCCTATCGCAGAATGACAAAGCAACCCTATTCATTGGTTCCTGCTCCTACAATGATGGTCTTTTGATTTATTTGCAAATGACAAGCTTGGCAGGCCCCAAGCCTCAGGAGGAGCCGCTTTTTTTTTTCCCTTGAAGCATCATTAAAATTAACATGAAGGAATTCAGCACATTCTGCAAGATGAAGTTGAATCTGCAACATTGTGCAATTGTGTTAATTCTTTTTTTTTTAATTTTGCCTCGATTCCTTCTAATTAATGACTTAAATGTTTTGACCCAACTGTTGCCAAGCAGAGTGTTTGTGCTTTAATTTGTCATTTCAGTAAAGTTGCATCCTTGACAAAGTGACAAAGGCAAAGCAGCTGTTTCAGTCCCTAAATAGGAGATTTCCACTATTCAGACACCCTTGTTTCGAAGTTCAAGAAGTGCTTGTACACATATGATCTTATTGATTTATTCCATGCTGTAAAAAGATGGGCTGGTAGGCTTAAAAAAAAGATGCAGATTATCTAATGCAGCAATTCGGTTACATAATTGGCTCTTTTCAATAAAAACTCTATAGGGTAAATCATGAACCATGATGCCAAAAATCCACTATAAACACATGATCCACTGCCTGCTTTTTGATAGCGCTTACAAATTGTTAAGGAGGCTGATAGCGGTTAGTTGTCACATTATTTAAACTGAATGTTGCAGTCTACATTAAGTGGCCATCAGTGTTTCTACTAAACTACATAAAACTCAGCATATCTGACCTACTCCATAACCCCTACACTCACTATCTATAAATCAAAATTTTAGATAACACAAACCTAAACAAATGCCTTTCTGTGGACTCACTGACGATGATACTAATGGGGAATTGCTGTCTATTTGTGGAAGGTGGAAATCTTGATGCAATCTCAATGACCTGAGAAAAATTTCTTGCAAGAGAAGGAATTTAAATAACGAATGAAGGAAATATGGGTTTGGAGGAGGGATAAAGGGGTAATGGGAGGTGTCCTGGTACCAAGGTGTCTTGATAGAGGAAGGAAATTGGCTACAGGAAAGGGAGCAAATGAGACAAAAAGGTTTCACATGTAAATAACAAAGTAAAAATTAAGCAGGGGGTGGAATAATCTTGAAATAAATGCAAAGGTTTGTGATTACTCAGAGAAAGGATGCAATGATGGTCAAAATCAACAACTAGGTAAGTATATTCTAAAATGGCATTTCAAACCAATCTAAAAACATAGTGAACTCAGAGATTAGTGAGAACATGAACAGCGTAACTGAGATAGCTGTTAAATACCCTTGGTCTGGACCACATCAATACTTGGAAATGCCAAAAGGATGGAGATTCTTAGAAAGAAAGCAACTTTCAGTGCTCCCTCAGGCCAGAACTGGTTTGGCTTTTGCCTTTGTAACCCCCTGTGCACTGGGGCAGAGTTAAGATATCACAGTGAGAGTAAGAACTTGTGCCAAGCTCACCCAGTCTACCTCTCCACAACAGAGATCAAATTCTGATGGGCAAAGCCAAGACAGTTACCATGAGTATTTTTTTGCAGGACAGTTTTTAGAAAAATAGAAATGTCTACGGACACTGGGTTAGGGCTGGCCAGAAGCCCAGGCATTAGAGGGCATTTCAGCACCCAAGGACAGCAAGGAGGATGAGACTAAACATCAGGGAAGGAAACATCAGACAGAAAGAGATCCCAGGAACCCCTAAATGACAGCTGGGAGCAGGAGGAGGTTACTCAGTTACAGGGTGGAGAAGACGTTCTGAGCAAGAGGCCCCAAGCTGCACACTGTGGAGGAAACAAATTCTAAAAATTTAACTGTGGATCTGAGCGTGAGAACCAAGTTGAGCCACATAAGCCTTCAATGGAGATTAAAGGGGGACCAGCAGCGCTGTCCCAGTCTCCCCGCAGGCTAACAGTGTGACAGGGTCCAGGAGCAGCCTACTCAGCCTCAACTACTACACAATCTAAGCAGACACAAACATGGGTCTGGAACCTGCAGAGCTCATACCGGGAGGACAGACAACAACCCTCTCCCTGGATCACGAAAGTGAACAGGTTCCCAGAATGAGCTGTGAAAACATCAGAAGGACATAAAAAAATACAGGTGCTTAGGGGTAAGTCCCACTTTCCCCAACCCCCAAAGTGAGCAGAGCCCAGCACAAAGAAATAGGGTGGTCACACGGGGTGGGGCAGGGAATGGGAGTGAAGGAACTTGACCAAAAAAAGTTATTATGGTTACAGGAAAGCTCAAGATAATTACACAAGAAGAAAATTACTTGAAATCATCTACTAGCAAAGCTTAGAAGAGTAGTGAAGATTAGACAGAGGTCCAACAAGAAATGTTAGAAGATTTGAAGATTTTTTTAAGAAGAACAAAAAAATTTATTTAAAAAAACCAAATAAAAGCAGTAGAGGAAAAAAGCAATGAGAGTTATGAAAATGATGAAAAGGGAATTAACAACACTACTGAAGAAAACAACTCTTTAAAAATGAGAATCGGCCAAATGGAAGCAAATGATTCCATGAGATATTAGGAAATAAAACAAAGTCAAAAAGAATGGAAAAAAAATAGAAGAAATGCAAAATATTTCATAGGAAAAAAAGGCTCACCTGGAAAACAGATCAAAGAGAGATAACTTAAAACTCACTGGAAGAAAAAAAAGACTCACTGGACTATCTGAAAGCCATGAACAAAAGACAAATAAACAACCAAAAAAGCGTAGACATCTTATTTCAAGAAATTATAAAGGAGGGGCAACTGGAATGCACAGGGGATAGAGCAACTGGTCCTGGAATTAGGAGGACTTGAGTTCAAATTTGACCTCTAACACTTACTAGCTGTATGACCCTGAGCAAGTCACTTAACCATGACTGCCTCCAAATATATGCAGATGTAGATAAAGAGAGATATGAATATGAAAACTGCCCAGCTATCTTAGAACTAACTAGAGGGCAGAGTGGAAACTGAAAGCCTCTACTGGTCACCTCTTGAAAGAAACTCCAAAATGTAGCCCCAGAGCCTAGCACAAGTAACTGGCATGTTTAGTGAACTGACTAATGGAAGGAAGGCAAATACAGAAAAATGTGTTTACGTGTGTTGTGTCTGTGTATACGTGTATAACAAGAAAAACATCCTACCGACGTTAATTAATGGGCTTTGAAAAAACCTACTAAAAATAGCCTATCCAAAAAAAAAAAACCATTACAGAAGTTAACTGTTCCTATAAAAATGATTACCAATCTAGTGTGTGTTTACATGAAGTCTGAAGTACTTGTAGCAAAAAACTGCCAAGTGGGGGCCCATCGCTTGGACAACGGTGACCAAGCTGTAGTACATCAACATAATGAGGAGGTTCTCTTGGTCACAGACCCCTTGAGTAGTCCGGTGAAAGCAATGGATTCCTTCTTAGAACAATATTTTTTAAATGCGTAAAACAAAATACCTAGGGCTAAAAAGAAACTAATTATGCTGAATGCAGTTTTAAAAGAAGTTCATGGACATTGTAGTCAAATATTATGCAGTAAAGAAATGACAAATATGAAGAATTCAGATAAATATAACATGATAAATCAACACTTTAAGAGCAAAGGAGGGAGAAACTAGAAAACATACACAAAGGCCACAATAATAGAAAGGAAAATAATGCTAAAAAGAAAGCACAGAATTGAGTAGAAATAATCAACATTGATCCCAGAGGAAAAATGAGCAACTACCTCCTCCTTAAAACAACGATGGGAGGCTACGGAATGCTGCACACAGTCAGACAAAGATGAACACCCACTGGTTTTGCTCCATTAATGGAGTCACTGGAGAACATGACTCCCAAGGGGAAAAAAGCCATCAATAAACTTTATTGAAAAGAAAAAAGAAAATACACTCTCTAAATGATAGGAAAGATACCAATTCAATTACACAAATCAGTCAATAAATTTAACTTAAGTTTGATCTTGGGGCATATATAATTATTTAGAGAACCCTTCTTCCCAGTTATGGTAAGCTTCTAATTTAAAAGAAGTACTTGACTGTAATAGATTCCAGGAAGGAGGATAGGACAACTCTAAAAAAAAGACACCCTCATAGAAGAAAGAACAGTTTCTAAGACTGGGAGCCATCTTTAACTAAACTTCAATGGGGCAGTCCAAAGTATCTGCTAATAGAAATTCACTTGTCATTTTGTAAGGGGGAGAGTCAATTTGTTTTTCTTCTAAGAAAAAAAAAAGTTCTTTGATCATCTATGATTAATTGCCCAAATACAAAAAGAGTGCAAATGGGGGTTTTGAGACATGTCAATTCACATTTCCCAAAGCAACAGAAACCAAATTTAACCCAAGTATTGTGTTTCACTGGTTTGTACTTGTATGGTTCCCACAGGGGAGGCCTGGCTCAATAATGCTGAACTCCTGGAAGAACAGAATGGACTTCCTGCCATTTATACAGTGAAACACAGTAATCCACCAGGGAATAAAGGTCAATGTTGCACTTTGGGTCATTACTGAATCATTTGAGATGATCTGTGGTGAGGATGAGAGGAAAATCGAAGGCTGTGAGAATGCTGCAAATGGCTTGACCTCAGACCAATTTTCATCTCCATCTGTCTAACAGACATGTGGATAAAAAGCTCTCCTTCTGGGCCACCCCGACTGTTTGAAAATCCAACTTACAAGCCAGGAAAATCAGTTAAACAATACTTTAATGAGGGAAAATAAACCTTTTAAACTCCATCCCATTCTAAGCAGATTCAGGTTTTCCAGCTAGTTTAGTTTACTAGTCCTTTGAGTAGTACTGTGAAGAGAAAGGATTTCAGGAAGATGGAAATATTTTTGCAAAGCAGAGGTGTATGCCCCCCTCCCCAAAAAAGAAATCTATTTGTACATGCAAATATATGCATGATTACACCTCCACTGCCTACCAAAAGACATTCACACAATTTTCATTAAATCTGCTAACATCCATGCTGATATACAAAGGGGGGAAATGGCAGTTGTGAAAACTGAATATAACTCTTAAATAAATCTTTATTTTTCAGATGCCCTACTAAAGAAGCTTAATCATTACAGCATTTCAATCTTTAGAGAATATTCTGAGAAACATATTATAATTAAGCATTATTTAAGCTACAATCTAACCTTAAAACACTTTTATTTTAAGCCGAGCCTCTACTTTTGGGGATTTGGCTGCGAAAGCCTCTTTCCCCCTTTTTGCAAAGGCAACGTTGTGCCTTTTAAAAGTTTAGGCCCCCACAGTATATCAATGTCAAACAACATCGTGTCAAGCCAAGATTCAATTCAGGTAAGTGCCACTGCCAAATTTTCTTGTTCCCAGACGTGCTTTAAGATTATTTTATTGGTTAAAATTTAATTTGTTCCAACTCGTGTCTCCATGACAACGTTGGCTACCCCTGCAAATCATTTGGGTAATTGGATATCTTATCTTTCTATTGCTCTCAAATCGAATGATTCTGCTAGAATTGTAACAGCCAATCAAATTTACAGTCCTCCTGAGTAATAGACTCAGAAAAGTAGCCCCATTCATCTCCTCGTTACAGCCATATTAAGCAGCATGCGACAAACAGTAGAATTTGGCCTTCAAACTAGATCCTAAATTATAAACCCTGTCAATACGAATGTTCTCACCAGTAGGAGGTTTGCTCAGAAACCCCCTTTTTTAATGCACCAGAAGACAGGTTTTGATTTAATCTGATAAGCAATTAGTCCTCATTCCAAATAAACTTTGAACAACTCAGCACTTGGGGGAAAACTGACAGACTAACATAACATGATAATCAGAAAAACAGCTTTTTAAAAAATTTGACCTTGTGATAAAATAATGAGCAAATGCATGGCTGCACACAAAGTACTAAATACAATGAGATTGATTTGTGCGTGGCTCTATATTTGCAGTAGTTAAGCCATACTTACAAATTAATTAGTCAGGAAAAGGGAAAGAATGTGCACATTCTACATCTGAATGAAAATCTTTGAACATTCCACTCACCTAAACAAACCATTTTTAAGCACCCAGTACACCTATGTATATATATATATGTGTGTGTACACATGTACATATATGTATATGTATGTGTGTGTAGGTAAGTATGTATGTGTGTGTACAGACACACACACAACAGAGTTACCTACAGTCTCCAAACCCATCTGATCTAGATTAGGCATCCCTCACTTCCAGTGCCCTACACACAGTAGACATTTGTTAACCTATTTCTCAAATTGAATACTGAGGCAAAGAAGTCAACTGTCCTGTCAACAACTGACACTACAGCTTGCGATTGTGGTCAGCCCAGAATGTTTCGGATAGCTCATTCTCATCTTCTCCATATCACCACAAGACCAACTCCTCTGGATCTGGCCAGCCCATGGGTGAATGTAGACACTGCTTACTGAACCTAGACTACCCTGGGCAAGGGTGATAGCTTGTTCAAGGGTTTCTGGGCTGCTTCTTTCATTCCTCTATTCTTTAGTTTCTCATACCTTTCTGATACTTCCAAAAGGATTCACCTTTAGAAGCTGCCACCTACTCTATCTACCCACCATTGTAACAGGAACATGTGTAGGCCCCACACATATATATAGAGTTCTACCAGCTTTGTCCTTTTCTCATCCCAAATATGCTAAAACATATAAGTTATTCTGCAGCATGTCATCTTTTAACAAATCCCAACTGACACATGTAATCTAAACTCTCCTTCCTTGTAAGGTTTTTATGTTTGTTTCATTATAATATTAGTAACATAATCAGGTGCTCTAAAAGCAAAGCCTTCTCCATCTACCTGTGTCCTCTGACTCTGAACCTTTTCTTCAAAAGGGTTAATTAAGTCAGGTTTTCCTATGTTATTAACAGAATTAAAAAAAAAATCCCTATACTATTATCTGTCAAAATAAATTAGCTACTCTTGTTCCCCCTAAAACTAAGAAAAAACCAGAAGCAGCTAGTTCAACTACCATCCAATACATACTTATGGGGCAGAGTTCAAGATGACTGATTCCTTTTGGTAGGAGAGGAAATAACAAATGGGAACATTTCCTGCCTCTTCATTCCTCCACAAGTTTGTCCTGCTAGTCCAACAGAGAAGGTTTCCAATGGAGACCTTATAAAGAGAGTCACCATCTGGGCCTTAAAGATAAAATGCTGATACTCAGAAAGAAACTGACGCAAGATAGAAATGTTAAGTTCTGCACCTGAAGAGAAAAATTAAGGCTAAGAGCAAACAGATGTAGGAAAGATGCTCCATTACAAGGGGAGTCATCCTAGAGAATGGGAAAGGACCCAAGGCACAAAGGCAAGATTTTAGGGAGAGGAGCTGGTCAGTCCAGATACTAGGATTAATACTATGTGGAAATTTTAGTCCTAAAAAAGTTACAAGAGAACCTTTAACATTCACACACACACATACATACATACACACACACACATATGTCCTGCTCTTTCTATGTGAAGGTAACGGACTGTGAACTGGGTTTGAGGACATTTCTGTAGGTGTGACCATATCCGGTATGACAGGGCTAGTGGTAAAGAAGATGGAGCTTCTGACTCCCCAGGTCAAAGACGGGGCGAAAACACTGCCATGAAGTTGACTATACTTACATAGTATATATAAGTTTTAGAACAATGGGGTTAAGCAGAGAGCTAAAGACCAGTTTTCAAGAAGTTATGTAAAGAGGGAGAGGAAGAGGGGGCCAATCAGGGGGTCTTACCCAAATCACCAACACTACCCTGCCTCAAAGCTTTCCAGGGAATAAGAGATAACAAGCAACCTTTATCGTGCTTCATGGTTTATAAAATACTTGACATCTATTAGACATTTGCTCATTTCAGCCTGACCAACAATCCTGCTGTGAGTGAGGGTTACCGTGGGCCAGTCACTATACCAATACAATCTCATTTGATCCTCAACACAACCCTGGGAGGGAGGTGCTCTTATTCTCCTCATTTCATAGTTGAGGAAAATGAGGTTAAACCTTTGGGCAGTCAACAAACATTTATTAAGTACCCACTACATGCTGGGCACTGTGTTAAGCCCATGGGGACACTAATAAGGAAAAGAAGAAAAGACAGCTCCTGTCCTCAAGGAACTGAAAAATCTAGTCACACAACGAATAGGTGGTGAAGATGAGATCGGAACTCAAGTTTTCCTGACTCAAAGTCCATTTCAGTGTCTAGTAGCGTGATAGTGGTATATAAGATGGACTGGAGACCTGTGAGGTAACTGTCCCCTTTAAGCAAGTAGGTACAGGGTATGACTAGACAGGCTGGAATTGAGGAATATTTGACAGTAGAAACAACAGCCAGATGGTATAGTGCATAAAATGCTGGTCGTAGGATTGCAAGACCTATGTTCAAATCCAGCCTCAGGTGCTTACTAGCTATGTGACTATGGGAAGTCACTTCATGTCTGTCTCAGTTTCCTTATCTGTAAAGAAAGAATTATTAACAGCACCTAATTCTCATGAATAAAATGTGAGGATACAATGAAAATATAAAGTTCTTTGTAAACCTTAAAGCACTATATAACTGCTAGCTATTATTATTCATAGGACTGAGGACGTGATTAAATATAGAGAAAATTTGCAGTATCATTTTCTTGATAGGTTAGCTGGTCAAGGCTCAGGTTTCTCAGTGCATCTAACTTAAAAACAGACACCAACATGTTCTGTAGCCTCACCTCTTTCCCTACTTCTATTTCTGTATCATATTCATAGTATATTCTGGGGTCAAGAAATGGATTTCACACAGAGGTGTCAGCAGGGAGGGCAAGCAGGAGCCGGCGGAATTTATTTACAGGCAATGAGGTTGAGATTAGGTCAGAGGTCTAATACAGATCCATCGAACATTTGCTTTGCCTGGTGTCCTGAGACAAGAAAGCCTGTGACTGGATTCTCTGAACCCCTTAGAACATACAGAATAGGAATTACCCCAGCTCTCCCAGGGTCTAATAAGCTCCACCCCTCTCCTCCACCTTACACCTGGCATTATAATCAGCACAACAACGCGACCCCTCGTCAAAGGAAGACTTTTTTAAAAGTACGGACTCCATACTCGGAAGGCAAGTTCACTTCTTCCAAAAACAAAACCTCACTAGAATAAGCCTTCCAGAGTTTACTATATACAGAAGGGGAGGAACACAGTACCTTCAGCTGGTCTCCTCCCTCCCCAAACCCCATCCCCTCGGTTTATGGATCTGCTTTCTTCTCACAAAAGCTAAGAATCTGGAGGTAAGAGAACAACACCTAGGGTAAACACCATACAAGGTTTTCTTCAAAGCTCTGTCCTTCCCAGGCCTGTTTCCTACGTTACCTTTATATCCAGAACATCCCTTTTACCCAAACCTTTAAAGGCCACAATTTGCATATTTTACAAGCTTAGCAAAATGAATGCTACCATGCTAGGGAGGGTCCAATCAAGAAGTAATAGGAAGAAAAGGTACAACCAAGAAAAACCTTACTAATTTAGGCACACACACACACGCACTTGATTCAGTGATGTCTTATAATAGTTATGGTATTTTTGTCTGAATGAAAAAATAGTTGCTTATTAAGCATATGCCAAACACGAGGATACCAATAGAAAAACTGAGGCAATCCTTGCTTTCAAGTTGCTCACACTAACTGGGAAAAGCAGCCCATAAAGCCAGGTCAGCTGTGGGGTGGGCAGAAAGGCCTTCAAGTCCTAAGGATGCTGGGGCAGTATATGGCAAGACTGAAGGGTCCTCAGGGTGCACCAGCAGGTCAGACAGAAGTGCCTGGAGGCCTGCAGGGTATATGGACAAGGCAGATGGCTGAGGCCCAGAGGGCCTGAGCAGCAGAGCAGATGGTAAAATCCGGTGGTCCTCAATCTCACTGTAAGGATTTGAGTGGGTGACTCCCAGCTCATCCAAACACTATGGTTTTTAAGGAATTGTCTTTTCATCCAAGTACATTAAGTAACCAATGCCAAGCTAACAAAGTATTGTCTAGTGGATATCCTGAAGGGACCAGTTGTAATGGATAAGGCTGATTCATAATCAGTAAATCAGTTGTTTGCATGTAAATCGGTACTTTTAAAATGCTCGAGGTGCCACATCATTTTATTTCCTAAACTATTTTAACCCTCCCTAATGTTATTTGCACTATTAATTAGCTCATTAAGCCTTCCCTTTATAGAATGGCCAAAGGTCAATTTCCAATTTAGTGTAAGCCAAATTAATATGCACTTGCATGTTAACAAGCAGAATATTCCCTAGCATTACACTCTAAACTATTTAAATGCCTAAAAAACATATCTAAGTTTCAGAGGCTACAAATGAACATATGACCTCTTCATCCAGGGTTCCACTGATGACTGATTAAACTCACTACCCTATAAAACTGATAAAAATTAGGTTCTTAAATAGAACATGAAACTATCCAGTATGGTATTGGATATGGTATGGTATCTCTGTGATCATTTAAGTCAAAACCCCTCAATTTACTCAAAGACAGAAATTTCTCAAGAGCAAAAAGCTGCAAAGACCATTCTCCTCCACCAGTTTTAGCAGCCAGGGCATCAATGGCAGCAGTCTAGATGTGGATGCTCTTTCCCCATCCCACCTTCTCAATCTTCCTATTGCTAATGCCAGAAGACTAAACCAAGAGACAGATAAATAAGCTACCCCATTTCTCCTAATACAGAAAGCTACCTTTTTATTTTCACTCACTAATCCATAGCAGCCTTTAAAAATGGCACAAATAAAGGCGGCGGCATTTTGTTCTCTAAATCAATTTTCTCCTCAGCCATCAACGAGATGTTCCAGCACAGAGAAAGAACAGTCCTTCCCTTCTAATTCAAAAATCCATACTGCCACTGCCCTTGCAAACTGCTAAACAAGCAGTATCGGCAATTCACTTGTGTTCTGTAATATATTTACTGCAAATCCCAACGGCTTGCCTCCTAATGCAGTTTTCTATTGTGTCTGTTCTTGTCAATACACTGACTGGTCACCTTACTTGTAAGCTGCTTTGACCGACTGTTTACCCAAAGCATCAAGAGGCTTGTGGAGAGCCCCAGCTTCCTGACCAAAGCCTGTAAGCAGCCTGGCTCCAAAGGCTAGCAACTACACAAACTCAGAGATGCTTTGTGTTTCGGGGCACTTCCAAACAAAAAGTCAGGCCACACTTTACGTCACCAATTACTCCCAATAGCCTTTCACCCCAGGGAACCTGGCTTGTCCATGTTCTATTTGCAAAGTGCACACAGATTCTTGGACAAGCATTCGGACTTAGAAATCTACTTCCTGGTGTGCACAAATGCTCTTGTCTTAAATTCCAGTTAAGATATTTTCTAAGAAACAATCATCTATGCCAGTCTGGGCTATACCACTTATACCACAACAACAGTAACTCTAATCACAGAAGTCTGGTGGGGCCAGGGTGAACCGATGCTTCATCCATTTTAAGTTCAACTTTTTTTTTTTTCCTGCAGAATTCACTCTGGAGCCCAGAGATTTAAAGGACTGGCCATACACTGAATTTTCAACTTAAGTGTATAGTATTTTTCACATCAGTAAAACCAGGTGGAAACTACCCTTTCAACTTCACAGTAATCCTTCAGCATCACATGGGCACATGGATGGAGAAAGGAAACCCAAATACCGACGTCTAACAAACACACCCTCTCAAACTGTCCAAAGAGGTATTTTTCAATATAAAAAAAAAAAAACCACCACAGAAGGTATAGCAATAAACTGTATGCAAATAATAAACAGAAAAACAGAAACTTATTAAAACACAGAGCCATTCAAACTGCCTACAGTTTAGTAGGTGTGATCACCAGGAACAAGGGTGGTATATTCAAGTCATTCTCATAGATTCAGACTTGAGGAAATGACAGGATAAATCTGAGATCACAGGAAAACTGAGAATCATCTATTCCAACCCTGTCTGCTCAGAGACGAAACAGAGACTCAAGGACTTGCCCAAAGTCATTTTGGCAGTACTCATCAGAATTTGAACCCAAGCCCTTTGACACCAGTCCCTCCCAAGGGGAACCTATGGACTTAATCGCCTAACAAGGTGGACTTAAAGTGTTCATTTAAAAGTTGACTGCAAATATAAGTCAAAAACCTTAACAGAAACTCTAAACCTTTGACTGTTCATAACTGCTTAATTAATACCTGCTTTTAACCACCCCAACCCTCTCCCATCTTTTTAACAACAATATCTTTCTGGTACTACTTGTATGACAAACCATCTCTCAAGAACCAAAATCCTGTGCCAGTAAGCTGGTAAGATGCTGGTATGAACTGCATAGGTGATCTCAAGGGAAGGGTGGGAGAGCAGCTGTTCAGCCTTTGCTAAGGTAGGATTCTCCTGACTCAGTTTCTCCACTGACACCTGGCAGACTTTAAGCCTGACTGAATGCAAGTGGACAATCTAATCCTGCCTGGAACTGACATGAAGTTGGGGAGATAACTGTATCCCCGCAAAGTCCCTACTCTTGGTGGCAATTTCCTATAGTGAAAAGGTTTGTAAGCTTAATACCAGATCTATTAAATTGTAGATTATTGGTAGGAGAACATCTGAGGTTAAGTCTAAAATTGAGCTATTAGGCATAGGACTTTAGACCAACAACAATAAGTTAGGGTCCTTTAATTCTCAATAATACTGTGGAGACAATTAGGTCAAGAGCTTGTGAAGTTAGCATACATAAATATTATTTGTGTCTCAGTTGGGTAATGTTTAAAAAAAAAATTCTTTTGTGGACCATATTGTAAACGCTTTAAAAAGAAGTATCACCTGACCAAAAGTATGAATTGTTTTACGTTATAAACTGTGTTAAAAATGAAAAATAAAATTTAAAAAAAAAGAACCAAAATTCTGGGTCACCCAAAGAGAAAGGGGACAAAGAGTAATACGCATACATAAAATAGATCATACATAATACCACCAGCAAAATATACACAAGAAGCAATATCTTTCTGTACATAAACATTTAACTTCTATTTAATTAAGCAGTCAACAAAACCATCCAAGTTTCTACTTATCAGGCACTATGTTAAGTGCTGGATATATAAAGAAAGGCAAAACAAATAAAGAAAATAACAGAATCCATGCTCTCGGACTAATAATAATAAACTCATTCCACAAAAGACTAGTCAAAATAAAAATAATAGGCATCGATCGATTCCATACCAACTTCCAAAATTCTCACAGAAACCTGTAATGGTTAGAATTCTAAATCCTCAATATTTGGGAGACATGCCCACTATAAGAGAACATTTTCAATTTTTCAGAATTCTTTTTCTTTTGGAAATGTGAATGGGGAGGTACAGAATTACACATTGGGGGAAATTTGAGATACATACAAAATTCACATTTTTAACATCTCTTGCACATCTGAAGTTCCTTTTTTGTTGAAAGCAGTAAGTAAAACTTGGTTTGCTCACAAATCGATCACATTTTAAAGTACAGTATTCAGAATTTACTAACAGTTCATTTTGAGTATGCTTAATTTATAACAAATAGAGCAACAAATAGTGAACATAATGTCAACTATTATCTTTTGTTCCTCACACTTGTAAGAATCAAGTGAAAACTAGCAACACTGACATAAAACAAAAAAGTTATTGTAATGTTTTCTGGATTTAACACCTACCACCTGAAACTTATTCTAAACAGCCTAATCATCAGTATCTACTATTTCTGACATTTCAATTTCATCATCCTCAAAGATTCTGAAAAGGAAGGCTGACCGAGGTTGAGGCAAACCTCTTTACCTCTCAAATTACTAAATGTCTTGATTGGATATTTCCTTAAACAGACCGATTTCTTTCACATGTTAAGCAAGATGTAGAAAGATGAAAGTGAAAAAAGTCAAAATACTGCTACCGCACTGGAAGAGGTATAGACCCAGCAGGATTCCAGGCTTAAATCTATACAAAATTCCTAAAAGGTTCTGCTGTCTATCAAATTTAAAAGCATAGAAACAGTGGAGCACACAGAAAAGACAACTGGGGGTTTTGGAGCCACATGACCAGAGTTTCCTCCTTATGAGGGCTGGGCAAGTCACCTAAACTCTTCTGGATGTTCATCTGAAAACTCTAAGGTTCACTACAGTTTTGAATTGTGAAAGATGAGCTAGATTTGTGTTAAGGCAGAATTACGACCGATGGACAGAAGCTACAGGGAAGCCAAATTTCAGCTCAGCATTAGGAAAATCTTCTTAATAATTGTTGTTCAGTCTCTTCTTGACCCCATTTGGGGTTTTCCTGGGAAAGATACTGGAGTGGTTTGCCATTTCCTTCTCCAGTTCATTTTACAGATGAGGAAACTGAGGCAAACAGGGTTAAGTGACTTGCCCTGGATCACACAGCTAGTGAGTGTCTAAGGCTAGTTTTGAACTTGGGTCTTCCTGACTCTAGATGTAGGCCTTATCCACTGCATCACGTGGCTGCCCTCTAATTAATAATTAAACTGTCTGTAAATGGGATATGTGGTTGTGCTTCAACAGATATTAAATTCTTAATAATAATATTTATATAACATATAACATATATCATGTTATGTGATATATTATTATACATATTATGTTATATATTATACATAACATGTATATTAACATTATATAACAGTAGTATGTTAAGGGTTTGCAAAGTGCTTTACAAATATCATCTCCATTGATCCTCCTGCAACTCCTGGGAGGTAGGTTCTATTATTATCATTATCCCCTTTTTACAGATGAGGAAACTGAGGCACACAGAGGTTAGGTGACTTGCACAGGGCCACAGAGCCAATAAGTATCTGAGAATGAAGCAGAATGCAGATCTTCCTGACTCCAGGTCCATCCACTGCACCATCTCAGAAGACAGATGGTCACTTGGTTAGGGGTATTGTTATTGGGATATATAATTTGAGGATGAGTTCTTTAAAGTACCTTATAACTCTGAGATTGCAGGATGCTATAACCCAATAGTGCATCAATACTCTATTCGTAAGGCCTAAATAAATAGTTCAAGGATTTGTATTTTCTGTTTAAAAGTTTCTTTTCCAAAGCTAATCAGAAAATTCATTTAAAAACCAGTTAAGTTGGTCATACTTTGAAAACAGTAGAATGTAAGTTCCTTGAAGGTAGGGATGTAAAGGTTTTTGGTTTTTTTAATCCTCAGTACTTGCACAAAGGCATTTAATAAAGGTTATTCTATTTTAATTGCAAGTAAATCACTTTGTCAATTTAAACTTAGTTCTTGATAATTACATACACAAGTAAAAAAAAAACCCATCGAAAACACTTTTTTCAAAATCCTTTTCAACAACAGTCTATTAAAGGTCTTATTAAAGGATCTTACGAACCAACCCCAGAGACTCCAGTCAGCTCAGGTCTGTGGAGTCTTTTTCAAGCCCATTCCTGGAGACTACAATGTTTTCACGAGAGATCAACAAAAACTCCAACTAGTTTCAGGAGAAAAAGCTAACTAAATAAATGGGTCTGCCTTCGGTCTCACTCCCATCCAACAAGAACTCTTTACATGATGTTTACTAAAGGGACAGGTTTTCTTATGGGGCTTATCACTCAACCTTGGGTAGGAAAACATTACCTTAAGCCCCCGGCTTAAGACTGGCTTCACTTGGCATCTGGCTTGGACCAACAATTTCCATTCCGTGTTCCTTTTTAAAGGCTTCTCTGTGGGCAATGTTAGTTTTTCCCCACTAACAATGAGACAGACCCCTAGAAAGTTACAGCTGCCTAGACAGCCTTCGCTCCCCCATTTGGCAGACAAGGACACTGAAGCCCAGAGATATCCTATGTTAAATGACTTGCTCAAGGTCTTTCTCTAGGCTGCTGAAAAAATCAAGAAAAGACATCTCAATAACACCTTCCACCCCAAGAAACAAAGACCTGGCCCCCCAACTTTTGGAATGGAAGCAAACACACACCGTTGGTGGTTGGTGGTTTACTGTTAGTGGTTTCAAAAGTGATGAATCTTTCTCTGGTTGCTTGCCACTGAACAAAAGCTAATTTTAACCCTAACAAAATGTGTTTTCAAATACACTTGGAAGCTTTATTTGCACTGTATTCTTGGGAAGAACTAATATGGTTGGTGAAAATACACACATACACAAACACACACACACACATCCCATGCTTGATGACAGCAAAACATCTTGTACCACTTCCTTATTAGCACCCGATGTAGTTTAATCCTAAATGCCAATACTTTGGCATGCAACCATTTCCTGGACATAGATTTCTGACCTAGAAAGCAATTTTACTCAAGTGTAAAGCCAAGGGGAAAAAAAAGGACAGAAAAAGTAATAGAAAGAACAACTTTCAGGCAGTAGAAGTAAAAAAATTACATTGAAGGAATCAATCTGTAGGTGAAACCAAAACAATTCTGCTTAAGTCCCCGAAAATAAAAGCTGGCAAAAGACAATTTTCATAAAGAAACTTCTACAAAACTAATAAAAGAGCTACCTCTGAATGTTTATTAGCCCAGTCCACTACATAAGTTATTGCTGAAATGATTTCTAATAGGAAACAAATGTTAGATCATGTTTTTTCCCTATCCAACCTCACTGTCCCCATCACCCAAAAAGCTGATTTATGGAACATATAACACTTCCTCTGCAGGGCTTCACACCAACACACTACACCAGGGATTCTTAAGGGGGGGAGCAGATAGATTTCAGGGTCTGTGAACTTGGATGTGGAAAAAATATTATCTTCTACATCTAACCTCTAAACAAAATTAAACAGTTCCTTCAATATTTATTAATTTTTAATATTTTGAGAATGGGTCCAAAGGTTTCATCAGACTATAAAAGGGGTCCAAGACACCAGAGACCCCTCTCTACAATCTCCCCAGCCCATCCACATGTTAATATATGTATATATGTATATTATATGTATGTACATATACACATGTACCTATTATATATAGCCAACATTCCGACAGGAACAAATATTATTCTGTTTTTTTGCAAATAAAAATAGAACTGCCAAGAGAAAAGCTCAGTGTCACTGGAAGGTCACGTGGTCGGCAGACCTTCAGACTTAGGTCCTTTCTGTTCATGACTCTCATGATGCTAAATTTTAGGTTACGACACTGTGCTCACAAAACCAAGGTCATGTACTGAGGCACCTGCAGGACGATGTCTTATTCCATAATACCCTCACTCAGGTCTGCCCTCACCAGTGTCTGCCCAATATTGACTCAAAATGGGAATACAACGGAGGAAAAGAGGCAGTGTGTGTGTATGGGGACAACACTGGGAGCCTAGAGTTCACCTCCCAACTCTTACTAACTTGGTGACCTTGGGGGAGTACCTTATCCTTTGCAGACCTCAATTTTAACCTCTGAAAAAAGGGATTTGAGCTAAGTCACCTAAGGTCACCTCCAGAGATACCTTTGATGTGTATGTATTCTATCATTAATGTTGGAAAAAAGGACTTAAAAACCCTTCGCCATAATGAGATGAATAAGTCAATAGCCTCAGAGTCGTAAAAAGACAGAATTCCGTCATTTTTCACATGGATTTTTGCCCAAGTGTGCCACCAAGACCCTTTGAATACAGATACACAAATCACAAAAGTACAGAAGGAGCTACTCAGCTCTAACTTGTCACTTGAACTCACTGCATACATACCAAAGACAAGAGACATATCTTTAGAGTACTTTCAAGTATACAAAGCACCTGGAAAGTAGTCAGCCATTTGAGCCTTAACAAGTCCTTCAGGTAATAAGAATCAGCCCCATTTTACAGATGAAGAAACCCAAAGCTCACACACCTCTATAAGTACCAACTGTGAGAAACAACAGTAGTTTCCATTTTAGCTCATTCTCATTTCATGTTGAGAGCTCTTCCTTATGCTTATAACAGAAATATGGCATGAAATACTTTTTTTAATATCAAAAGAGTCAGAATGCAAAGCAATTCAGGCTTTATGAATTTATTGAAATCAATTAAAAACTAATAAGTAAAGAGGGGAGAAAGTGTTAGAACATGATTAACATAGAATATATACAACAAACCAAGTCTCTCCAAGTAGGCAAACCACAATTAGACCATTTTTGATTTGGATGACAGTTCCATTTAAAAACTGCCAGAGATGTGGAGGTATGACGACACATGAGAATACAAAATTCAACAAACCCACTGAAAGGGGGAGGGGGTGGGGAGAAGCAACAGGGGAAGAGAAGCAGTCTCTCACACAGGAAACAAGCCTTAAGAACATTAAAGCCTGCTCTGTGGAAAGTTTCCCCATCACTGCATTTTTCAGGAACAAAGATGTTGTCAGAAATGACAATTTTTTGTGTCCCCTGATGATGCCTTGCTAGCATTTGGTTATAAGCCATAAAGCGGGAATAATTTCAGCCTGTCAGGAGTCTAGCTAATGCCCAGTTTCCCCCTAGAGAGAATTCCTGTCAAACGTAATGAGAGCTCCAAAGGCCTCTCTACAACATAATGAGCACTTAGGCCACGCTGGTGATCAGGCAGCAAAAAAGCATCAATTTGAGCCTGGCTACACCCTAGGGGCTAGACGTCACCGGTTTTAATAAGAATTATGATTACTAGCTACCCAATGCCTCCTCAGAACTTCTTATTAATGTGTGACATTCAGAAGGGTGGTTTTTTTTTTTTAAATGTAAGGCCACTTTAACATTGAATCATAGCAGAGCCCAACCCTGCACCACTGTAGTGGAGGGTCTGTCATCATTTACAATACAAACTGAATTTAAAAGGATTTAAGACTTTTGCTATTTAAAAAATATAGAGCATACCCACCTTTCACATTCTTCAAATCACTGAACTAGTTACAACAAATACACCAAATAATATATGCCCATATGTAGACAAAATATTCACACATGTTGTCACACATAATTAATTGCCCATGAAACACATGCACAGGGACAGATCTCTACTTCCAAACACATTTCTTATCCCTACCACACACATGCTTCTGACACTTTTATCTCCTTTCTCTTTTAAGGAAAAAGGAAAGGTCATGCAATTAAGCATGGTTTACAAAAATAATACTACTACCTATTCTTTAAATTCTCCAATAAATCTACCCATGAGCATAGAGACCTTACGTTTTTGGAAAACAGGAGCTCCAGGAGCACTATGAGTTATTAATTCCTCTGATTTCATGAGTTCAAAGTAAAACTCAACCTTTTATTACCCATTCCTTACAGTATAGAAATCTGGTCTTTTAATGCCATTAAAAAATTAAGTTGGCAAGCTGTTAGAACTCTGTGGCAGAAGTTTGTGAATTCTCATATGCTACCCCACCCAAAAGACCCCCAAACTTAACCAGGACTCCTTCTGACCTGTATGATCACCAAGTTTACAATCCCTTTGGATAAGGGAGTAGTTATTTATAACAATAAAAAGCCCAAATAACCCTGAACACGTTAAAAACAAAGTTTACTTTGAAAAAAGCTGTAATGAAAATTACTTAAAAATACAATCATAGTCTAAGTAAAGAAAATTATAATGTCTCCTCCCAAACATAGCTGAAAACAGGATTTCCAAAACAATACCTCAGCATTATCAAAATCTGCGACGAATTAAAAAGAATCAAAGGGTTCAGTTACAAAAGCAGAATTCAGCTCTGAAACACACTTGCTTAATGAAAGTCTGTGAATACAGTGAAGATCTGAAGCCTGAACTAATCAATTTCGCCCCTGTGCCCTAGTCGGTCAGCCACGCTCTTTAATTTAATGAAACAAGAGTTTTAGATGAGATAGCACATATACATCAAGCAAGAATTGTATTGTTGCACTTTGAAATGTGTCCAACTGTGCAACTTCATCTAATGATAATTTTTTTTAAGAGGCAATCGATTTCTGAAAGACTTATTGTACCAGCCTCCTGATGAAAAAGTGAACGTCAGCATATCTAGCGAATACTTACACCCTGCCATTAATGCTTTCTTTGGCAGACAATGACTACTCAATCGAGGGTCCTTTGGGCTCAGCAATCATTTAGCTTTTCTTCTCTTATGAGGTCCTTAGTGCCTTGTTCCAGTTCAATACTCGTTTTATTCACCATTATAGTAGCCATAAGTGTGAATTTTATGGGAACTTGCAAACTCATAGTCATAACCAGAGCTTTCCCAGTCACTAATCTTTCCAGGCTTTTAAAACCACTAGGAAACTCAGCTACTATCAACATATGCTACTCTCATAAAAGAATTTTTTTTCCTCCCAGATTCAAGACGCCATCTACCAAATTATTTTTAAAGTTATGTTTACCTACAAACCACTGAACTGGTATCATTATGCATTGCCACAAAACTACAAAAGAAAACCAGTGTTTGCTACATAGTTCTTTATATGCCTTTTCCATATTAATGAAAGAAAAGCAGCTCTTTTTACACAATTTACTCAACCATATCTACAAGTTGTAGTAGGAAAACCACTGAATTTGGAGTCAAAAAGTACGACTTCAAAGCCTTGATGTGTTGTTTGCCACCTGTGTGATTCTGAACAAGTCACTGCCCTGCCCCATGGCCCTTCATTCTCTCTCCTAAAAAAAATATAATAAATGATCTAAGGTTCCCTCAGGCTCTAGACGCTATAATATTATTACGTCAATTGACATCTGTTTAGTGCTTTTAGGTTTGCAAAGAGCTTTAAATAATATAATCTTTAACAATCCTGGGAGGCAAGGACTATAGCTATATTCCTTATTTACAGATGCACAAATCTAATGACTTACACTCAGATCCAGTAGGTATCTGAGGCCAAATCTGAACCCATGTACTGACCTTTCTATCCACTCTGCCACACTGACTCTTAGTCCTATGACTCAACACTATGTATATGAGTTCAGATTTATATACCTGTAACATATAAATGACAAGGTATCTATATACCTATAACATTCAAATGGTAAGCATAAGCCTATCCACGCATTAAAGTACAGTCAATTTTTATCTTCCTGTAAACAGAACTTATATTTTCATATCCCTTTTATCTAGTAATTTAAATTTTTCTGCAAATATAACGAGCTGCAGAACTTCTACCAAGTAATTATCAGAACAAAGTGTGGTACAGAAGAAAGAATGCTGGATGTGGAGATCATCTTAGAAGTGGATTCAAATGTGAACTTTGGGCAAAGCATTTCTGGGTCTCAGTTTCCTTATCTGTAAAATGAGGTTGCCAACTGGATGATTTCTAAAATGCTATTCTAACTGTAAGTCTGTGATTCTATGATAAATTGGGCAACTGAGACCTACAAATGGCTTTAAATCACCTGTTACCCAAAAGCAATGCCAGATTTACAGCCATAAACTGATTCAAGGTCTCAATTTGGAATTTACTTTAAAATCTTACCTGTTTATGCATTTCAATGTTTAACCCATATGACATTTCATAATACTGTGAAGAAAAAAAGGGAAAGAAAAGTTTCATTAACTCATATTTAGTACTACTAAAAAAATATATTTGTTATGGTATGTGAAAAGGAATAAAATAAATCTTTGATACCTACCATCACATAATGCCTCTGCATTTCTGTCTTTTCACTCGCCAATTTCTCACATTCCAATTTAAGGCTACAAAAACAAAACAGGCAACTTCATGTAAACATTATGTCACTTGTTTTAACATCTGCCTCACATATTTGCACTTCAAGTAAAAACACAGACCAATTTAGAAAAACTATAAACTATCAAAGTAAACACCCAAAAGCTTTGTCCTTGTATTTAATAGAGAATACAAGTAAAATGAATTCTATGTGCAGTTCATTCCATTATGATTCATTCTTAGGGTATATAAAATCCCAGGTACGGGGTAAAAAAATAAGTCAGGTCCTCAAACTAACCAGTAGTCTTATCATCTGTTAACTCATGGCTAGTTAAATTTTTATTAGGTTCGTGGTGTGGGATAACCCTCTGAACAGAAACTTGAACTTCAAACAACATATATTGAGTGTTTTGACTCAGTGGATTCAAACATCCCTCTAAGTTTTTAAAATTGTAATGGAAAAATTACTATTCCCTAACAGTCAACTAGTTTTACCCTAGTCTTTAAAACACACTAAAACATCACATCAGATAACCAATGACATAGGTATAGCCTTGGAAGTGTGTGATAAGAAAATACATGCCTTAAACAGAATATTGGACATTCCTGAAAACAATAAAGAATCCACTCACATTCCCTATTAAAATGGTAATTTATAAGTTGCCTCTGCTTTCTGCTGAAACTAACTTAAACCGTGATGGCATTTATCTCTAAAGAATAAAAGCTAATGCCTCGGTTAGAAGTTGGCTTTTAAGCTAAGGAGCAAGCCACAATATCAGTGTTTCTTCCACTGTTTAAAATTCCCACTGATTTGGACAGTAAGTCTACACTTGTACTCAAGTGCTATGATGAACTTCATATGCAGAAGCCTCAGTTCAATGGGGCTCTGAGATTGGGAACTTGAAATTCTATTTATTTTTGGGGATCTCCAAAGTCAACCTCAATGTAAATGGCCCAACAACTCTAAAGGTTTAAAAGGAGTAATCTTTCCACCATGAACTTTGCTTTGTACAACTCTATCCCCCAACATAACCAAATAGTTATTTCAACACTGCATTTGTCCCCTGCATTCCAAGACTAAGACATTGATTGAGCCAGTGTTTTCAGCTCAGCCTGTTGCAAAATAAATACATGAAGGGCAAATATTGACGGTTCTCATGTTAACTCCAAAACACACAAAAAAAGTTCATTTGAACAGCAGCAAACAGGACGCCAAAACAATAGGAGGAGGGGAAAAAAAAGAGGAGGACTGAGAAAAGCCAAGGAAGGGGAAAAAAAGAGGGGGAAAGTGAATGACAGGTTTTAACTGTGATTCCACACGCCACCGCCTGGACACAAGTACTAAATACAGCTGCCACCCCAGGGATAAGACAGGGAGAAACAGAAAACCAGAGCCCCCAACCCCCACCAAGCCCAAGACGTTCCACGCTGACATCCAAACCCCAGGGCAGGGCCAGCCAGGGTCGGCTCAGGACTGAATGCTCCCACTGCACGCACCTGTGATACTGAGCCTGCAGGAACTGAAACTCCTCTTTGATCCGATCCAGGGACTCCGGGATGGTGAATTTAAAGGGCTGACCTGCAGCCTGGTGCGGCGTCTGGAGGAGGTGTGGGATGGGTGTGCATAGATGTGCAGGAATAAGAGAAAGTGGGGGGGAGGTAATGTAGGGCAGAGAGGGGAGAGGATGGAGGGAGAGAGAGAGAGAGAGAGGTGAGACAAAACCCAAACAAAAGTTACCAGCTATCACAGGTACAAAAAGAAACTAATTTGTTTTTTCAGTTTACTTTAGGGGAGGCAGACGGCAACGCTCGCTCCCTGCCCCCACCCCGTTTGCCGAAACTCCCAGAGCCTGTAGAAGCGAGGTAGGAAATCTACCCCTGCCCCTCCCCGTCCCACTCCTGGGGACACAGATGGGGGATGCCCCTGTAATTCAGGTCGAAGTAGCACCCTGCTCCTAAAGGGCCTGCGAAGGTGGCGTTAAAGATGGGTGCCCGCCCCTCCTATAGGCAATAAAGATAATAGCCCTAGGGAGGTTAGCGGAGTAACAGACACCCCAGCCCCATCCTCCCAGTTCCCAGAGTCCCCTAAGAGGACTCGGGCCAGCCCTGGCCCCACTAGATCCAGGGCTGCAATTGACATGGAAATAAGATAGTGAACAAAGGGGGACCTGAGGGGGGGGCAGCTACTGGAGGTTGGGGGGGGGGAAGAGAGAGCTAAAGACCTTCCTCCCTTAGGTGGGAACAGAAGGGATGGGGAGAAGAAATGTAAGAAGCTTCTCTGTCCCCGTCCCTCTGCCCCGCTAGCCTATGTGCCTGCCGCCTTTAGAGGTGCTAAAAAGGGAATTAAAAGTGGGGGGAGGGAGGGGAAGGTGGCCAAGAGGGAAAAAAGCCAGAGGATTTCTGCCTCCACTCTATTTGTCAAAGAAAAAAACCCACCACAAAACAAAACCCATACGGCATCTTCCACCACTCTTACCCCACCCCCGCACCCAAAGCGGAAAACAGGGCCAGCAACTCCGAGAAGGCAACCTAAGCAGCCTCGAACCCCGCGGGGGGAAGGTGGGGCAAAGGCAGGGCACAACCCCAGAACAGCGCCTCCCCCAGCCTCCAAACCTTCGGCTACTTCCCCCCCCCCCCCAACATGCACCCTCCACAAGCACACGCCCAGGGCCCCCGGGCCCCGCCGCTCCTTACCGGGTGCCGGCTTTGCGGGAACATCGCTCTGACGGCAGCCGCTGCCTTGCTCCTGGGCAGCTCAATTCTCCGCTCAATTTCCAACTTTAATCCCGCCGAGAAATATTAAGACAGGAAGGAAGAAAGAAGATCCAAGCGAGAGGAGGTGGGGTGGGGGGTGGGGGGGTGCGCGTTAGACATGCACACACAAGCGCGCGCGCACAGACACTGACATTACACGCACATACGGACACGCACGCACAACAGCCAGGCAGGACCGGAGCCGGAGTTGGGCCACTTGGGCTCCCAAGGCCGGGCCCCGAGCTCAGGGCCACATTTCCCTCTCTTCCTGCTCACCGCCCCCACCTCCCACTGGGGCCAACGTCTCCCGCCCGGCCTCGGGGAGTGGGGGAGGGAAGAGGAGAGTTTCTAGGCTTCGGGAAGAAGGAAACGGACCCGAGGTGGACAATGGAATCCCCCAGTTCCGGCGCTGAGGTGGGAGAGAGAGGGTGGACGCACAGGTCTTCCTCCCCGACGGCCAAAGCCGGGACCAAGGTTAACTCCCCCACCACCAACCACTCCCCTCAGATGCGCGAGCTGCGCAGGTCCAGGGCAAATCAATCCAGTCTTTCCCCCCCACCCGTCCTTGCTCCGTGGGGGGCCAACTTGCAGGTGGCAAAAGAACGCCGCCCCACCCCCCAACAAAAACAAACTAACAATCAGGGGACCGGAAACCCCTGAGCAAGCCGGGTGACTTCTTGAGTTAAAGACGATATCCAGGGAGGGCAGCCAGGAGGCGAATCTGTAAGGAATTGTCACCCCACGCCGCCCAGACAGGGGTCGGTGGGTGCAAAGGGGAGCCGAGGATCACTCACATATAAACGTACCCATCCGTACTCGGGCCGGCTAGCCTCAAAGGCGCTCCCGGGAGGAGGTGGGGTCACACACACACGCACAACGCACACACAGAGCCCGGGGTGGAGGCTCCGAGCCAAGTGATCACCAGCAACCACAGAGAGAAGGGTAATGATGCAAGGAAAGTGCAGAGACACAGAGCGCAAGAGAGGAGGGGGTGGCCACGCAGCATATGCACTCAAGCAGTCTTGGAGTGGAGACTGAAAAAAAAATCCCAACTAAAACAAGCCGAAGCAAGGGGACGAGGTGGTGGGTGGCAGTAGTAGACAGAGGCAACAGTCTTCTTGGCCGTTGCACAGAAATCCTAGTAGCAGAAAAGGCGAACCAGCTGGGGCAATTCTCAGTTACTCAGAAGGGTGCAGCCCTCCCGGGTGCAGCAGCCTCCCAGCTGCTGCCGCCGCCGCCGCCGCCTCCTCGCGCCTGGAGCACATCGGGGAGCGACTCACACACACCCATGCAGCAACCGCCGCCGCCGCCGCAGCATCTCCACATTCATAGACACCCGCACGGCCCCGCAGCCCTGCTGCCTTCTGCCGCTGCTAATCCTTTATGGGTTTTTTTCTTTTCCTTTTCCCCCCTGGCACCCCCCGCCCTTTTTGTGTTTCCCTTTTAACAATCGACGCTCCAGCCACAAGTAAAGTTCCCCGGGAATCCCGGGGAAAACATCCATAAACCGAGGTACGATTGGGAAGACTCCACGGAGCAAGCCCGTTCGCTAGCTCGCTCGCTCTGATGATCTTCTCTGCCTTTTTTTTTTCTTTTTTTTTGCAATCAGGCAAACTCCACAGGGCTATCGAGAGTCACAGAGTGACCAGGGGGCCGGGCCGAGGTGAATCGGTGTGGTCAGCCGGCCAAGGGTCCGGTGACGCCGCTGCCACTGCCCGCCAAAGCAGCGGCACCGAGCGGGTAGCAAGCAGCCGCCTCTCAAGAAGCGGGACACAATGTATCCGGCGGTGCTGCTCCAGCTCCGGCTCCTGCTCAAGCCGCCGCCGCCGCCGCCGCCGCCGCCTGCGCCTCTCGCGCTGGTAACATTAACACGCGGTTTCACACTCCTCTAGCTAACCAGCGGCCGGCCCCGCCCACCCTGGCGCGGGCGGGGAGCGGGGAAGGGGGGCGAGGAGCCGAGGATGGAGTCCGTGTGGATGAGGGTGGGAGGAGAAGGGGAGGAGGGGAGTCCCGGCCCAACCAATCGTCCGTTCCAAGCCCCAACGTGGGATCCTGACGACACGCCTCCCAACGTCCTATAGCAGCGCAGTACCAGCCTCGGCCTTTCCCCCCCTCCCCCCACTTCACCATTCTCCCTCCTCTCCTCTCTTCCATCAGCACTGTCTCCCCTGTCTCTCCTCCCGCCCCCTCCGCCCAGCCTCGTCCTCCCCGGCTCCGCGAGGAAGCGTTCCTGGAGGAGCTGCGGGACGCCCAGGCCAGCCAATAGGAAGCGGGGAAACGCTGAGATTGGCACGGAGGATGGGAAGGTCGGTGGGAAGGAGAGCGGCAGTACCGACCTGTCAATCAAAGTAACGTGGGGGAGAGTGAGCGCGCGGGCGCGTTCTGGGGAGAAAAGGGAGAGGGGGCGAGGAGCGGTGTCGATAAGAGTGTGTGGCTTTAAAAATAATATCGTTTTCTTTTTTTCACTTAAAAAAACCTCCAGATATCTGTGACAGTAGTACCCCAGTGAGGCAAACCATTCGTTATGATTGGGAATGGAGGGTAGTTCAAGAAGAGCACATTTTTCCCCCTCATGGAAACCACTCGTTTGATACTGTTACTTTGAAAGCCAGGTCACTTTCAAAATGTCTTTCAGGTTTGTTTTTAGCAACAGTTACCTTTTCACGGACACGAAAGGGTAGCACATGCACTTGAAAAGGCAGAGTGGAAGGCATTCCTAGGCATTTTTACGTATAACATCCACGTTGAAATTGCGTAGCATTTTATTTTTTAGGATCTCAAAGCACTTTTTAAAAACCACAGTGGTTTTATTTAACACAAGGCTAGAAAAAGCACTAATGACACAAATCACACATGTCGGCAGAAAAGTCCTGCTACTTGCTTAGGATGAACTCAAACCCTGTTTTGCAAATTGTAACCAGCCTATGTTGTGAATCAACCGCAGACTCTTAAGAGTCTTACACCCCAGTTACCACCATAATCTTTCCAAAAGCTGAAAAGAGAGGAAGAAATAGTGTGTACTGACATCCCCTGTGTACTGGCAAACCTGTTTTTCCCCCAGATAGTTTTTATGGTAAAAGAGCACTGAAATATTTCAGGTGATGAATTGGGGAGTGTTGGGTAAGTGACATAGTTGGAATTCATAGATCAACTCAAAGGTCTTTGTATAAATAGAATGCATTGGTAGTTTTCAGTTCTGTCAGCGCAAATGTATGCATACAAACTTTAAAGGCTTTAATTTTGCAAAGAGTTTTCAGTTTTGTTTAAATTATAGTCTTTCCACATGCCCCATGTGTGAATGTTATCTTTGTCAAATGGTAACATATTCTTCAATTGGAAATGTACTTCTTTGACAAATATGAATCTTATGTTGGAATTTAGTTAATGAGTCTTTTAGTATTAATGACTACTTTATCCCAATTGTCTTCTTTAAAAACTCTTAAAGACTCAAGTCTTTTTTAAGCATTTGCTATTTAAACAGATGCACTTTATTTAAAGATTCTTGCATTTACAAAGATCATTCTTCTTAAAATATTTAAAGGATCATTTTATGCAACATCTTTCACTGTTGCAGTTTTAAAACATTTATAAGATTGATTTTTTCATGATTGTATCAAGCCTCAAACTTCAATTATAAATGAAAAACAAACATTTTTAGGCTGTATATTTGAAGGCTATAGTAAATTCTTAAACATTCAGAATTTTATCTCTGCAGTCTACTAAATAAGTGGAATTTTCACTCATGAATAATCACAAACATTGCTATTTGTCTTGTTTACATGGAAAATAAAGTCGCTGGAAGTGCTTCCTATTTTTGTCAGATTATGTCATCACATAAATTCAGCCTTCCTCCCCTCCTTGACAAATACATTTCAAATGCAACTATATGTATACAGACCTATATGCATATACATATACCTCTAAGTGTATTATGGACATGTAGATGTTTACATGAGGGCAACATCTGGTGATTGTATCAAAGATCCACTTTGGTTTGATGGACAATATTCAAATGATATCCCATTATGTTTACCTAGAACAATTTTTCTTCTGCATTCATAGGATTTTGTTCACTTTTATGCAGAACATGTGAACATATCATAGATATGCATGCATATACGAGGATACCTAGTGAGGGAGACAGCAACACACCTGCTTACCCAGCTTTGGCTGGTGTGAATTTTAACCTGCTGGCACAAGCTGGTAATTAGATATAAACAGACAAATTAAAACAGTGTATTTTGGAACAGGAACAAAAACAGTGTTGCTTCCCCTCTATTCCTCCTCTTCCCTCCATTCTCCCTACTCCACCCCACCCCATAATAATGTTCTGTAATTTTTTATGAACTTAAAATGTTTTTAATCACTAGGTTTTCCTGTGTATATTGGAGAAAACTCTAAGTTTCTTTAATGACAAAGGTCTTCCTGACCTATGGCAATTGAGACACCAGGACTTACAGATTTTTCCTGTGTTATCTCTGGAAAATTATCTTTTACAATTGAAAGTCTCTAATTATGTGCCCTAATGATGGCTACTTTTCACCAGTTTCTTCTTTTTCTCAGAACAGCATCCCTGCAAGATATAGAAGGCTCTGCCCCTTTTCAAGGTCATATTTTCTCCTTGATTGTCAGACTGTAATAATTATACTGCAAAACTCTCATCAAACTGCATTACAAATGATGGTGTTTAAACAATCAAGCAGCTTTAATCTTATGTTTTAAATAAATAATATATGTGCAGATTGCCTACAGTATTATTTAAAAGAAAAATAGAAAGTGCCTACTTATCAAATTCATAATTTCTACTCTTCTATTTGAAGTCTGTTAAACATAATTTTTTTAACCTTCACATTCATGTATGAATATATGGATAAAAATATTAAATGCAGTTTCCATGTAATACTGAGCTTCTGACGAAGAGTACCTTTTTTTTTTTTCCAGAAAAGGAAACAAAGGATTGTGGTACTGTTCATTTTACCATAGATGCGCATGTACATTTTTTTCCATTGACATGTTGATTATCAAATCTTCAACCTACTAATAACACAAGTATTTCCACTACATGTCCAAATGAATACTAGATGTTACAGATACTAGATAGTATTGTTTCCTTAATAGGAGAAAATCTTTTCCTGTGATTTATTCCACTGTTCTGCATTGCAGAGCAATGAGAAAAAAAAGTTAATTGAGGTAGCTAATCATAGAATCCAAAAAAATTATGTATCTTCTTAAAACGATTACCTCTTTTTTTATGAAACAAATAATAATGGGGTCAGGCTTTTTAAAAAAGCCATTTTCATTGTCCTCTCTACTTTCTAGTTAATAGTTACCGCTTTCATTATTCATCATTTAATTTTTTTTAGCTAGGAATTTTTCTTTGAGCCTAACCCTGTCAGAGGGGCTCCAGAAGGACTTTTCTCAGCACTACTTTATAACCTTTTGCTCACCATGCTCCTTTACTAAAAGAGACAGAAAAAGAGGGGAAAAAAAGACTGAAAAGTTGAAAAAAATCAGTAGCAGATCCATGCAGCAGTAAAACCTCAAATAAAATCAGATCCAAAGAATCTCTTGTGGTTTCTCACAATATGGTAAAATTAGAGATTGCAGGAAACCAACAAAATTAAATTGGGAGCATTTGAAGAGAAACGAGTAGACTTTATGAAAATGACACATTGACTGGTCAGTATTGTTTTTTATCAACAATTTCTTTTTTAAGGCATAGATCAAAGAAACCTGCACATGTTTTCATTTTATTTTAACTAGAAAATTACATCCAGATGTTTAATAGGCATTTGGTTGGTTTTTCAGCATTGATTAGATATGTTGGTACTGTTTGCTTACAAGTGTAGCCGGATCATTAGCTAATGCAAAGAAATGTTTGCTGTGAGTTGCTAATTAGGTCTTTTGGAAAACCTCCACGCTCAGGAACAATTTGTACAGTGGCCAGAAGAACTTGTGGTACTTGAGAAGTTGCTTTCTCTTCTGGGGGTGTGACTGTGTGTGTGTGTGTGAGTGTGTGTGAGTGTGTGTGTGTTAGAGGAAGAGGAGGGAGAAGTGAGACCCCTCTCCCTAATCTCCCTTTGCCTACAGGGATTGCAGTTTGATCCCAATGGGTTGAAGTGCAAATAAATTAGGAAAAGAGACCACACGCACTCACATACACAGATAAATGTACTGTTTCTGCCTGAAACTACCTCCATGCTCTTAAAAAAAAATAGCATCTGAAATGCTTAGCACTAACGGATGGAAAATTCTCAGTGTTAATGTTATCAAATACACAACATTTTAAAGCATACTTTAGAGGCAGATGGGGAAGCCTTTTATGATAAATGAGTACACTTGAATTCATTACTGTAGTACTTATAATTAAAAATATCTCCTTTGCAACTTCAGTACTTGTACTGGGTACAAGAGACAAAGCTTAGGAGGAAGGAAGACTTAAGGATGGGAAAAGGTGTGAGAGGAAAGAAAAGAAATTCAGCTGAGAAGAAAGAGCCTCTGAAAAAACGAAGTGTTTGTTTTCACAACTCACCCTTTTGTTTACAGTTTAAAAGATGAATAAACTTGCCAGAAATTATCCATTTACCCTTTAGTCAAAGACAGTTTTTAGGCTGCTAGGCTCCTATTTGATAAGATTTTCAAGGTCCAGGCATCTCTTTTCAGGAGATACTTGACCATGGCAACAACATAAAATAAAGACCACCACCACTGCCTCAGAATACCATCCTTTGGCCTTCTTTGAGAGAAATTTTTGATATATTTTAAAATATAAATCATAACAGAAGGAATATGTATATATAAGCAATAAGCATAGACACACAGATATAAATACCATCACAGCATCTTAATGTGTCTATATATGAACAATATAAACGTATTTACATATTATCCACATGGCTGAGTAACTTGTAAGTGTTAATATATTCTGATTAATTTAAGATTTTTCACACAAACAGAACAGAGACATGATTAGTCTTCTTGAAATAGTTCAAGCAGAGTGCACTTCTACCAGGGCTCTCCACATCTACAAGTGCGATGTCCTTGACAGCCAAGGACAGTATTTGGGCTTTGTAGGAAAAAAAATGCCATTTGCACAGCCCATTAATAGTAGGATTCACTGAAGTTAGGTACCTTTTCTAAACCCATTCCAAAGATTGATGATATTAACTACAGTGTCCTCCTTCCCCCTACACTCTTATCACCATCACCACTGCCACCCTCTCCAGTTTAGCATTTAGTTCAACAAAAACTGAAAAGCGAAAGACAGAGTAAAGAAAAGAAGAGAAAGGCATTTGACATTCGTTCTGGAGAATTTAGGCCTACATATGTCCAAAGTTAGTGCAGATCTTGGCCCATAGAATTCCATGTAATGAGCCTCCTACCCAGAAGATCAACAATATTTTATTTAACCACCCTTGAACAGATATGCCTGTTTTCTGTTAAGTGTAAAGAGTTCTTGCTTACATTCTCATTAAACTTTCAATGCAAAATGCATGGTTGATCATTTCTGGGACCAGACAAAACTTTGGTTGAACTTACCCACAAAAAATTCATATTCAGTGAGTTGCAAATATTTAAACTGTCTAGTCTGACCCTGTCATTTTACAGATAAGGAGACTGAGACCTATAGAGACTAAATGATTTGTCTAAGATCGTTAAATGGCAGGTGTTGGCATGGAACAGGACTTTTGACTCCAGAACTTGCACATCATACCACTGCCTCATGTACCTGACGACCCGAGGAACAGTAAGAGATATAAGTTGGGAGTGGTGTCAAAGATCTCAAAGTTTTAGGGCCTGTGGCTTTCACCTCCCGTTTAATTTATATATTAGATTCACCTAGTTAAAAAACTGACTAATAATGTTTTAAACCAAAAAAGATTTAAAAGAAATAACTCTCAACTTGGTTTTTTTCAAGTCCTTACTGATATAACCAAGTATTCTTGCATTGAATTACTTCTCTTTGTTCGCTACCTTAATAATAGCTAGCATTCATATAGTCCATTTTTAGTGGGCAGGGAAGTGCTGAAGTGAATTGAGGCCTGGAGTCTGGAAGGCTTATCTTCCTGAATTCAAATATGACCTTAGACACTTACTAGCTTGTGACCCTGGCCAAGTCACTTAACCCTGTTTGCCTCAGTTTCCTCCTCTGTAAAATGAGCTGGAGAAGGAAATGGAAAACCACTCCAGTATCTTTGCCAAAACAACAAAAACAAAACAAAACAAAACAAAAAAACCAAATGAAGTCACAAAGGGTTAGGTTTTACAAAGCATGTAATAAGTATGATCTCATTTTATCCTCACAATAACCCTGGGGTATAGGTGCTATTATTACCCCCATTTTATAGATAGAAAAACTGAAACAGATGTAAAAAAGTGACTTCCCCAGGGTCCCACAGCTAGTAAATATCTGAAGCTGGATTTGAAGTCTAGTCTTCCCGCTTCAAGGACTAGGGTGAACCATCCACTTAGCCCCGTGGCTTCTCTTTGGTTTCTTTCTATTGTTTTGATTTTTCATAGCTCATTTCCTTAATTCTTCTATACAGATTATTTTACCTCCAATAGTAATCTGCTAATATAAAATGGAAATCTTTAAATAAATCAGGGTTTTACACTGGCAGTCCCTTAGTGTATTGTTACATGGAGCATCGAGTTCAGAATTACCATCAAATCCACAATAAAAGGAAAGAACAAGTTCTCTGGATGTTAAGTATTTGGAAACCATGAGATAGTGGAAAATAAAGTTTATTTTCTTTTCATAGCTGCTCCTCTGCATAGTTGCTTTGCTGGCTTTTTTTCGCCCTCAGTAAAACAAATAATAAATTGATTTGGGCTGGGTTAACTTTTTCTTCAGCATTTTGAAAGAGTGCAAAAACAGATTATAACTCCTTGTACTGAGATTTAAAGGTTAATGTTGAATAGAAGAGAAAACAGAGCATATTAAATCTTAGACTCTGATGTTGTGTTTATTCAAAATCTGAGAGGTGTAGATTGTGTGCTAATGAATGAATATTTCTCCAGCAGAGCAGTGGAAATGACAAGTTTTAAGTGATGAAAGTTGGGGTGCCCCACCCATATATTTTTCTAGCCAGATGTTTCCTTACAGCATGCTTGTAATTTTTTTTAATTCCAGGAGAACATTTTTTTCCCCCTAAAGTAATCCCTGGAGATCCCTTTCAGCAAGTAAATTCCAGTTGCACTATCAAATGCAGAAAATCAAGATAAAAATACTTCCAATAGGTGTGGATTAAGGGTAAGAAGTGGGGGATAATGAAAAACAAGCACTTTTAAGGCATACTGACTAATCAAGACTTAATAGATCTGTTCTGTGCTTCTCACTAGTCTCCAAATAACTAATGATTATGCAAAATGAAAACACTAAAAAGAACTTCTGCATTACAATGACAGAAAAAGCCCCAAGGGAACCTGGTTACCATTCTGGTTTCACCCATTTACAGCCTCTACACTTCAGGAGAACTGGCAAGCTACAATTGGCACTTAAGAAAGTGTTACAAAACACTGACAAGTATTAGAGAAATGTTGATTCACGTAAACAGCCTGCCTCAAGGAATAATACCTTTCTTTAGATCATTGGCTTTCAAATTAGTGTTTCTATGGAGACAAGTACCTTCAGGTAACTCCTACCAGGATATCCTTAGGAAGTTACAGAAAGTGAGGCCTTGATTTTACCGCAGTAGGAAAAGAGTTACCTCATTTACATCTTAGTATCTTATAGCTGGATGGGACCTCAGAGGTCATCTAGACAGAGGGATGGACAGACAGATGAGAAATTGGGTGGGGGGAGGGAAAGAACTTTTTTTTAAACTCTTACTGTGTTCCAAGAACAATTTCTAAGTGTTGGGAAAGCAATCCAAACAGGCCCTGTCTTCAGACAACGCATAACCAAGTCATTATCGATTGTTACTGTCCTAAGTTATCTGAATTCTTTCTATTACTACTTGGGATCTTGCTGGGGTGGCAGTGTGATAGAACACTGGGCCTGAATTCAACCACATCCTCAGACGTTTACTAACTATATGACCCTGGGCAAGTCCGTTAACCTGTTTGCATCAGTTTCCTACCTCACTGGATAGTGACAGTGCCTGGCACAAAGTAGGGGCTGCGTAAATGCTTATTCCCTTGCTGGTTGTGGAGAAAATTGATAGATAAATCAGTACATTAAATACCCTATTTTCCACAAAGTATTTCCCTATAACATATTTTATCATAACAATGAACAAAAACAAGTTTCTAAAGTAACTAAAATTTCTTTTGAAAAATAAAAAAATAAGTAAAGTAACTAGTAGGCATGCAAGGGGAGGGGAAGAATTCATTTGTACAGAATTGCAGATGTGTGAATTCTGATGTAATTTACTGTAGTGTAGTAGACAATTTGTGTGTGTGTGTGTTTAAGTGTGTT
This sequence comes from Notamacropus eugenii, assembly GCF_028372415.1. Lineage (NCBI taxonomy): Eukaryota > Metazoa > Chordata > Mammalia > Diprotodontia > Macropodidae > Notamacropus > Notamacropus eugenii. The sequence continues at coordinate 72,106,363 of NC_092872.1, forward strand.
TTCACAGCAAAATTGACAATCCAAAAATGCTTGCAAACAATTCGATGAACTGAGTTTGCTTCCTATAGTCCGGAACTGACATAAAGGATTTTTGAGTCAGTCAGTAACCATTTATTAAGGACCTACCATGTGACAGTCACTGTGCCAAACACTCAGGATGCAAAGAAGGGCAAAGACAGTGCGAAAATCACTTTAGTGATGCAGATACAGATCCCCAACAGCAAAGTCCCAGAGATGGCATTAAGACCAAAACAGAACCTTCCGGGGTTGGCTCAGCATAACAGGATCACATTTTGTCCAATACAGATCCACAAAAGACGATTTCAGTTAAAGAAAAATGTGAAATTCAGTCAAAAACTACAGTAAAAATAATCCTTACTCTCAAGGCTTTTACTGCTTCCTGATGGGAAATTGCATAGGATGGAGAGGTGGCAATTGAGCAGGTCACTGAAGAGAGCTTGGTATTCCAAAAGGTAATGGTGAGAAGGGAAAGCATTTAAGAAAGGGGGATAGCCCACTGCAAAGGCTCAGAGGTGGGAGATGTGTGCCTTTAACAAGCCAGTTTGACTGGATTGTAAAATAAAGGTGGGCCAGAGCCAGATTATAAATAAAAGGAACTGAAGGAGGCAGGATGCCTCAGTTGCAACTAGAATAGAAAAACAGATTTCTGAATTATATTTAAAATAAAGTTCTTTATTTTTTATTTATTTTAAATATATAATTATATATAAATATATAAAAATAATACTATTAAATAATATTTATAAGTTCAACTGCAAATAAACAATGAAAAATGACAAATGTTTGAACATTATCGTAATCATTCATATTTACATAACTTTCTACAAGGATTTGAATCATCCTTGTAGCATATGGATAGAAGGCTGGACTTGATGGAAGTCATGAAGACCCTGGTTTGAATGCTCTGAGCAAGACATTTAATCTCTCCAGGCTTCAGTTGTTTTATCTGCAAAATGAGATAACTGCACCTACTCTCTGGGGTTGTGACATTTAAGTGAGATGATGTATGTAAGGTGCTTCACAAACTTTAAAGTGCTATATAATTGTTAGCTAATCTCATTGATATAAAATACCTTCTTGTCCACTTGAGATCCCAGAGGCAGAGTTATGTAGGGGAAAGTACAGAGGATTTGGAGTCAGAAGACCATAATAGTGTGGGAAAAGCACTGGATTTGATTGGAGTCATAATACCTAAGTTCAAATAACAGATTAATGAATCCACAAGAATTTATTAAACACCTATTAATAAAACAAGCATTTATTAATAAAAATTTAAAAAAACATCTATTAAACACCTAGGCAATGTTCTTGGCACAAAGGGTACAAAGATACAAATTGAATGAAAATCACCCACGTTTTTACTGTGCCTCATGAGATATCAATACATAATTGACAATTCAGGACTCAAGTCCAGGCGAGATATTGGGGTACAATGTATAGATTTGTTGGCCATTTGTATAGAGATAATATTGGAATCCAACAACAATATTTGAAACCATGAGAATAAATGATATCACCAAGGAAGAGACTAGAGAGAGAGAAGCAAAGAGAGTCTAGGACATAGCCATCAGGACCACCAGAAGAAGAAAGAAAGGCATAGGACTTGTAGGTAGGAAGATGGCTTTGTCAAGGAAACCGCTGGAATAGAGACTATCTAGAATGGGCTATAGTGTCAAAAGCTTTATATGCATGACAGAGATTAATACTAATGGTGAAAATAGAATAATAAATATACAAGTTGTGCTTTTCTATGTCTATTTATTACTTATTTGGTACAATAAAGAGTTGGTCTGATTTATAGTTGATTAAGTAAAACTATTCAAGTTTCAAAAGTGTATTTGAATTTTTCTCTTACGTTTCACACCAGGAAGTCAAATTCAACCAAAACATTTATGTGCCAGTTATTTTGGTGGTCCAGCCCTGTGATTTCACTGATGTAAGGAACTCCCAGCATCACATCTGTAGCTTAGACTTTTAATTCCCCAGGGGACTGAGAGTAACATGATTTGCCAGAGTTAGTTTAGTTAGTCTTAGAAGCTGTGCCAGCGATAAGTGCTGAATCCAGATCTCTTTCACTCCTAACCCAATCACTCTATTCACTAAACCACATACAATACAATTTTTAAAAGAAAAACTTACTTTGGAAATAAAAATGTAAATGAAGAAATAATTCATAAGGTTACTAATTATGTATACCTGCTAAAGAAATCAACAAAACCTAACGTGACGAACTCTAGAAAGAAGAGAGTTGGGTGGAATCCATCTGGGGAAAACCTCAAGAGGTAGTGAGTATAGAATAGTATTTTGAAAGTGAAAGAAATGTGACTTAGAGGAGTGAATTACCAACATCCCAAGTTTGGAAAATGCCACATCTGAAGATTTTGAAGGCTAGAATGCTGAGACAAAAAGAGGAACATATACCAAGAATAAGAATGTTTATATTTTGTTGCTTATCTTTCTGTAAATAGATTTCCAGATTCCAAACTCAGAATTATATTTGGAAGTAACTTTAAAGAATCTACTTTTCTGTGACTAGGAAAAATTCAACTTTTGCCAATGTGATAGCCCAGTTTTGTTGTATTTTATTGTTTGTTTGAATTTAAATTGTGTTGGTTTTAGAGCCTGAAGGAACTCTAGATACCATATTGTCCAATTTCTTCTGTGTTACCTGTGAGGAAAGACAAAGACTTGTCCAATCATGCTTTATTTTTCTTCTGATCTCTTACCACCTTCTTTTTCTACATCTATCTATACAGAAAATACATACTGAGAACCCAGAGAATACATGTATTTATGACAAAATGTCTGTACAGAAAATGTCTGCTATTGAATGCTATTTTCTTATTTATTTCTTTTATAAAATTGGAGGTATACTTTTCAGAAAAAAATTTGCCTCCAAGACATAATGAAATCATGCTTCCAGTGCAGCAGACCTAATAAAATAATACTTCTACTTATTGCCCAACAGTTTTTCTCCCAATGAAATTCAATAACATAATAGGTTTCTGTACTTATGGGTGAGATATTTGAATAGAATGTCAGTTGTATAATATCAGTGAATGCTTTTTCCCTTTAAGCTGCATCATAATAATTCTTTCATTGATTCACTTATTCAATGAATATATATTTAGTGTCTTGCATATATACAACACTATGCTAAGAGTTGATGAGCGAGATTAAAAACTAAATAAGGCACTATCTTTGGCTGCAAGAAGTTTATCATCTCTCACTCAGAAGGACATACTAAGTTCTGATGAGAGAAGACTGAATCCTAAAGTCAGGAGACTGTTGGCACAACATAGAAAAGTAAAGATGAATCTTTTCTTGGGGAGGAAGACTGGGTATGATTCCAAAGATTTAGGGAACTCTTTCCCTGCAATTTATAGTCTAAGGAAATTTAGAACACTGAAAAATTAATTTCCCCTGGGTTACAAAGTGATTATGTGTCAGAGGTGAGTCTTTGCATATTAAAGATAAAGGTGAACCAACACTAGAGAAACTGCCCATTAAACTTCATCATATCAACCTAAACATGTTTAGTTTTTGTTCCTTTTTGTTGGTATTCCTCTACCACCATAGAACCTCTCTTATAATAAAGATTTTTTTTAAGGCTAGTTAAGCAAAATAAAGGGATTTGCCAAGCCTGATGATGGATGCCTCATTACACACCTACAGACTACCACCTATCCACTTAAAAAAGACAAGAGCCTCATCAGTGGTTCACTGTCACTTTATTGATTAGTATTCTAATGTCATTCACTGTTATTTTCCTTTACTTTCCTTAATTGTGGTCATTGTATAAATTGTTTTCCTGATTCAGATTACTTCCTTATGTATCAATTCATAAAAACCTCTAAGTTTCCTGAATTCTTCATAGTCATCATCTCTTAAGGCACAATAATATTCCATTGCATTCATATTCCACAACGTGTTCAACCATTTCTCAGTCTATAGGTGCTCATTTTGTTTCTATTTCTTTGACACCAGAAAAATGCTGCTATAAATATTTTTGTCTCAACTCCCATTCCAACTGGCAGGTTTGGCCTTCAAAGAGCAATGACTACTTAGAACTTTGAGGGTATAACTAAGGGACTAGGGATTCCAAGCCCCTAGCCAGTGTGCTGGCTATTGATTCTCAACTAGAGTTAAATAGCTTTTAGAAAGGGTATTTATTAAGTAAGCATAGCAAGAATAGCTGTTACAAAAACATTCTTCAAATAGGGGGGCATACTCTTCCCTTAAAATTATTTATATATATGGGATTTTACATATGTATGTATTAATATGTGTGTGGCAGTTTGCATGTAGGTGTGATACATGGTTGTACGTATACAGATACACATACTAGACAAACATATATAGATACACACACACACACACACATACCCCTTTCCCTCTGTCTTTGGCCTTCATGGGGTATATGGCTAATTGGTTACTTGGTTGGTTGTTGTCCTTGGTTCTCACTATGACATCACCATGATAAAGTGAAATTTCAGTGTGTCTGACTGTGGCTGATCAGACCAATATGATCTCAGAATGCTCTACCACAGATTGGGCACAGATAGTCCGTGTGAATATTTGGGGTGGTTACATCCTACATGTACTTTGTGCTGTCTCAATTCTGCTTTGCTCATAGAGAACAGCACCTTTTCTGATGTGTGCATGTCATACTGAGAGGTCCTGTGCCAGCATCTTCCATGTTGCACAGTCAAATCCAAAGTTCTTGAGAGAGACCTTGAGAGTATCCTTGTGATTGCCTGCCCCATGTGAGTTCTCCATAAAATAGACTTTTTGGCAAGCATACATTTTACATTCGAACAACATGGCCAACCCATCAGAGTTGTGCTCTCTGAAGCATAGTTTGAATACTTGGCAGTTCAGCTTGAGCAAGGACTTCAGTGTCTGGTACCTTATCCTGCCAGGTGATCCACAGAATCTTTCTAAGACAGTTCAAATGGAAGCGATTCAGTTTCCTGACATGGCACTGGTAGACTGTCCCTGTATCACAGGCATACAACAATGTCAGTACAATGGCTCTGTAGACAGTTTGGTAGTCAGTCTAATACCTCTTCTCTCCCATACTTTTCTTCAGAGCTTCCCAAACACTGAGCTAGCTCTGGCAATGTGTGTGTCAACCTCATTGTCAATGTGTACATCCCTAGAAAGTGCACTATCAAGGTAAGTGAACTTATCCACCAGCATTCAAAACTTCTCCATTTGTTGTAACCAATGGTTCCATGTATGAATAGTGTGGTGGTGGCTGATGGAGCACCTGTGTTTTCTTGGTGCTAATTATTAGGCCAAAATTAGCAAAGACAGCAGAGAATTTGATCCATACTTTGTTGCATCTCAGCTTCAGAGGCTGCATTATGTGCACAATCATCTGCAAACAATAAATCATGCACTAACGCTCCCTCCACTTTGGTCTTGGCTTGTAATCTTTTCAAACTGAAGAACTTATTGTAAGTATGGTAGTTGACCCTGATACCGTGTTCATCCTCACTGAAAGCATGTGACAACATGATTGAAAATATCATGCTAAAAATCATAGGAGCAAGCACACAGCCCTGATTCACTCCATTGCTGACTGGGAAGGCATGACAGCATGTGGTCAAAACACAAAAAAATGTACAAAATCTACAAAAACATCTGCAAAGATGATTCCACTCACCGTTGGCACATGGAACATGTACACACTTAGAGACAACACAAAATCCGGTAAACCTGAAAGAAAAACTGCAGTGAAAGGGAGCACCATGAAGCTAGCATAGGTTTTGCAATCAAAACTAATCTAGTCAGGAAGTTGGTATGCCTGCCAAAAGGAGTGAATGACAGGCTCATGACAATGTGATTGCCACTTGCAGGAAAACATCATGCCACCATCATTACTGCCTATGCTCCCACCATGAGGAACCCTGATGAGGTCAAAGAAAAATTTTATGAAGACCTAGAGACCCTTATCATTAATGTGCCAAAAGAGGACATGCTTATAATTCTGGGTGACTTTAAAGCTAAAGTAGGCTCAGACTACCAGACTTGGCAGGGAGTCCTAGGGAGGAATGGAGTTGGAAACAGCAACAGCAATGGTCACTTACTGCTGAAGACTTGTGCATCGCATGACCTTTTCATCACCAACATTGTCTTCTGTTTACTTAAGTGCAATAAAACTTCATGAATGCACCCTTGGAGCAAATATTGGCATCTAATAGACTATGTGATTGTAAGGAGAAGAAACAGACAAGATGTGAGAGTGACAAAGGCAATGTGTGGTGCAGAGTGCTGGACTGATCATAGACTTATCCTTTCCAAGCTAAATATTCACATTCATCAAAAGTGCCACCCCTAAGGCAAAATGACTATGAGAAGAATTAATGTCAACAAATTAGAGCTCTTCTCTGAGCATGAACATTTGTTGCTGACTTGGAGGCAAAGTTGAGCTAACACACAGTTGGCAACAGTGGAGCAGAAAAGGAGTGGTCAGCTCTCAGAGATTTGGTGTACAGCTCTGCATTTGTTCATCTGAGTCAGAAGACTTGCGAACACCAAGACTGCTCTGACGAAAATGATGGGGAAATTCAGAAGCTGCTAAACAAAAAATGAGAATGCCACAGGATTTACCAGCAGGATAGTTCATCTACCTCTAAGAAGGCAGCATTAATTCCATCAAAAGCAAAGTACAAGCAAAGCTTAGAGAGATGCAGGATTCCTGGCTCAGTAAGAAGGCAGTTGAAAGTCAGTTTTATGGTGATAGTAACAATCCAAGACACTTTTATGATTCCCTGAAAGCTATTTATGGACTAAAAACCTATGGTACATCACAACTACTCAGTGCTGATGGAGCCACATTGATTAGTGATAAGGATATGATCCTAGAGAGATGGACTGAACACTTCCATGGTGCTCTCAACAGATCATCATCAATCAATACTGAGGCCATTGACCGTTTATCTCAGGTTGAAGTCAATCTCTCCTTAGTTGAACTTCCAACTGAGGAAGAAGTTTTGAGGGCCATCCTTTCATGTGGCAAAGCACCTGGTGCTGATTCTATTCCAGCTGAGATTTACAAGGTAGGAGGACCATTGCTTATATAAAAGTTGACTGAAATTTTCCAGGTTATATGGCAAGAGGAGGTTATCCCCCAGGAGTTCAAAGATATGGCTAATATAACTGGGTCAAAAGTCATTTATGGTCTAGGGAATTTTCTAGTATGACTTCACATTTTTTTTTTCTCTCAAACTGTTGGACTAACTCACATTTTCACCAACAATGGAATCTGTCTTCTCACATTCATTCAGCAATGTGTTAGACACTGGAGGTACAGAGACAAAAAAACAAATCTCAGAGTTGTTTTAATATGCATTTCTCTTCTTATTAGAGACTGCAAGCATTTTTTCATATCATGGTTGGTAGTTTTTATTTCCTCCTTTGAAAACTGCTTAGTATATCCTTGGAACATTTATCTAGTAAATTCTTGTCTCTAAGAATTTACCTACTCTCTTGGCTTCAACTATTTTCTCTAAGTGGATCAATCGATCAATCAAGAAGCATTCATTTATTAAGCATCTCCTATAGGCTAGGCACAAATGAATGTTTCAAAGTTCCAGATCTACATCTCCTCCATCTACATCTTTCTTCAAACTTTTCCCCTTAGACATTTTGCTGAATCATCAAGCTTACTATATCTAAAGTGAGCTAATCACCTTCCTAAAATCTTCTCTTCCTCTTGACTTCCTAGTTTCCAATAATATATATATCATCATTTCCCTCAGTCCTTCAGCCAGAAAATTTCATGGTTGCCTTTTATTTTGTGTTCCCCACATAAGTTAATCACCTTGCTCTTCCTATGTGGTATTTTTCAGGTTCTTATCACTCCCCACCTCAGTGATTACAAGATGTTAACAGGTTTCCCCAGGTTTCATCACTCTGTTCTCCATACTGCTGCCATATTGTTATCTCAATCAGCCACTATCTTTTCCAAGTCAAAAATCTTAAATGTCTTCCTAGTGACTACAGAATAGTATTAAATTTCCTTCACCTAGTGTTGGTGGCTGTCACAATCTATACCCTGCCTATTTTCTCAACATCATCTCTCTAATAAGAATTTCATATCTCAGTGAGAAATTTCTTGATTGTTTCCTATTACATACATACACACACACACATACACACACATGCATACCCCTACCTCTTTCCTTCTGTCTTTGGCCTTCTTTGGGTATATGCCCAGTAGTAATATCACTAGGTCAAAGGGTATGTATGGTCTGGTGACATTTCTAGCATAATATAATATAGTCTAATATAAAATAACATAATATATTCCCATTTCCACATTGTTGCATATCCATTCCTCCTTCTAAAAATGCCTTTCTTCACTTCTCTGAACCCTATCCAGCCTTAAAGACCTAGTTGAAGTTCTGACTTCTCCATTTAACCTTACTTGATCAATTGATCCCACCATGATCTCTCCTTCCTTGAAATCCCTGCAGGCACATGGTTAGGTAAGAGCCAATGACCTGGCTTTCCATAGAAGTCAACAGAGGAAAAAAAAAGTATGAAAAATACTCTGATGTTTCAAAAAGAAATAGCATGCATGGAAAACTCAGGACAAATGCCAAATTTTAAAAGACACATACTGAAAATGGACCAAAGACTGGTAAAGGAGTATGGTATAGTACAGTTCTATGATAGTAACAATAACCACACAACAACTAACATATAGTATGTTTAAAACTATACATATATTATCTCATTTAGTTCAGAATGAGTTGAGTCTGATGAGGAAAGTAAAAGAAAAAATAGGATATTATAATTTTTGTGTGGTTGTTATAGTAGGCAAAAAGAGGAAGAACACCAAAGTGATAAGACTTCTGTTCATGGTAGATGAAACAAAGATGAGAGATAACTAAAAGAAGGGAGAGATGCACAGCTGGTATATTGCATCCTTTTTCTATGTCAAAGAAGAATAATGTTTGGACTGGGAAAAAGAGGACAAACATGGTTAATGGCTTGTAGGGATAGTGACTGGACCTGTGATTTATTCACCTGCTTCATCAACACAGGCGGGCACCTTTTTTGCAACTTACAGATTTAGAGAATTGGCTAGAGCAGCGAGTTTAAGTAACTTGCTCAGGGTCACACAACCAGTAAGTTTCAGAGGTAGGACATGAACTCAAGGTCTTTTTGCCATAAGGCCAATTCTTTATACCTAAGGTAAACAGGAGGATAGTAAGAGACCACCTACCTGTTGTGAGGATTGTGAGGATCAGATGAGACAGTTATAGAATAGTGCCTGGCACATAGTAGGCTTATTCCTTTCCCCTACCACGAGTTCACATCACCTGGGGCGGGTGAATTACATAGCAGGATACTCAAAGAACTAGTGGATACGATAGTTGCAACACTGTTGGTGAGAGCAGAAAGATCACGGTGAAGAAGGTTGGTGCTGCAGGACTAATGAATAGAAAATCCTTTTCTGAATTTCACAAAAGGGGAATAAAGTAGATTCTACCAACTACGGCCATTGAACTTGACTTCAATAGCTGGCAAAATTCTAGGATATAATTTTAAAAGGTTAGTCTGTCAATAGCTAAGAAAAGAAGCAGGGGTCAGAAAGACCCTGCTTTGTTTTAGCAAGAAAAAGTCATATTGGACTAACCTTGCTTCCTTTTTTTGGCTAGGGCTGCTACACTGGTAGATCATTTTTATCATAGAACAGAGAGCTGGAAGAGATATTAGAAGCCAGAGGAATAGATACACTTTGCCTGCTATTAATATTTTAATGTGAATTTTCAAGTATATCCTTGTACTTTTTCTAATGTTTTGTGGATTTTTTTTGTATCACATTATCTCCCAGTAACTTCTCTTTGATTACACCTTACGTGAGTTTAAATTTTAGCAAATATTGAATAAACTTTCCTTAACGATCTTAAACCACCCAGTCAATCTTTTTTTCTGGGGTCTGTTTCCTCTTCATAAAATGAATCAGTTAAACTCCATCAGTAGTTCTTAATGTTTTTGTACTGCAGACCCCTTTCAACAGGGACACTAACAAAGTCCAGAGTAATTTAATGTACTATGCATCATATTCTTTGAGATTTATTTGTTAGGTGCTTTCTGTAGTTTCAGTGATAGCTTTGGTCCAGAAATCTTTTACATCTTAATTATATCATAATTATATAAATATATACATTATAAAGCAGAGGATCACAAACAACATAAACATAAATTTATAGAAATATGTTCTATATATGCAATTTATATAAATTATATAAATATAAAATACACAGTCATGTAAATAACATACATAAATGTATAATTGTATATTTTATAGAATAATTTTATGATTATGATTGAATTATGAGGCATAAACTTATTCTACCTATAATTATACAAACTTTAAACATAAAATAATAAAACTCTAATTATAAAATAATTTAAAATATTTTATTTATTTTAAATATTTTAATATTAAAATATTAAATTATAAAATAATTTAAAATATTTAAAATATAAAATAATTTAAAATATTTAAAACATTCTATAAAAATTAAAAGAGTGAATTCATGTAATCCAGTAATGCTCACTATTATATGTAAGAATTCATATTAAATTTCATTGTGCAAATTTTTGTATATAAATAACATCGACAAAATAAGTTACAACTCAAACTATATTGAATATAATATTGATACTCATATATAAACTTAATTTTGATGTTGAACTTTTTTATCTGAACAAAAATTATAATATTTGACTCAACATGAATCCAACAGACTTAAATCTGGTTTCATGTAGAGCTTATTTCTATTGTGTTTTTTTAAATTTAGAGCAACAAAAAATTAAAAGTACTTACACAAATATGTAGTAGAAAATGTTAGGAGAATTTCGTAAGCTCTCTTGCTGAGAGATAGAAGTTGGTTTTTTTTTTTTATTTTTAGCTATCTAACCAATCAAGGAAAATTAATAGCTAATTATATACACTATTTACATAAATTCTATCAATTGATAAGTGTACTTTAAGTGCAATTGCATATACTCTTTTGTTTTTGGTAACATTTTATATTAAACTAACTTTGCTAAGGAAAGAATCTTTCAGATGTGGCTTTCTTCTCATCTATCACTGAGTTCCATACTAACAAGACTCTCACAGAAGCTCTTCTAGTTGACTCACCTATGCTGCCAACCATTTCATTGAAAAATCTGCCACATAGAAGAATAGTTACATAAGTAGAGGAAAACAGCCTTAATATTGCAACAATAGTAATATAAGGTTTGTTTTTGCAGAAAGTTGGTGATGGTTCATTGTGGCTTCAAGAGAGCTTGCAATGCTTATGCCCAGTGATCATAGTTTTCAAACAGCCTGACATTTGTGCTGCAAGGATTTAAATGTTTGTAACATCTCAATTATGTTATTATTCAGCTGTTATCATATGATTATAGGGTGACAGAAGGGAAGCTACATTGCTACAATGCATAAAATGCAAATGAAGGGTAGGAGCACATGTCTGACCATCCATTGGGAACTCTGATCTAATGCTGAATCCTTGTGGTGGTTTGGAAACAATTTGATGATAGGTTGAGAAATCATAGGAGCAAATTGTGCTTACTCAGAATTGGTCAGAGTTTGATGTAGTTGCTGCACAAACACCAAAATTATTGTGCATGTGATCGTGATGATTTTGAATCACTGCAGAAACAAACCTATGCTTTAAACATGCGTATGATTGTTGTCACAGAGGAAAAATGTATTTGTACTGTATAAGACAATTATTTTCTGCATGATGTTTCATTATAGGAATTTTAGTATGAACCCCATTGGATCATCATTGTGAACCCCATTACTGTGATCACCATTTAGAAGCTCACAAACTACAAGATAGGAAATACTGAACTAGATAATCCTTAAGGTCCTTTTCAATTTTTACATGATTCTTAAACATTTAGCTATTTGCTTAAAGTTTGCCATTCCCTTCTCCACTATCCCTATTATTCAGGCTTCTTTTATTCCAAGTGTAAAGAAACAAGTGACTTGAGTACCTAACAATCAAGTATTATTAATTAAACCAAGATGCTTCCAAATGGCCTTCTTCTTGAGCAGTGGGCAGCTTTTCTAGCATCTGCTCATAGTTCCCTAGAGCAGTACTCCACCAAACAGTGTTTATTGCTTCCCTTCTTTCTCTCTCTCTGTTTCTTTTTCTTTTTTTCCTCCTTTCTTCTTTCCTTTCTCTCTCTCACTCTTTCTCATAAGTAGACAGATTTTTGCAAAATATTTTCTATATAGCACACTTCATTTTTGTAACCTGGAAAGTGTAAAGAACACAATTTCCCTTTGTATTTATTATTTGTTGCTAACAAAAAAGAATTTGACTGCCTAAAATAACACAAGACCTTAAATACTACCTGCCTACAAAAACCCCCTCATATATATGTTAAGCTCCTACAAGATTTCTTGAGATACCTGCTCAACAACTCTCTCTTTATTGTCAAGTTAGGAATTAAACTAGATGATATGTGGTTACCAAAGGGGTTCATTACTGTTGTGGAGAGTGTTCTAAAGAAGTACCAAATGTATTCCAAGTAGATAATGAGGTTCTCTACAAGCTGCACATTAACAAATTCTATTATAATAATTGAATCAAGCTATTACAAGGCCTCCTCAATACAAATCCATGAGTACTCAGAAGAGATTGGTCTAAAAATCCATAAGGGAAACCTTAAATGGATGAAAAATATCTATTGTCCAGATGATGACATGTAGTTGCATAGTCAATTCATTGATTTAGTACCTCAGTATGTGTATGTGTATGTATTTGTGTGTGCATGTATGTGTATATGTGTATGAAATAAATATTGCAGATGAACAGTGATTTGGGACCATAGATGATTAAGAGGAAGATAAATGTCTGAGTTACATTTCAGAACTTATTGCTATTCTTTTGTTTTGTAGAGCAAGGACCCATTTTTTTTTTTTTTTACATAAAAGTTCTCCTAGCTGTGCTGCTTAGTTGCAAATCTTGGAACAATACGACCTGTACAAATTCAAAGTTGCTGGCAACCCAACGGGCAGTAGAGGCATGAATAGGAGGTCAAGTAGATAGGATTATATTTGCAATAATGACCTACAAACAAGAAATGGAAAAGGAATTCCATAAGATCCATGGATTCCAAGAGATATTGTAGAGGAGATGAATGATAAGAAAAGGAGATAGGACAGTCATGTAATGAGAGAGAGGGATCATAGGCAGCCCCAAATTTCAAGAGCACCTACAAAATGTGAAAAGGCCTGGAAAAAGACTTCTAGCATGTTAGATAGATGGCATGATCTATGGGAGGATATGCGTAGGATGAGAAGGCATATACGAATTGCAGTCTACACTACCTACATCAAGATAGTCACTGATTCCCTGAAGTGTTAAATCATAACCCTGGCTACCAGCCAGCGCTTGCTTGTACAATGATTTTATTTCTATTTGTGCCCAGAATGTTCCAGCTAAATCGTCCTATTCTCATCCTCTTCCTTGGAAGCAATAAGCTTTGTTACCCTTTTCGTACCCCCATCCCTCGCTTCATAGAATGTATCTTTGCCCAAGGGATGAGCCTAGATTTCAGAAACACTCATCTGCATTACATGCGGCATATATAATGATGCAGGCTTTCAAAATATTTTCCAAATGCACTGAACCACATGGCACAATATCTCTTCTTCACATGGTTCTCTTAATTTTGCTCTCCATCCCTCTTCTTCAGAACTCTGCTCCCCACAAAAGACCAAAATAAAATGGAAGGAGTGAAAGAAGAGTTAGACTGCTGGGAAAACAAAAATGAAGGATGAAATAAAAAGGACTAAAAGAAAGAGATGGTACTATAAGATGGAAGGGAAAAATAGAAGGATAAGCAGAAAATAAGAGCCATTATTATAACAGAGATAATCACGGAAAGGAGATGCCACATTTCAGTGACCTGAGAGCTTATCATTGGATATATTACATCTCTACACTGATTGCCACCCATCCAGGTTTTCTCAAACCAGTTGATGACAGAGATACTAATAGTGGCACTGTCCTAAATTTTTATTATGCATCCCCATTAATAAGTTTCAGAAAAGGCCTCTTTTTACTTTGTGAATAAAATAAAAATTAACATCTCTAATAAAGGGAAACAAGTCTCCCTACCTCCCACTTCCAGCTTCCTACCATCCCTCCACTAACCTTCTTAATATATGAACAGCTTGAGTATTATTTATACCTATGGAAGATGTCTTACCAAAAAAAATCCACTTTAGAAGTAGGTATGCATTTGGGGGCAGGAGAGAAGAATGAAAAAAAACAACAATGAAAGGCAAACTACAGCTTGTCTGAATGCTTCACATTGGCCATTTACATAATTTAATAACAAAAATAATGACAAACAAGAATAAGGTTAATGGAGTGGGGTTCCAATGCTGTTCTATTTTAATGTCACATGATCTTCCCTCCCCTCCCCCAGTTATGAAAGTCTGTGTTTAAAAGACTTTGAGAAACATAGAGAGAAATTATACAGTTTCATTAGCCGTTCACATGGCTGTCTTTAGGGTGTTGATCAAGTCCAAGGTTATTTTTTGAAATCTGGGAATTTCCAGTTTTCCCTGGGAGAATTTTTCTTTTATAGTAGCTATTTTATTAGCATTAGCTGCAGCTTCTCAAATCTGTGAATAAGGTTTAGTGAGAATTGATGAGCCCTGGTTAAATAAGAATCCTAATGGCTGTGAGTTGCTATTCTGTGGTGGAAGTCAAACTCAATTATCTTTAAATTCAACAATTCTGTGTCTACTGAGAGACTCTTTAGAACCTCTTCTACATGTCCCTCTTCATTTGGAATCTTTCATTTGACATCTGGCCTACTTTGGAAAGATGCAAAAAAAAAAAACAAAAAAAAAAAAACCCACCAAAACCCTCAGAGCTCAAAAAACAAAGACTGTTTCATTGCAGGGTTGGCTCTTTCCAGTAAGCAAAAAATGCAGATTGGACAATCATGTTAACTCTCTTGACTTTTCAGGTCAAGCACTGTTTTTATTTTCAGAGATTTATGAAATACTTACATTGTATAGGAAAATTCCGCCAGCTTCTATGTCAGCGGACTTTACCAATTTCCTCCCTCTTCCCCCATTCAGGCCCCAAATGTCCCTCATACACCAGCCATGTCAGATGTCTGCAAACACCCTCAATGGGAAAGGACAAAGTATCTTTATGCTATTAACAGTGCCTTTTTCACTTGGAGTGGGTTAGTTTATTATTTATTTATTCATTTAATTGCACCAGTTGAATGAACTAACTCATTTATTCACTTGATAAATTATCTCTCAGCACCCAATATGTGCAAAGCACCAAGAGGGTTAAGGAGAAGAATAAGACATGGTTGTTGCTGTCATGGAACTTGTAGCTTAACGGGTGAAATAAAACACATACAAATAACAATACTATAGGGTAGGATATAAAAATGCAGGAAGTCCCAAACTGTGCCACCTCAGAGGTGGAGGAAGCTAGTTCTCACTGGTAGAATAAGGGAAAAATTCATGGAGGAGGCTTCCTTTGAGCTGGGCCTTTGACCTCTTAGGAAATGTATAGGCAAAGCAGAAAGAGAAAAAGCACTTTAACTGGAAGGAACAGAGTGATTGGAGGCATACTTCAATTCTTTATGGAATCACTAGTCTCATCTCTTCTGGTTCCTAACAACTCATGCATACACATAACTCATAAATCCTCCATTGAGTACCTAGCCAACATTTCTAAGACCTTCTTTTAATTCTTTTTACATTCTACTGACACTGATGAAATATTGTCCCAACAATTATTTCTCACTCCTGATTACGTTTTGCTGGTGATGCATTTCCTGAATACCTTTTATACCACTTTTTTGATGTCATTGGTAATGTTCTGTAGCTTGCTTTTTCCCACCTCTATTATCCTTTGGAGACCCTTTAATTTTGATGCTTCTGAGAATGGATGTTTTGCGATCTATAGCTATATTATGTCACTGAAAGAATATTGTTGTTACAAATCTGTGTTTTTGTGTCAAAGTGAAACTTGAGACCACCAAAAGTGCTGTGACATTTCCAAAATGTTATCTCATTTGTTCTCTTTCTAGTCCAATTCTATCATTTTAGTCAAGGAAACTGAGACCTGAGGAGATTTAGTGACTCACCCAAGGTCATACTCATGATAGTTGTGTTCAAGTAATTGAAAAACTCTCACATGGGAAAGGGAATGAAATACTTGTTCTATATGGCCTCAGAAGGCAGAACATGGAGGAACATTTCAAAGAGAGCAATTTATAAGAAAAAAAAAACTTCCTCACAGTTAGAGCTATCCAAAAGTGGTAGTGCGGTTTTATCCTCAAAGGAGCTTTTCAAGTAAAGGTTGGGTGAGCACATGCTGGGTGTGTTGTAATGGGAATTTGTTAGGGAGGGTATATTTAAACAGTTTTCTGGTCCCTTCCTATGGAATTTCATGATTTTGTGAAGTAATATGTCTCCCACATTAAGCGTGGAAAGCAGAAGACTGAGACAGCTACCCTTTTTAGAGCTGACTCTGGACCTGACAAAATCTAAATGGGTATAAGTTGGGGAGATCTGTCTCTGGGCAAAACTGCAAAGTTCCTTTTTTGGTAAACTGGAAAGAGCTGGATTTGGAGTCAGAGCTCCTGTTTGAATTATGGCTTAGTCCCTTCTGTGATTTGAGCAAATCAATTCCACAAGCATTTGTTAGCTGCCTACTGCGTACCAAACTTCTCAAGGAGTCTTCTATAAGGGAGTGAGAATCCAGGACAGGGTGGCATATACACATATAGGCAAACTCAAAATATATACAAAGTAGTTTTCTGGGGGCGTGACAAAGGTCTAATACAGAAATTCTTAACTTAAGGCCCAAGAACCTGTTTTTAAAACATTTTGATAATTGTATTTCATTATACTTGATTTCCTTTGAAATCCTATGAATTTTATTTTCATGCATTAAAAAAAAAACATTATTCTGAGAAAGGTCTGTAGGCCTCATCAGACCTCTAAAGGAGTCTATAACACACAAAAAAGTTAAGACTCATTGGTTTAATATGAAGGAAAGTTTGTAAACAATAAAATAGGAATTCTAGAGGAAAGAATGGGATAGGAATACTGATATGAATAGCTATGAGGGAGCAGGGAAGGAATGGTTCTCAAGGAAGGGAATTTTGGTCTAGGCAATCTACCAGGAAGTAATCAGAATTACTGGGATGCTGAGTGGAGACAAAAGGCAATATATTGTCATGCCATTCAAAGGAACAAAAGAAGGGTTAGTTGATTCGATGATCAATCCCTCAAAAAGGAGGAAAAGGGGATGGTCCTGTCTGATGGTCAAGTGGGGGAGGGTTAGTGGAGTCCTGGAGTCAGGCTGGTTATGGGAGAGGGAGAGGGAGAGAGAGAGAGAGAGAGAGACAGAGAGAGAGAGAGAGACAGAGAGAGAGAGAGACAGAGAGACAGAGACAGAGACAGAGAGACAGAGACAGAGAGATAGAGAAACAGAGAGAAGGTATGCAAGGAGGGAATGGGGGGGGCCAAGGAGACTCACTTTTTCATAGAATTACTTGAATTACATCCTCAGCTACGTCATATTTGCCTCAGGACTCACCATCATTTTGAGTGGATTGTCTGTAAAATTAGAGTCAGAGGACTCTAAGGTCCCTGCCTGTACAGGATCGAGGATCTTGATATTGTCATTCATTTTCCTCCTCCTTCCCTGGATTCTTATTCCCAGAACATTTTCCAGTGCTTTGACCCTTTCTTGACCCCATGCCCATCAAAACTAATTCTTTTTGTTCCATTAACTACTGTCCTCGATAATCTGATGAAATAATTCATGCCTCTCTATATGTGTTAATGGTTTAAGGTGTGGTCCCTTTCAGGTAGCAGATTAGTGCCATCACCCATAAACGTTTATCAGCCCTAATATTAGTAAACTCAGATTTATATAAAAAGATACCAGTGATTTCCTCACAACAACACAGTGTTGAAGTAGATCCAATATTATTACTTCCATTTTGTAGATGAGGAAACAGAAAAATACAATGCCTTGCACATGTCACATCATTACCAAATGCCACTGGGATTCACATATTGGCCTCCTGAATCCCAGCTCAGTACACTTTGCACTATACCTCATTACTTCTTTAAAGTGAAAGAAATTGAGGTATATAAAGAGTTTTACAACGTAATCCCTGCCTTTATAGAGTTCATAATCTGGTTGGGGAAAGTATGAATTTAGTAACTAATAATCCAACAATTTATAAATTGCTAGTGTAGTCTTGTTTTCTATGCATAAAAACTGTATGGTAGGTGAAGTTTTTTTTTTTTTTTCTTAAGCGAATTTTGTGTCTTTTCAGCAGGATAAAAATAAAAAGATAAATAACGGTATAAAGTAGAAAAGGCTCATTGCCAAATAAATTATGTACGGAAGAAATTCTTTGTCAAAGAGAAAGAAGGAAGAGAAAGAGACAGAAATAGAGAGGAAGGAGGGAATGGGGGTGGGAAGGAGACTCAATTTTTCATAGAATTCTTTTTAATAATAATGGCCTTTAATAGAATGTAAACTCCTCAAGGTCAAGGACTATTTTCATTCTTTATATAACTGGTGCCTAGCACAGATGTCTAAAACACAGAAGGCACTTAGTAGATATCCATTGAATTGAATTGACTGGGGAAATATTCTCAGGAGTCTCCAAGACTAAGCATAAGCATTGGTGGGAGTTTCAGGAACTGGTGAGAGAGGAGGAACCTTTTGGTAGCCCTCAAATTATAATATACAGTTTGCTGCCAACTCCCTCTATCTCAGAGATGTTCTTGAGCATATTCTGGTACAATGCCCAAATTGTAAGGTGTGGGGAAGGCAGACAGAAATATGTCACAAAACATGAACGATCAGAGGGAAATTCCACCTTCCCCTACTGCCTGCTAAAGCAGTCATGGAAAATTTTGTACTAAGGATGAAGTCTTTCAGGTTTGCCAGTCTCTGAATCTCTTTTTACCTAGGAGCTATACCTTAAGAGAGTCCTTAAGAAGGCTTTAATAACAAGGAAGCAATATTTTCTTGTCCATAATCCCTGGCCACTGGCCTGTATTACTGTATTTCTATAAAATTCCTGCCCAAGGGTCCCTGGGGTTCTTTTCCGTGCAGCAGAACTGGGCAGACAACAATGAACAGGTACTTTGCCACGGCCTAGGTCAGGGGTAGGGGTAGGGGTAAGGGTGGGGGTGGGGAGTAGGAAGATTGCTAGTTAAGAAACATTTAGTGGTTTCTAATCCTAGATGGGGGAAAAAGGGCTAACGAACATATTCCTGATAGTGAATGGAAAAAAAACTGGGTACAATTCTGAGGTGAGGAATTGTTGGTAAGTTAAGCCACATCTCTATTTGCTTCTCCCCCAACTTTGGGCTTTTGTATCTTTATTTGCACAATGAAGGGGTTGAATTAGTCAGTCAACAAATTCTGTGATCTAAGAGGCCTTCCAGCTCCAAATTCCATATTTAATCTGTGGAATGTACTGGAGATGTTCAGAATGAGTAGTGGCACAAAAAACTGGGCCCCTGGTTCTGATGTGGAATAATTTCCATATAAGGCAACCTCTGACCTTGGCAGCCCGGTTCTTATTTATATGGTTTGGTTATTGGCAATCTGGTAATCATCCCTGCCAGGAGGCTACTGCAAGTGTGAGCCAGAGAGGTTGCACTTGTTCAAAGTTTCAAGAAGTTTTATTTCTCTGTATTTATAGATGTACGCTTTAATAAAGAAAACTATACAAATACCTAATATTGACTCAAGAAATGGCATAGGCCTATTCAAAGCTTTTCATTTAAATAGTGCAAATCCCCATACTGTTACTTCAATTGTGCAAACGTTCTTATAAAAAAAAAAGGTTCTGAGAAAGTTACTGTTCATACAGGTACATGGATAATCTTAAACACCGATAAGTTGGCTGTTTTCCCTCTAGCTTGAGAACAGCAGGCTGTTCATTGTGTGGAAAGTCAGGCCAGCAAATTACAAAGTAGCAGGAATGCAAATGGAGAATTGGAAACCACCAACTCCTTTTATTCCCGTCACAGACTTACATAATTCAGACCAAGCAAAATGGATTGCTTAGCCACTGTTGAGAGAGAGAGAGAGAGAGAGAGAGAGAGAGAGAGAGAGAGAGAGAGAGAGAGAGAGAGAGAGAGACAGAGAGAGACAGAGAGAGAGACAGAGAGAGACAGAGAGACAGAGAGACAGAGACAGAGACAGAGGGAGACAGAGAGAGACAAAGAGAGAGACAGAGAGAGACGGAGGGAGGGAGAGAGAGAGACAGAGAAGAAAACAGAAAAAGAAGAGAAGGAAGGAAGAAAAGAGAATGTGCTGATTTGTCTCGCAGTTGCTGTACCCATGGGGTGATTTTTTTTTTTAAATAAAAAGTGGGAAATACAATGGCAGCAGAGCCCGGGCTCGCAGCGGAGGAATGTGCTGGCCTCTGAATGCTGTCCTTGTAGTGAAGCATTGCCTGAGATATAAGGAGGCCCATTGTTTTCCAGATCAGAAGTTATCACTCTTTCCTTTATCCTTTCTTTTGGCCCAGATAGTGTTTACTTACTCAGAATATTTTAATCTCTAATGTGGTGACTTGTTGTAATTTATCTTGCTAAGCCACTTTTATTTTCTCTTATTTACATGACTAATATTATTGTGTTTTATAGAGCTTATATCAACAAACTGGCTCCTTTGTCCCATTGTTTTCAGTTCGGGGGCAGAAAAACCAACAAATGAAGTTTTATCTTTCAAATCTTGGACTTCACCTGCTTGTCATTCAGTTTGTGTAGATTGAATGAAGTGTATGTTCCTTTGAAAACAAAGCAAGAGTTCATTTTTATGACTTAAAAACAAACAATCAGCTACCCATATAGATTAAGGTCTTCTGCTTTTATGAGCATAGGCTGAAAAAGCCTCACTCACTTTTAGAAAGAGAGGGAGGGGGGAAGGAGAAGGAAATATATGTGTATATATGTGTATATATATATGTATGTGTATATGTATGTATATATGTGTGTATACACACATGTATGAAAGAGAGAGGGAGAGAGAAAATATAAAATATACATCCTTATGGGTAGGAAACCCAAAGTCCCCTAGCAATAATAGCCCCTCTCTCTGACTTATTTTCTTTCAAAGAATGTAGAGTATTATAAAGGGAGAAAAACCTAAGGCTGGGACCTTGAGAGATTATCTACTCCATCCTCTTGCCTTCAGGCAAGAGTCTATAGCCGAACCACTGCAGATAGATGAGAATGATATTTTTAAAAGGCACCCAAAGCAAAGGCTCTAGCCTTCCTTGAAACCCACACAGATATATTTTAAACTGCCACTGTCAGAAAATCTGTCATACCTAGCTTAATAAATTCTTCAGGCTGCAGACTGTCATTTTCTCTTTTTCCATACTCAGTGGAGATTGGAATCTCCTGCTTAACACGCTCATTTGGTTGAGTGACAAATCATTTTTGAGCATATGCTAGGTATTGGGTACCTGTGAGGGGGCGCAGAAATAGGCAGGACATGATCTCTGCTCTCCTGAAAACAAAGAATCTTCACATTTTGTACATCCTGTGCCTCTTGCCATCTGGTGAAAATCTATGGATGGACTTCTCAGAATCATATTTTTAAATAAAAAAAAAAAAGGGCAAAAAGAAAACACCAAAATCTGTAGGACCACGAAGGAAACCAATTATCTTGAAATACACTTATCACAATACATAAAAAACAAGTTCATGGATCCTTGAAGTCTACCCAAGGACTCCAATTGTTGCTTTCAAATGGAGTTCAGCAGAAAAAAAATATTGCTGTTAAAACTTTGAATAATGATAAAAGCCAGCAAAGGAAAATTCCACTATAAGAAATGTCATAGGGATTTAAAGATAAGAGAATTTACAGTGGGTTGGAGTAGACAAGGAAGGCTTCATAAAGGTGAGCCTTGAAGGATGAATTTGGAATTAAGAGAGGTGGAGAGAAAGAGGAACTGCCTTATACAGAGAGGAGTCACATCTGTGGGAAAGTGCAAAACATGCTGGTTGGAGAGTGAAGAAATCAGAAAGGGCTAGAGCAAAAGCTTTCTGTAAGAAAGGAGTGTAAGAGAAAGTTATAAAGTTGGCCAAAGCCTTGCACTTAGGTACCCAGGCATTTTTTAAAAATTGAAATGGAATTGAGTGCTAGATTAAGGGGTTGAACTGTAGCAATGGGGAGGCACTGAGTTTTTAAGTGTGCACCTAAAGAATTATGAAAATCATATTTTAGGAAGAATGCTATTCCTACAAAGTGCAGGAGAGTGTACGAACCTGCCTGGCACCCCTGGCACCCTGTCATTTCAGCCAGGTGTTTTTACTTGTCTCTGCCTGAAGGCTCAGACTGGCTCACCCTCTACGACTACTTCAGGCCTTACATAAAGAGCCACAATCTGATAAGACAAGTAGTTCAATATCAAGCTTTGCTATTATTTTTATTACTGCTAGTGCCCATTAATTAGATCCATTGCTTAGATCCTGACCTCTTTTGACCTGTGCCTCTTGATCCAGTATTTCTAAGGGAGGCAAGATATGGTAAGGGGTAGAATGCTGCTGAACTTGGAGTCAGTAAAACTTGGGCTTATATCCTTTCTTTGATATTTACCAGCTGTGACCCTGAGCAAGTCACTTCAAGGCTCAGTTTCCTCATTTATAAAAAGGGGCTAATAATACCTGTATACCTGCTTCATAGGCTTATTTTTCATACTTAAATGAGATTATATAGAAAACACTTTGGAGGCCTTAAGACACCATATAAATGTCAGTAGTATTATCCTTTGTGTCCCAGAGTCTCCTATTCTGGATCCCTGGTCCGGAGGCTTTTCTTTTAGTTAGGTGATCTTTTGTACCTGCTCACTTACCTACCTATCTGTGCTTGACATTCTCTGCCTTGATTACTCTTTTTGGACTCAGTTTACCTGATTTGTGCCTCAGGTTCAAGTGGAAAATGCAAGTATTGACCTTCCAACTCTGAATTCTTGAGTGTATGTTTTGTGCTGTCCATCTGAAACCCAGGCCCTGGACACCCCTGAATACCCACGCCCCCCACCCTTCTTGGCTAGCCGTCACATCCTTTCCAGAAAGAGATTTTGGAAGTGAGGAGAAGCAGACGTAAGATACTGGAATAAATTTGGACTAGGGTGATAGCAGTACTTTTCTTTCTCTCCCTCTCCCTCCTGCCCTCTTCTCCCTCTTCTCTCCTTCCCTCGCTTCTCTCTCATTTCTACTGGAACTAGGCCAAAGTGACTTGCAACTTCTACTTGTCCCCCAGGTTCAGGTAGATGAGGCCTCTGTTTAAAGGCTCTGAACGTCTCTGCTCCAGGACTGGAGGTTCATCCTTGAAGTTGAAGCTGAGTAGAATGGGCAGGTAAGTGCCTTGAGGCAATGCCTGTTTAGACAACCACAGTATAATGTTTGCTTTATACTTACCTTCTTCCTGTAAAGATTCTTAACTTCTCAAAAAAGAGCTGACAGGTGACTTTCTTCCATTTTGCCTCCGGGGCAAGCAGTCTTCAACTTAATGTCGTGAAAACAAAAGTTTATAGTTAGCCAACACCCAATCTGTATTTTGTTCTGTCAGAGGAACTCCTGAGGTTTTTGTTTGTGTGTTTATTTTGGTCCTGATTTTTTAAAATAACTTTTGTTTCTGAACAGAAGTATGCTGAGGACTATGAATGTTTTTCTCTATTATAAGTAGTTATTTTGAAAGACCACCAAAGAGAAGGGGTGCTGTTTTGGGAGCCAAGAGACCTCCACTCTAGATCCTTACTAACTTCACTGTGTGATTTGATTCAGAAGCTCCTTATGATTTTTAGCTAAAAGTGACCTGGAGATTATCTAGTCTAACTTCTTTTAACATGAGAAAATTGAGGTATGAATGAGGGTGTAAAATTACTTGCTCAAGATCACATGGAAAGTTAGTGGCAGAGGCAGAACTAGAACCTAGTTCAAATCTGGGACAGCTTTTCTGAGAGTCAGGCTTAAGACCTGTTGTCATCATTGTCATGTTTGACTCATGATCCCATTTGGGGTTTTCTAGGCAAAGATACTGTAGTGGGTTGCCATGTCCTTCTCCAGCTCATTTTATAGATGAGAAAACTGAGGCAAACAGGGTTAAGTGACTTGGCCAGGGTCACACAACTAGTAAGTGTATGAGGTAGGATTTGAACTCAGGCAAATGAACCTTCCTGACTCCTGGTCCAGTACTGTATGCACTATGGTGCCACTTAACTTCCCAACTGTGATCTGTAGAGCTGTCTAAGTGATGGGAGATAGGAATTCTAATTGGCTGAGAGATTGTTGAGCAAACATGATACTTTAAAGGAAATTGTTGAAGAAATACTTAGAGACAGGGGGTCATGATAGGTAAGTGCAAGCTTTTCAATCATTACTGGAACCCTCAGAGTCTCTGAGGAAGTTGGTCCCCACAATAAGTTCCTTGACTTCTAACACAACCTTAGAGACTGCTAAGAATGGACTACCCATACTAAAATCATTCCTTCTCTCCTTGGTTAAGCTAGGTGGCACAGTGGATAGAGTGCCAGGCCTGGAGTCAGTAAGGCTTTTCTTACTGAGTTAAAATCCCATCTCATACACTTACTAGTTGTGTGCTTCTGGGCAAATAACTTAACCCTGTTTGCCTTAGTTTCCTTATCTGTAAAATGAGCTGGAGAAAGAAATGGCAAACCATTCCAGTGTCTTTGTGAAGAAAACCCCACATGGGGTCACAAAGAGTTGGACACGATTGAGCAACATTGTTTAGTCCACCCCAAACAAGTCTCAAACTTTTTGGTCTGATGACCCTGCTATACTCTTAAAAAATATGAGGACCCTAAAGATCTTTTGTTTATGTGAGTTATATCTAGTGATGTTTACCATATTAGAAATTAAGCCTGAGAAATTTTTTTAAATTACATATTAATTCATTTACATAGTAGTAACAAATCCTTTGCATGTTACCATAAATAACATTTTTAATTAAAAAAACTTTTCCATAACAAAAAATTTAGCAAGCAAAACAATATGGCATTGTTTTGCATATTTTTGTAAATCCCATTAATGTCTGGCTTAATAGAAGACAGCTGAATATTCATATCTGCATTCAAACTGTTATAATATGTTATTTTGGTTGAAGCATATGAAGAAAATTCAGCCTCATACAGATACGTAGCTAGAAAAGGCAGGAATATGTCAACAGGCAAATGACATCTTGGTGTTTATTAGGAAAATTATTTTAACTTAATAGTCCTGGTGAAAGGTATTTGGTGACCTACAGTGTCCATAGACTATACTTTTGAGAACAGTTGGTCTGCTAAACTCTCTCTAACTTCCCGAACTCTGTAATGGCTCTGGAGGAAAAAGTGAAGCTGGTTACTTTGCACAGTCCTCCCTCACTTAAATCCAATTCACTTGCATGTCATGGCATCCCCTTCCTGATGTCATGATCCTCTTAGGGATTGATGGACAATCAGTAACAACTTCTGTTTACTGTTTTGCTTGTATGACTAGGTTTACTCATTATTCACTATTTGTGCTGATCCTTTGTATAACTTATTTGGTAGGAAGGAACTAAATTTGTGACACTAAGCTATTACCTTCTCCCTGAGAGCAATCAGGAAAAGCAGTTTGTATCCTGGACTTTCCCTAAAGTATTATACCTTTAGATACACATTTATTTGTGATCTAGTGGATAGATATAGTTCTAGCCCAGTATCCTCTTTGAGATAGGGAAGGGAAGGAGCAAGTATCTAGCCCTGGCTTTCTTCCTGCTTCCCTAAAGGGCAGAAATCGTAATTTCTCTTGGAGAGGGGTGAACCAGATCCCAGATCAGATATTTATCAATGCCCCAAGTATGCCAACCATTTTATATATTTAGATAGTACATACATATCTACTTTACACTAGGCTTTCTTCCATACTACATTGATTGTCAGTAATGTAAGAGAGGTTCCCTCTGAACCCTGTTTGCTGTAGAATGGGCAGAAATTCACCCCACCTTAGTCACCGTCCAAAAAAAGAGTTTAAGTGCCAAAATACCAAATGGAGGAGGAATCGGACATCGGACTTCAAATTCAGTACTCTTTCCACCGTACCTCCTTGCAGAGAATTTCCAGGCAGTGTGGATTCCCCGTTCTGTTGCAGAATGTGTCTTATCTACATTTCGTTGTCTCCTTCCTGAGGTAATAGTCACCAGTTAGACTCTCCTTACATGCGGAGGGTAAATGAGCTGACTTTCAAGGACTGCTGCATCATGTTCTTTCTTGAATGGAAGGGTTACCAGGACAATTCTAACAGTCCACGTTTCTGTGCTCAAGCAGGTCGTGGTGAGGACAAAACATCATTGTATTTTTCTTTGAAATGATTAGCATTAAACTTTTCTTTTGGAAATTTTATTGAGGTCAGTCCAGAAAACCCAGAGTGCCAATCGTGTTTTGGCCTATGGAGTAAAAAATCCCAACAGTAACAGGACGATGTTGGCAAAAAATAGCATTTCTTTAGTTTTTCTTTGAATATGGTTAATATTAGATTGTCTTTCTTAGCTATACCCATTCCTTGAATTTTCCCCCAAAACTGTTTCTGAGAGGTTTATAACTTGCCGTTTTTGTTCCATATTAGATTTAAACATGTAGTGTGAAAAAGATTAGTGCTTTGTCTCTCCCTAGAATTAACAAGTCATTGCTAGTTCTAGGACTTCTGTTTCAACGACCCCAACAACAGCCTCCAGGAAGAACCTAATGTACTTAACATGAAATAACATATTCACCATTTCCCCAGTGCTACCATTTTCCTTTGCCTCAAATGGCATCAACAACATGTCACAACCACTCAAGTTGGAAGGCTCCACATGGATCTCATTGTGTAACAGACTACGTCAATGACTGAGGATCTGATGTTAGCTATTTCCCCCCACCTACTTAGGTTTTCCTATAATGACAACAGTGTTACAAAAGACTACCCAGGGTGTAGTATGTTTAGGTAAGGTGGAGTGTTTCGGGTGGAAGTTGGGGTGGGGGGGCAATACCCAGTGGCAAATCCACTTTGCCTTACCTGTCTAGGTTGCCAGGATCTGTTGAAGCAAATTCAGCCAGATAATATGCCTCTGGCCATTAATCTGCATGGACCCACACTATGAGATTTTAAACTATGAAGATCTGATAAGGACCAAAATCTCCAGCAGTGCTATTTGAAAGAAGTCAGCTAGAGAATCTTTCAGGAAATGCAGGTGAATCCAAGTATAGACTATACTTAGATCCCTGCAGTGGATGCCATTGAGTGTTTGACTGTCCTTACTTTGCAACAGATGGACTAACAGAACGAAAAAGTGGACATGATTTTCCCTTCCATGTTTGAATGTTCTAGCCAGCTTAGTTTCCATTATTTACCTCTTGAGCTTTCCCCCACTTAGGACAATTATTATTATTGTCCAACCTAAACAAAAACAAATATTCAAATAAATATTGAATAATTCAAACAAGAATAAAGAAGATCATATATGTATATATATATGTATATGTATACTGCAAACTTTCATTCTTTTCAGGTTATTAAAATGTGCATATTGGTTTTGACAAGACAATTACAATAACATTCTATCTGCTTCCATACTCCCTTTGAAATTTGCCACATTTTAATGTGTTATTTATCCATTTGTTTTCTTATCTATTATTTCTTTCTCTCTGTATCATTCTAGAACAGGCTAGATTGTGTATTGTTTTTATTCTACTTTACTCTGGATCATTTCATACAAGTCTTCTCATATTTCTTTGAATTCTTCATATTTATAATTTCTTATGGCAGTTAGTCAGTAAGTGTTTGTTCAGTATCTACTATATGCTGGGCTCTGGGCTAAATGTTAGAGATAACAAAAAAAAAGGCAAAAAACCAGTCCTTGCTCTTGAGCTCACAGTCTAATGGAGGGAGACAACAGGAAAACAACTGTATAAACAAGATATAGACAGGATAAACTGGAAATAACAGAGGAAAGGCACAATATACTCCTATTACGTTCACATACTACTGTTTTTTCAGCCATTTTCCAACTGGCAGACACATATACATTTTTTTCTGTGGCAACAGATTTTTTTTTTTTCTGTAGAAATAGCAGCTAGATGATACAGTGAAAACAATACTGGGCCTGAAGACAGGAAGACCTGAGTTCAAATCCAACCTCATACACTTACTGTGTGATTCTAAAGTCACAAAGGTGAGTGCCATTTGCCTCAGTTTCCTCATCTTTAACATGGAGATAATAATAACACCTACCTCCCAGGGTTGTTGCAAGGAGTAATTGTAAAGCACAGTGCCTGGCACATGGTAAGCATTCTATAAATGTTAGTTATTGTTATTGAAAATAACATCCTTAAATTGCAGTCTTAGCAGTGACCTCACTGGGTCAAAGAGTATGGCGAGTTTTGTGGATCTTTGTATGATACTGACTTGCTTCTCAAGAAGCCTGAACAAATACATAGATTTCCCAGCAATATAGTCTCATAGTTGTACCAGAGCAATGTCAGCATTGAATTTTATAATTTGCCCCTCTTTGCCAGTGTAATGTGTCTAAGGTGGTTGTGAAAAATCTGTGTCCTCTTTCTAATAGGAACTTCAAGACACTGAAGATTATGTATAGTAGTAGTGTCAAACTCAAATAGAAAGAGATCCCTGTGGACTACAGCATGACTTAGAAATCACAAATTAGCATTATCTGTGTTTTTATTTGTTTCCATTAAACATTTCCCAAAGACATTTAATCTGGCTTAAGACCTCACCTCTGGTGTGTACTTATGAAACAAACACACCAAAAGTCCAAATTTGTGTTGTTAAATTGCCTAAATAAAAGTTAAACTATAAATATATTTATGTAAATTTCTATCACAAATAATAAAAATATAATGTTCATGTGATTATAAACCGTGTTTTCTTATAGATGTATGTTTTAATGAGCAACAAAATGATAAAATGTCTTCAATAATCCTCAACCTTCTAGAAACTCTTATGGCTTTCCAGATAAGTCAGTCAAAGATAAGAACAGTTTTGGAGAATAGATTCTGGAATCCATTCATGCCAAGTCTCCTCAAGAGAAAATCCACTCTTTTCTAGACTCTGTTGTTTTGTAGGAAGTCATTCTTCAAGGCAAGGAATGGGAGAATTTCCCCTTTGACTGCATGGATGATAATACGTCCATTAAAGCACATATTCAGAAACTAATTAGGCATTTAAATAAAGGGAAGGGGTTAATATCTGCTGGCACAAAGATCAATATAGAATTATCTTATGATACCCAGATATTTACACCCCCTCTCCCAAATAGAGACTATACTGGGTGTCAACTGTGTGGATGATACTGGGAAGTTGTAAAAATGTGAATTCTAGGTAAAGAAGGTCTTCCTTTCCTTTTGTTCTGAATGGATCAACATTAACTTCTGTTTCTAGACCTTTGTTCAAGCTGT
Organism: Notamacropus eugenii; assembly: GCF_028372415.1. Taxonomy (NCBI): domain Eukaryota; kingdom Metazoa; phylum Chordata; class Mammalia; order Diprotodontia; family Macropodidae; genus Notamacropus; species Notamacropus eugenii. Next base: position 72,135,913 of record NC_092872.1, read on the forward strand.
TGCCCTGTCTACAATGGAATTCTCTTAGAATTGCTATTTTCGTTCAGACCTCAACTCAAAGGGTACCTCCTTCATCAGGCATTTCTTGATCCCAGCTACTCATGCCTCCCCCCTCGAATTTGTTTTGTCATTTTGTCTTCCCTAAAAATGTAAGCTCCTTTAGGGCAGGGACTGTTTGCTTTTTAATGTACAAAACCTAACAGTTCCTGACACACAGTGGGTGGTTAATATATCTGTTGATTGGTTCACAAATTCGTTATTGACCATTCCACATTGGTGAGCCGACAAAGTTTATCAATCCATGAAGTATAGTCTTCTAGAAAATGGCCCACCTGACTAATTGAATAAGGAAAGAAGGAAAACAAGCATTTAAATAAATAAAAGGTAAAAATAAAAAATAAAAGAAGGAAACAAATAATTATTAAGCATTTGGTCAGGCATTGTGGTAATTGCTTTACACATGTTACTTCCTTTAATTCTCATCATAATCTTTAGAGGTGAGTGCTCCTATTATCTCTATTTTGCAGTTGAGGAAACTGAGGCAAACAGAAGTTAAGTGACTTGTCCAAGTTCACAGAGCTAGTATCTAAGGTTAGATTTGAACTTAGGTCTTCCTACCTTCATACCCAGCATTCTGTTCACTGTGCCACTTAGTTACCTCCTGAATATCAGAATTTATTTAAATCTAGTCCAATTTAAATATTAAGGGAATTCAAATACCCTGCTTTGGAGCCAGGGGTTTCTAAATATCTACCTGTCCTTTGCAAGACTATAGCTTAAAGTTCATTAATTACCAAGGCTTACAATAACCAAGGTACCCAGTTTTGGTGGATCCCTGAGCCAATCAGTGTGTTTGCTTTATAGATGGAAAAAATGTGAGGGTTCAGTGGTGGGCCCAACTTTACAGAGATACGTAATATCTTAAAGGTCCCTTCCAGCTTAAAAGTTAAATGATTTTAAAGTGAATTCAATTATCATCTATGTGTGTAGGAATTCCAAATTTATGTCCAGCCCCACTTGGTCTGGTACTTCCAACTATTGGTTAATTTCATCATTGGTTTCTTACTCTAACATTTCAAATTCAATAAATCCAAATGAGGACTTATCCTCTTCTTTCTGGAAACTCCTCTCAACTTTGATATTTTTTTTTAAAAAAATATTTTGTTTTCAGTTTTCTATAATCACTTCCATATATCTTAGATTTTTTTCTCCCTCTCTCCCTTCCTTGCTCCCTCCTTCCCCTCTCTCTCCCCAAGATGGCATGCAATCTTATATAGCTTGTACACATACATTCTTATTAAATACATTTTCACCTTAGTCATGTTGCACAGAAGAATTAAAATGAATGGGAGAAACTATGAAACAAAACAAAACAAAACAAAACAAAACATAAGAGAAAACGGTCTGCTTCATTCTGCGATCTAGTTCCATAGTTCTTTCTCTGGATGTGGAAGGCATTTTGTCTTGAGTTCATTGGGAATTTTTTAGGTCCTTGCATTGTGCTATGAAGTATACCAGAAAAATTCCTCCCACACTGTGGTTGTTGCTGTGTACAAAGTTCTCCTGGTTCTGTTCCTTTCGCTCAGCATCAGTTCATACAAGCATTTCCAGGTTTTTCTGAAGTCCTCCTGTTCATCATTTCTTATGGCGCAATAGTATTCCATTACATTCATATACCACAACTTGTTTAGCTGCTCTCCAGTTGATGGTCATCCCCTTGATTTCCAGTTTTTGGTCACCCCAAAGAGAGCTATTATAAACATTTTTGTACATGTCGGACTCTTTCCTATGTTTATGATCTCTTTGGAATACTGTCCTTGCTTGGTCAAAGGGTATGCACATTTTTGTAGCCCTTTGGGCAAAGTTCCAAACTGCTCTCTAGAATTCAACTTTGCTATTCTTATTAATAAAGTTACCATTTCTTCAGTCATTCAAGTTTGAGTTCTCAGAGTCATCTTCAAATCTTCCGTCTTCCTCTTCCCCCATACCCAATCAGTTGCTAACTCTTGCACCTATTCCTTTCTTTCCTTTTCCTCTGTATCCAATCTAATGAAGGCCCTTATTACCTCTCATGTGGCCTATCATAGTCTCATTTGTTTTTGGTCTTCTTGCTGCCACTTTTTCCATCCTCCAACCTTTTTCACAGTTTTAAACATATCACTGCCGTGATCAAAATTCTTCAGTGCTTTCCCATTGTCCACTGAACAAAGTATAAATGTATAGTAGTCTGACACTTAAAGCCTTTCAGTCTACCTAGACGACCTGTCTGCAAACATTTCTCCCTTTACTTTCCTTCTCATCATCTATATTCTCGCCAAAATGGATTGCTCTTCATTAGCCAGCTTGTCCTCTGTGCCTGGGACAAAGTCCCTTGGTGCTTCTGGTTGTGGAAATCCTTCCCTTGCTTAATCACATAGCACAGGTGCTACCTCTTCTAGGATCTGAAGTCAGAGGGCTTGGATTCAAATCTGAGTTCTGCCCCTTGCTGTCTATGTAACCTCAGGCAAGTCCAGATCAATCTGGGTTTCACTTTCCTTCTTTAAAAATTAAGGGTACTACAGTAGATGACTTTTATAGCTCCTTCCAACTCTAAATCTATGATACTATGATTCTGTCTTTTCCTTGCTTGATGAATGACATTTCCCCTTATATCTTAAGCTATTCCTTTAATTAATGAGCCAGATTTTTCCAGGGCCTAAGCACTAGTTTATGTAGAGGAGGCTATGCTAGAAGATGGCGTAACTCTTTCAGGCCTCCAAGATACTACTGTATTTAAGAAGTTATTGTTTCTGTGATGTCTATTGACTGCATCTTATACTGGAAACTTGTACTGTCTTGAAATTATTTCCTTTGAATTTAGGGTGCACGCGCGCGTGTGTGTGTGTGTGTTTGTGTGTGTGTGTGTGTGTGTTTGTGTGTGTGTGTGTGTGTGTGTAAGTGTACGACTTCTTTTAGACCTCTAGGGTTATGCTGTATTTAGTAAGAAGCTATCTTTCAGTGTTGCAATTGGAAGCCTGGAGGCCTGAAAGATTTGCTACAGCTTCCAACCCAATTTAGTAACCTAGACATTGGTATTATTTGAAATATCAATGCAATGTTAAGTTCCTTAATGATGCTGTCTGAAATTGGCCATAGAAAATGACTACTTCCTACAACTAGCTTTTGTTTCAGCATCTTTCCAATGAAGTATTAAACTGCTTGTTCAAATAAGCTCATTCTACTTACTCACCCCTCAGACTGTAAATCTCTTGCAAGAGGAGTGTTTCATGCCTTGTGTTTGTATCTCCAGCACCTTAACACAGAGCAGTAGGAGCTTTAAAATGCTTTTTGATTGATTTGCAAAGGAGTTCAGGATTTTCATCTATTTTTTGACCTATCTGGATCACTCAGGATGAATGTTCATTTCTTTATTTTTCTGATTCTTCTTTGAAGTAAGGAACAGGGGGAAAAAAGACCTAAGAAGCCTGCTTTTAGAAATATACCTGGTAAGCCCAAAGGTGAAGGAAATAAGCATTAATCTAGGGGTTAGGCTGCATTGTAGTTAAATTTATGTAGAATTGGAAGACGTTTCTGAAATAAGCTAGACTTTGTAACTCCTTTATTTATATGAAATGAGCTCTTTGATTTTAGAAAAACATGGATGAATAATAAATAATTTAGATTACAGAAATGCAAATTAAAACAACTTTGAGATAATATTTTACACCTACCAAATTGGCTAAAATGATAGAAGAGGAGTGTGACAAATGTTGGAAGGGATGTGAAAAAATTTTTGGTGTAATTGTGAACTGATCCAACCATTTTGTTGAGCAATCTGGAATTATGCCCAAAGTGTTATTAACCTTTGACCCAGCAATATAATTACTTCATCAATTTCCAAAGATAATTAGGGAAAAAAGAAAAGAACCTTTATGATCTAAAATATTTTTAGCAGCTCTCCTTGTGGCAGCAAAGAACTGGAAATTGCAAGGATGCCCATCAGATGGGGAATGGTTGAACAAGTTGTGGTATATGCTTGTGATGGAATACTATTGTATTATAAGAAATGATGAGTTCAATGAATTTTAGAAAAAAACAGGGAAACACTTGCATGACATAATGAAAAACTAAATAAGCAGAACCAAGAGAATATTGTATACATTAGCAGCAATATTGTTTTAAGAACAAGTTTGAGCAAATAAGTCATTTTGTCTATTAATACCCAAATTAATTATAAAGGACATATGAAGAAAGATGCTATCTATATCCAGAGAAAGAACTGGCAAATAGAATTATGTATAGAATAATTTTATACATACACATGTATATGTGTATGTGTGTGTGTATGTGTATACCTATTTGTGTGGATTTCTACAACCAGAAGCACCGAGGGACTTTGTCCCAGGCACAGAGGACAAGCTGGCTAATGAAGTATCTAAGGTAGGCAACCTTAGGGCTGGGGGTAGGGGTAAAGGAAGAAAAAAAAAAGAAATTTACATGATAATTTTGATGTATAGTTGAAAGAAATAGCAAGTTATGCATAGTAGATTTGCACTTTCATGTGCAATTATCTTTTTTTATTGTACTACGTTATTGAAATGCTTGTTTTGTTTCACAAATTAAAAAGAAAAGAAAAAAAGAAAAACCATGGATAGCCTTGCATGAAATAATGAAGAGGAAAATGAGCAGAAGTAAGAGAAAATTATATATGGCAACAGCAGTGTTGTTTTAAGAACAACTTTGAGTAAGTCATTTTGTCTATTGTTAATACCCAAATTAACTACAAAGGACCTATGAAGGAAGATCCAGAAAAAGAACTGATAAATAGACGTACGTATAGAATGATTTTACATATATACATATATATATGTAGACATATTTGTGTCTAATGATAGCTATCTTTAAGGTAGAGTGGAGGGAAGAAAAAAGAAATTTACATGATAACTTTATTATATATTTAAAAGGAATAGCAAGTTGTACATAGATTTGTAGTTTCATGTGCCATCATATTTTTTAAAAAAATTCTGCTATGTTATGAAAATTCTTGTTTTAGTTAATACATTTAAAATAAAATAAATAGAATTTAAAAAATAAATAAGCTGGAAAAAACATACCATTATGTCAGGTTGCTAGAGAGAATCCTTAAAGTATGGTCTTGCCTTTACCTCTTCACCCCTTCCTCCTAAAGAAAAGATCACACTCACCCAAACTGAATAAGCATTTATTGAAATGCTCATTTATTTATTTATTGAGAAAATGCCAGGAGAAGTTATAAATTACCTTAGCGACCTCATCCCCTTTCTTCTCATCTACTATACTTGATTATGGAAGTTGTGTTGAAACATCATGCCAAAGGAGGCCCAGGAAAACACCTCTTCCCTCCTTAAACAGGGATGGAAAGCTACTGAAAAATGCCTCTGAAAAGGCAGAGGCTTTCGGTGTGATTTTAACCCATCTTTCAAAAAAGGTTCTACAATGATAGGAAAGCTAGAGTGAGTACCATCTGTGATGGGGTAAGAAGCCAAACTAGGAGAGAGAAGGAAATGATTGAAGAGTACTTTAAAAAGCTGAATGTATTCAAATCAGCAGGGTCTGATTATGTGCACCCTAGGGCTCTTAAGAAATTGGCAAATGTCCTTGCAGAACTGCTAGCCTTTACTTTTATTGGGTCCTGAGCGTGGGGAATGCACAGATAGAGCGAGTACCTGCTTTTTACAACGGAGAACTGGACCACTGTCATAATTAGAGACTATTCAACTTATCTTGGCTACCTGGGAAGATACAAGAACAAATCATCCAACGATCAATTTGCAGCCATCTCAAAGAGTGCAAGGTGCTGGGTAGTAATCAACATGATTCTGTGAAGAACAAATCATGTCAGACCAATTTAATTTCCCTCTACAGAGTGATGAGCCTGGTTGAAAGAGGGGAAAGCAATAGTTATAATTTATCTGGACTTCAATAAGGATTTTGAGCCTGTCTTATCACAATATCAACAAACTAGGACAAGATGGCCTGTATCATGCCGCTATTAGGGTGGTGTACTGTCATCTAGAGGGTGGCAAGAAAAATGTCATTAGTAGAAGCTCAGTATCAAGCTGGGACAATCACAGTCTATTACTCTGTGGTCTGATGAAGAAAAAGAAGGTGATGGTGATGAATCAAAGCTGTGGCATCATGGGCAGAGTGTTGGCCTTGGAGTCCCCAAGATCTAGGCTCAAGGCTCACCTCAGGCATTACTTACCAGTTGTGTAACCATGGGCAAGGGATGTTTATTTTAATGAACAAGTTAAACTAATAATTAACCTCTTGTCCCTCAGTTTCTACATCTGTAAAATAGTCATAACTAAAGCATGGTGGAAGGATCAAATGAGACTGTATGCAAAGCTCTTTGTAAATCTTTAAGTGCTGTATGTGTGTGTGAGCTATTATTACTATTATTTATGTATATATATGTGTATTATATACATATATGTGTGTATATACAGACATACATTTAAACACATATACATATATATGTGTGTATGCTTATTATATATATATATGTATATATTGCATCAAGTGAGAGTTTGGTCAGACAAAGGAAGAAGCATTTTTTTGATCAGAAGGATAATTCAGTACTAGTAATCTCCTAGTAAAAATTATAGATTCTTCATCACGTTCTGAACGATTTTAGAAAAGAGCAGCTTTTTCAGACAATTTAGGCATCGTCTTGTGTAATGGCAGAGGGCTAGATCCCATAACCTCTATATCTTCTAGCCTTGTGGTTTTATACGATGCCACCAGTTTAATAGATTGCTTTCTTTTCTTTACCAGTGTTAGTGACTGTTTTCCACATCTCTACCTCCTCCCTACTCATGCTACTAACTAAACTAATGTAGTGAAAATCCAAGAAAAGAAGTACAAGGAAAATATTTGTCCTTGATCAATTAGATAGCATATGTAATCTTTTGTAGTAATGGTCCCATTGGAGGGTGCAACAACTTTTTGCAAGTCCCCTTAAGTTTTGTCTCCTTTTAAACATGTTAGCTCCAAATAAATTTATTGTGCTTTATTATTTGTGACCAAGATTAGAGCTTCTTAATTATTTGGGAGGGGGAAATTATTTTGATGACAATTTGTTATTTCACTCTTGCAATAGTAGTGATATTGATTTCAGTTTTTTACCTTAGCCAGTAATCATGTCAATAAGTGAGTGGTAACCTTTAACCTTCTGAGGTCTTAATCTTCTACAGCAATGTTTGTTTGCATGTGTAAATCAGAGCCTCTGTGATCTGTACCTTAACCCTTTACTATGGTTCTCTTTTAATTACACCTTGGTGGCAAGTCCTTTGTGAAATGAGAACTACCAAGTTGAAAGTGAAAGAAATTGTCAAAACATTGGCTTTAAATTAGAACACCAAAAAGAAAATGTAGCTTGGCTTGTTCCTGTCCATCTAAAGTGACGACTATTGAACAAAAATAAGCATTCCTGTATAGGGTAATGAAAATTTGTGCTAGAAAATACTACTTGAAATGTTTCTTCATATTGCCATTTCACTCTGTCATATCCCCTCCTATCTCATTTTGCTTCATAAGAGAATATAATCTAGGTTTAGAGTGGAGGAGAGCCTAGAGAACATTGGGTCCAACCTTCTAATTTTACAGATAAGGAAACTGAGGCTCAGAAAGGTTAAGTGATTTACCTGGGGTCTCTAGCAGAATTTGAACTCAGTCCTTCCTGGTTCCTAGTCCATTATTCTTTCCACTGATACATTCTCACATCTAGTTTAAGTCAATTGGGGAGCATCTCTTCGGTACTACAAATCTAACTGTCCATATTTGATGGTCTGATAAGAGATTAATTGAATCACGTAGACTTAATATCTTCTAGAGAAGGTCTAGCAGCAAGAAAATAGTAACTCGTTTATATAAAACTTTAAGATTTATCATATGTTTTCCTTCCAATATATCCTCTAAGATATGTAATACAGGTATTTTAATTCCCATTTTACAAAAGAAAAAACAGATTCTGAAATGTTAACTAAATTACTCAGGCAGGATCACATAACTAGTAAGGCATCTCAAACTCAATGTATCTAAAACAGAGCTTGTATTTGTCCTGCAATCCATTTTTTCTCTAAACTCCCTTATTTCTTTTGAGTGTATCACCATCCTTCCAAAGATCTTGTTTAGAATATTGTAACAGTGTTCAACTTTTCCCTCTTCCTCAAACCCCTGTTTAGTCATTTCCCAAGTCTTATCAATGTTACCTCTGCAACATCTTTCACATGTGTCTTCTTTCTCACTCACACAATCTCTAATTAATGCCCTAATTCAAGCCCTGATCATCTCTTACCTGGATAGTTACAGTCACCAATCAGTTCTTTGCACTACTGCCAAACTGATATTCTTAAAACACAGATCTGACTATGTTATTCCTCTACCCCAAAACACTCAGTAGCTCCCTATGCCTTTTGTGATAAACATAATCCTCAGCCTATGATTTTAAAAACTTTTCCCAATTTTACCCACCTTCCTTTCGAGTGTAATTTGGTATTAATTTCTTTACACATTCTGTATTCCAGTCAAAAACTACTTCCTTTACAAAAAATTTCATCTCTTGCTTAATTTCCTTTGTATTAATAGTTTCACACTTCTTGAAGATGCTCCCTCCTCAACTCCCTCACAATGTTAAGTACTACTTACAAAGCCTTTCCTTATTTCCCTAGCTAGTATCCCCTCACTCTTGAAAGCCTTTTATACTATACTGTTCTATATAAAGAAATGGAGATGGCATCAAGAAGATGAATTTGGGAAGGCCAGTTAGCACACCCAGAAGAAATTAGTGGTGACGGCAATATACAGCTGTGAAGGCACTGAGGAATCAGTTTTCAAGCTATCTCAAAGAATGTAAGATACTAAAAGAGTAGGGAGAAAACCTGGCCTAGATAGTATTATTTAAAAGTAAAATAAAGGTTAAGAAGATGTTAAGAACTACTGTAAAATCTTTATGAGAATGGTCTACATACATTTTGTAGTCATCCTTGATGAAAATATGATAAAGGAATAGGTAGGCTTTTGCAAACACTTTATATTAATTTATTTTAGTTAGCATTCATTTCTACAAGATTTTGAATTACAAATTTTCTCCCCGTCTCTCCTCTCCCCCCACACCAAGAGGGCTTGCATTCTGATTACCTCTTCCCCTAGGTTGCCCTCCCCTCTGTCACCCCTCATTCCTATCCCCTTCCCCTTCACTTTCCTGTAGGGAAAGATAGATTTCTATACCCCATTGCCTGTGCATCTCATTTCCCAGTTGCATGTAAAAACAATTTTTAACATTTATTTTTAAAACTTTGGATTCCAAATTCTCTCCCTTCTTCCCTCCTCACCCTCCCTTATTGAGAGGACAAGCAATTCAATATAGGTTATACATGTGTAGTTGTGCACTTACATGATAGTCATGTTATGAAAGACTAGCTATATTTTCCTCCATCCTATCCTGTCCCCCATTTATTCTATTTTCTCCTTTGACCCTGTTCATTTTCAAAAATGTTTGCTTCTGATCATCTCTCCCCCAATCTGGCTTCCTTCTATCATTCCCCCATTATTCCCTTCCCCACTACTTTCCTATAGAGTAAGATACTCAATTGAATACATATGTTATTCTTTCCTTAAGCCAAATCTGATGAGAGTAAGGTTCACTCATTCCCTCTCACCTTCCCCCTCTTCCCCTCCATTGTAAAAACTTTTTTTTTGCCTCTTTTATGTGAGATAATTTACCCCCTTCTATCTCTCCCTTTTTCCTCCCAATATTTTCCTCTTATCCTTAATTTTATTTTTTAGATACCATCCTGTCATATTCAACTCACCTTGTGCCCTCTGTATATACACACACATACATATATATGCACATATACATATACATACATAGATACACACACATACATATATTGCCTCCAACCCTAATACTTAGAAAGGTATTATGAGTTACAAATATCATCTTTCCATGTAGGAATGTAAACAGTTCAACTTTAATAAATCCCTTATGATTTTTCTTTCCTGTTTATCTTTTCATGCTTCTCTTGATTCTTGTATTTGAAAGTTAAATTTTCTATTCAGCTCTGGTATTTTCCTCAAGAATGCTTGAAAGTCCTCTACTTCATTGGATATCCATTTTTTCCCCTGAAGGATTATACTCCATTTTGCTGGGTAGGTGATTCTTGATTTTAATCCTAACTCTTTTGACCTCTGGAATATCATATTCCAAATCCTCGGATCCCTTAACTTAGAAGCTGCTAGATTTTGTATTATCCTGGTTGTGTTTCTACAATACTTGAACTGTTTCTTTCTGGCTGCTTGCAATATTTTCTCCTTGACCTGAGAACTCTGGAATTTGACTATAATATTCCTAGGAATTTTCCTTTTGGATTTTCTTTCAGGAAGTGATTGATGGTCTTTCAATTTCTATTTTACCCTTTGGTTCTAGAATATCAGGGCAGTTTTTTTGATAATTTCTTGAAAGATGATTTCTAGGCTTTTTTTTTTATCATGGCTTTTAGGTAGTCCAATAATTTTTAAATTAACTCTCTTGGATCTATTTTCCAGGTCAGTGGTTTTTCCAATGAGATATTTCACATTGTCTTCTATTTTTTTTCATTCTTTTGGTTCTGTTTTATACTTTCTTGATTTCTCATAAAGTCATTAGCTTTCATTTGCCACATTCTAATTTTTAAGGAATTCTTTTCTTCAGTGAGTTTTTGAGCCTCCTTTTCCATTTTGCCAATTCTGCTTTTTAAGGCATTATTTTCCTCATTGGTTTTTTGGACCTCTTTTGCCATTTGGGTTTATGTATTTTTTTTTAAGGTGTCATTTTCTTCAGTAGATTTTTGTGTCTTCTTTACCAAGCTATTGACTAATTTTTCATGATTTTCTTGCATCACTCTCATTTCTCTTCCTAATCTTTCCTGTACTTCTCTGACTTGATTTTCAAAATCCTTTTTGAGCTCTTCCATGGCCTGAGACCAAATCAAATTTTTCATTGAGCTTTGACACAAAGTCAAAACTTCTTTGGGTTGTATGTTTTGATCTTCTTTGCCACCAAAGTAAGATGCTGTTGTCTGAGTTTTTTTTTTACACTGTCTACTCATTTCCCCAGCCAAATACTTGACTTTCTAACTCTTTGTCAAGGTAGGACTCTTGGGGGGGGAAGGGTGGTGTACTGTCCCAAAGTTCAGGGGTTTTGTGCAGTTGTTTTCAGAGCTACTTCTAGGGGCCTGTAAATTTTCCATTCTTCCAAAGTGGTATGATCAAAGGAGAGGTGTTTGCTCCTTTCTTGGTCTGTGCTCTGGTCTGTGAGTGACCACAAGCACTCTTTTTGCCTTGGAAAGGTGAGAAGGATTTTCTCTCCACCGCACCACAAAGCTCCACCACACTAGGGCTCCTCCTTTCCCCAAGACCATCACTCGAGACTGTGACCAGATCCAAGCAGGGCAAAACTAGAGAATTCTTCCTCAGCACCAGCAAGGAGATCCCTGCAATTGCCCTCTGATCAGCCACTGAATCCCCACACCATCTGTGGGCTGAGAGGTCTGGAAGCAGCTGCTGTTGTTGTTGCTGCTACTGCTGCCACCATTACGACCCCCACTACTACCTTCACTGCCCTAGGACTGGGGCCAACCACAACCTTCCTCCACTCAGGTCTGACAGTTTTACCACTGATTTTCTATGCTGTCTTGGGCATTTATGGGCTGAAAATCCTGGAAACCACCACAGGTGCCAGTTATTCAGTCTCCTGAGGCCTGCTCTGACCCTATCTATGCCTGTACAGCCAACACTAGACTGCACTCTTCTCCCAGCCTGGTATGATAGATTCTTCCTGTTGACTTTCCAGGCTCTGTTGGGCTGGAGACTTGTTTCACTTTGTCATTCACTCTGGGTTCTGCAGCTTTAGAATTTGTTTACAGTCATTTTTTACAGGTATTTGGAGAGATTTGGGGGAGAACTCTGTGCTTTTACTCCACCATCTTCAACATTTTTCTATAGAAAACCACATTTTAGCATTCACACAATTGACTGAAAATATAGAAAGCATAATATCTTACTGTGTTTATTGTTTGTTGATTACAAAAGAGCATTTGACTCTGTAAAGTGAAGTGAGATATTAAAGGCTCTCATCCAGCAAAATATTTCAGAAATCTATACCTATATATAGTTACATAGATATGTTAAGATGTGCTTCTTTCTATAGTTAGTTATTCTCTTTCACATTATTATAAAGTACTTTTCAAATTAAGTTTAGTCTTTAAAATTAGTTCCAGACATTCCTTGTTGGATTCATGATCTCTGGGATTGTGTATTTTGTCAGTGGTTCAAATCTTAATTCCTCTGTGTCTTATACTGTGCAATTTGCTTTTATATCTTTCTATAAACCCTCCAAATATGATCTATTCAATATGTTGGAGGCTTCCATCTGGTTCTTTTCATATTTTGTATTTCCCACTCTAGCACTGTCCATCTATACCCATTCTCAGCACAATACTCAGAAAGGAATAGCAGACAGAAATGGAAAAATAAAAGTAACCATAATAATAAAAAGTAATTAAATTTCAATGAATATTAATGAGCATTTACTTGAGTCTTTTTACTTATTAAAATCTAAGGGCAACACAGGTGCTTTGTCTTTATAATTTCCTAACTTTGGGGTATTTATACTCTAGATTTAAAAAAATAAAGTGTCGCTATGTTAGAGTTAAAAAAATGTTTGGTTTTGATGTTAGATAAATCAATATCTTCTGGTATAAATGTAAATATTGACTCAATTCAGTGGATTCTAAATTCTTTCTTTTCTCCCTTTTTTTAATGATCATACTCTATGGAATATAATAAAATCTTATAGATGACATCCCTATTATTCAAAAGAGTTTGGTCTAACCATTTATTCCAGAACTACTCAAAGTCACTGATGAAATAACAGCCAGAATTTGACCCCAGCACTTTTTCTACCTTTGCTCAAAGTTTTGGCCTTTGGCATGTGAAGATTTGCAAAATAATCTGCCTTTGATGAGAAGGGTCTTGTTTTTGAATACATGTTGCGAAGGTAAAATATTTTTAAAGTATACAGCCAAGTTCCCATTGGTGTGAATAATGAATATCATAAAGTGGTTGCACTATTCAAATTTGCATTGGATTTGGAACCAATTGCCATATTTTACATAATTACAGCTTTGAATACTGCAGATTTGATTACCTGCGACCACTTCACAGGATTCTTTATTCACTCCAATCAGGACCTCACTGTACTATTATATTTTTACCTTGCATTACTTGCTCCTCATAGATCTCTTTCCTTGATTTAAAATACCTACATGGGAACTTATATTCTTGGAGAGGAGGTGTGATAGAGTGGCAAAGGTGCTTAATTTGGAGTCAAAGGATCCAAGGTCAACACTCAGATCTGTTTCGAACTACTACCCCTGAGACCTTGGGCAAAGCACTTATTCTCTCTCTGGACCTTAGTTTTCTTAACTGTCAGTGGGATCTGACCAGACTGGATGACCTCTAAGAGTCCTTCCAGCTTTAAATCTATGAAAATTCATTTTCTGTTAATGCCACATGCCAGTAGAAAGCTCAAGGACTCTCTACACAAGTTGAAAAAATATCAATAAAATTATTTCCATTTTCCTACCAACCAGTTTTTTGGTTGGCCTACAAAAAAAGTTTTGTATATGTATTTCTTAATGAGAGCTATGCTAGAATATTGATAGAAATCACTGTTTAAAAATTATAGTAAAGTATAGTAAAATAGTAAATAGCAAAGTATTGGCAGTTCCTCAAAAGATTTATTTTTGAGGTACACGCAACACACTGTTATTTGTCTAAGGCCTAGACCTCTCCATCTATGTTGATGTAATAGAGTGTTCATAATCTATCTATATTTCCTACTGCTTTTATAACCTTCTGCATTAACAATAAAATTAACATTATTTGATGAAAAAGTGCTAGCTCATCAAACATGTTAAATACAAGGGCATAATGGCATAGTAGACAAGTTTGCTTAATGTATAGTTACCACTAAGCAATGTTGCCTTGTTCGTTTGCATGAGGTGAACCATCATCTTGAGAATGCTTCTTTTCCTAGTGTATTAATTACCTCTAATTCCTTTCTGACTATCTGGTCTTTAGATTGCTTTTGTAAATTCATTCCCCACTTCTCAACTTGCCCCTTGGAAGTGGTATCTTTGACTCTGATTCAGCATGGCATCTAGTTTGTTCTCCCTGAGCATCCTGACAGCGCCTTCTTCTCTGAGAAAGATTTTTCTTTGAGGTTCTTATGATTGCTTTTAATCACCAGCATGAAACAACATGAGAGACAACTTGATATAAGAAACAGAAAGCTGGCCTCAGAAGACCTTGGTTATAGTTCCACTTCTGACACATGCTAGCTATGTGACCATGGGAAGTCATTTTCCCTGGCAGTACCAAAAAATAAATAAATAAATTGCCCAACAGTTTCCTATTTGCACTGGAAGAAGGTTTGCTTACCAGAGGTCTCCCACAGCAATGAACTACGTTGAACTCATTCCCATGAAAAAAGAGCAAAATTTTGACATCAAGATAACTGACTCTATTATCTTAGAAGTATATCTTTTATTATTGTCATTGCTTCTATTTTTTTCTTTTCCCCCTTGGTCTGCTATTTGCTTTTCTGGTAATATTGTACTTTATCTCATCCATGAGTTGAACAAATAAAGCAAAACTAAAAAAGTAAGGAGTCTCACTTTTTAAACTAGCTCAGAAGAACTACTAGCAGAGGGTATCTGGCATCTTTGTTGTGGAGGATGCCTGACACAAAAAAGAAGGAAGGAAGATTTTATGTAGATCAGGGTTTAGGTTTTTTTTGTAACATAGGTCCTTTGAGCAGTCTGGTGAAGCCCCTGGATCCTTTCTTATAATCAATTTTTTAAAAAAAGGCATAATAATTAAATAACAATAAATTCAATAATAATATAATTTAAAGAACATAAAGTGCATAGGATTATAAAGGAAACAAATTCTATTAAAATTTTTTTAAGAGTTCATAGACCCTAGGTTAGGAACCCCTGCTATTGAACTAGGAGCACAATTTACACAGTAAGAACATTACAAAGCAAACCAACTTTGAATTACTTTAGCATTCTGATCAGTGTATGAGAGACAAACTTAAAATGTAGAAAAAGTCATACATTTTCAGATATGGCTAATGTGGGAATTTATTTTGCTGGATTATGTAAATATGTATTGATGGATCTGGATTTTATTTTTCTTACTTGCTTGTTCTTAAGCTTGTTTATCACCTGAAAATTAAAAAAAATAATTTAAAGGAATCCTTGCTATAGATGGTGAAGGTCTCAGGTTTTTGTTTTGTTTTGTTTTTGTTTTGTAGATGACATTGTGCTGGTTGCTTCAAGGCCAGGAATACTGCAGAGCCTCCTAAAAGAAATCTATCATCATTCAAAAGAGTTTTGGCTTAACTATCCACACAGGAAAAACAAAATGTATGAGAAGTACCTATTTCTCAGACTATGATACGTATGACCCATTGAGCTGGTTCAACAGTGTTTGTATCTTGAACAGACCCTGTGGATGGGTAATGAAATGGGCCTAGCACAGAGTTCAATAGGAGGGGGAGAGCAGAGTAAGCTGGTTTAGTTTTTTGGAAATTGCAGTTCTTAAAAAAAGATTTATTGAAGCTTTTTATTTTTATTTACCATCCTTCCCTCTCTTGCTGCAGAAACTTCCCCTGTAACAGAAAAATTACTCAACAAAACCAATTGTCACAATGACCAGATATGTCAGTGTATATTATATTCAGTATCTGTATTTCTTCTTTCAATCCCTGCCCTCCAACCCTTAAAGAAAGGAGGGATACTGGTTATTAACAATGAGCTTTTTTGGGGGGGGGTTTAGTAACATCTCTGAAGCAGAGGTCCCTCTTTTGAACAACATTTTCTCGGTGAAGCTATGGCATCATGAATAACAGTCTCTAAAGAATGTTGACAGCTACACAAAAGTCAAAGGAGAGACATATGGTGGGTATGAGTAGGCAGTCAGAAACACAGAGGCAACACAGAACAGTGGGAAAATCATTGACTCTGAAGTCAGAGGACCTACGTTCTAATGCCAGCTCTGCCACTTACCACTTTGTGACTCTGAGGAAATCACTTAGCTTCTCAGGACCTCAGTTTCCTTATGTTTAAAATGAGGGTGAGTACAACTGCATGATCTCTTAGGTTCCTTCCAACTTTCAATCTAGGATCCTGAGAATGGCATAGGAAAAACAGTAAAATGGGTATCACTGGAGAAATGTGTGACTCCAGAAGGAAGTAGACCAGCTATAAAGCAAGAGGAAGGGGTAGCTGAAGGACAGCCATTTATATCTGGAAGTATCTCCAAGATATCCTCGGAGAGTCTGCATGGCACAGTGGAAAGAATGCTGAATTTGAAGTTAAAGGACCCCGAGAGAGTCAAAGGAAGGTTCTAGCATATTAGGTAACCCTCCTGTAGAAAAATATGGAAGAGAGATACATATGATGAAAAAAGGATAGGTTCTAAGTTATACAGGAATACAATTGTATGATGCAATGGAGAGAATATAACATTTGGAGGGAAAGAACCAGGGTTCAGATCTTATTCTGCTATTTATGCTTAGGTGACCCTGGGCAAATTGTTTTGCCTTAATGGATCTCAGTTTCTTCACCTGGAAAATTATGGGATTGGACTAGATGATTCCCCAAGGTCTGTTCTAGCTCTCAAGCTATTTTCTTAAGAGATCATGGCTCCACTGAAATATTGTTCTAGAGCTTAGACCACAGAATGAGTGCTAGACTTTTCGAATAGTCACCTTGGGAGGTTAGTCATTCATTCTGATGATGAAATTGCCATTTCTCAAATTAGTTTTGGAATTTTTCTTCCACAGAGCTGCAAACAAAAATCATTATTAGGAATTTATATCCACATCTTGGTTTTCAACCAAAACTGTGTTAGCCAGCTTGATCATCCACCTTAATCACCAATTTTGTCTTTGAGGCATTTCTGATTGCCATTTCTGGAGATATTTTAAAAACGTGTTATGGAATCTGAAGCTAGTTCCAATTTTTTTTTTAAACAATGAATCTATGATTGAAATAAGTGGATACTTCCCAAGGTAACTATTTGAAGAGGACAGTTCTCATTTATATGCAGAAGTTCTGTCTTAAAAAAAATGCAGTCACATTCCTTTTAAAGTCACTCCCCATCTATTTTATAAGACCCATATGTGGAAAGTGACCCATTTAAAAACTGGTGCACAGATCCTGTTCAACTGTAGGGGAGAGCTTGATTTGCAACTTAAAAACAATGACACTAATTTTTAAAAACATTTATGAGTAAGAACAAAAATAAAGCAACATAAACAAATTAGAAAATAATTTAGTAAATTGGGTCTCACTAATTTTCAGATTGAACTAATGTATTTTTAATTGATTTTAAATTGCTAACTAAACAAAAGTGTTTTAACATAATCTCTCTCTCTCTCTCTCTCTCTCTCTCTCTCTTTCTCTCTCTCTCTTCCTCCTCCCCTCTCTTCTCTATTTCTCACTTTTAAAGATGGAAAAAGTTGTTCTCTATGCTTAAAATCTGGTCATGGTTAGCATAGTACATGTTATATATTGGGAACTTAATATACACTCACTGGTTGATTGACATATATGTCATCTATGTATGGGCACATACATACATGCACATATGCATATTCCAATACTTTAAAGATCTGTTATGCTGTTGGTGGGATGCATTGCACAAAGGTATTGGATTAGATGATCTTTAAATCCCCTTCCAGCTCTGATAGTTTGCTATTCTGAGATACTTTGGTGGAGACACGTATTGCTTCCCTGGCTGCTATATTTATGGAAGGAGTGTTGGAAAAACAAATAATTTTCTGCTCTCCTTTTTAAAAAAAGAAGAAAGAAAAAAACTTCTTGAAATTGTCAACTTTCCACACTACCTCTATATCCCAATATTATTTAACTGTTGAAGTTAATTTTGAGTTTATTTGGCTAATCCCAAGATTATCTAGATAATTTCCATGTTAGCTAACATACAACCTTTGACTATGAGTCAACACACAGATATAGCCATGACACTTACAAATAAATGTGTATGTGTATATTCATCCCTTGGAAGCCAGAAAATGTCAGGTTTTATTTGAAAGTCTCTGAGCAGGTGCAAAGCATAAAAGTTCAAAATATAGTATAGCGGGGTAGAAGTCTGAATAAAAATAATGACTCAGGATGTATATTTAGAGAATAATCTTTTATTTTTTTTCATTGTTGAGTTTGTATAAATATATTAAAGACTGAATTCTAGCTAACAGTCATTCTGCAGGAAAGTCAATTCACTTTTGCTTAGCCTTTATTCCAAAAGCCTTTTTTTTTTTTTTTTTTTGCAAGGGCTTTGCTCTCATTAGGGCCTTTTGTATATGAAAGCATATTTACACTTGTGTTATCATGTTTGTGTTTCTACTGGCTTACATTTCATATCTAGGGAACTAAGTTTAGCAAACATATTTTCCTGTGCAAATGTCCCTCCTAAAGGCAGAAGCCCATATTTAAATAAACAATTGACTTTGGGAATAGACAGCTTTATGACTCCTATTTATACTAGTCAACTTTTTTTCAAACTTATTTTTAATACTTGTAGCTATAAAATTAGGGGATCGGACCTCAAAGATCTCTTCCATCTCTAAAATCCTATGACTCTAGATTGTTTAAAAGCAAAACTTAGGGGAAAATCTATTGTAACTTCATTTCTAAGCTGAATAATACCCCTTATGAGCAGGAAAGGAAAACGAAGGGGACGTTTTCCTCAACAATAATTTTAAGTTAAGAAATGTCAGATAATGGTTCTCTAGGTGCCTCTAGTCTGGAAGTAGAATTTTTTCTTCTTGTCCCTTCTAGCTCTCCTCTTCCTTGTAGGGTAAAATACAGAATTTTGCCTTTGGGAGTAGCACTCATACCTTTAGAAGCATCATTGCTTTAATTAGTTCATGCTTCTAAGGTAGTAATTCTCAAAATTATGTGGTTTCATGGTCCCTTTACCTCTTGAAAATTATTGAGCACTTCCCTCCCCAATAGGTTTAATTTATATGGCTTATATCCATTAATATTTACCATATTATAAATAAAAATGTCTTCATATTCATATTGTAAAAATAATTTTGTTCTCATGGATCCCTTAAAAGACCATACTTTAAGAACTGCGAGTTTAGAGGACATCTAAGTAAGCCTCAAGTTTAAATTTTAGTCCAGCTTGGGAGAGTTATAGGATCATTCAGAAAACTTAATTGTTACTGGATAGCCCCCAGGGTGGCATTTTAACTTCCCGTGCTACAGCTGCAGGATTCTATCATAGAAAGACTGTGAAAAACAACAACTATCCAGGCCATCCCCCATGCACATTCTGATTGCAAGTTGGGATCCTCAACGGCTCACTCCCTCTTATCATGCAACCTTGTTAATGGATTGACCATGCCTGTGCTGCAAGGGTCTCCAATTTCTTTTCTTTTTTGTTTTTTAAATTTATTTATTTAACTTTTAATATTCATTTTCACAAAATTTTGGGTTGCAAATTTTTTCCCCATTTGTCCCCTCCCCCCACCCCAAAACACTGAGCATTCTAATTGCCCCTATCACCAATCTGCCCTCTCTTCTATCATCCCTCCCTTCCCTTGTCCCCATCTTCTCTTTTGTCCTGTAGGGCCAGATAACTATCTATATCTTTACCTGTATTTCTTATTTCCTAGTAGCAAGAGCAGTACTGGACAGTTGTTCCTAATACTTTGAGTTCCAACTTCTCTTCATCCCTCCCTCCCCACCCATTCCCTTTGGAAGGCAAGGAATTCAATATAAGCCATATCTGTGTAGTTTTGCAAATGACTTCCATAATAGTCGTGTTGTGTAAGAACTAATTATATTTCTCTCCATCCTATCCTGTCCCCCATTACTTCTGTTCTCTCTTTTGATCTTGTCCCTCCCCATGAGTGTTGACCTCAAATTTCTCCCTCCTCCCCATGACCTCCCTTCCATCATCCCCCAACCCTGCTTATCCCCTTCTCCCCCACTTTCCTGTATTGTAAGATAGGTTTTCATACCAAAATGAGTGTGCATTTTATTCCTTCCTTTAGTGGAATGTGATGAGAGTAAACTTCATGTTTTTCTCTCACCTCTTCTCTTTTCCTTCCACTGAGAAATCTTTTGCTTGCCTCTTTTATGAGAGATAATTTGCCCCATTCCATTTCTCCCTTTCTCCTCCCAATATATTTCTCTCTCGCTGCTTAATTTCATTTTTTAAAGATAAGATCCCATCCTGTTTGATTCCCTCTGTGCTCTGTGTGTGTGTGTGTGTGTGTGTGTGTGTGTAATCCCACCCACTACCCAGATATTGAAAAGTTTCAAGAGTTACAAATATTGTCTTTCCATGTAGGAATGTAAACAGTTCAACTTTAGTAAGTCCCTTATGACTACTCTTTGCTGTTTACCTTTTCATACTTCTCTTCATTTTTGAGTTTGAAAGTCAAATTTTCTTTTCAGCTCTGGTCTTTTCATCAAGAATGCTTGAAAGTCCTCTATTTCATTGAAAGACCAATTTTTCCCTTGAAGTATTATACACAGTTTTGCTGGGTAGGTGATTCTTGGTTTTAGTCCTAGTTCCTTTGACTTCTGGAATATCCTATTCCATGCCCTTCTATCCCTTAATGTAGAGGGTGCTAGATCTTGTGTTATCTTGATTGTATTTCCACAATAGTTGAATTATTTCTTTCTAGCTGCTTGCAATATTTTCTCCTTGACCTGGGAACTCTGGAATTTGGGCACAATGTTCCTAGGAGTTTCTCTTTTTGGATCTCTTTCAGGTGGTGTTCTGTGGATTCCTTGAATATTTATTTTGCCCTCTGGTTCTAGAATCTCAGGGCAGTTTTCCTTGATAATTTCATGAAAGATGATGTCTAGGCTCTTCTTTTGATCATGGCTTTCAGGTAGTCCCATAATTTTTAAATTGTCTCTCCTGGATCTATTTTCCAGGTCAGTTGTTTTTCCAATGAGATATTTCACATTATCTTCCATTTTTTCATTCTTTTGGTTTTGTTTTGTGATTTCTTGATTTCTCATAAAGTCATTAGCCTCCATCTGTTCCATTCTAATTTTGAAAGAACTATTTTCTTCAGTGAGCTTTTGAACCTCCTTTTCCATTTGGATAATTCTGCTTTGTAAAGTATTCTTCTCCTCATTGGCTTTTTGAACCTCTTTTGCCAATTGAGTTAGCCTATTTTTCAAGATATTATTTTCTTCAGCTTTTTTTTTTGGGTCTCCTTTAGCAAGGTGTTGACCTGCTTTTCATGCTTTTCTTGCATCTCTTTCATTTCTCTTCCCAGTTTTTCCTTTTTGAGCTCTTCCATGGCCTGAGCCCATTGAATATTTATTTTGGATGTTTGGGATACAGAAGCCTTGACTTTTATGTCTTTCCCTGATGGTAAGCATTGTTCTTCCTCATCTGAAAGGATGGGAGGAGATATCTGTTCACCAAGAAAGTAGCCTTCTATGGGCTTATTTTTTTTCCCTTTTCTGGGCATTTTCCCAGCTGGTTACTTAACTTCTGAGTTTCCTCTCCACACCCACCTCACCTCCAGTTTTGCCCAGCTAGCACTGGGAGTCTGAGATTCAAATGCTGCTCCCTAGCCTCAGGGCTTTTGGTGGGGGCGGGGCTGCTATTCAGTGTGAGATTAAGTTCAGGTGCTCAGGTGGGGGCAGGGCTGCCACAGGGGGCTCACTTCCTTCAGGGGGTTTACATGGACACCTTCGACAATGGATCCGAGCTCCTGCCTGCTTAGGGAGCCCTTGTCTGCTGCTGCCTCTGCTGGTGCCTCCCAAGGGGGCCTGAGCTATGGAGGACACCCTGCTCCCCTCTCAGCGAGCTGAAAAGACCCTCTCACTGACCTTTGGCACCTGTGGATGGAGGGACCTGGGCTGCTGCTAGAGACTCTGTCTCCAAAGCCTGCTCAAATCTGCTCCTCTCAGCGCCCTGGGGCCAAGGCAGAGCTGTGTTGTGCTCCGGGTCCGGTGCATGACAGACCTTTCGTGTCAGTTTTTCAGGTCTCTGTGGAATAGAAATTTCTTCCACTGCATTGTTCTGTGGCTTCTGCTGCTCCAGAATTTGTTGGGAGTTCTTCTTTACAGGTATTTTATGGGCTGTGGGTTAGGAGCTATCATGTGTGTATCTTTCTACTCTGCCATCTTGGCTCCTCCCTCTCCAATTTCTATTATATCAGTGAGCTCTGTAGCTAGAGAGGTCAACTTTACTAACCTTCTCTTTAGATTACACATGCCCAAGAACACATACACACACAAATGAATACATGTGCCCCAGAAAGATGTGGGCTCTGTCTTTTGTCACTTGGGCATGAGTGGTGCGCCCATCTCCTTCACTAGCCTGTGCTAGCATAGCATCGAGGGCACTAAAACAAAGTATCATCTGGACAGATGGGTTCTGATCCAGTAATAAACACTACCAGCCCATTGATTGATTGAATCCTAGCAATAAACACATTCTTCAATCACTCATCAAATTCCTTAAGAAGGAACACCAGCTTTCATATAAAATTTCTGTGGCATTGAAGAATTGGGTTCCTCAGTTCTTTGCAGATTACCTTCCACTTGCACTGCATATCTTACAAATATAATTTTTTGTGGGGGGCGGAGCCAAGATGGCGGAGTAGAAAGACGCACATACACATAGCTCTGAACCCACAACCCATAGAACGGCTACAGGGAAGTAACTCACGGTGAATTCTGCACCCAGAGGCCATGGAACATTGGAGCGAGGGAGATTTCTGTTCTGGAGAGACCTGCAAACCTCTCGTGGGGGGGTCCTTCGCGCTGCGGACTGGGCACCGGGACTGGGAGCTGAGTGCAGCCCTGCCGCAGCCGTGGCACCGAGAGGAAAAGATCAAAGCCGGCTTCAGGGACAGGATCTCCAGCGGCCACATGGGTCCCTCTACCCACAGAGGGACCTGCAAACCTCTCGCAAAAGGTCCGTCACGCTGCAGACGCGGAGCCCAGCCCAGACCTGCCACGGCCCCGGCACTGAGAGGTACAGATCCGAGCAGGCTTCAGGGATGGGATCTCCAGCGGCCGCACAAGTCCCTCCACCCACAGGTGACGGGGGTCGGTGAGAGAGTTTCTTTGGCGGGTTGAGAGGGGAGTGGGGTGCCCCCATAACTCAGGCCCCCCTGGGAGGTAGAAGCTGAGAGGCGGCTGCAGACCGGGGCTCCCCAAAGGGGCAGGAGCCTGGATCCATTGTGGAAAGTCTGTGCATAAACCCCCTGAGGGAACTGAGCCTGAGAGGCAGCCCTGCCCCGACCTCAGCACCTGATCTTAATCTCACACTGAATAGCAGCCCTGCCCCCACCAAAAGCCCTAAGGCTGGAAGCAGCATTTGAATCTCAGACCCCAAACACTGGCTGGGAGGATCAGGAGGCGAGGTGGGTGTGAAGAGAATATTCAGAGGTCAAGTCACTGGCTGGGAAAATGCCCAGAAAAGGGAAAAGAAATAAGACTATAGAAGGTTACTTTCTTGGTGAACAGGCATTTCCTCCCTTCCTTTCTGATGAGGAAGAACAGTGCTTACCATCAGGCAAAGACACAGAAATCAAGGCTTCTGTGTCCCAGCCCACCCAATGGGCTCAGGCCATGGAAGAGCTCAAAAAGAATTTTGAAAATCAAGTTAGAGAGGTAGAGGAAAAGCTGGGAAGAGAAATGAGAGACATGAAGTCAAAGCATGAACAGCAGATCAGCTCCCTGCTAAAGGAGACCCAAAAAAATGTTGAAGAAAATAACACCTTGAAAAATAGGCTAACTCAATAGGCAAAAGAGGTTCAAAAAGCCAATGAGGAGAAGAATGCTTTCAAAAGCAGAATTAGCCCGATGGAAAAGGAGATTCAAAAGCTCACTGAAGAAAATAGTTCTTTCAAAATTGGAATGGCACAGATGGAGGCTAAGGACTTTATGAGAAAGCAAGAAATCACAGAACAAAGCGAGAAGAATGGAAAAATGGAAGATAATGTGAAATATCTCATTGGAAAAACAACTGACCTGGAAAATAGATCCAGGAGAGACAATTTAAAAATTATGGGACTACCTGAAAGCCATGATCAAAAGAAGAGCCTAGACATCATCTTTCATGAAATTATCAAGGAAAACTGCCCTGAGATTCTAGAACCAGAGGGCAAAATAAATATTCAAGGAATCCACAGAACACCACCTGAAAGAGATCCAAAAAGAGAAACTCCTAGGAACATTGTGCCCAAATTCCAGAGTTCCCAGGTCAAGGAGAAAATATTGCAAGCAGCTAGAAAGAAATAATTCAACTATTGTGGAAATACAATCAAGATAACACAAGATCTAGCACCCTCTACATTAAGGGATAGAAGGGCATGGAATAGGATATTCCAGAAGTCAAAGGAACTAGGACTAAAACCAAGAATCACCTACCCAGCAAAACTGTGTATAATACTTCAAGGGAAAAATTGGTCTTTCAATGAAATAGAGGACTTTCAAGCATTCTTGATGAAAAGACCAGAGCTGAAAAGAAAATTTGACTTTCAAACTCAAAAATGAAGAGAAGTATGAAAAGGTAAACAGCAAAGAGTAGTCATAAGGGACTTACTAAAGTTGAACTGTTTACATTCCTACATGCAAAGACAATATTTGTAACTCTTGAAACATTTCAGTATCTGGGTACTGGGTCGGATTACACACACACACATGCACACATGCACACATACATAGAGACAGAGTGCACAGAGTGAATTGAAGAGGATGGGATCATATCTTAAAAAAAAATGAAATCAAGCAGTGAGAGAGAAATATATTGGGAGGAGAAAGGGAGAAATGGAATGGGGCAAATTATCTCTCATAAAAGAGGCAAGCAAAAGACTCATTAGTGGAGGGATAAAGAGGGGTGGTGAGAGAAAAACATGAAGTTTACTCTCATCACATTCCACTAAAGGAAAGAATAAAATGCACACTCATTTTGGTATGAAAACCTATCTCACAATACAGGAAAGTGGGGGATAAGGGGACAAGCAGGGTGGGGGGGATGATAGAAGGGAGGGTATGGGGAGGAGAGTGCAATTCGAGGTCGACACTCATGGGGAGGGATAGGATCAAAAGAGAATAGAAGTAATGGGGGACAGGATAGGATGGAGGGAAATATAGTCAGTCCTATACAACACAACTATTATGGAAGTCATTTGCAAAACTACACAGATTTGGCCTATATTGAATTGCTTACCTTCCAAAGGGAAGGGGTGGAGAGAGAGGGAGGTAAAGAAGTTGGAACTCAAAGTGTTAGGATCAACTGTCGAGTAACGTTCTTGCCACTAGGAAATAAGAAGTACAGGTAAATGGTATAAAGAGCTATCTGGCCCTACAGGACAAAAGAGAAGACGGAGACAAGGGCAGAGAGGGATGATAGAAGAGAGAGCAGATTGGTCATAGGGGCAATTAGAATGCTAGGTGTTTGGGGGGGGAGGGGATAAAAGGGGAGAAAATTTGTAACCCAAAATTTTGTGAAAATGAATGTTAAAAGTTAAATAAATAAATTTAATTAAAAAAGAAAAAAATATAATGTTTTGTGCTTGTTGTCTCCATTGGAATTTTAACTTTTTAAGGGCAGGGACCAAATTTTTGCTTTTCTTTATATCCACAGCACTTCCAGAGTGTCCTGCACATAATGAGTGCTCAATAAATTCTTATCAATTGGACTAGTGGAAACAAATTTATTTACAAAAAAGAGAATCAGATTTGGAAACTATTATTGGTATCTGGAATAGCAAAATGAGATACAATTTAAAAAAATTTGTTTTGTTGTTTTTTAAAATATCACCTAAACAGACCTAAGGGGAGGGGAGGAGGGAAGGAAATACTCCTTAACTTTTTGGATAGCATCTATTGCTGTTTAGGCCTTTTAATGATCCAACATCACTCCCATCTGCCTACCATAGATGATCACTGTCCACTCAGGTTGCTTTCCATCATAATGGTCAGGCTCTGCCCTGCTTCTCCATCTCGGTGACCACAGTGCCTGCTTCTCCTTAACCTATCTGTGCTCCTATCCTGACCCTTTCCAAATCTTATATGAGATTTTCTCCCTCTTATCCTGGGGTAAGGAGGGGCTGGGATAAACCTGGGAAGAATCTACTATTCCTAAGAGATCCAGAAGTCAGGGTTCACAACATTTGCTTCTGAGATTCTCAGCAGATGGAGTGTTACAAGAGACACATGCTAAAGGAAGAAGAATTACAAATACAGAACATTCAATTTTCATTTCTATTTTATTTCTGAATCTTTTCTTCTTCCCAATCTCATTTTCTTTATAGGAAGTATGACAGTGATGGAGAGAGGATATATAGTAGGTTTTGGGAAAGACATTTCAGGTGGCCTTTGAGATTAGACTTTCCTCACTCTTTGGGACAATAAAAGACAAAGAGGAGAGGAGAGAAGAATAAAATAGAGGAGAGGGGAGGAAAAGAAAGGAGATATGTTTAATTGCAAATGAAAGGCAGAAAGAAAAAATAATTCATGTTATTCTGAAAGTATGGAAGGAGAGAAGGAAGGAAAAAGGAAGGGAAAGATGAAAAGAAGGAAAGAAAGGAGGGATAAGATAAAGGGAGAGAGATAATAGCTGGAAACACATTTAATGAGGGAGACACCTTAGCAGACACTGTTCAAGCAACTTTTCTGACATTATTCTTGGGCCCACATTTAAAATACTGTATGTCTATTCAAAAATATTTTTGAGTTTTTATTATTGTAGTGGTTGTTTTTAATGCTGGGGGTAAGATATTGCCCTACTGGGAGATGTCTCTAAAAGAAGTGTTTTCACAGTTGGAGATTGTATTCATAAGAAAATCTTAGAAATATAATTTCCAAATTTTCCAGCAATGTATGTGTTGAATGAGAACATATGGTCAGTCTACTCAGAGTAATATCATGCTCTCTGGCTTCTGTACCCAGCTACGGTTCCTCTGGGAACTAACAAGTGTGGAACACAGGCCATGCATTATGTGTGTATTCGTCCTTCATTGCCAAAGAAGACCATCCTACCAGAGAAATAATGACATGACTTGCGCTTGACTTTGTTTTGAGTGAGGGAGGGTTGTGCAGGTCACCAGCCTCACTTCTCCTCCAGAGCCATCTGAATCCAGTGACCAGATAGTCATCAGGATGACTGGAGATGACCCAGGATGAAGATAATTGGGATTAAGTGATTTGCCCAAGGTCACACAGCTAGTGAGTGTCAAGTGTCTGAGGTGAGATTTGAACTCATGTCCTCCTAACTCCTGCACTGGTGCTCTATCCACTGCACTACCTAACTGTCCTCAAGTCAGGAGTGGGATCCTTGTATTATACCCAAGAAAGAATAATCAAAGGATTCATTTGCAAGCTTATAGACATTTTAAAGAACTTTCCTTTCTGATGAGCCTCTAAGAAGCTTCATAGTTGCTTTAGACTTATAGTGCCACATGAATGTGGGAGATCTGCCAAGTGGGGAAAGAACTTGGGGTTTTCAGAGAATCTAGATGACTTCCCTTCTGTTAAATTCTATCTTCCTTCAGCATGTGGACAATTTCTGTGATTCAACACTACTGAAGGGTAAGGTCTTAAGTATGTTGGTCCATTCTTCGGTTTTGTACCTTGTTCCTTCTCTCTACTGTCCCTTGTAGCTCCTCAGCGTAGTCCAGAAACTTCCTGTGACTGATGCTCCATTAGCCATTTGGAAACTTTACCTTTCGGCTGATATTGCTGATACAACTGTGGTCATCTCCCAGGGAAGTTACAATAATTGTTTAAATGAGATTGCCTGTGGCCAGCATGCCTTGGAATGAGTATATTTCCAGTTGTATTATGACTTGGTCACAGTAATGTACTGGTTAGTGTTTACCAACTAGCTCTCTGAAACAAAAATTCACTCACAATACATTTTTTTCAGCTTAAATTGTATTATTAAACAATTTCTTCATCAATTTCTTAAGTGTAGACAACCGACAAAACAATAAACTAAGAACTGATTTGTAGTAACTGCTGTTTCAAGGTATAAACAGCACCTGGAAAAACAGGACATAGGGCAGCTGGATGGTGTAGTGAGTGGAGTCCAGAAGACCTGAGTTCAAATGTGACCTTAGATACTTATTATTTGTGTGACCCTGGGCAAGTCACTTAACCTCTGTTTGCCTTAGTTTCCTTATCTGTTAAAGGGAATGATAAGAGCCTCTACATCCTGGAGTGGTTGTGAGGATCAAATGAGATATAATTGTAAGACTTATAGCATAGTGCCTTGCATAGAGCAAGTGCTGTATAAATTACTATTATCATTATTGTTACTATTAATATTGACTATTTAACAATCGACCCTCTGCTCAGATGGTACACGAATGTCTCAGCAAAATAGCAAGATTTCCTTTCCTTCTTAAGGAAAGTTCCCCCTGCCCTAGCTCTTACCTAAATTCAAATGACTGAAGTCCACTTACTTCTTACCTGTCTTCAAGGTGCAAGCAGTGTAGTTTATCACATAAACAGAATCTCCAATGAGTAATTTTTGAGCCTGTGAGTAAATAACGCATTTCTTTTGCTTCTCCAACATCAGTCATTCTCCTTGGTGACTTGCACTAGGTCATTAAGATTGTCTTGAGGCTAAAAAATCACAGCCAGACACTAGAAGTATAGTGATGAGGGTGGGGCAAAGTTGGTGGTTCGCCACCCTCCAAAAGACTCTCCCCTTCACATATGAAAAACATTTGAATTATTTATTTCTAAAGGCTTATGTGCAAATTTTGTGTCCAGTAGCTAGATAAAGGAAAAAGAAGAAGGTGTTGAATTAAATAATGTCTTCAACTCATTATTTATGCAGTGGTGGTTATGTGTTCTGAATCTACTTTTTTGTGTCTTTGTTAAGTCAATAAGCAACATGATGAAGAGGGAAAAGCATTGGAAAAGGAGTTCAGAAAAGTGGGTTCTTGTTATTGTGCCACTGCTTTTTACCCGTGAGACCCTTGATGAGACCCCAAATCTTTTAACCGCAGATTCCTCATCTGTCCAATGGGGATAATAATCTCTGCCAGCCTGACCAGAATGCTGCATTACCAGGCCTGCCAAAAGAAGAGAAGTCTCCAACTTTTACTATCTATTGAATCTTCGGTGCTCCCCAAATCTGTTAGGGCACCAACAGATATTTAGGATGATTTTAAACCTCCTGGGATCATTTTGAATCATAGCCCCAGCATCTCTATAAACCTGAATCTTCCTCACCTGCCTCTCCCTCTGCAAATATACAATATTTTTTTTTTTCTCTAGAGAGGGAGTTTATAATAGGGCTCATAGCACATCTTATATTGGGGAATTCTTGACTTAAAACATGATGGTAGCAAAAAGACTTCCAAGGACTCGAAAAGCATATAAGTCAGACATATATTTCTATAATGAAGATTAAGATAGATTACAAGCCTAGATTTTAAATCCAATATGGTCTTACTGGACATAGATTATTTTCTAAGCAGAGAAAAAAATCAGTTAATCTATAAGTATTGTCAGCGTCTACTATGTCTAGACTATAGAGATAAAAGCGATAAATTAAACAATTCCTACTCACAAGGAGCTTACACTCTAATAAGGAAGATAATATATGTATATACAGAATTAATGTAAAGAGAATAAATATGAATATGTAAAAAGTAATTAAACATAAAGTACTATGAAAGTATGAGCATTAGTGAGGGGGGAGGGAAGTCAGAAAGACTTTCTATAGAAGGTGATGCTTGAGCTGTGTTTGGAAGGAAGAAAGGGATTCTCTGTGGCAGGGGTGAGGAGGGAGTGTACTCTGGGCATGGAGTCAGAGTGTCCTGGGCAAACAATAGAGATAAGGCCAGTTTGGCTGGATCATAGCATATGAGGGAGGAGTAACATACAATGAGGTGGAAAAGATAGGTTGGGAAGGGCTTTAAAAGCTTGGGCTGCACAAGCACGCCTCTGCTACTTAACTCAGATTCAAGTCAGAACAGTTCCAGGACAACCACCAGGGCCCAGAGCGATGGAATCTCAGAACCCAAGGGGCTAGCACTCTTCAGAGCCACCAGAAGGGAAGACACAGGGAGGAAAGGGAAGGCCTGAAGCTCAGCTGCCAATTTCACAAACAATTTGAAGAGGAAAGAAAAAATACAGGAGGAAGTTCTAGGCTTTGACTCCCTCAGCAGCCTATAGTCAAGATGGACAGGAAGGAAGCAAGGTCAAAGAAAATACAGAAAACTCTGCCTACTACTTCTGATCCAACTAGATCACAGGCTTCAAGTGAGGTTCATTCCTCCTTTCTTCCTCCAACAAGGGTGAGGCAATATCTATTCACTTGGGAAACTCTGCCAAGAAGAAATGACTTTTGCATCTGGGTTTGTAAGTAGGTTAATCTGATCCCATTATATGAATAAGAAATCATATAGATATCCAGTCCACACATCTTCATAGGGACCAGATCACTGAGTTGAGAGGGTCGCATTCCATTCCTCTGATCCATTTGGGGAGCCTTCCTTCATTAGCAAGGTAATTTAGGGAGAAAAGGGGAGTTTCTATTGCCTCCTCCAATGTGACACCTATAATGTGTCAGGTGTTAAATATGGCATTGTGAAAGACAGTCATGATGCTAGATATACGGTTATAAGGTACTAGCTACCAGTCCCTTAGTTAATTTAGTACTACTTAGTTAGTACTTTAGTTACCCTAATACTTAGTTACTCAGTAACTAGAACTAGACATTTCCAAGGAAAATGGGGAGATGACAATAGCCTATAATACTTATAAGGCTCAAAAATGGAGTATCTAGGGGAATACCCAACTCACAGGTCCCCAGTGGGGGGACAATATACTTTGTGGGGATACATCCTTTAAAACCATAACTCACTAAAGGACTCACCAGTGTGTTTACCTTTAATAATCAACAAGAGTACACAATTAGTTCATTTAATAAAAGTTAAATAAGTAGCAAAAATTAAAAAATTTCCCTCCTAGACTTAGGCTGCAAAAACACACAGCCTCATTGGGATGAGTGAACACATGTAGAGAATACATACAGGAGAGTCACTCACGTATGAAACATACATATAGAGGGACAAATCACACTTTAGAGCCACTGATGTCTTCTAGTACTGTCATGATGCTGCTTGTATTGGGGCTGTCTCCACTGGTCTTATGACAAAACAATTAGGCAGTTCTCTGGCATCAACACAGACTGACTTTGTGTTTTTGGTCAAGTCATTTTATACTGTTGTTTTTTATTTTTGGTCTTCATCTGTACAATGGAAATACATCTGCTCCCCACATCTCACATGAAATGACATTTGGTCTGAAATTATTTTTTCTTTTAAATAAATTTTTATTGATATATTTAGTTTTTTATGTTAGTCATTTTGGGGTATTCTATGTGAATTGAACCCTCTCTTGAGGAAAAGAAAAACAATTTAATGAAAAAACAAGGGATGCAGTGATTGTTCTAACAATCTGTTCAATGGCGTGCCCTTGTAGTCCACAACCTCTCTATAGAGGGATGAGAAGTATATAAGGGTCAATTTTTGCAGGGTTCTGATCGTTATGTGGGAAATACTATATAAGTAAAAAGTATTATTATTTCTTACCCCTTTCTAGTGATTTATAATGTGTAAGTGGAAAGGACCCCAGGTAATTCCATTAGTTATTTGAATGGTAGAACTCCAATTCTATATAATTTCTTCTACTGAGTGGCGTAATAGTCCTTTCTCATTTAAATTACAGTCCAGGAAAATGTGACTTATCTAGTGTCCAACTGATGGCAGACAAAAGCTCAAAGGGTGCCCTTGGAACACTATTGGTCTCTTTCTTCTTCAAACTCTTGAGAACATTGAGGAATCTTAATTATTTGGCATTTGTAAGGAAAGGGATTTTTATTTATTTATTTTTATTTTATTTATTTTTTATTCCTAAAGGGAGGGGGCAGACATCAGTGGACCTAGTGATTTTTCTAGTTGTTGCCTCTGGGGTAAAGTCTACTGAAATGATACTTGATATTCCATCTGATGATCCCTGCCAATTTCAGACACCTTCATTATTAGAATGCTAGTCATTCAGAATGTAGGTCAGTTATGATATGGCACTGGGCTGGTTTATCTTTAAAACTTGCTGAACAAATTGTGGAAATAGTGGCATCGTCAGGGGGCAGTTAGTCTATTTTCAAGGACTTTAGTAACATCCGTTTAATCCCATTTGCTGGGCTACAAGGGTAAGGGTCAATCACTGAATGATCCCATGTAAAGAGAGGGACAAGATCCTACATGCTCTGATAACTTCATCATGCGAGGATAATCCCTATCATTTATTAGATGTGAAAAAAATCCTGGATACCTGGAATGAACCAATCAATTAATTGATCAGAGACATTTCAGCTATATTTAAAATGAGGTAGGTTCAGATTGGTTGAGGGACTTGGTTATGCCCTGCGGGGCTTAGATAAATCAGAAAAAAAATAGTACAGAACTGGGAGCTTGAGTGTGTGCCAGCATAGGGGAGTGACCTTCTAGTCAAGCCTCTAAGAAGGAAACACATGGGAGATGGAGATGGGGTTGGGCGTGGGGAGATTCTTGGTCTTGGTCCTGGTCTCCTCTCCATCCCCAACCTTAATCAGAGTAGAACCTTGTAAACTTCCAAACCAGAAGATTGGCATTCCAATCCTAGCAGTGTCTCTTGAATAGCTGGTAAGTGTCTGCATTTGAGTGGAGGACAAACTAGACACACTGTAGAAAGTTGGTTTCAAGTGTCTATAAGGAATCCAGCAGAGAAGTTATAGTATGCCTATACTGAGGCACCCCAGAAAAGGAAGGAACCAACTTTTAATAACAAGGAACTTGGAATTACTCTTTTGCCACATGGGCTTTCTAAGCCTAAACCCCATTTCTTCTGGATTTTGTATTTACTAGGGGGGAGGGAGTGTAGATAGATCTTGAATGGGAAGATGTTTTATACCATCAGCTACTTTAGTAAATACTACCTTCTAAAATCTAATTAAATCCAATTAACTAATCAATGTCTTCTGATAATCTTGAGGAGGGGGGGGGTTGCCCCTCCTGTGGAATATGGTATTAGAAAACTGCTTCTTCTAGGACCCTGAGGAGAATCATAGAAGTCATCTTTTGGGGACCCAGCATGCCAGCGCAGGTGTAGACTTGGAAGATAGCTTCAAAGAATAAATTACATAACAAATGCCTCCTAAGGCTTACTATTTAAAAGGTGTTCTGTTTGGCAAACAGAAATGAGGAACACACACACACACACACACACACACACACACACACACACACACACACACATACACACAGTCCTTATCCTCAACAGGAATCATAAGATATGTACAAAAATGCCTATAATAGAAGTCAGCTTGTGATAAGTGACATAAGTATAACGAGTATTATAGATGTTCACAGGAAGAAGGAATTACTTCCAAATTGTGGAGAGTAGGGAGTAGAAACCAGGAGAGCTTTCATGAAGAAAGCCTTGAAGTATGGGTAGCATTTTTAAAAAAAAAAAATCTCATTTTTATCAGTAATGTGACCAAGAGTGATGGCTGTTGTTTGTTGTTTGAAGAGGGCCAATGAATCAGGACAGTGCTGTCTTGACTTGCAAGTGAATTGGATTTAAGCGAGGCAGGAGTGTGCAAAGTTATCATTCTCACTCTCTTCCAGAGGCATTTGGAGTCCAGTAGCAAGGCACAAGTCAAGACACTGGTGATGGATGGTCCAGGGTGCAGTGGAGACCTTGGCCTTTTTAAGCTAAGATCTTTCTTAAGTCTCAGTTTGTTTGAGTGGTCAAAGAATAGGTAAGAATTGAGGCAAAAGATGACCCAGTTTGCCTTCTCAAAAGATTCAGTCTGGAAGTGAGATAAAGGATATGACGATCCCCAAGGTAAAATGAAATTACAGATTATGACAGCTGAAGTGGTTGATGAATTGACCAAAATATTTGAAGGAATATGTGCATTGAAGTTCTCAGATATGAGCAGATGGTTTGGGGTAGAGAAGAAAATTGTTGGTCATGTACTCAACTCCTGGAAAGTGAGTATTAATAACCTGGGGGCAGCAGATAACATCAACTCAGATCTCAACAAGGTTGTATTGATGGCTAGAGTAAACCTCAAAAGGGTGCAGGTTACTGAGTGACATGGAAGAAGGAAGGTCTGTAAGTTGCAATGACAATTAAGGCTTGGTCTTACTCTTTTCCCTAGTCCAATACGTCAAATCTCATGAGAGAAGGGTCATCCAGTGATGGAGAGTATGGCTATGGGTACAGCACCTTCTATAGGGAGAGAGGTTTCCATGAGTGCAAGATGGAAAGACTATGAAAGGAAGAGGTCTGATATGAAGGGCAGTTTACTAACAATAGAATGGAGGTAGGGTGTCCAAAGGGATTTTAATAGGATTCATGGGGAGAGTGTGGTGGTGGTAGGACTGAGGGATTGAGGTAATGGGAAAGGGAGTTTTCTCCTAGGCCAGGAATTCCTGACGTGTGTGTGTGCATGTGTGCACGTGGGTGTTTTAGAAGGAGCAAGTTATAAGGGATGGCATTGAAGCATTAAGTCAGGGGACATTGTGGGGAATCTGGGGCCATGGCAGTTAGGGAGGGGTGAGGCTTTGTTGGTTGACTCACTTTCCTCAGTTACGAAAGGGAGAAACCAATAGAAATCTCCAGGATACCTAGACAACACTTGGGGGCAGTCCATTTATGGTTTCTTATTCTTGCTACAAGAAGATCCCAACCTCTTTTCTGGATATGTAGTTTGTGCGTTTGCATATTTCCTCGATGCTATCTTTTATACCATGCCAGTCTTCATACGTAAGTCATTGTGCCTTATTACCCCCCCCCCCCTACATCTTCCCATTCCCCTTTGGATCACCTGGAATTCTGATTCTTCTGAGATAGCCTCATTTCATGACTTACAAGGCTTTTGTCAGTCCTAAACAACTGACTTCTGCAAAAAGGCCACATATTTAGCACCATTTGGAAAAAAAAAACCCTGGAAAAATGCCAAAATCATAGCGAGGACTTAAGAAGAGAAATAGTTTTCTCAGCGCTTTATACCCTTTTTGAAAATGACTTAAAAACAAGACAAAAAATTAGGTGTTCACAGCAGAAAGAAAGACCAAGTGGATGCTCATTGAGATAAAAGTGCTAAGAAATATGAACATTTCATACACAATCACAGATGGAAAATGAATTGGCAACATGAGGTCATCTTCACCTGGCAAGAATATGACTGATGGAAATTGTTTAAGTGAAAGAGTATTTCTGAGACCAATATTTGTTTGCCTGCCACAGAAGAACAAACATTTAGGGGCAGAGTGAAAGAATATTTATCCAGTTGACGATCAAATGAAGATATGACAGGTCCAGAGACAGAACGTAGATTGAATTTTTTTCAGTACCCTCGCCTTAACCAGCATAAACTCTTTGAAGATACAATTTTTTCCAAACCTTTAAAATAAAGAGTTTCTTTTTGCATGTCATCCTAAACTAGGACTATAAAATTATTGTGTCAGAGGTTGAGGAAGCCAATGAAGGAGGAATAACTATGTGCCTGAAGCTCAAAGGCACACAGCTGCCTACAGCTGTTAAATATACCTTGGAGCTGTTTACAGGTTTTAGGATGCAGCCTCAGGGATTGTGTTGGGGATCCTAGTTGCTTGTTTAACATTCTCTCTCCCCCAATATAAAGGAGTACTCAAGATTAACTCCTACCTGATAATTAACTCCTAACTGGAGCAGGTCTGCCTATCAAACCAGCCTAGGAGTAGGAAGTCTCTGGAGAATGGGGTAAGAATGGAAAGTTGGTGTTATGTTTGAAGTGATTAGTAATGTGAGTTAGAGAGGGAGAGAGTGATTAGAGAGTGATGTGCCTATGTAGCAGCTGAGTGTGAATCCATGGATATAATGAGTGAGTCAGTGCACGTAAGAGGGAGTATGTTAAGGTATGTGTCTTCCAGTAGTTAGAGAGAAAAAAAGTAGAAGACAAGGAAAGAGTAAGAATTAAGTTACTTCACAGAGGCAGGAGATCCCTACCCTTGTTCGTCAAGCCAGTGAGTTTGAATGTGTGCTGATCTCTCTACAGCTTTATTCTTGTGTCTGGAGACAGTGATGACAAACTCTGACAGATGCTCTAGCTGAATGGAGCAGTTATGAACCTCTAGTAGTCTCAGCATGGTACGAGAAAGTGCTTGGGAGAAAGATCCAATTGGACTCAGAGTCAGAAAGTTAGAATAAAAATATGAATGTATTCACGACACTTAGTGAAGTGTACATGACTGTGAGCAGCAGTTGTCTGACATATTAATTCTATTTCAGAAAAGCAAACCAACAAAAACATTTATAGATTACAGAAGTAGACAGACACAAAGAATGAGGACAGTGAAAAAAACATCAGAACTCTTGGTATCCTGACTAAATGCCATCTTACAAAAACTCTCCTAAGTGACTTTATCAAATTTAATTTAGGTGGTGTAATTCACAAGATGGTGAAATAGTTGGAGTTGTCGTCATTGCTGTTGTCAAGATATACCCCATGATGTCATTGGTCCTCTTGGAATATGAAGGATGAACAGGAGTAGGTGGAATAGCTGTTTTCTAAAAACCTCTCCAATCTAGAAAGCCCCCGAAGAAGACAATGTGTGCCAAATCTATAGCAACTTAAACTGAGTGCATTTTGGTAAAAAGGAAGAATATACTATATAAAGTAAGAATCCCATAAAACATCTGAGAACTTAAATATTTAAAGCTCTAATTTATTATCTTTGCCCTCTTTTCAACCCACTGCTGATCAGTTAACTCAGTCTGAACTCTTTCTCCTTCAACTCCCTGCATTCCTCCCTCTCCTACCCCAATCCTACAAGAGATGGAAGACATTGGCATTGATTTTACCAGCTGTAGAAAGGAAAGATGATATAATTTCAATGGGAGGTGGTGAGAGAGAGGTTCTATGGCACAGAGGAGAAGAGGAGAAGAGACTTTTTGTCCCCTAAGAGAAAAGGGAATAGAAATTGCACTAGGGTCAATCCTTTCCTTCCGAATCTTAGAATAGAAAGGGAACCATCTGGGCCCTGACCCCATATTTGAGGTAGCAAAGAGCAAACTGTGGGAGAGAAAAAGTCAATACTGTAGCAGTAGAAGGGAGGTGGGAGAAGGAGGGGAGAGAGAAAAGGGAGAGAAAAAGATTGAGAGGGAAAAAAAAGCAGAGACAATTTATTGAGAGTATAAGAAAAAGACCAAAAGATAAAAAATCTAAGAGAAATGTTAGCTATAAACCTAGCTCACAAGTAGATTAAGCAATAATGAGATTCATAAAAACAGAAGGAAAAATAAGTAAAAATTCTAAAAATAATCTGTAATACATTGAACAAGTGTTGTACTATGAAGAAAATAATAAAGAAATGCACAATGAAAAAGGTAATTCTATAAAACATTTCAAGATCACAAAACAACAAGGAATCCCAGACTGATTCAAAAGAGAAATTTAACTCTTGGATATTAAGATGGGAATCAGGTCATAAGTCAGTGCTTTCAAAGCAGAATTAATGAAAATAAACAGTAGTGTAGATACCTTAGGACTCACAGGGAAGAATTTTTCTAAAAATGTAGGGCATCTGAAAAGCAGAATGAAAGATTTAGAATTAGAATACATACAAGCAGAAGAAAACTTGGTGAAAAAGAATTAAAGACAATGATTGAAAGAATACATGACTTCTATGAGCAAATTGGCCTTGAAGATGGTATATGTGGAGAAACCTTAAGTAGTCTAATAGTTCTCCCAGCAGAATATGATACATGAAAAACAAAACTAAACAAAACTGGGTACCATATTATAAGAACTAATATAAAAAATCAACCTAAATTTTTTGAACATGAAAAATAAAGTACTGATTGATTAAGTTAAATTTCAGAATTACTTCATCTCACTGGTTGAACTTTTAAAAACCTGGTTGTTGAATTTTGAAGTCACAGAAAAAAATCACCATTTCATCTGAAAACTACATGCAGTAGCATGCTGTAAATGTTTAACAACTGGCTTTCTGAAAAAATATGCACAACACATTTTTAAGTTCCATCTGCATTCATTAACATTTTTTAAAGCCCTAATTTATGTCTGCTGATACCTGAAGTGTAAACGCTCCCATGGAAAATTTTATAATTGTCCCCTTAAGCCAGTATGAGCTGGCACATATACATCCATGACTATTAATTTTCTGTCTCTAAGGTTTTATACGTGCTTTCTTTTAGGAAACAAAATGGGGATATGAAAGATTTTTAGCTATCTTAACATATCCAATGCATAATTTTGAGCAATGAAAATGATGACTCCCATGTTATCACACAGAGGATTTTAGAAATTGGCTAAAAAGCTAAGATGTCAAAATAGTTGCTGTGTAGGTTTGGAGTCTCACTGCTTATGTTTGAGTATTTTTACATTAATGGCATCATTTTCAAATCATGTGCAGAATGACAGAATAGGAGAGTTGGGAGGTACTTCAGTGACTCTCTCTTCCAACTATTCAGGAAGTATCCCCACTATCACAAATCAGAGACATGCAATCAAATAGTACATATTTCAGGACCCAGAGAATATGTTTCAAAAACAATAAAAATGTAGTTGTAACAAGGCAAGACATTTTAGAAGTGTTCTTAAGGAAATATATCCATTGCAATTTCTGCAGAAATTAATGTGCAGGGTAGTGATAAGGGTTTTCCAACTGAAGGGAAATTGGTTGAGGTTGGAGGGTAGGGCTTTGTCTTGCAGTCCTTCAGCTTAAAATTTATATGATCCTGGAGACTGACAAGTGCAAGAAATTTTTGTTCAGCTTTTACCTTTGATTCTTTCTCTTTAAGCTCAAACATCAGACTTTGTTGTCATTTTTTATTTTGAATTTGTGTCTACTTTAGATACTACTTCCTGCCTCCTGCCTTCTATCAATTTCTACTTATCTCTTTGGCTCGTGGTTTTAGATCATTTGGGCTATACTGTTGACCTCCACCTATTCAGTTTCTTTAAAAAAAAGTGTTGATGCTTTATATAGGGACCTCAACACTTCTGAGTGCAGTCTGAACCATATTAAAATATTATTTGGAAATATTTACCAAAATAAGAAAAGATACAATAACATATAAATAATATTAACATATGGTTTTTCAAGTCAGTGTGTAGCCCACAGGGGTTCTTATGTATGACGGCTCCAGTTTCTACTTGAGTTTGACACCATTGTCATGGTCACTTCCAGCTATACCTTCCCTGAGAGGCTCTCTTCTCTTCCTCCTCCCCTCCCCTCAGGTATATTGTCTTATAACAAAGAAAAACTGTTAAATAAAACCAACCAGCAACATAGCAAGTTTGCTAGATGGTGTATTTAATGTTTTGTACCCATAGTCCAGCACTTCTCCAATAAAAGGAAAGAAATTAATCTTTTTTAACTCTTTTGCATAGTGTTTAGTCTTGTTTGAATATTCTTTTTTTATTTATTGTGGTCACTGCATATATTAATTTCCTGGTCCTGCTTACTTTCTATGAATATCTTAGGTATCTCTCTCTGTACTCCCTAAATTGGTGAGGGTTCAATCAGAGATCCTACTTAGTGCCAATTCTCGCCAATCCTTGAACTTAATAGAGCCTAGAGGAAAAGTACAGCATGTTTTCTACCTAAATAAAATACATGATCAACTTATCTTAACATTCATTCATTCCAAGTACTTTACCTGCATTATCTCCTTTGATCATCCAGCAGGCATTTGCTGATTGCCTCCAGTCCACAGTGTTGTAATGAAGGCTGTTATTTTATTCCTCACTAACTGATTAAAAAGTACATTTACTTCTTACTGAAGATTTCACCCATGTAAAACTAAGACATTTATAAAATGTAACGATTATTTAGCAGTTATTTGCATGGACTATGAATAAATGTGTGGGGAAAAAATCATAACAAAAACACAAATTCAGGAAATGATTGAATTTGGCAAGACAACTAGCTTTTCTCAGTATTATTTCAAATACCAAGTATTAAATTGAATTTCTTCCAAACATAGAAATATGAATTTTTTCCTTTCTGTTTTACTCTTCAGTGATAATGACCTAGAAGTTAGCTCATCTATCTATTAGTTGAATATAATATATGTATTCCCTTCCCTTCCTATTTCAATTTCCATAATAAAACAGAAAAAAGGATTCCATATGAAACTGTGAGTCTCTTGTGCACATCTTCTTTTTCAATTATATAACAAATTCAACATGTAACTTTCAAAGCTATCCTGTT
The DNA here is from genome assembly GCF_028372415.1 of Notamacropus eugenii. Classification (NCBI taxonomy): domain Eukaryota; kingdom Metazoa; phylum Chordata; class Mammalia; order Diprotodontia; family Macropodidae; genus Notamacropus; species Notamacropus eugenii. Next base: position 72,176,300 of record NC_092872.1, read on the forward strand.
TGTGATTCATTTTGTCCTTCTTTCTGTTCTCCATGCATTAAACAAATACTTCAATGATTCACTGGTTTTTTTTTTTCATTTATTCATTTTTAGTGGGAGAGGGACAATCCTGTCTCTACCTTATCCTTTTCTTCCACTTGTTTCACCAAATTAAAAAAAAATCAAATCCTTCTAACAAATTTGCATAGTCAAGCAAAACTCATTTGCCCATTGGACAGGTCTGAAAATGTATGTCTCATTCTGCATCTTAAGTCTATCACTTCTCTGTCAGCAGGTGGGTAACATGCATCATCTGGAATCTCGGCTGGCCATTGCATTGATCAGAGGTCTTTAGACTTTCCAAGTTGTAGACTTTTTTTTTTAAAGATCTACTCAGATTTTCAGGAATGTCTAGACATTAACTGCTAAGAAACCCTAGTGATAGCAGAACTCTAGAGGGGAAAATATTTAATCATATAGGTCTATTTTTACAACCACTGAGGCCATGTCTACAACATCATCAATCTCATAGGGAAGATAAAACCAGTATATACGTAGCTCACCTATAAGGCCCTTGCTTGTCCTCTCTATCTCCTCTCTATATCTAATCCCTTCTTTAAGACTTAGCTTAAATCCTACCTTCTCCCAGAAGTTTTCCTGACTGCTTTAGCCCTCACTGATCCCTCCTTTCCTTTGAGTTCCTGTATGACTTATAAGGTATATATTGTACATTTTATCCCTATGGTTGGTTAGTCATTTTCAGTCATGCCCAACTCTTTGTGACTCCATTTGGGGTCTTCTCAAATTTACAAGTTCTTTCTCCAGCTCATTTTACAGATGAAGAAAATGAGGCAAACAAGGTTAAGTGACTTGCCAGGGTTGAGCAGCTATTAAGAATGTGAGGCTGGATTGGAACTCAGGTCTTCCTGACACCAGGCCTGACACTCTATCTGCTGTGCCACCTAGTTGCCCTATCACAGAGTTGTCATGAAGACTAAATGAGATAATATATGTAAAGAGCCTTGTAAACCTTAAAGCTTTATAGAAACATGAAGATAATTATCATCATCACTGAAAAAAGCAAAAGAATGGGAGACATGCTATAGGACTGATGAAGCAAATACTAGTCAGATTTTTTTTTTAAAAAAAGGAAAGAAGGTAGAGTCTTCTATTCTATACAATGCAGCCAGCATTTTCCAAAGTTCCTGGGTCTTACTTGAATCTTATTGTCTCTATCTGTCTCTTTTTCTTGTATACAACTTCCCTAAATGCAACAAAATTAGCTAGCCCAGTTGTCTATTGGTAAATGGTAACACTCTTACCTCCTTAAATATAGAGTCTAATGTTCCTTTGCATGATAATAATGATGGCACAATGCAGCCCACATCTGGTCAGTTCTGCTGATTTCCCTAGCCATTGTATGGACCAAGCTGGCTACAATGGCTTTATTCTTTCCCCAACTTATAATGCTGATGACACATTTTTCAGATCTGCAGATGGTGAATATTAAGTTAGGAGTCTGAACACATCAGATGGCACTGGGGTCAAAAAGGGATCCCAAAACATCTTAACTGATTGGAATGAGTAGAATCTATTAAGATGAAATTTAATAGGGGAAAAATAAAAAACAAAACAAAACATTGTATGAGCTAAAAACAATCAGTTGTACTAATAATGGATGAGGAAGTTATGACTAGTTCATGTGCAAAAGAATATATGGGTTTCTGTCAACTATAAATTCCACAAGACTTAAAGCATGGTGACCAACAGAGCTGTTAAAACTATAACATTGTACACTAAGGCTTTTGGGACATGAAATCTTAAGCTGCATTCATGTATTAATGGTATTATAAGGTTTAGAGCTTGAAGGAACTTTAGAATTTTTTTTGGTTCAACACCCTCATTTTACAGCTGAGAAAACTGAGGCCTAGGGAAAATAAATGACAGGTATTGAGCAGCAGAGTTGGTATTAAAAACCCAGATCCTTTGACTTCAAATCTAGTGTTCTTTATACCATATCACCCTCACTACAGATCCTTAACGTTCAATTGGGTTTCCACTATGTCTTGCCTGTTCAGATTGCATGGCAGCTATTGTCTTCTTTTCTGAGAATGGAAATAGAAGAAAAGCTTTGACAACCTGCAAAATATCCAGAGGAGGATGAGCAGTATTTTGAGAGGAATTTGGAAATCATGCCCTAGAAAAATCAATTGAAGTAACTGGGGATATTTAGCCTAGATATGAGAAAACTTAGGGAGATGTAATATCTGACTTAATTATTGAAGGAGTCTCACATGGAAGGAGACTTGTTTTAGATCTAGAATATGGAAGCAGGAGCAACAGGTTGCAGAGAAACTATTATTTCTTCTAACAATTAGAATTGCCTGTAGATGGAATGAACTATCTCAGGAGATAGTGAGTTCCACTTAACTGGAGGTCTTCAGGCAGAGGCTGTGTGGTTTCTTGTTAAGGACTGTGGAGAACAGATGTTCTCAAACTGTGATCCATGGGCCCCTGGGGATCCCAAAGATCTTTGTTAGGGGTCTATAAGGTCAGAGTATTATCATAATACTACTAAAATATTATTTGCTCCTTGTATAAGACACTCAATATCCAGTCTCTGACCATTTTCTCTGACTGTCTACCATGACTGGATCACTTTTCCTCCCGGTCCCTGCCTCTTGATTTCTCGGGTTTCCTTTAAGTCCCAGCTAAAATCTCACCTTCTACAGGAAACATTTCCTGTTTTATCTTAATTCCAGTGTCTTTCCTCCGTTTGTTAGTTCCAATTTATTTTGTAAGTGCCTGATTTGTAAATAGTTGTTTGTATGTGGTTTCTCTGTGAGCTTCTTGAGGGCAAAGGCTGTCTTTTGCCTTCATATCCCATTGCTTGTACAGTGGCTTTCTTAGGCTCTTAGGGTTGGGGGACAGACATCAGAAAGAGTGGTAGTGGGAGAGCTCACTGACAGAAAACCATAATGCAAATATGACTTGTATGGAAACAGCCAAAAAGCCTCTTGTGGTTGGACTGAGTGATTTTTGGATTTGTATTCCAAAATCCTTGACACTAACAGGGTCTAATTTACTTTTTTTTCAGTGAAACATTATTTTGTAACATTGTGAATGTTGTGTTTATAGATGCAAAGAACATCACAGCATTTGGGATGGTGCTTCGCAGAGATATTCCTACTTTTCTTTTGTAGAATTGTCTGAGACCATAGACACAGGCAAGTTCCCTGAAAGATATTCAGTTCCTTCATGCCATGAAAGTCCTTGAAGTAAGGTTTACAATTTGATTCTCTGATTTTACCTACTTAGACTTCCTGTATTTGAGAAACCTGGCCCTTAATAGGTACTTAATACATACATGTTGACTTGAAAGACCGCTGAAAGACATACAAAGGGACATCTGCAAACTCTAGCCTCAGTGGTATCCAGGTCAGGGTTCATCCAGCTATTACTGATATAACAAACCTTACCAGAAGAATCTCCAAGTTACTGAGTTAGTAATCAGGGACTGAGTGTATTTCTACCACCTCCACAGTCAGAATGGAGCCAGGAAAATTAAACACCATGTATGCTGGCCATAATGCTTCCATCTTATGGGAAAATGTTAAACAAACAGAGACAGAAATGACATTGCACAACAAAGTTCATTTAACAACTTATCACCAATAGAAAAAGTCAATAAATCTCTATTACCTAAGAAATAATCAACCTATGCACACATTAAAGCAAGAACAGTCTTACTACACTACACTTAAGAGGCAAGGACATTACACAAAGAAAAGGGGAAAGGCAGTGTAGTATAATGGAAAGAGCAATGGACAGAGTGACCTTTCAGGTAGTATTAGATGTTAATCATAAGTTACTAATTTGCTGTGTAACCTTTCAGCAAGTCACAACTTCTCTGGTCCTTAGTTTCATTTACAAAATGATGAGCTAACCTTTAAGATTCCTTTCAGCTCTAGAAACCTATCACTCTAGATGACAAAGTAAGATTCAAGGACTTTAGAGAGAAAGAAATTCTTTCCTGTGTGTTTACCATCTCTATTTCATAACTGGCTCATTCCCAACTCATTTTGTTGTACTAAAAAAAAGTAAACAAAAGGTACTCCTGTTTGTGATGGCTTCATGCTGATCAAATCAAGGCTTAGAATATTGTAGAACCTCTAAAGGATATTCAGGAGAGTTCAATTTCAATATTCACACAAGAAAAACCAAGTGGCTGAAGAATGCCTGTTATTCAGGAAAGGAAAAAAGAAAACAATCATTTATTAAGTTTCAATTATGCCATCTGTGCCAAGTACTTGAAAAATATCTCAATTGATCCTCACTACCACCCTTAGGTGCTGTTATTATCCCCATTTTATAGTTAAGGAAGCTGAGGTAAACAGAGGTGAAGTGTCTTACTCAGAGTTATACTGCTAGTAAGTGTTTGAGGTCAGATTTGAACTTAGGCCTTCTTGACTCCATAATCAATACTCTATCCACTGTGACTCCAAAGAAGCTGTAGCATATGTAGGGGCCACACTCATGTAAGACTGTCTTGACTAACAGGTTAAAACAAGTTGGGGGTAATTGACAGGCTCTACCTTCTTGATGACTTAGGGGGCATATCTACCCCAACTAAGTGAACATTCTTTGATGGAATGGGTGGATGAGAGCGATTTGATTGAAAGACCATGAAGGTGGCTGAAGTGGACATTGTGGAGTGCTCAGAGCTTGGTCAGACACCATAGATGCCAAGGTCATCTACTACATCTTGGGCCATCACCAGTCATCTTGACCAATCCTTCATTGGATTTTGATGACTCAGGAAGAGACAGTAAAGCTGCTAACTTTGTGCAACTCTACCTCACTTAAATCCAATTCATGCATGAGTCAAGATATCACCCTGTGTAATGGTAATTTAAAATGGGAAGATCTTTCTTATTCATTAATAGGCCCAAGTGACTTGCTTGGGTCACATGGAAGCCTTAGTCACATGAGTCTTAGTCACGTGGAGCCTGGGGTGGGAGGAGTTTGCTGAATAAGTGGAACAGGAAGAAGCAATGCTAGAACAGAGCTGAGAGGTAATTGGTCAGAGTTGTCAGAGCTAAGAAGGATACAGGCAACCGGTTAGCATGAGTGAGAGAGCTTGTTTGTGATTTTGTTTATGGGAGCTGGTTTGAGGGAAGCCTAGCAGAGGGAAGGCTTAGGGATGGCATTGATCTCTGCATTGTTATTGGGTATAGATTTTTGTTGCTGTGATGGATTTAGCTTTCTGGTGTCTGAATAAATGTTTTAGTTCTGTCTTCCACGAGGAGAGTCTGTGATATTTTGCGATTCAGAATTGCACCAGGATATTCATGGCCGCCATGGGCACTGTGAATATTGGATTGGTCCTTTTTGAAACAAAAACAAACAGCAACAACCACCTCAACAATTATGATATTCAGTAGATGAGTTACTCCTAGAATGGTCTATCAGGCCATGTGTCAGCATCGTGCATGGACAATAGTCTGGGGTCAGAATTGAATAAAAGAAGGAAAGAGGTATAGAGAGCCTTTGGGAAGTCAATCAGTACTTTTAAGGATCCTCAGTTTTGACCTGAAACAAAGGCCCATTTCTTTAACATAAGGGAGGCAGAATGGTGGTGTAGTGGAAAGAATTAAATTTGGAGTCATGGAACCAAGTTTTAATCTGTGCTCTGCTGTGTGACCATGGACATGTCACAGCTTCTCTGAGCTTCACTCTCCTCCACTGTAAAGTGAGGAAATAAGTTTCGATGGTCACTTTCAGCGCTAAATATATGATTCTAATTTAAAAAAAATTCTCACCTGTAAAATGACAGGATTAAACAGGATGACCACTAAGGTTCATTCCAACTCTAGATATATGACTCTGACATATTCTTCTTGGGCTTTTAGTTGGCTCTAAATTATAGAACACAATGTTAATTGTATTAAATTAAAGTTGAAAGTCATGTAAAGGGTATGGTGAAAAGTACATGGAAGGTGTGAATAAGCTATAAGGTATTACTAACAAAGAATTGCACTAGAGAAGCAGTGTAAAGAATGTCAGCAGAGATATATAATTGGAAAGGAAGGTGGGCTGGACATGTGGCAAGAGCAAAGGATAACTGATGGACAGTTTGTGTGCTCCATTAGTATCTAGGCAACATTATCATCTAAAGGAAGGCTCCTAGGACAATGGATAAACCTTGTGGAGGATTTATTAAGGATTTATTAAGAGTTGCATCAAATGAGAAGTCACAGAAGGCCATCTATTTTTGCTGGAGGTACTAACTACATTGATAAAATTGTAGATTGTAGATAATTGAAGATAAAATTGTAGATTTAGCAAAATATAAAACTATGCAAAAGGATTGGTAAAAATCTTTATTTTCAATATAGAGGATTGAGTCTTCTTTGATGCCATTACGCCATTTTTTGTTTGTCCTTTACATTGTTGTTTCAGAAGTGTTTTGACTAGTCTGGTGGCTCAGTGGATAGAGTGCTAGGTCAGGAGTCAGGAAGATCTGAGTTCAAATCTGGCATTAGATATTTTCTAGTTTGTGACCCTGGGCAAGTCATTTAACCTCTGTTTGCCCCAGTTTCCTCATCTATAAAATGGGGATAGTAGCACCAATCTCCCAAAGTTCTTGTGAAAATCAAATGACTTAATAACTGTGAAGTACTTAGCACAGTCTGTGGTACACAGAAGGCTCTAGGTTAGGTCTGCACAATATATGGACCACAGTGGCTTGTGTCCCACCAAAGGTTTCTGGCAGCCCAAAAAATGTAGGGTCACCACTGCATACTCTCCTATTTGTCACATTAACCATGGCAACCAACCATTGTCAGTCTGTTTCTAGTCTAATCTATCTGCAGCCCAAAGAAGTTCACAAGTTGCGCAGGTCTGCTTTATACACATGCTAGCTATTATTGTCTTTGAAGCAAAGAGAACCATATGAAAGAGACCTACTTACAATGGAGTGATGTAATTGGTGAATTTCCCTACTTTTCTGTTACCTGTGTCCTTGGAGGTGTTGAGCATACAGGGCACTAAAGAGTTTGGCAGTGACTAATTTGTGCCAGAGGGTGAAGGACAGCTATATGTTTGGCAGCATCTTCAGAACTCTCCTGTTGGGTGTGTTTGTTTTAAAAGCTGAAGTATGATCTTTTGCAGTCAGACATCATAGGATCTATACATACACTTTCTAGGTTCCTGAAGTTTAGTTTGATTGTTGTTTTAGGTATATCCTTTTGCTTAAGGCTTTAAGATGTAATTCCAAGGAGTCTGACTTTTCCCCAGCATGCATGGGCAACAAGTTTTTGCAACAGTGCCCAGCCCAGGAAGTAAATTGATCTAGTGAAACTTTTGAGAGTCAGCTCCTAATTTATAGTATATTATATGCAAAGACAATTCCTCATTACAGAGGGATAAGCAATTTTATATAGGAGCATCTGCACTTATGAAAAGGACACATTAAGGAGTCCTTATTAACCAATTAAAATAATCCACCCAGAGGCTTTTTTAAAATTGCAGGCAAGTTCCCTAGTCCTTTTACTTTTTTTTTAATCTACCTCTGAAAAAGTGTTTACATAGAATTTTTTTCTCCTTAAAGCAAAGACATGCCTACATTTAGATGTGTGCATGTTTGCACCTTATTCACATTTAATCTGGGGCAGCTAGGTGGTGCAGTGGATAGAAAGCTTGATTGGATGTCAGGATTACCTACATTCAAATTCTCTCTTAGGCAATTAGTAGCTGTGTGACCCTGGGTAAATCACTTGACCTCAGTTTTAACATCCATAAAATGGGGATAATCATAGCACCGATCTTCTAGCATTGCTGTGAGGATAAAATGAGATTTATAGTGATTTGCAAACTTTTGAGTACTATGTAAATTATATTGTTATTAATACATACATACTATGGATACACGTAAAAGAAAGCATACAAGCAATTTTTATGATTCAGGAGGAAAAACATGAAGTAGTTTATTCCTGTGACAAAAGATAATTCTGTTGTTTCTGCAGCATTCTACAGTCATTAGATCTCTCTCTTTTTAAAAACTACTCAAAATGTGCATGTTCTTAAAATCCCAAATTTTACTTAATAGAAAAGGCATAAATTGTTTCAGAGACTGGAGGCAAATTAAGTTTCCCTTTGTCCAACTTTGTGTCACTTCCTGCCTCCATAAATAGGGAAAGCAAAATATCTGTCCTTCTTATTCATGTGCATCTGCCAAACCAATTAACACCTCATGAATGTTATCTTAATTGCATTTATTAACATAACATTAACATAGCTGTGAGATAACATTCAGGAGGCATTAATTGGTTGGCAGCCACCCTCGAATTGGGAGGACAGAGAAGGGCCCTTCTCCATATCTAGCTTTTCCTTTTCAGAGCAGAGAGGAAATGAGATTAAATTGAATGAAAGGAAATTTATCCTGACCAAAATGGTAGCCGCAGCACAGGTCAGCCTGGTTTTCTCTCCCAAAGGCTTGCTTGTGTGAAAGAAGGAAAGGGAATCTGCAGTAAATCCTGTCTCTTTAAAAGCTTAACTGGTCCTTGCTCACCCCCACAGCTGCCTGTTTAAGCTCACTTCAACAACAACCAAATCCAGAGCAATCTTTCTTGTCTTTGGAGAATTAAAAAGGACTGGAGCTGGTAGCTTTGCTTTCTGGTTGTTCTCTTGGGGACCTGGGTCAAGTTACCTAGTCCTTTAGCAGGAGTGTGCTACACTGCTTTGAAATGTTACCACAATGCTCCTTGGTTAGAGGTTGAGTTTATTCCTGATGAGAATTCACATGAGAAGGACTTTCTCCGTTATCTGGATGTGGGAGGAAAGTATTTTTACTGGCTGTCCCCCATGCCTGGAATTTTCTATCTCCTCATCTCTGTTTCTTGGATTCCTTGATGGATTTCAAGTCTCATCTCAAATCCCAGTTTTTACAGGAAGCCTTTCCCTATGCTCTTAATTCCAGTGTCTTCACTCTGTTGATTATCTCCACTTTATCTTGTCTATATCTTGTTCGTACATGGTTGTTTGCCTCTTTTAGAGCTCCTAGAGAATGGGGACTGTTTTTGCCTTTCTTTGTATCCCCAGTAATTAGCACAGCGTCTGAGTCATAGGAGACTAATAAATTTCTAGAGGCTAATGAATAATGCCAAGCCTAGAGGCCTGTATTGGGCTACCCGAGTCTTTCTTACCTGTCCAGGTCTTCGGCTGGCCACGCCGGATGCACATATGAGAGAAAGGACGTTCCAGAGTCAAACAGGGGTTGAGCTTTATTACAGGGTTTCGGTTACAAGTGCAGGGGGTCTTCTTTCTTAGGACGAAGAGGGGGAGATTTCCTAAGAAGGCTAAGCTTAAGGGAATGGAAGTAGAAGTACAAGCGGGGAGAGAGGGGGAGGGGAGAGAGGAAAGAAAAGAAGCGGAGCCCTACTTTTCTCTTTGGCTCCACACGTGCTAAGAGCGCTTTTAGGCTTCCTCAATCCTACTTAATCTTCAGCCACACAGTTTGCATCTCAATACCGTGCTGTTAGGTAACTAGGTGTGCTCCAATCCGGGACGACCTCGAGGGCAGGGAGACTCCACCCATCAGGTATCTCCGGGGGAGAGGCGGAAATACCCGAGCTAGCCGAGCTAGCTCGGTCTGACCTTCTCGAACCCCCGCTGTTCATGGAGGGCCTCGTAAGACTCTAAGATTTAGAAGTCCCACTTTTACCTGCCCGAGACTGTCCACACGGAATTGAGCTTCCAGTCCCAACAGAATAACTGATGTGGAAAGAGTGGTATAAGTTTGTTGTGAGTGGAGAAGGGAAATAAATTTGAATTTGAATGGCTATGTTAGACATTCTTCCTCTCAGAAGCTATGTTTGAGAATGGGGTAGATGACTAGAGCTCTCTATTGTTAGGATTGATTTCAAGAAGACGTAGAACTAGGAGCCATCTGGAAGGATGGAGAAACACACTCTTCTGACCAACTATATCTTTCTCTTGCTCCTCTCCCACGTTACCCTGCTGGTAACACAATAATAGTGATCCATTCATTTCCTAAGCATTCTCTTTCGAACAAAAAACCCAGAGAAAGTATAATGCAATAAGTTGTAATCAGCTACCAACACCTTAGTGTAGACTGATTTATTAGCGGATTTCCTCTGTAACATTAGGAACAGAATACAGAGTTAACAGAAATTTTAAGTGGGCAAAGAGATAACTTTGGACCGTAGGCTGTAGTCCAGAGAGGGTTGGTCTGTGTGGGGTACGCCAGTAATGAGTAAGTCTTTCTGTCAGTCAGTAAGCATTTACTAAGTATTTACTATTTGCCACTTTGAGTGTTGCTAGTATGTGTGTGTGTGTGTGTGTGTGTGTGTGTGTGTGAGAGAGAGAGAGAGAGAGAGAGAGAGAGAGAGAGAGAGAGAGAGAGAGAGAGAGAAAGAGAGAGAGAGAGAAGATTCCTGTTCTCCAGGAGTTCACATTCTAATGGGGACTATACCAATAAACTATACATATAAATAAGATACAGTGTTACTTGAAGGGAATACCAGAAAGAAGTCACCAACAGCTGGTACGAGTGTGGCTGAGGGGAAGTGGGATCTGAGGGGCTTGGAAAAGTCCATTTCAGAAAGTAGGATTTGAGTTGAAGGTTGAAGGAAGTCAGGAGACTGAAGGGAAAAGGGGGAGCATGAGGGAATTGTGCGCCAGGGAAGATGGTGTCAGGAGGGCAGGAAGGAAATTGAGAAAAAATAACTTCAAAATTTGTTTTCTATGACTGACCCTACTTGTGGTAGGGAATAGTCTAGAAGTAATGGTTCTTGTGAATGCTGGATTCATTGCAGTTGCCTAACCCAAAGTATGAGAGGGTTAAAGATTTCTAAGGTGCACATAAGGATTGAATTAAGATTACTCAAATGGAACTATGATATTACTGATAGGGATAATCCCTCCAACCCTCCAATACTAATTGAAATATGGACAGATGCTTGTCCATCCTATGTGACTTGTTCATGACCTCTCAGGAATTCTCTACAATGGGTCCACCCCAAATCCTGGAGACCTTCCTTGCTTTCCCTTTGAGATCCTGACAATGGAGGTAGAGCACCCGGACATTTTTAATGGCTTTATCTCAGTGTTGCCATGTGATCATACCCTCTTTTTTGCTTAAACATTTCTTTAGTGATCTACTTTACTTATGCAAGCCTATTTATAATATGTAGTGGTCTGATCAGATTCTCATTTGCCTTTTCTATTGCTCTTTGGGTGATGTTCGGATTAAGGGAAAAAGTTTGAAAGTAGTATGGAATTCAGAAAGCATTTCAAGAGAGTAAACTCTAATGTGGTAGAAAGTTATATAAATAAGTTAGCCATAACAACAACATCTGGGTTCAGCAAACAAATGCAATATAGATGAAACAGCACAGAATTTCATTTCCACTTAGTAGAGAGATTCTTTCTCTTTAATATATTTTCATTCATTCTTCCATGAAACAAACTTTCATTAACTAGTTAGTATATGCAAGGCATTGTGCTAAGAACTGAAAGAGATACAAAGACAGATAAGATATGATTCCTTCAATCAAGTTAATGAGTATCTCCTCCAATGTTCTGATCATAAAAAGTTATTATCTATTCTGAAAATATTATGCTATGCTGATGGGGGGGAGGGGCAAAGCCAAGATGGCAGAGAAAAGGCAGGGACTCACCTAAATCTTCCCCACTTCCCCTCCAAACAACCTTAAATAATGCCTCAAAATGAATTCTAGAGCAGCAGAACCCACAAAAGAAGCAAAACAGTTTTACACCCTAAGAAGCTTAGCAAGAAAAGTCTATTGTACCCCAGTAAGCCTGCAGTAGACCTGGGGGTGAGCAGCAGAGGCTTCTGGAGCTCTTAGCCTATAGATAGTAAGGGGGTTATGAAACTGGTCAGGAGAAGACTATAAAGGTCCCTCTGCTGGCATTAGGTGCAGTACTCTGTTGTATTTCTCATACTAGATTGAGTTGCCCCTGGGTTGCCTCCCTGGGCACAGAGGAGCATGAGCACACCAGAGCTTATGCCCACAGTGAGCAGAGACCTTGGTCACATTTCCAGTGTAGAAAAGAATGCTTGCAATCTCTTGCAGACCATAGCACAGGTCAGCAGAGCAGTGACCACACCTCTCCTTAGATTATATCCACTTGGAAGAACTGAAAACTTACAGATCCCCAGAACCAGCTTTGCAAACAGTTGCACAAAAACTTGGGAAAGTGCCCCATCCATCCCCAGAGTAGAGCCTAACTATAGCATAAAGTTAAAAGTCAAGAAATAGACTGAAAAAAATGAGCAAACAACACCAACAAAAAGAAAGCAGTTATTATAGTGACAGGGAAGATCAAAATACAAATTCAGAAGAAGACAACAAAGTCAAAACTGCTGCATCCAAATCCCCAAAGAAAAATGTGAATTGGTCTCCAGCCCAAAAATTCCTGAAGAGCTAAACAAGGATTTTAAAAATCAAGTTAGTAAGGCAAAGGAAAAATTTTGAGAAATGAGATATAAGAAAATCATGAAAAAAAAAGAGACAGCAACTTGATTATGGAAGCAAAAAAAATCTCCCAAAGAAAACACCTTAAAAAGTAAAATTAGCCAAGTGGAAAAGGAGATACAAAAACTGACAGAAGAAAATAATTCACTAGAAATTAGAATTGGGCAAGTGTAAGCTTATGACTCTATCAGAAGCTGAGAAACAATAAAACAAAATGAAAAGAATGATAAATAGAAGACAATGTGAAATGTCTCATTGGAAAAACAACTGACCTGGAAAATAGATTGAGGAGAGATAATTTAAGAATTATTTGTCTACATGAAAGCCACGATAAAACAAAAAAATAGCATGATATCATCTTTCGAAAAATTTTCAAGGAAAACTGCTCTGATATTATAGAACCAGAGGGTACAATAGAAATGGAAAGACTATACCAATCATCTTCTGAAAGAGATCCCCAAACGAAAACTCCCAGGAATATTATAGCCAAATATCAGAGCTCCCAGGTAAAGGAGAAAATACTGCAAGAAGCCAGAAAGAAACAATTCAAATATCATGGAGCCACAGGAGTGAGGATAACACAAGATTTAGCAGCTTCCATATTAAAGAATAGATGGACTTGGAATATGATATTCTGGAAGGCAGAAGAACTAGGATTACACTCAAGAATTACTTATCCAGCAAATTTCAGTGGAAAAATGGATATTTAATGAAATAGAGGACTTTCAAGCACTTCTGATGAAAAGATCAGACCTGAATAGAAAATTCAACTTTTAAATACAAAACTCAAGAGAAGTTATTAAAATAATTATAGTGAAGCGTAAGAGATTGGATAAAGTTAAACTCTTGACATTCCCACAAGGGAAGATAACACTTGTAACTCCTAAGAACTTTTTTACTATTAAGGTGGTTAGTAGGAATATACATATACACACAGTGGGTATTGGTATGAATCGAATATGATGGGATGATATCCAAAAATAATAAAATTAAGGAGTGAGAAAGAGGAATGCACTGGGAGATTTTCATGATCCATTACTAACATATTAACAATACAGGATACTGGAGTGATTTGCCATTTCCTTCTCTAGTTTGTTTTTACAGATGAGGAACTGAGGCAAACAATGTTAAGTGACTTACCCAAGGTGACACAGCTAAGTGTCTGAGTCCAGATTTGTACTTCAGGTCTTTCTGACTCCAGGACTGGCATTCTATCTACTGCACTACCTAGCTGCTCCAATAAAATTATTAATGGACCCAAAGAAGAGAAAGTTCTTTTTTGAGCAGAGGTGAAGGACTCTTGGTGTGTTAACACTGAATATAATATCAGACTTTTATGTTACTTTTACTGAACATTTAAAAAATACTCTGTGGCAAAGGATATCTTTCTGAGAGGCAAAGGGAAAAAGAACATATTAGGAAATGTAAGTGATGTAAAAACAAAAGATAACAACAGTTTTTCTTTTTCAAAAGAAAAGGTTTTGCAGTGTTCCAGAGCTTGATGTAATAGGAACATCATCAATGAACAGGAGCATATGGAAAACATCGTTGATTTGGACCTCATGTAGTCTACATTCTACAGCCCTAGAAAATACCACTAGAGACTATATATCTTCCTCTTTTATGCCTTATTCAATATAAATGGTTGGCAAGTCATCAAATCAAATTATCTCTGTAGTCACATATATTGTAGAATCCTATATTACTTCAACTAACATATGTAGAAGATACCTTGTTGGAAAGCTTGCAAAGTCTCATTTTTTTCTGACTCAAATGCTTAAAAAAAGACAGTAGACACAATACATTCTCAAGTTCTACAAAGTTATCAGTTAGTTGGATGACTATGGAGATGTGATCTGCTCTAGAAAAATGTTTTTTAAAGAGTGTTCACTTCTATTTTCAAGAAGGAATACTCTAAATATGTTAATAGACTATTCTTAAAAAAATTTTAGACATGAGAAAAGAGGCATATAAGTCAATAGTTGCTGACTTTTTAATGTATATTTTTCCTTAGTAGAAACTCCTGCCTGATCTTATTTTTTTAAAAAAAAATCTTTTGAAAACATGCACAGATTTCCTTCCTCCTTAAATATGTTTCGCTTGACCCTGCCATGTACTTAAGCTATTTCACTAGATCTCTTCTCCTTTTTATAATCAAAATCCTAGTGGGGAAAGCTGTCTATACCTGCTGCCTCTGTGGCCTCATCTCTGACTGTCTTTTGACCTTGGCTTGCAACCCATTGAACTATTCTCATTAAGGTTACAAATGGCACCTTAAAAGCTAAATTTAATAGCTTTATCTCATGTCCCATCATTTATTTAAAAAATGTTTCATTGCAAATTTGAAAAACAGCAATAAATATGAACATTTCCATATACAAAGAAGAATTAGAAAAATGGATTATATATGAAACTGAGTCTCTATCATATCCATACTTTACCTACATACTATACTTTAAAAGTATATATTAAATTTAACATTATAGTGCCAACACTGTCCTTTTTGTCTGTGTCCACTACTTAACATCCTTCTACTCTCTTCATATTTTTTGTTTTATTAACTTTCTTTTTTTTCAAATCACTATCACTACCTCCTCCCAACTGCCACCTCAACTCCCAACTCTCCCTTTTACAACAAAAACCTTCCTTTGTAACAAATAAGTATGATCAAGCAAAACCAAATTCAATCAATCAACAGGCATTTATTAAATGCCTACTATATGACTGATGTTGTGTTAAGTGCTGGGGGTACAAGAAGAGGCTGTACAGTCTCTGCCTTCAAGGAACTTACAATCTAGTGAAGGACGTAGCACATAAACAACCATGTACAAACGAGATATAGACAGGATAAATTGGAGGTAATCAACAGAGGGAGGGCACTAGCATTAAGTGTGTGGGGGAACCAAGGAAAGCTTCCTGTAGGTGGCATTTTAGTTGGTACTTGAAGGCAACTAAGAAAGCCAAGAGGTAGGGATGAGGAGGGAGACAATTCCAAGCACGTGGGACAGTCAGGGGAAATGTACAGAGTTTGAAGACACACTGGCTACATCTGAAAATGTGTGTCTCATTCCATACCTCTAGTCCATTATTTCTCTGCCAAGAGGAGGGAAACAAGCTTTATTATCAGTCTTCTAGAGTCATGATTGGTCATCGCATTGATCAGAGTTAAGTCTTTCCACATTGTATTTGTAACGTTGTCATCATTATATCAATTGATCTCCTGCTTCTGCTCACTTCACGCTGCATCAGTTCATATTCCTGAGGGTGTCTGAATCAATTCCTTTCATCATTTTTTAATGGTACAATAATATTCTATCACATTCACATACTGTAAAATTTGTCTAGCAGTCCTCCAGGCAATAGGAGCTTCTTTTGTTTCCAATAGTTTTTCTTTTCTTTTTTCTACAACATTAGATGTTGCTATCAATATTTCTAAACATATGGGCCCTTGGTTTTCATCTTTCATCATTGGCAGTATTTGATACTGCTAGTCTCCCCATTCCCACTAGATAATCTCTCCACTCTGGGCTTTCTCTCATTGTTATACTCTCTGAACTGTCGACTGCCCTTCTCAATTGCTTTGATTGCAACTGGCTCATTTTCCATGTTCTGCCCCCACATGTAGTTATGTACCCCATGTCTCTGTTCTATCTTTTTTTCCTCTTCAGTCTTTGAGATCTCATTGGTTTCCATTATCAGCTCTACGAAGATGACTTTTAAATCTACTTATCTAGTCCTTACTCTTTTCTTTTTGGAAAAATATCCCTACATCACCAACTATCTGGTGGATATCTCCACTTGGATGTCCTATAGATACTCAACTTATCTAAAATGGAAAATATTATTTCAAATCTACTGACCTTTTCCTAAGTTCCTTATTTTTGTTGAGGTCAGGGCCATCTTTCCAGTAATTCAGGTTTGAAATCTTGTAATCATCTCTGAGTCCCTTACTCATTGTATCCAATCGATTGCCACATCTTGTCAATTATATCTTCACCATATCTCTCTCATATCTTTCCCATTCTCTCCACTCACATTATCACCAATTTAGTTGAGCCATCTATCTTGACCCTACTACTTCAATAGCTTCTTCCCACCTAGTATTGAGAATCTTCGTTTTCCAATTCATTTCTTGCACAGTTGCCAAATGGATACTCAACGAATAAAACTGAGTATGTTACATGCCTGCTCAAGAGCCTTCTGTGGTTCCCTAATCCCTCTTGAATAAAAATATATAATCTCCTGTTTGGCATATAAACCATTCACAATTTGGTTCTGAACAACTTTTCCATACTAATTTTATATCATTCTCCCTCATGCACTTTACATTACCAATAAAATGACTTACTATTTCCTGTACACAAAATTTTATCTTCTACCTCTGTACCTTTGTGCATTGCCTGGAATGCTTTCCTTCATCACCTCTAATTCTGAAATTCCTAGTTTTTATCAGAATTGAGTTCAAGTGCTCCTTCCTAGAAGGTAGCACTTTCTGATCTCCCCATTCCAGATATTAGTGCTACCTCCTAAAATGACACTGTCATTATTTATTTATCTGCATGTACATATTATGCCCCCACTAGAGTAGAAACTCCTTGGTCTTTGCATTCTCAGTACCTAGCACACTTCTATCGACTGAGATAGAAACTGACCATAAGCAAAAAAGAAATAAGACGAAAGAAAATAAAGAAAAAGAGCAAATACCTGTTGTTTGATTTCTTGAATGCTTCAGAAATTTGGGCAACAGGGAATGTCTTATACATGATAGTATCTTGAAGGTACTTGTCCTTTTCACTGGGTTACTCAGAGCTGAGAATTCCTGGTATTAGGGATTGCATGGAAGAATGAGGCAGCCAATTGAAGAACATGATTTATAAATTCATGTTTATCTCATTTACAGCTCAAGTTAAGTCAAGTTAAAAAGCATTTACTAAGGAAACAAAAGAAAGGCAAAACTCAGTCCTTGCCTTCAAGGAGCTTACTTTATAATAGAAGAAAACAATGTATAAAGAACTAGGTATAAATAACAAGAGTGTGTGTATATACACACACATATATGTGTATAGAGTAGATGGAAAAAACTGAAAGAAGAAAGTATTGGAAGTTGGGGGTGGGGAAAGCCCTGGAGTAGATGAGATTTGAGTCTGTTGTGGGTTACTATTCCTCCATTTTCAAAGGGCTCCATTGAGCTATGTCTTGAAGGAAATCAGGGAAACTGAGAGGTGGAGATAAGGGGTTAGAGTTATGGGAAAAGTCTCAGAGATGGTACATGGAATATTGGGTTCTAGGAACTGTAAGTAAACCAGTGTCAGTGGAACATAGAATATGGGAAGGAGAATAAAGACCGAAAATACAGGAATCAGCCAGGTTATGAAGAGAGTTAAATATCTAACAATGGAGTTTCTATTTGATTCTGGAGGTAATAGGGAGCCACTTGAGCTCAGTGAGCAGTAGTGTGACTTGGTCCAAACTTTAAAAAATCAACTTGGCAGCTTAGTGGAGGACAGATTGGGAAGAGACTTTAGGAAGAGAGACCAGTTAGGCTATTGCAATAGTCCAGGAGAGAGATGATGAGAACTTCAACTAGGGTTGTGGTTGTATACATGGAAATGAGGGGATGTATTCAGATGTTGTGAAGGCCAAAACAAAACAAAATGGCAACAAAATGGATATGTGGGATGAGTGAGAGTGAGGAGGTGAGGATGACTTTAGGTTTCCATCCTGGGTGACTGGGAAGATGGAAGTGCCCTCGACAGTAATAGTAAAATTGGGAAGAGGGAATTATTTTGGGGGAAAGATGATGAAATTTTTTTAGGCATGTTGACTTTGAGATGCCTATGGAATACTTCACCATATCAAAGAGTCAGAGTAATATGGCATCAGTATGGGAATCATGAAGACTTGGGTTGAAATCCTTCCTCACACATTTAGTAGCTGTGTGACCCTTGGCAAATCTTGGCTTCAGTTTCCTCATCTGTAAAATGGTGATAATGTCTTGAAGCATTGGCCTCATAGTGTTGTTGTGGGGACCAAAAGGGATGATGCATGGAAAATGCATGACAAACTTTACAGTACGCTTTAGAGTTGACATTTTTACTAATTGAAAATGAAGTCCAATGAAATAATGGTAATTCTGAAGCTGAAAAGGCATCTTGATACATTTGCATGATCAAAGCTATTTTTCCTTCATGTACTTGGAAATGGTAAATTTCTAGAACTTGGAGACTCCTCTTTATAATAATATTGTTGATAATGAAGAAGAAAATTCTACTAACCATAAAATAGACATTTAGGTATCATTTCACATGTAGCACACACAGTATTCTCTAATGCATTTCCCCATTCTTTGCCATATACTTCCGGTGATGGAGATCTGGGTCACTGATTTTTCATGTCTGACTTGCCACAACCCCATTTAGGGTTTTGTGGAGGGGTTTGTCATTTTCTCCTACAGTTCATTTTGCTGATGAGAAAACTGAGGCAAATAGTGTTAAGTAACTCTGCCCAGGGTCACATAGCTAGTAAATGTCTAAGGTTGGATATGAACGCAGGAAGATGAGTTGTCTTGCGTCTGGACCCCCTACCCTGTCCACTGCACCACTTAGCTGTCCTTATTAATTCACTATTAGTGTATCAGGAAGGGGTACAGTGAGAACAGTGGAGAAATGACTTCTTGGTACTTGATAATATTTTTGCAATAAAAGTAGCAACAGAGAGAAAGGCCTTCCAAGTTTGTGGATACATACACAAAATATATGGGCTGTTATGGAACCAAAGTTGAGATTAGATTGACAGATTTGGCCACTTAATGATGATCTTTGGAAGAAAATGTATTGGAAACCACTGCTCTCACTGTACTCGTAGATTAGTAATCAACCTCAGTATATCAGTTGGAGTCTTAAAGGACAATTCACCTGCAGTACTTGAGGAAAGGGAGATCCCAAGCTTTGGTAGTTCATAAGGTCCTACATTTAGAGCCAGGAGGGACTTTACAGGTCATCTATTCCAATCCTTTATTTTAAAGTTGAGAAAATTAAAGTCTAAAGTGTCATCAGTAATAAGTAGTAGAAGTGGAATTGGAACCCAGACCTTCTGACTCTAAATCAAATCTTTCCTCTGTCCTTTTGCCTTAGGAAATAAAAGCAGGAAGTCAAAGCTGGTCCTACCAGGACAGTGACAGCATGGATAAATACAATTCAGAAATTTCATTTTATACAAGACTTTCAAGCTTTTCTCTAAACAAACTTATTATTAGAACTATGAAAAATCTGCACAATTGACTGGCTTGAATTTAATCTTCTTTCATTTCTCTGCCAACCTGGTTCCAGTGAACATGGAAGTAATCACAAGGCAGGTGAAAAAGGAGAGGAATGAGAGAGAAAAGAAAGGGCCCAGACAATAGCAGATCTGGATAATCAGCCATGGACCAACTAAATAATGCATCAATCAGCAAGCATGCATTAAGGATGTACTGTGTTGTAGGTTCATTAATAATCAAGACTGCATTATATTAACTATGATAGGACTGGATTGTTTTGACAAATTAAGGCTAAAACATTTCCTAATCTTTGTTCTCACCACTGGGACAAAATGACATCAATTTGGAGGCAATGTGGTATGGATTTGGAATTATTGGACCTGGATTTAAATCCTAGCTCTACCTCTTATTAGCCATATGACCTTGGGGAAATCATACAATGTCTTTAAGGCTCAATTTACCCATATATAAAATGAGTAGGTTGAACTAGATGACACCTAAGTCCCTTTACAGCTCCAGATCTATCTTATGAACCCCAAAGTTGCCTTCACAGGCATCTTAGCTAATACAATACAACACAATGCAATACCATGCCACATCACGCCATGCTATGCCATAATACACAGCACAATAGAGAAAATAGAGTTGGGAGGGGCATCAGAAGTCATTGAGTCCAACCTATACCTGAAAAAGAATTGACTTCTCCAGCATGTGAACTTTTGCCTGAAGGCTTTTGATAGGGTGTGCATGAAATGCAGTACAAACACTACAAAACATAGCACAAGACAATATCACACTAGACAATACACAACTTGTAAGTTCCCAAGGCATGCAAAACCAAGGATAAAGTCACTTTGAATATGAGAGGTGAGAGGAAAGGGAAAAATCAAAGATAACATCTAGGTTTTGAACCAGGGACCCTGGGTCAATGGTCTTGTTGTAGCAGAAATACTGAGTTAAAATGTGAAGTAAGTTTAGGTAGGAAGCTGATAAGCTTGGTTTGGGAAATATTAGATCTCTGTAATATCATTTACATCTGTCATTTTCTCTCATTGTCGCTGATATTAGTCTTTATTACCATCAACCTAGACTATTACAATAATATCTTCAAGGTATTCATTCTCTCTCCCCCTTCATTTCTATCCTTCATAGCCCTGTCAGACTTACATTCCTTATGCTCATACCATACTTCAAAATTTTATAAGTGACATTTTATTACCTCCTGAGTAAATTTCAAACTACTCTTCCTGGCATTCAAGGCCCTCTGTTCTTTGGTCTACCCTACGTCTCCAAACTTATTTCATGCTAGTCCCTTCTACAGATTTGACACTGTAGATATACTGGCCACCTTGCTATCCCCCAAACATGCTTTTTTTAAACTTACTTTTTTGCTTTTACTTATTTTTTCTACTCTCATATTTTACTCACATCATTTGCTTTGCCTAAAAAATAATGTGAGTTGTTTCCTTTCTCTCCCTATTTGAAAAATTCCTTCCCCCTCCCCCTCACATGTGTTTGTGACTTCATTGGCTCAGGGAACTCACAATGTGGAAATTCCTTTTACCAATTAACTAAAGAGTAAGCATTTATTAAGGCCCCCATGTGTCGCATTGTGCTAGGTGCTAGGATACAAATATAGGGAATGAAACAACCTCTATTCACAAGGAGATTACATTCTAATTTGAAAATCAACAAGCACATATGTAAGTATGTGTAGAATAAATGTAAGGAGAATAAATATAGGTAAATACTAGGTAGTTTGGGATGGAAGGTTCTAATAGTTTGGAGGACCAGGAAAGCTTCCTGCAGAAGGTTGTAAGAAGGGATATTATGGTATCTTGTTTTGCTCCCACAGAAGTTATTGGGAGATAATCAATAGCTATGGGGAAGCTCTCTTATCTTATTTTACTAAGACAGTCACCATCCTGGTGCCAGGGGAAACTAGAAAGGTAGGGGCATGACCAACAGCTTGGACCCTACTTGGTCACAAGAATCCTCACTACCATGCCTATGTAATTTGTGTAAAGAGGGAATGTAGGGAAATAGAATGAGGAATTTGAACTAATGCTAACTCTAATAGGAAGGACAGAGCTGTGTAACCTCACTCCTGCTTCTGTATCAGTATAGGTATTCCTAGTGAGCACCATACCAGCTCTCTTGTGAGAAATATGTAATAAACGCCTTCCTCTGCCCACTCTATTTCTGAGTTCTTTCAGTAAGAAGGAGTTTGCTGTGTTAAGGGGTATATCTTATAGATCTTCCTAAGGCCACACTACCAGGAAAGCAGTGGACAGCAGAAGTTAGCTTGGGCTTACTCCCTGACCCTGCATGGGAAGTCCTGTTATCCCCACAACCAGGTTTCTCCCAAAGGTGATATGTGAAGTGAGTCTTAGAGGAAAAGAAGAATTCTTTAAGTAGAGGTGAGGAGGGAGTGCATTCAAGGGCTCAAGGATATCTAGGACAAAGGCATAGAGATGGGAGATAGACTTTTAAGTAGGAGGAAGAGAGAAGACCAAGATGGCTGGATCATGGAAGGAGAGAGTAATCTCCAGTGGGATTAGAAAAATACGTCAGGGCCAGGTCATAAATGACTTTAAAACTAAACAGGAGTTTATATTTATTCAATAGACACTGGATTTTATGGATTTCTTCAAGTCTCAGCTAAAGTCCCACCTTCTATAAGGAACTATTTTCCATCTCATTTAATGTTAGTTCCTCCCTCAAAGATTAACTCTAATTTATCCTGCATACATCTTATTTGAACATATTTGTTTGCATGCCATCTCCCCTGTTGGTCTGTGAGATCCATGAGGTTAGGCACTAGTTTCACCTTTATATCCTTAGTGTTTAGCATGGTGCCTGGCACAAAGTAGGCACTTATAAATGTTTGTTGTTTTGACTTGATTGTGTAGGGGAATAACTTAGAACTTAGATGAAGGAGTAGCACCTCTGATGTGAGGACTTACCCACTCATCCACCTTTTCCCAACTCTCTCCTGTGGCTCCCAGTATGGAGCAGTAGGAAGAATTCTAGATTTGATCAGGAGGCATCTGTGTTTAGGTCCTGCTTCTGACACTTATTAACTGCATAACCATGGGTAAACCACACAAACTTTCTCAACCTTAGTTTCCTCATCTGTAAAATGGGAACAGTTATACCTGCAATTATTTCCCTCATAGGCTTTTTGTAGAGTCAAAATAATATATTGAAAGTGTAAGTACAATAATATGTAAATTCTAGCTGTTATACTAGGATCATAGGAGCATAGATTTAGACTTAGAAAGGAGATGAGATGTATTGCTTCTGGAATAAAATATAAATTCTTCCATTTAACTTTCAAAGCCCTGCCTAAGCTGGCTATAACCCATCTTTCCAGCTTCATTACACAGTACTTGTTTGTTGCAGTTGTGTCCAACTCTTCATGACTCCATTTGGGGTTTTCTTGGAAGAGATACTGGAGTGGTCTGCCATTTCCTTCTCCAGCTCATTCTAGTGATGAGGGAACTGATGCAAACAGGGATAATTGACTTGCCCAGGGTCACACAACCAGTAAGTGTCTGAGGCCAGATTTGAACTCAGGAAGATGAGTCATCTTGACTCCAGGCCTGAGATGCTAGCAAAATGTAGGAAGATATTGCTTCACTTCCCACATTTTGCCTATGCAGACAAACTGACCTTCTCTATATTCCTCACACATGATGATCTTTCTCCCACTTCTCCCTTTGAATTAGCTATTCCAAATGCTTGGAATTCACTCCGGCCTACAGTCTTTCTTCAAGGTGTACTTAAGTATCATTTGCATGAAGTCTTTTTTGATGCCACCAAGTGCTAGTGAGTTCACTCCCTAACTACTTTGTATTTATTTTTATTTACTGTTTTGAGATTTATGTGAGATATCTATATATATATCTATATATAAATAAATACATACACGTATTTTTTATATATACTTGTCTCCTCCATTACAACGTAAGCTCCTTGTGAGTAGGAATTGTTTCATTCTTTAGTTTGTGTATCTCCAGGACCTAGAACAGCGCTTGAAACTACCTGATAAACACTTCCTGATGGATTGATCGGCTCTAATATTCTTATTTTACAGATAAGGAAAATAAATTAAATGACTTGCCCAAGGTCACATAGTATTTAAACCTATGTCCTCTTATTTACCAATTCTTTCTGCCACATAAAAGTGAGCATCTTTTAAGAATTTTTAAAAAATAGTTCAGAATTATTTTTTGAGGCTAAAACCTATAATTTTGCCAGTGTAAGAAATTCATTGTGTGGAAATCCCTTCTATTGAAGTAGATCGACAAGTTATCTGTAATTTTTTTTAGTTTTACTGAGTTGCCTGGGGGCATTGAAGGATGATGCAGCTTGTTCATAATCACTTAGACTTTATGTATCAGAGGCAGACTTTGAGTTCAGGTCATTCTGATTCTAAAGCCCCAGTATACTTTATCTAAATACCCTATGCCAAGCTTCCTTTCAATTCAGAAGAGGTATTTTAGATATTAATGACGGACTTAAGTACTATGAATGATTCAATAAAAGAAATCCTGGTGGCATGGATAGGAGGCTAACTCTGGAGTCTGGTAGATTTGGGTTCATAGGCCTGTTTGTGTCACAGACTGACTGTCTGACAAAGGGCAAACCTTATTACTCCCAATGCTCTAGAAACTCTGAAAGAATAAATGAATTACAGATGAACTATTGTCATAACTTAGGGAATTTTCACGCAATGATTCCCTATACAGGTGAAGTCACAGGTTTGAATCACAGAGAGAGAGAGAGAGAGAGAGAGACAGACAGACAGACAGACAGAGGGACAGAGACAGAGAGACAGAGACAGAGAAAGACAGAGACAGAGAAAGACAGAGAGAGACAGACAGAGAGAGATTAACAGAGAAAATAACCCTTCCTCTTACTCCAAATGAAGAAATATGGTTGGAGGAAGGAGTATAGCTGAAGGTGAGTACAGATGCCTGAGTCAGCAAACCACACTTCGGGTTAAATATTGGCAATTTATCTTTGTCAGCTATCTTGGTATTTCTCAGGAATACATGCTCAATCTTTAACTGAATCCTAGTATAATCACATCAGCACCAATGTGTAGAATCAAAGAAATTCATTCATTTTTCTCCATATGGGCCCAAAGTAGAGTTTTAAAGTCTGACTGAACCTGTGTTAAAATAATAAGGAAGGCAAGGCATCTGTTGGTTAAGGACAGGTCAATGTAGTGGGAAGAATTAAGCAGAAGGGTAGGACCCAGTGTGAAAGGAGAGCATGGGGCCACATTATCTGCGGGGCTCTCTGCAAATCTGTATACAACATCATTCCATCTTCTTTCATTCCATCTTTATTACTTTTTAAATAGAAAGTGTTAGCTCTTTGAATAATCAGGTAATCAAAAAAAAAAAACAGTTACCACTTTGACTTTTATTATAGGTTCTTCAGCCACTTGTATTTAAAATTTTTTAATATATCATTATTTCAAATACACATCATTATTTTAATTATATCCAATTAAGTATACCTGTATCTTCTCAGCATGAATCGTTATGCACTTTTCGTAAAAAGCACTTTGAATTAAATTGCATGCTGACATTTTCATTATAATTTATTTGTACATGTCTGCAGTAGATTTGTACATTCTGAAAATAAATTATAAGTAGTTTGTATAGACAGGATACAGGTTTAAAATTTATCTCTATTTTGTTTTGCTTGGTTACTTATAACTTTATAGTATTATTTGGGTGTTCTCTGTGAGGTAATAGATGACTTTTGTGGCTTTTGTTAAGTGAAGACAGTTCTTGCCACATAGTAAGCTCTTAATCAATACTTGTACATCGATTGTTTTATTGACAGAAATGAGTCAGAGAACCTAGAACATAGATGTATGAAAGAAAGATTCTAGGGAGTAGTAACAAGGTAGAACCGCATGTACAGATCTCAGATGACTGGATTTCATTTTATGCATGCACAGTTTGCCTTTTCTCTTAACATGGAGGCACCTTTAAGGGGGCTTGCCTGGCAATGCCCAGATTTCCCAGAATGGAAGTACTTTTTATCCCTTACAATGTGGATGGGTATAAACTCATTTGATTGACTGGAACTGATAAAGACTGATTTTTAAAAACCCTTAAGAGTTAGAAAGTCACTCTTTTTGAGATAGTTGCTCTTTTTGGCTGTCTGTGTGTGTCTTCTCTGTCCAAACTTAACTTCTTTTCAGTTTTCTTTGTCTAAAGCTAAGAGACTGAAGAAATCTCTTCTCTCTCCCATTCTGTCCTGCCCCTCACACAGAAGAGGGACATTGATTTCTATCAATGAGGAGGGTATCTCATACCAATGGATTTTGGGGCTCCAGTTACGTTTGTTAGTATTTGATTGCTCAATAAATTTAGTTTCATTGTCTCCCCTTCCCTCTGTAATTTAAGTAGAGCCAGAGAGCTTAGAGTCCCAGAAACAAGAAGGCAGTATTAGGAAAGTATGGTTATCCTTTCCATTTTGAGATTTTTCCCATCTCAGTTTCGATAAACCACAAGTTTGCATAAGAAATTAAATGGGAATTTTGGGTCAGTTTTGTGGCAGTTGAAGATGACAGGCAAAGGCCAGCAGAGGACACAATCAACCAAATACTTAACCCAAATTTTACCATAAGGTACTGTAAACACCCCATAAAAGTAAAAGAAAAAAAATCAAACTCTTCCTCTGGGACAAAGGGAGGGCTAAAAATTTTCACTCTAGAATTGGAGAGGGTTGCACCATGCTCCTAACTTCTTTCCCCACCCCTCCCCACCCCTGTGTGGCAGAGATAACTAGAGAGGCAAACCGAAATAAGATAGGATGGCTTAGTAATATTCATATCTCCAGTCTGGACAAATCACTTAACTTCTTAGAACCTCAGTTTCCATGACTCAAAAAGAAAAGAGCAACAACCTTGCTCTATCTCCCTTACTAGGCTGTTATGAGGAATGCTTTATAAAATTCCTTTCTCATTCAGTTGTTTTTTACTCCATCCAACTCTTCATGATTCTATTTGGGGTTTTCTTGGCAAAGATACTGGAGTGGTTTGCCAATCTTCAAGGCAGCTTTCTTGTTCTCCAGGAGTTCTCAAGACAAATAGCTAATTGGTTCAGCTGTCCTCTAATTCTTTTCATTCCCTGGGATGAATATCATCATGTTCTCTGATTTGAATGCATCCATTTTTTTTGAGTAGAACAGAAGCTCATCAAGGGCAGGGGCCATTTTTTTTTTCATTTTTGCTTTTGTACTTTGCAGTATAATAAGTAGGTACCAAATAAATACTTTTTGAATTGGACTGTTGGGTTAAAGATATTTTCAATCAGTTCCTTCCTATAGTAGAATGACTATTGCTCTTCACTTTGGATTACCAATCTCTTTCTGTTGTTATTGTTTAAATAGTAGAAATATGAAAACTCTTCCTAACTAAGTCATAGATTTAGGACCAAAAGGGACTTTAGAGGTCATATTGTCTAATCCTTCCATTTTATAAGTGAAGAAACTGAGGACCAGAGTTGTAAAGTGACTTTTACAAGGTCATGCTGGTAATAAGTGGCAGAGATTTAAGACTAGTCCCTCTTATAATCCAATTCTGTCCATGCACACTCATTTTAATCAGGCTATGATGCTAAATCTTCTCTAAATATTCAATTTGAGGGATTGTATCTATTTTCTCTTCACTATGAATTTAGTTCAGGACAGAGACCTTAGAAAGTATACTCAATTGCTCAAAAAATTGTGTGTGTGTGTGTGTGTGTGTGTGTATACACATGCATATATATAGATATACATATCTTGCAAGATAAAGTGACAGGTGCTTGATCTTTTTTTTTCACAGAAGACATGATTTTATTTGTAGTAATCTTGCTTGATAATCCATCAATTTATTATTGTGCATGGGATGATATATAATTCCATGGAGAGATAACAAAATATCCGTAGCTTGATATTACAGTGATGATTACAGGACCAGAAGAGAAAATGGTCTCATGAAGGAGATTATGTTAAACATAGGGTTTCTATTAAAAATTGTTTCCAACCAATCCCTTTAACCATTTTGTTCTGCATCTTGGTAAGTCAGTCAGGGGTGACCTCTTTGCCATTAGGGTTATTTTGGGATGGTGAATAAGAAAATGTCTCCTTAATGGAGCTCTGTGAAGTTGTGAATTTCTAAAACTAGCTCAAAATAGGAGAAATGGTAATGCTACACATACAGAGTTTGTTGTATCAGTATACACATGCATGCATGTATGTGTGAGTGTTTGCACACATACATGTGAGTGACAAATGGAGGACAATCTAGGCCTGAAATTAAACAGGGGAATGAGAATGGTAAATTGGAAAGCTCCATTACTAACCTCAAACTTCACCCTAAAAAAAAGGGGCTACCTTTGTAATGCTAATAATCCCCCATTGTTACTTTGAGTTGTAGAATTTCATTACTGAAGAAAGGAAAATGAGATTCACCTAGAAGCAATGCAGAGTGACATTAGTCCTAAAGAGGTCATTGGGAGGTTGTGACAGTGGTTGTTGTCCTTCATTCATGACACCGCCATGATAAAACTTAAATGTCCAACTGTGACTGATCAGGGCAATCAGAATGCTCACCACAGGTTGGGCACAGATAATCCAGATTTGGGGTGTATATTTCAAATTTGCATATCCTATGTTTACTTTGTGCTATCTCAATTCTGCTTTGCTCAGAGAGGATAGCACCCTTTCTGATATGGGCATGCCATGCTTAGCAGTCCTGTGCCAGTGTCTCCCATATTGCACAGTCAAATCCAAAGTTCTTGAGAGAGACCTCGAGAGTGTCCTTGTATTGCTTCTTCTGACCACCATGTGATCGCCTGCCCCATGTGAGTTCTCCATGAAATAGTCTTTTTGGCAAGCATATGTTTTGCCTTTGAACAATGTGGCCAACCTATTGGAGGTGTGCTCTCTGAAGCATAGTTTGAATGCTTGGCGGTTCAGCTTGAGCAAGGACCTCAGTATCTAGTACCTTATCCTGCCAGGTGATCCTCAGAGTCTTCCTAAGACAAATGGAAGCAATTTAGTTTCCTGGCATGGCCCTGGTAGACTGTTCATGTTTCACAGGCCTACAACAATGAAGTCAGCACAACAGCTCTGTAGACCTTCAGTCTAGTAGTCATTCTAATACCTCTTCTTTCTCCAACTTTTGTTTGGAGGCTCCCAAACACTGAACTAGATCTGGCAATGAGTGCGTCAATCTCATTGTCAATGTGTACACCCCTGGAAAGTACACTACCAAGGTAAGTGAACTTATCCACAGCATTCAAAACAGATAAGGAACCTCAAAGAAGACCCAGAATTAAGGATGTCAAAGAAGTGTAGGATTGAAAAAGATGTGTCAAGAGCAGAAATAAACAGTGGGATGTCCGTGAGCTCTGTTTGTATCCTTACGATGTCAAGAGAAGTTGAAGAAAGCACCAAACTAATTGGGTGGATGACTTGTAGAGAACTGATGGGATGTCATTGATGGCGGCTTGCAGAAGATGGGCAGGTGTGAATGGGTTGCATGTTGCATCTTTGGAAGGAATGTGATTACAGTTCTATTGGCTTATTGGGTCCAAAGTATGCTAATGATTCAGTGAGTGCATCCTTCTTTGTGTTACAGTTTCAGTAATGGACAGCTCTCCTTGAACTGTGAGCAAAACACTGAGAGTCAGGCTACATGATCCAACCAAACCAGATTGGCAAGGTAAATAATCAAGTGAAAGAGCAAACAGTTTGCATAGATTTCATGGCTGAAATCAAAACCAGAGTTGCCCTGACAGTGACTGAACTGGAGGGAATATAATGCTACTTGAGCCTCAAGGTCAGATTGAAAAATTGAGCAGCTTTCTTTTTTCCTTTCCTCTTTCACCCCTAGTTGTCACCCTTCATTTCCCTAAAATCTTTATCTTCCTCCCTCCAAACCCTCACTTGCTTTTAAGAGCCTCATCTTTGAAATCTCAATCCATTCCATTGGACTTTATTACTTTCCAGTGTTGGGGAGTGTAGTGATGGTTGAAGGTAATTGCAGTGCCACAGTAGCAGAGGTGTCAAAGACAGGAGATAGGTAGGGGATGCCAACCAGCAGCATCTGTGACTGCTCCTGTTGACTGTGTGCTCATAATCACCAGGGCCACAGCTTTATTTACCCTGATTGCTCCGCTGTATCTACAACAGTCCATAAGAGTAAAGGGCCGCTGAATTGTCCTTTTAATGACTGAAACAGGCTTTGGTTTTTCTCTTTAGTCAAAATCCACTCAAAGTTTTTTTCTAACAATCACTTATCTTACTTCTGTACTTGGTAACTGAGAGAACTCTTGTATTCTCATGCCAGGTAGAAACACACACTAGCTCATTTCTGTTGACAGTCAGAGAAGGAGATAATTATCTCTCTCCATTTTTAGATTTCAGAAATCTTCCTCCACAAACTCAGAGCGTTTGGGTACTGAAGAAACAGAGTATTTAGGGCTTGGGGAAGGTAGTTATTGTTTATCTTTCTTGGGGTCTTTGGTCTGGGGCCTGAAATATCAGGCCACTAGATGGAGAAGTGAATAGAGCACTGGACCTAAAGTCAGGGAGACTATCTTTCTGAGTTTAAATCTGACCTCAGACACTTACTACCTGTGTGATCCTGGGCAAGTCATTTAACCTTGATTACCTCAGTTTCCTTATTTGTGAAATGAGCTGGAAAAGGAAAGGGGAAACTATTCCATTATTTTTGCCAAGAAAATTCCCAAATGGGGTCACAAAGAGTCAGACAGAACTCAACTATAAAAGGATTTAAAAATTCTGACCCTGGCTCCGGAACTGAGTTCTTAAGGGAGTTGAGTGTGGTATAGTAGAATGAACCTCTTCACAGCTGAGCTGAGCTTTGGGTTTTCTCCCTTCCTTTCTCAATGTGATCTATGGAGTCACAGGAATGACCTTCAAATCTGGCCTCTGACACTTTCTACAGACGTGACCTTGGCTTAGTCATTTAACTTGGTCTTGCTTCCTCATCTGTAAGAGGAAGGGTGTTTGTACTTGAATGCCTCTGAGGTCTACTCTTGGTTTATGATATTTCCCCCTCCCTGTATCATGCTACCCCAGGTATAAAACTGGGAGACAGCTACTCCCTCCTCTCTCCCCTTCAGGTGATGGGAGGATTAATTAGATGATGTTTGTACAGCTTAGCTGTGAAGACAGAAAGTGTTAAGCTTCATTTGGATGGGTTTGGTAAGCACCGCATTCCCTTCCCAGTGCTTTTGACAAACAGAGTGACAGCCCATCCCTGTGTTTAAACAAGTTAATATGTATGTTCCTTGACATAAGGAAGTACTCCAATCATGAAATACAGCATGCATGTCATTTGGTTTAAAGATTTTATTGAGCACTACTAATCTTGACATATTTTGGTTGGCACCACATTCCTGGTAGAGTGGGTTAGTGGTTGGGGAGTTTGCAGAATTTGTGGAACAAGATCCTCATTTAATGGCTTAATGTGGCTACATTTTGAAAATATGCACAAAAAAATATAATGTGCTTTTGTTTCATAGGGGATTCCCTCCCCTCCCCCCAATTTGTGGCTTTGGGTTTTCTCCCTCCCTTCTTCAATGCCTGTTTTAAAAACTATTTTATTCTTATTTTATTTATTCCAATTCTATTCTTTTCTTATTATTGCTGCTGATATTATTATTAGTCTTTACACGTTTGGACTGCAGTAGTCTGGAAGGAAAGCCTCAAAGAAAGAGAGCCTGTGAACTGACTTTCATGCTTCAGGCTGAAGAATCCTCTTTGTATCGCATCATGCTAAGAACACATTTTCATTCTGGCCTGATGGCTCCAAACCTTTCACATGTTACCGTACTGATTCAGAACATCTGAAGGCCAGGGTCAAAAATTATGGGCCTAGAGCTCTCAGGAAAGTTCCTGAGCTGAAGGCTCCAGCAATACCTCAGTCAACACCAGCTGCAGAAGTCATTGAACTAGATTACATCATGTTGAAAAGAAAAAGGTAAACAGTCCTTGCTCCTTATCTCCACATTCTCTACCCCAACTTTTCCTCTCTCCTGTTCCCTTGCCCATTCCTAACCTAGGAACAGGATTTGGAAAGCTCTAGCTTGATTTAGGCAGCTCTCTCAATTACTTTGGCTCCGATCTTCCTAAGTACATTTTACTATCTCTTTGTGATATAAACAGGGGCACTCACATTGGCAGGGCAGGAATCTCTTTCTGTTTTAATTATGCATTGCCTAATTAGGGTTGCTGGAACTGGAAGCTAAACATTACTCTTTGGAGAACTTCACAGGGATTTTTCTGTTATGACATAGCTTATCTTTTTAAAAAAATAATAGCAGTAGAGGCATTTCTAAGGAGAAAGAAAGCAGCGCTATTCACGACTGGCTTCTTTCCATGCAGAAGAGATTACAAAATCAAAACAGATTTTTTTTCCTTGGGGAAAGAAGGATTTAGATGGTTGAGCCTGACCATTTGATAATAACTAACATTTGTGTAGTGCTTTCAAAGTTTGGTGAAGTACTTTACAAATAGCAGCTCATTTGATCCATACAGCAACCCCTTGAGTTAGGGGATGTTATCCCCATTTTATAGATGAAGAAACAGGCAGATGGAGGTTAAGAAATTGGTCCAGAGTCAGGTACCCCTTAACTGTCTGAGAGAATTTCAACTCAGATCCTCCTGATGCCAAGTCTAGCAATCTATGTATCCCTTGTATCACCTAGATGTCCTATTTAAGAATATCTGCTTTGGATATAGCACTTTAAAGTTTACAAAGTGCTGCACACATATAATCTCATTTGACCTTCAAAGCAATCATGTGAGGTAGGTGCCTATTATGCCCCTCTTACAGTTGAGAAAACATAGTCTGAGAAAGGTCAAGTGACTTTGTCCACAGTCAAATATCTAATCAGTTTCGGTGATGAGGTTTAAGCCTAGGTCTTCTTGATCCCAGCCTCAGTCCTTTGGTCATTAACTCCTGGTTAGCAGTAATCTGGTGAATATTTAATAATTAATTATCTGGGGGAAAGAAAATGTGCAAAGACCATACTTTTAAATTTCATCCTCATTATTAAGCATTCTCTCCATCCCTTTTTTAAGTCTAGACCATCAACATAACAGCAAATCAAGCCCTGAGTTCTAGTATTTGCCAGTTTCTGAGATGAAAATGTTCATATTGAAAACTTAACCATTGACTCTCAGAGGGGTCTTCAGCACATCATTGCTTATGGTGTCATAGATTTAGAGTTGGAAGAGACCCCAGAGACTGTCTGGCTGAATCCCTTCATGTCACAGCAGAGGAGAACAAGGAAGAGATTTTAAGTGACTTGTCCCCTATACCAAGAGTCTTCTCCCATCTCACCTCCGCTGCTTGGAATCTGGTTTTCTTTGAAACATAACTCAAGTGCCTCCTTCTATATGAAACCTCTCCTGAACTGTTTCCTCAACTGCCAGTTTCTTTCTCCCCACCCCCAAAATCTTACATTCATTTTGAATATCAGTGAATATTATACCTACATAAAACTAAATGATATTCTTAGTTAGAATATAAATTCCTTGAGGTCAGAGACATTTATTTTTGTATCCCCAGTGCTTGGCTTAATTGATTGATTGCCTGGGATCAAGTTGATAGCATCAGATGCAGGATTTGAACCCATGCCTTTCTTCCCTCTCCCCTCCTGATTTATGCTTTCTTCCTAATTAAAGTTCCTTAATGATAGCGATTGTAATCTAGATCAATACTACTGAGTACCTGAGGGTGGCAAAGAATTTTAAAATATGATTTTTATTTTTGTTTTGGAAAGAAGCTAATAAAGCATGCAACTGTGTCTGAGTGGGTTTACAAGCATCCTGGTCCCTAAGGGATGTTGATAGAGATCCTACCGAAGACATAATGAACTGGACTATAGCCTTGAGTCATAAAATTCCTGTTGCCCCCAGATGTTCAGTAGCAGTACACTTTGTTGTTCTGCTGATATACGGTGAAATCACAAAAGTACTGGGATGATGGAGAGACCAGTGACAAAGATGAGGGGAAGGAAAGCTGTTTCTCTGTTATGAAATAGATTTTTATAGGTAATTTTGATGTACAGAAGGTATTAAATAGAGCAACTAAAAGATGTTTTATTTTAGATTGGTGCCAGCGTGATACTTCCCCCATGATGCTGGTAATCCAACAGACTTCACAAACCTATGTCCTTTTCCATCTCTCAATCCCCCATCCCTTCTCCATTCTGGTAAGCTGGTGATCTAGTTCATAGAAATTGCTGCCTTAAAGCAACAGCAACCTTATCTTTTTTTAGTGACGTTTAAGAAAGACAATAAGGTCAAGGACTGGACATGTGGTTTCATCAATATTAGGAAGTTCCTGGTGAAGAAATTCCCTCTGATGATGGAGGTCACTGCCTTCTCTGCAATTCACTATCTTAGCAAGTATATTGTGAGCTCTTCCAGAGCAGGGGACTGTCTTTTGCCTTTCATCGTATTCCTAGCTTTGCACTGTGACAGGCACATAGTAAGTGCTTAGTAAATGCTTGTTTCCTTTCCCCCTCCTCTATATATCTATCTGTTCATCTTTTCATTCATCTATTTATCTCTTCTAGCTTCCCTAGCTAGTCTTCCTGAATTCAGTTCATCCCTTCTCCAACCTATTCTCCCCACTGTTACTCAATGATCCAGATGTACCTCTATGATCTAGACCAGAGGTGGAGAACCTGCTGCCTTGAGGTTGCCTATGGCCTTCTAGGTCCTTGGGTGCAGCATTTTGACTGAGCCTCAATTTTACAGAACAAATCCTTTTATTAAGGGGATTCTAGACACTCTTTCTAATCAAAAACCTTCTGTGGTTTTTGATTGCCTACCAAATAAAGAATGGGTCCTCTTTTTTCTCAGTTCTTACCTAACTAACCCTTAGTCATTGAATGGGCCTTGCTTCAGATAAACTGAAGCCTGGCAAACAACTTAATTTAGAAAGGTTAAGGTCATCTGATGCATTGTCATCCTGTTTCACTACTGGACTTTGGTGACCCTGGAGGAGACAATGAGGCTGATGACTTCACACAGCTCTGCCTCACTTAAATCCCATTCATGGCAAGTCAAGACATCACCCTTATGATGTCATTGGTTTTCTTTGAAAACAAAGAAGGAGGAACCCAGCTCTAACAATCCCTAACACTTAATACAGTGACTGGCATATAGGAGATGCTTA
Organism: Notamacropus eugenii; assembly: GCF_028372415.1. Classification (NCBI taxonomy): domain Eukaryota; kingdom Metazoa; phylum Chordata; class Mammalia; order Diprotodontia; family Macropodidae; genus Notamacropus; species Notamacropus eugenii. Next base: position 72,211,296 of record NC_092872.1, read on the forward strand.
ATAAATGCTAGCTAACTGAGAGTTGTTGATAACACTGAGAGGCCAGGAAATGGGGATAAAATACATTTTTGGAAGGAAGAAAATGGAATTAAGGAAGGGGTTCCATTCAATTTAGCTGTAGGGATTGTGTTCCTTATATGTCACTGTGCACTTCCCTAGGGTGGCCTTTTAAAAGTTTGTAATTATTTAAGACACTCCTTTCCTCTCTGCATTCCACTGGGATCCAAGGGACACAATAGGACGTTCCAGTGTCTTACCACTCCATGTCACATGTTCCTTGTTTAATTATATGCTTCTAGCATACTTCAAGTGCTGTCAGAGGACAACAATGAGAAGGTTGTTACTGAAACCACATGGTTTCCATCATAGAGAGAAAAAAAATAAGGCCAGTGTGGGCTTTGAGGGTTGTGAAGGTTGGGCCTATTTTAATTATTTTATTCATGTGAAAATGTAAGTAGATGAGAAACACATTAAAGAAGGTGACAGAATTGAGGCAACGGTTTGCCCTCCCCCCATGTTTAGGCAAACCCCTCCTTTAGCTAGAGGATAAATTTTCTCTCCCACCCCCAACCCACTCCACTTTTTTTTTTAATTTGTTAAGATGCTGAAATCTGCTTTGTGTGATTTATGAAGGAACTTGAAGCGATTAGTTTCACAGTGCATGAAAATTCCTCAGGTTCAGGGGGATGTCCAATCTGTTACACTGTTCGCTGTTGACTGGATGGGAACATGAGCAGCTCGAAGCCATAAGGAGATTGTGTTGAGTTATTAAACACTTGTGCTAAAGCTGCTTATTGTTAATTCCCCAATGTCCTGCTGAAGCGATAGGATAAGATCAGATCGGATTAGATCAAAGAGCCTGGGAACCAGCCTTTGGAGCAGATTCATTTAATCAATAAAGGGGACCTCCAGAGAGAGGGAGAGAGTATGGGGGCGATCCTAGGATCACAAGAGATTAAGGTGGGGGTGGGGTGGACTTGGAGACACAGAACAGATTATATTTTTTTACTTTAAGATGTAATTCTATAAGTGTGAGTGATTTCGGTCAATTCTCTCAGGCAGGCTGACCAAAGGGGATGTTTAAGACTTCATTATTCTACAGACATTCAGATATGCCTATATATTTATATCCACAAAATATAGATAGAAATCTATATGCACATACATACATGTATATGTATATACACAATACATATATATACATATCTTCTGTTAATGTTATGTACATATGTATATATATATACATATATATCACTTTAACAGAATTTCATATAGATACAAAATTCTTATTTGTATATATGTATATAAAATCCTATTAAAGCTATTTTAAGCATTTGGGATGTGTCAGTCAATTGTCCTTTGTCTTTACTCATCATCCTTGTGGTTTCCCAGACCAAAACACTGTCTCCTTGTTTGCCATTCTGCCATATGTGTTGTTTTCTCCTAACTGAATGTAGACACCTTCAGGGCAGAGGCTGTCTTGCTGTGTGTCCTCTTATCTTGTGTTTAACACTGAGCCTAGCACATGGGAAATACTTAAGACATGTTTTTCCATGCATTGATTCACTCATTTACTTACTCATTTATGTATCATTCAAATGAAACAGTTCTTTATGGGTTAATGTATAGGATTTCCAGCCTTTCCTTTATGTGAAAATTATAGATATCCTTTTAAAAAGTCAGACACCCTCTTCTCCTCTACAAATAATTGTTGTACCTCGTATAATAGACCTGATCATTGCAAAGGTGGCTTCTTTGATTTTAGTTCAATAAATTAACCATTGCCTATTTGTTTCCCAAGAGGTAGACTGGGTGGATAGAGGTCTGGCCTTGGAGTTAAGAAGACCTGGGTTCAAACCCTGCCTTCCATAAATAGCATCTACTGTGTGGGCAAGTCTTTTAACCTTTACATGACCTAAGCAACTGTAAGATTTTAAATAATCAATGAATTGCCCATCTACATCTGTGAACCACTGCTAAAAGTCAGCACTCATGAGTGAGGCAGTGCAACTCATTAGAAAATTAGCAGAAAAAAAAGAAGTTAAGAGCAAAAAAAAAAAGCTAAAAGCAGAAATATAGGGGAAAATGAAGGATCGAGCGAATTAGAGATACTAGTCTCTGAATGGTTATTGGCCTTAATAGTATTATAAAAATGATGGCAGCTTTTGCAGGGAATAATTTATATTCAGAATTAAATAAGGATATGTATCTATAAATCCATTCTATAAAACTTAATTTTCCATCCAGATATGCTGATTACTTTGGGCCTAGCATACCTTTACCGGTTGTTAATTACTGTGGGACGGTTTAACACTATTTTCCAAATCAGCATGCATGCATAAAATGACTGCAATCCAATTTGACACATTATTAGTGATGATTATTGTCATAGATAAATTAGATTGAACAGAAAATAACCTTCATCCTTAGCATGTTTTAGCTCTCAGAATTAATGTGATTTGGTGAACACATATAAATAAAAGTCTGATGAGTCCCTGCTGACTACCGGGCCTGCTGGTGCTGAAGTGTATCAATTTCATGCAGATGATGAATTCCTTAAGCATTCAATGATAATCATGCTTGATTTGACAAGACTTTCTCATGCTATTTTAGGGCCTTAATTTTCTGTGAAGTTCTGTCAAGTGCTCATCAAGCACCCACTTATCTCCCTATCTTAACCTGGCAGCCAATCGCAAGGTTGCCTAACAGTGCAGCTACCAAGTGCCAGCCCCATTAATATTCCAGTCATGTGACTGTCCAAGGAGAGAAGCCAATCAATGACTGATTAACATTCAGGTCACATGACTCCCAAGGAGAGTAAATGAGTTACACAGTAAGACATCAAACAAATTTTCATCTTGAAAGAGTGATTGCTTTTTCTGCCGCTGTGATGTTTGTCAAATTCGCTCTAGCCTTGTCCAATTAAGCTCCATGAGCTGAATTAATAATGAAGAGATGTAAGCGCTGTGCCCGCATGGTAGCTAGGAGCAGTGCCACTGAATAAGAACTGCTAAAAAAAATTGTCAGAATGATTGAAAAATCACATCTGGATACCTGGAATAATTGCTTTTGCAGTCTTGACGCTGTTTTGTTACCGCATTGAATCATAGCAGGCCTTCTTTGGGTGCTTGGTTTGTGCTCTCCTTAACGGATGAAAATGATTTTGAGTTTAGAATTATTCTAGGCATTAAACAAATATATGTTAATTGGATTATTGCCAGTGACTGTAGTAATGAACTTCATTTGTGGCCTCCTAGAGATAGGAGGCCCTCAATTTTTGCAGACTATCAATGAAGGGGGATGAAATCATTTTTTAGACTTGCACCCTGGGAGGGAGAAGGGCCCTGTCAACTGAGCCAAGTGCTGTATAGAGGGTTCGTCAGTGGAAAATATGCATAGGGGTGCTATTCATTTTAATAAGACTTTTTGTTTGTCACTAAATTAAATTCACGGAGGGGACTCAAAATACACATTTAAACTTGATGGGAATTCTCTGGAAAAGGCCTCTCTCGTGTCGTTGTTATCTGGTGACAGTTTCAGTTAAAGTGTTCTTCAGTCACAAAGTCAATTGCATTTCAGTGCTCATACTGTACTAAATTCAGGTGACATGTTTAGAATAGAGACCCTATGGCTAATAAAGCTTTCCTTCATTCATTTGAGGAGTTAGAGTTGCCTAATGGTTTATTGGCAATATCAAAGAATATCAAATCCCACTTATTAAGTTCCAGCATGAAATTAGCAAGATTCCCAAAGGCTCTTTCTAAAAAAAAAAAAAATAGTAAAATCAAATAAAAAGCATTGAGGGGAGGTGATCAAGGTGTTAAAATTGGCCACTCGAAGGTGACCAGAAATAAATCTACCCCAGGCCTGAGGCAATGTTTATGTATACAGTTAATAACCTTCTTAATGGGACTTCTTGGTTTGGTGGCTCTGGGTGCTGTAAGGGAGCAAGATGTGGAACAGACTGTATTCTAAAGACCATAAGTCAATTCCCAGCGCTGCTAGTCAAGGATGAAGGCTGCTGCTGAGAGACAGGGAGAGAGGGAGAGAGGGAGAGAGGGAGAGAGGGAGAGAGGGAGAGAGGGAGAGAGGGAGAGAGGGAGAGAGAGAGAGAGAGAGAGAGAGAGAGAGAGAGAGAGAGAGAGAGAGAGAGAGAGAGAGAGAGAGAGAGAGAGGCAGGCAATGAATTTCCAAGGATCAGTGAACAGAAAGAGGATGAGGGCAGATGAGCTGGTCATTTTGGGAAGGAAGTGAAAATGGTAGAAGACAAGGATGTGAAGTGACCATTCTTGATCCCCTACAAGGTAATTAAGGCCTAGTTAGCTGGAAGAATAGAAAGCCGTCAGTTGTTCCAGGGAGCTGTCTTGTCAGTGGGAGGCCTGGGGAAAGGGAAACTGGTAGAATAATAGGGAGCTGAGTACAGCTATTAGAATAGAATTTCTGATACTTGTGGAAAAAAAAAAGAAAAACAACAAAAAACAACCAGTGCCACCGAAACTGTCCCATATTTATTCCAGAGGGTCTAGCATACTCCCTGTAAATGTAATTTTAATTCATTCCTTCAGATTATTATTATTATTTTTTTTTGACTTGCTTTGGGCTGATTTGGCAGCCTCAGACAGCTTAAGCACTCCCCCTTCCACCCTTCATGCTGAATATTAATATAAGCATCCCCACTCCCTGACACCTTCGGATCCAGCCAGTGGAAGGTGTCTTAACTTTGCCAGTCACTTTAGACTCATATGAATAAAAGAGTATTCCACTTTCTGCATAACTTTACATAATTAATAGTTTTCCCTGCAAACCATTGTTTTCCTTAATTGTTGTTTCAACAGCTGTTTTCATTAAATTGTAAAGCTCTTTGTGTCTAATCCTTTGAGCTGCACTATTGATAACAAGGAGGGCTCTGAAGCTAGCTTTAGAGGAAGAGTCCCTGCCAAGCTGGAAAAGCATCCTGAAGTTACTTGAAAAATAAAGCCTACAGTGGAACTGGTTGTGTAGCTAATCCATTAGTCTTTTCAAAAAGGCCATGCTCTGCACCCTTATGGCTAAATTGACCCAACAACCAATCAATGCCTTTATTTGCTGAGTGCCTGCCCCTGAAGGGTCTTATTGCTTGGATCCAAGCAGTAATCAAAGCTTCCATCAGTACTGGGGCACTGATGACATAAATGGCCAAACTTTCAACGTGCCTGGCCGGGTTCCAGTCACACCATTTTGAAGATACAAAGAGGCTGTGTTGTGCTGTGGAATTCATTTTCTTGTTTACTTCCTACAGAAACAAGAACACAATCACCACTCAGTGCATGGGATCAGACCGCTGAGTTGTTGACAGAAGCTTGGAGAGGCTGGCCAGCTTTCCACATGAAACGCTGTCTTTCTTCTCATGCACCCCCTACTGTTTGTGTCCCTGCCAATTGTGGCACATCAGAGCGGCCATTGAGATAATGACCGTGAAGTCTCATGATACACTTTGATGAAGTGTAACATTTTTTAAAGGATTTTTGTCTCTGCCAAAATCATGGAGATAGCTGACTAAAAATCACCCCATCAGCATCAAGGCTGATGAGCAGTAGGAAAGGCATGTGCGTCCATAAAGAAGAGGGAGGAGAATTTACAGGCACAGAATCTTTCAGGGACTCTGTGCATGGCAGGTTTTTCCCCCCCTTAAAAAAATCTCTTCTTTGTTTCCCATGAATATGTGACGGTTTGTTGACACTGAAGCCCCTGACCATCCTCCCCTATCCCCTATTTTTCCATCTCACTGAAAAGTACAGGGTAATGATTCCTTAGACAGACCTCATTGATTAGGAGTGATGGTCCTAGGATATCAAATCTCGTTTTTGACTTCAGTAGATAAAAGCAAACCCTGGAGTCCCGTGGAGCAGCAGTTTTTCAAGCAGGTCCTGACACTACTGAAAAAAGTAATAATAGGTAAAGATAATGGCTAGTATTTATTATAACTCTTTAAGGCTTTTGAAGCACTTTGCATATGCTCTTCTCAGCCTTACAATATCCCTGGGAGGTATGTTTTATTATGAAATCTCTTCAATCGTTGAGAAAGCTGAAGTTGAAAGAGGTTACATGACTTGCCCGGGGCCACAGTGCTATAAAGTGTCTGACGCAGGGCTCGAATACTGGTCTTCCTGACTGGTTCAACATGTGCCACTTAACAGCTTTGAGGGAATGAAAAGGGTCAAGGTTGAAGTAATCACATCTAAAAAGAAGGTCTGTATTATCTCCCTCAACTGGAATCTTAGTTGAGTGGACTACACAGGGGGAGTGGGGAATAAACATTTATACATTTATATACATTCCAGACACTATGCTAAGTGTTTTACAGACATCATCTCCTTTGATTCTCACAACAATCCTGTGATACTGTTATTATCCCCATTTTATAGTTGAGGAAACTGAGGCAACAGGTGAAGTAATTTTCCCAGGGTCCCACAGCTTGTAAGTTTTTAGAATTGGATTGGAATTCAGATATTCCTAACACCAGGCTCCACTGCTCTGTGCACTGTCCTACCTAAATGACTTATTTAATAAATGAGGAGGGAGATAAATTGACTCCTGATTTATGGAGAAAGAACAGTTGATGAGAATAAACCAAACAGCCTGATGCCATTTCCTTTAAGAGGATGTAAAGAGGATGAGAGATCTGAAAGGGTAAAGCCTTTTATTTTTCTCTCTTTATCTCCAGCACTAAGCATAGTATGCCTTGGCACCCAGTGGTTGTTCATTAAGTGCTTGTTGATTGAATATAGGAATGAATAGATGAAAAGTGACCTGATGGTTTGCCATCTGCAGAACTCCGATTTGTCTGGTACGGTTAGATCTCTACCAGTCCAAACTGTGAAGGCTTTTTTTCAGGGATCCTGCAACACATTTTCAGCTCAGGACCTCTTCCTATACACTGTACTTTCTTTCTTACTGAGCTAATGAGGGACAGACCAGGAGGAAGTATGGGTTTGTGGGTTATGACTTTTCCCAGCAAGTGACAATTAAAGAAACACCTGTGTTTAAGTAACACTATGCTAAAACCACAAGGTGGCTAAAAGGATTTCAGTTTAGTTTCCTTTAGTTCTTGTAGGGGGAGTGGGGGGGAGGGGGAAGGTGCTGGTGGTGGCCAAGGCTGGTGCCTACAGGGTAAAGGAGGCAGAGATTTTTTTTGTCGATTTGTACACAAGATTCTGCTTTGCATTTTAGAAAGTGTGCTACTACTTTGCCACCTTAAGAAACAGCCACGAAAGAGAGGACAAAAGCTCCCATAGCAGAACAAAGGCACGAGGCTGATTTTGAACTTGGGAGTGTTAGACTTTGCAAGGAAATATATTCACTGCCAATAGACTACTGGATTGCACTGCACTGATTCAAAAGAGAAAAAAAAAATAGTTTTGTAGTCAGGAAGTATTTATCCCAGTTTGTACTTGCATTTTTAACCATGTATTTAGACTTAAAAAATAATCACTACCACGTAGTCTTGTAGAGATGTTTAAGCAACCGAGTGGATACATCTGACATATCCTGAAAGAAACAAGGGCTGCAGCAGCAAGGAGATGGATGGTGTAAGAGTGGTGAAGGGGAACTCATCGTTAGAAAAAGAGGTAGGAGCTGAAAGCATTAATTAGCATTAGGGAATTTGTATAAATGGACTATAAGAGCTGTTTTTGGAGATTTGTAGAGTTCTCTCAGTTTCTGTCTATTCCACAGCAGAATTGTTAGTATTCATTTCAGAGGGTGACTCCCAAACTGGCTGTGCTCATTTCTAAATGAAAGCACTGTTTCCTTTTTCAAAGAAGAGGCCCTGGTTTATGCCTCACAGGAGCACTGAAATGGGGCAGACTCCAAAGATTAATGTAATTTTTGAAAAGGAGTCCATGAAACAAAGATTAGAACCCTTTCTCTTTCCCTTTTACAGTAAGGGCAGGAGGTAGCTGGTGGTTTGAATTAGGCAGCTTTGCGTCACCCAGTGGGGTCTGTCACTGATGGACAATTTGAAGGGAAATTTGCTGCAGGAAATTTGCAACAGTAATATATTTTGAGGTCTGTGAGGTGATTTATTCATTGTAGGTTCCAGGGTCTGAATAAATCTAGAGGAAAAGAAAAAAAAAGAGTGGGGGTTGGGAAAGAGATTTGGGTGGGAAAGATGTGATGAGGAGGAAAAGCTGTTGATTGGGAGTCTAGGCATGTTCTTTTGACTTCTGTGGTTCTCAAAAGGAATGAAGCAGATACCCCTATTTTCTGGCTCTGATAAAGGATGGGTTCCACTAGCCACACACATTTACATCTCCTACCCACTGGGGAAAATCTATAAAGTCTAAAATGGCTTTATTTTCTGGAGACCACAATGTGAGAAATAAGAAAGTGTGTTGTAGTAAGGAGCAGAGGATGGGATTACTTCAGATATGTGTCCCGAATACTAGACTGGCTCACATATGCTACTTTCCATGCCTCTGTCTTCTTTCCAACCACATAGACATTCCTAGATTCCAGTGTCATTTGCCATTTGGTCTCCAACCTTGTCATAAATTGTCTTCTAGAGGGAAAGAGGACTTCAACAAATTATCCAGGATTTGGGAATAGATAGATTACCGACCAAATCTTGTGAGGCAATTGTCCGACCCTTATGGCCTCTGATTTCTCTTTTCCCCCTCTCCTTGCCCTACCTCCCTTCAGTAGAAGATAAGGTTTGCATACCCATTCACCCACAAAAACCTGCTGCCAACAACTTCTCAAAGCAGTGTTGACAAGTTACTCCTTCTCCCCTTATGAAACAGAATTTTAAACACTCCCTGAGGCCCTCCCTAATGCTAATTCTGGCTCCTTAAAGCACTGTGTGGTGGAGTCACCTCCAAGTGTAATGTGGTATGTTAAAATCCCTAATCTTATAGGAGAACATTGCCAGCTGGAAACCAGAAAAGTACAAAACTCTTATCCAACCTTTTCGGAACTTCAAGAAAAGTTCTTGACTTTCTAGGTGAAGGTTTGCTGGGTGGAGACAAGGACCTTTATTAGCTTGGGTTTGCCTTTTACTAAGTGAAAGTCTGCTTGGCTTGACTGAAGCTAAATATAGTATTATTTGCCTAGTCTAAGTGAAAGGATTTTTCTTTTTATTTTGATAAATGCATGCCCTGAAAAGAGGAATTTTTCTACTTGCATTTTTTTTCTCCATACCTGTTAGGTAGTGCTTTCAATGGTTGATACAGTTTCATTTATAGAGTTAAATAATAAATTAGAAGGAAAAAGAAAAGAAAAGAAAGCCACCAAAGAGAAATGATTTTTCTCGAAGCAAAAGTAAGCTTTTGTTTTTAATGAATTAGTTTGTCTAAAGCCCAATTAAAGCAAAATAAAACAACTTGATATGACATCAAGGGAAAGCACCTTAGGACCATTGCAGCCAATTGAATTTTGACATTTATGAGATAGGTGGGAGCAAAGGCAATCGATCAGAGCTCCTTAACCTTTTTGTGTTTGTTTTATGGACCTCTTCCTGGCAGAGTGGCTTTAAATATGCTTAACACTTTGCCTGGCACATAGTAGGTACCTAACAAATGTTTATTAATTGGTTGAAATGAATAAAATAAAATACACAAAGTTACAAAGGAAACCAATCATATTGAAATATGCTTATCAAGACATTAAAAACAAAGTCTACATTCTTCAATTAAGAACACCTATATAGACAAACAGTGAAGTGTGTCAAGTATTAGGCTAAGTATTGGGGATACAAATGTCAAAGTGATCAATTTCTACATTCAAAGACCTTTCATTCTAATACAGGGAGATGACAAATATAAGAGAGGGAGGGCCTGAGAAGGGTGAGTCTGAGAAATTGCAGGAATTGTGAGTGGACCCAGTGGGGTAGTTAGTTGACACACCTTTGCCAGAAGCAATACTAGTGTTGTTTCTATTACCAATCCAGCATGATAGATTTTTTAGGTGAAAGAATTGTGAGATGTTGCTTTACAAGTATCGTAAATTCTTCTTCCCTCTTACTTTTCATCCCTCAAATGACCCCTTATTTCTAAGTTTGATTATCAGTGAGCAAACTTCACTCAGGTTGCTGGAAAAATTCTAGAATGTATTATTTAGAGGGAATGTCAATGAATAATTAAAAAAGTAAGTGGTGGTCACCATGTTATCATGGCTTCCTCAAAGGCAAACCATGGAGGATAGATCTTATTTCCTTTTTTTTTTCTCCAGTTTTACTATATTAACATCTGGCACAATGCTACTATATCCACAGGGGCTGGCAACCTCTGCCAATCCCTGCCTTTTATGTGCCCTTGTTTTTTTACCCTGGGTTCTTTGCTCTGGGATTGCCTATGTTCTCAATAGGAAAACTAGGCTTTATCAGTGTTTCAATTCTACCCCCATAACAGATTCCTGAGGAATAATTCTTTTTTTTTTTTTTAATTCTAGTCTAAGGGTTTTCCCAGGATGAATTGGAATTAGAAGGATACCCAGAATAAAAACAAGAATCAGGTTATGGAACAAGTAGTCTATTCCCACACAGCAAAGAGAATGCTTAAGCAACAGTAGTTGGGCTCTGATGTCTTACTGTCCCAAACTATATGTGTACTACCAGGATGGGTTCCCAGAGCCAAGCTAGCTAACCCCACCCCCAACTCCCCAGTGTTTTAGAGATGTGATGGTTCTTCTCTAATGCTACCAACTCAAGCCCTCATTCTGGTATGTTACCTCCACTGTTAAATGCTAGTGCTCCACTTCCATTTAACCAATTAATATCATTAGATTTTACAAAAAGATATTCATGGGAAGACATAGTAAGAATAGGAGTACAAACATTTCACAGCATTAGCTATCTTGATCCTTTGGGAGAATGGGCTGAAATGTACAGGTTTCTATACGGCACTGGTACCACAAAGCTCACTTCCAAATGTGGCATAGACACTGGTGTCCTTGGGTCTTTTCCTTCCCTACCGCTGGGCTGGTTCCTTCAGATTATTCCTCAGGACCTCAACACTGGACCATCTGTCTAAAAACCTGAGATAATGACACTTAGACCTCCGGTGGTTCTCCAAATTGACCTTTCAAGCTCACAAGGTAGAAACTATCTCCAATATTCCTTCACATAAAATCAGGAAGGATAGACAACATAAAGAAAGAAGCGACCACAGGACCATGCATTCTAAGGCCAGTACTTAGTAGTGCTTGGTGTGAAGTAGGCTCTTCATAAACGACTCTTGACTGACTGGATGATGTTGTAAAGGCCCCAGTGAGGAAATACAAAGACCAAAGGCCTCTCAGTTCACCTAAAGGTTTATAGCATTCCCTGCTTCCACACTGTATCCTAGGCAGTTGATTAAGAAAACAAGAGATTTGCTTTGGTAAAATTAGCACCTTTTTAAATGTCTCCTAATTCAGTTTCACAGCCTATCAGAAAGACTCCTCTTCACCACATGGTTAAGGGACCAGAACCAGTTAAAGAATGTCTACACACACTCTAAACTAGGCAGCACGTTCCTTCTATCGCACATCATCATCCTTTTCTGGAAACAGTCTCCTCACCCTCTTCCATATGGGAATTATATCAGCCAAACACCCTGTGTCTATTCACTAGAGTCTTGTCACACAAGAACGAATCATAGAATGACTAGAATGAAAGCCAATAACTTCTCACCACTAGTAGAACCACTCAAGAGGCTAATATTTAAGTCTTGTTGGGACATTTGCAAAGTTTCCTTTAGAGGACTGCTAATTAACCATTTTACATTTCAGTTCCATGGAATATGGCATGGTCAGTGCCAAACGGGTTCTCTCCTTCCAGAAGTCTGTTTGTCTGTCTCTCTGCAACCACTGGTATAAATAAATACTCAAGCAGTTATTAACCCTGTTTCTCTGGTGCCTGGGAAGGATAAGATGACAGCTGTCTTTTTAATATCTCATAAGCACTATACCAAAGGAAAGAAGAAACTGGGAGATGACTCTGTCTCAGGTACAGGCTTGCTTAGGAAGGTAATGAGTCCATGGCTTGTGGACAGTTTGGAGGCCCCTCACCCATCTCCTATTTGACCTTTTTAACAGCTCAGAGAATTATGAAGAGGCTTGGGGAGTGTGTGTGTGAGTGCCCTTTTAGCATATCCATGGAGTTCTTGCTAAATTAAAAGACTTTGACCTCAAATGATAGGAACCCCTTAGTCATTATGGTCGACAAGAAGAAATGAGAGGATAGTAGTATCTGCTCTGAAAAGTGTGTGCACGTGCGCGTGCGTGCGTGCGTGCATGTGTGTGTGGTGAGGAGCACGAGTCCCTCCATCATACCTGTTTAGAAGCCAGTCAACCCAGGCTTCCATATATTTGATTAGAATGCCAACTGAGAATACTCCAGTATATGGAAAAGAGAAGGCATGGGGTACTAGGGAAATGCTGCAGATATAGATGGTTTAGATTTTTGCAAAGCATTTTACAATCTCTTCTGTTATTTTTGTGGATAAAATGGCATAGATTTGGACTAAATAATAGTATAGTTCGATGGATTTAGAATTGGTCAAAGGAATAGATTCAAAGAGCAGTCATGAATAGGTCTATGTTAGTGGGAAGAAAGTCTCTAGTAGAGTATCCCAGACATCTGTGTTTGACCTTGTGCTGTTTGTCATTGACTTGGATGAAGTCCAAGATTTTGCAAATATAAGATTAGAAAATGCAGCTAACATGCTAGATAATAGGATCCAAAAGTATCTTAATGAGCCAACATATTTGGCTCAACCTGATAAGATGAAATTTTTCATAGTTAAATGTTATCTTATATACTTTGGTCCAAAAAATCAACTTCGCAAGTACAAAATGGAAAAGCAAATTATTTGGGCAGTTTAATGGATTACAGACTCAAAAAGTTAATAGTGAAACAGGGAATTGAAAATAAAAAAATGACATTAAGTTGTATTAAGAGAGACATAGTGTTCAGGCCTAGGGAAATGATAAGCCTTAATATACTTTGATCTTGTTAAAGTACCTGGAGTATTGCGTTCAGTGATGAATCCTGTATTTTAGGAAGGACATTCATATATTGGATGGCATCCAGGGAATAACAAACAGAGTGGTAACAAACTTCAAGGTCATACCAAATGAAGATACTGTGAAGGAATTGGGGCTGTTTTGCCCATATGTTAATCTCTTCCATGAGTTGAAGAGCTGTCATGTGACAGATTAGATTTGTTGTTCCTTGGTCCAAGTGGCACAAGTAGGGAAATAAGAGAAAGATGCAGAGAGAGAGATTTCAATTTGATATAAGGAAAAACATCCTAATAACTAGAGATATCCAACTGTGGCATCATTTGCTTCAAGTAGTAGCTGGTTTTCCCTTACTAGTGGCCTTTGAATAAAAGCTGGATGACTATTTATTCGGTATATCCAACAAACAACATTTCATCTACCATTTCCGAGCCTTGGCAGAGATGCTATACCATGCCTGGAATGAAATTCCACCTCATCTCCACCTCTTGAAAACCTTAACTTCTCTCAAAGCTTACCTCAAAGGCTATTTTCCACATGAGGATTTCCTAACTGACCTAGCTGCTAGCGCCTCTGTCCCCTTCCCATACATGTATACATGCTGCTTCCCTTGGTGGACAGTGAACTCTTTGAGGCAAGGACTTTTTCATCTTTGCCTTTTTATTATTTTTAAAATTTATTTATTTTTAGTTTTTAACATTCATTTTTAAAAGATTTTGAATTCTAAATTTTCTCCTGTCCCTCCCCTTTCTGCTCTCCAAGATGGCATGCAGTTTGATGTAGGCTATACATATGCAATCATATTAAACGTATTTCCACATTAGTCATGTTGTGAAAAAAGAGTCAAAGCAAAAGGGAAAAATCATAAGAAAGAAAAAAACAAAAGGAAACAAAAAAAAAGAGAAAATAGTCTGTTTCTATCTGCATTCAGACTCCAGGGTTCTTTCTCTGGATGTGGATAACATTTCCATCATGAGTCTTTTGGAGTTGTTTTGGATCATTGTATTGCTGAGAAGAGCTAGGTCAGTCATCGTTGATTACCGCACAGTGTTACTCTTACTGTATACAATGTTCTCCTGGTTCTGCTCACTGAACTCAGCATCAGTTTAAATCTTTCCAGGTTTTTTTTTCTAAAATTCTCCTGCTCATCATTTATTATAGGATAATAGTATTCCATTACATTTATGTACCACAACTTGTTTACCCATTCCCCAATTGACAGGTATCCCCTCAATTTCCAATTCTTGGCCACCACAGAAAGCGTTGCTACAAATATTTGTAAATTACAAATTTCCCTTTGTAATGATCTCTTTGGTATATGGACCTAGTAGTAGTATTGCTGGATCAAAAGATATGCACAGCTTTATAGCCCTTTGGGCATAGTTTCAAATTGTACTTTAGAATGATTGGATCAATTCACAGCTCCACCAACAATGCATCAGGGTTCCAATTTTCTCCAACATTTCATCTGACATCTTCTCCAACATTTATCATTTTCCTGTTTTGTCATATTAACCAATCTGATAGGTATGATGTGGTACCTCAGAGTTGTTTTAACTTGTATCTCTCTAATCAATAGTGATTTTTTTTTCATTTGACTACAGCTAGTTTTAATTTCTTCATCTGAAAACTGCCCATTTATATCCTTTAACCATTTATCAATTGGGGAATGACTTACATTCCTATAAATTTGACTCAGTTCTCTCTATATTTTAAAAATGAGCCCTTTATAAGAGACCCTGCTGTAAAAATTGTTTCCTAGCTTGATTACATTGGCTTTGTTTGTGCAAAAACTTATTAATTTGATATAATCAAAATTATCCCTTTTGTGTTTTGTAATGTTCTCTGTCTCTTGTTTGATCATACATTTTTCTGTTCTTCATAGATCTCCATCCTTGTCATTTTATTCCCAACACCTAGGATAGTGCTTGGTCCAGGATAAAAATTTGTTTAATAAATAATAATAAAACGTGCCTATTGATTGATTCTCAAATATGAGGATCCCCATTTGTGACATATAAAAAGTTTGAGAGGTATAATTTCTGGGTAATTAATCATTTTATTAATCATGTTAGCAGATAATAAATGGGATCAGTGCTACTCTCAAATGTCAAAGACCCCTTCTGGAACCCACCTAATGCACGTATGACCTTGGAAGAATGGGTGTTTCTGAGACTAGCAATCAACTCTGATTGGTTAATAATTAAAGAGAAGAATGAATGTTATAATAAGGAGTGGGCCCATTCTAATGATTATTTTGATCACTCTTGCTCCCAGACCACCCCCAATCTCTGGCAATCTAGACAAAAGATCTACCCCCACCCAAGCCTGAGTAGAACACAAGGGGCCAGAAAACTGACCTTAGATTAAATTCTTTTTAAGATTCTTTAGTTGGGTAAGGTCTCCCATTTAGGATTGAAAAGGATGTACCAGGGGGATTTGGGCAATCTCATCCATCAACAGTGTCCTTCAGTTCAATGTCCTGAACAACCCATAGGTTTTTGAAAAAATTCTCACCTTAATTCAATAATTGATTATTAATATAAGAGAGAAATAACAATTTTTCTCATGTCTAGGATGGATTGGACTGCATGGCCTTTGAGGACCCTTCTGACTTAGAGATTCTGTGATCCTGATTTCCACTCATTCCTCTAGTTCTTCACTCACATTTTTTTCCTTGTTCTCTGCCTGAGCACTTGTGGTTCAGCAGAGATTCACTGGGACCTTGGTGACATTATAGATGGGATTTCCCCTGACCCGCCTGAGGCCTCTCCAGGCCTGGTGGTAGCTGAGCATGTGTGGAAGCCAGACAAATCACAGGCAGAGAGCCATGAATGGGTAAGTACTGCCCTAACCCTTTTCTCCCTCCTGCGTTTGTGACTTTGTCAATTAGCAAACTCTTTTTGGTGATACAAAAAGCCACACATTCCTAGGATAATTTATGGGGAGTTTTTAGCAGATGGTAGAAGTGGATTATTTTTGGGGAGGTCAGCAATGGTCACAGAACTTCAAGCCAGCTATTTCTAGGGAAGACACATGAAGGGACTCCTGTCTGCGGTATACACTCTCAACGACTGCCCTGAAAGGGGCTTACTGTACTTTTGCACCCAACCACATTTAATCCATTTATAAGACTCCTTTGTGTGAGATGCCTTACGAGAGCACATGAATGCTGGGCAGCTTTTAAGGCTGTCTGGCAGTTCTATAGAGAAGCAGTATGGTTCTGAGAGCAAACTGATTCTTTTCATATTGCCACGGCTTGAAATGTCCCATGTGTAGTGTCACCAATCAGCAGTGATAAGTAGAAGCTGTGCTTTTTCCCACTGATGGAAGCCATAATGGGAGAAGGCCATCACACCTTCAGTTTACTCACTGCAAAAATAAATGAATTTAAGAGCATGGGCTTGGTTTGATGAGAGGGAACTGGAAGCCTCTATAAACTAAGATATAACAAAATAGAACTGAAGGTCATCCCTACCAATCCTATCATGGAATCAATAGAATTTCAGAGTTTCTTAAGCAGCCACCTAATCCAGCTTATATTTGTAAAGGAGTTTCCTCTATAGCAAGAGGCAGTATAGTGTTAAATATATGGTCTTAGAGCCATGAAGATCTGGCTTTGAATCCCATCTTTGACATATACTTGCTGGATAATCTCAGGCAGGTCACTTACCCTCTCAGTGCGCAAGGCAATTCTTCATGACTCTAGGTTGCAGTCAGTCAATAAGCATTTATTAAGCACCTACTATGTGCTAAACATTGTACTAAGTGCTGGGAAAGATGTCAAGATGCAACTATGAAAGGAGTTTCCATATCAGGGAGACAAAATCACTATCTTTATCCACAACATACCTGACAGAGTCATCTGGCCTATGTGTGATGGCTTCCAGTGGAGGGGGGGAACTCAACAGGACAGCCCTTTCACTTTTTGGATTTCACTAATTGTTAGGATAGGGCAACTAGGTGGTACATTGAATCTTGTCTGGAGTCAGGAAGACTCATCTTGCCTGAGTTCAAATCTGGGTGATCCTCGGCAAGTCACCTAACCCTGTTTACTTCAGTTACCTCATCTGTGAAATGAGCTGGAGAAGGAAATAGCAAATCATTCCAGCATCTTTGCCAAGAAAACCTCAAATGAGGTTTCAAGCAGTTGGACACAATCACACAAACAATTTAATTTTTTAAATTGTTAGGATGGTTTTTATGACATCGGGTTTAGATTTGCCTCTGCAGTTTCTACCCATCACTAGTAGTTCTGCCATCTGGGGCCAGGGAGGACAAGTCTAAACCCTGTTTAGTCTAACAACTCCTCAGTTACCTGAGGAAGATACAAGGCAATCACACACACTGGCCTGTCAGGAAGTACTTAATCTAAGGGCTGACAAATAAATCTTCCTGGGAAATCATGAGGACAGTTTTGAACTGAGGTGAAGAGGACATTTTCACTTGTGGAGATCTTTTGTTGTAGGCCAGCAGGCTTCCCTCATCTTCTAAATGTTGTGTAAGTGTAAGGTGGTTTGTGTGTGTGCTTTTGTTTTTGTTTTACTGAAACCTACATTATTTCTTATGATGACATCATGTTTAACATACCAAGTGATGGCTAGCTCTGAGGTGATGTTCCCAGTGCACCCTGCACCAAAGTGTAGTAGATGTATTTTAAAAGAGTGTGTATGTGTGTTTGTGTGTGTTGGGTAGGTATAATTATAGCTTGGCCAGTTCTGAAGGTCTACAGATAAGACTGTGTATAAAAAAACTAGGGAAAACTGGGTTGTGTTTAGAGACAAAACTGAAATCACATTATATCATTATTTTGGTTGGTACAACTATGGAAAAGAGCAGGTAAAGGATGAGACATGGGGAAAAATGATGAAGAAAATTCCTCTCAACTTTACTTCAAATATCTCTATTTTTATCTACACAGAAAGACCCTGTTGTTGTTCAGCTGTATCTGACTCTTTGTGAGCCCATTTGGAGTTTTCTTGGCAAAGATACCAGAGTGGTTTGGTATTTCCTTCTCTAGATTACTTTTTACCCATGAGGAACTGAGGCAAACAGTGTTAAGTAACTTGCCCAGGGTCACACAGCTAATAAGTATTTGAGGCTAAATTTGAACTCTTGTCTTCTTAACTTCAGGCCTGGCACTCTATTCACTGTGATGCCTAGCTGCTCCTGAGAGAGACATTATGTAGATACAAAATAAGGTCTCAGTTTCCTCAACATTATATGAGGGGAGTTCGACTTGATGACCTTTGAGATAATTTCTAGCTCTGTGTCTATGATCCTTTGATCCAGAAATAGAGGACAGATCTTGGAAAAAAGAAGACCTGGTTTCAAGTCTTTCCTCTGACATATTGGCCACATGACCCTGGACAAGTCATTTGACTTCTTAGTATCCTATCGAGCATCTTAAACTATAAATTATTGACAAGTTGCCCATCTGCATTGGTGAAAGGAGTTTCCACACTGAGAGTATTCCACATCTATGAAATCACAGATATAGATCACCTGGAGCCAGCTAGGTGGTACAGTGGATAGAGCACCAGTGCAGAAGTCAGAAGGACCTGAGTTCAAATCTCACCTCAGACACTTGACACTCACTAGCTGTGTGACCTTGGGCAAGTCACTTAACCTCAATTGCCTCATCCTAGGTCATCTCCAGTCATCCTGATGAATATCTGGTCACTGGATTCAGATGGCTCTGGAGGAGAAGTGAGGCTGGTGACCTTGCACAGCCCTCCCTCACTCAAAAACAAAGTCAAGTGCAAATCACGTCATCATTTCTCTGATGGCATGGTCTTCTTCGGCAATGAAGGATGAACATACGCACACACATACACACACACACACACACACGTAGATCATGTACAAAGCAGATTTTTAAGTGAACTCAAAACACTTTGCAAATGTAATTTTTTTTGTCAAGGGCTCTTACTCTTGTTTTCTGAGAAATTCTCATTGTTTGCTTTAAAGAATACCTCAAATTGTTTAAGGTACCAGGGATAGAGGAAGTGACCTTCAGGTTCTAGGAGGTTTAACTTACTCATTTGTCATGTTAGAGTTTGGTTTCTTTTCTACCAAGTTGACAGTTCCAGTATTCTTGATTCCAGATCTGATTCTGTATTTGGTCCAGAATTTTCTAGATCAAAATATGTGCAATACTTAGAAAAAATAGTTTTTTTCCCCCCTCATCATTCCCACTATAAATGTCTTTACTAAAGGCATATTACTCAACACAAAACTGTATTCTACATACATTTATTTAAAAGATACTTTGCTTAGTTAATATCACTCATGACTCATAGATGGTACCTTTGCTGATACCTCTATTTAGACTATCTTCAGAAAAATCAATAGAGTGTAAAAATGCAACCCAAAAATCTCAAAGGAGCTTTTGCAGGAAAATATCTTGACTTTTTGACACAAGAATACTCAGTAAGGAATGATTGGTCTTTTATCTCTTTTCTCCCAGGCTATGTTTATTTATTATTTCCCCAGGCTTTCGACAAAAGCCACTTCTGGTATATTTAAAGGAATGATGCACCTGTCCCTTCTTCAAGACTTTTCATTGCATCTATTAAGAAGCTTGTTTTCAAAAAACCTTAGTAATAATAAGTTTGATTCTTTCCAGACACCCAGTGAGCTAGCTGGTTTGCTATTTTCAACAAGCCCAAAGCCTAATTAATCTAAAATATACATGTCACGTTGTGGTTAAGGTATGATTGTAACTTTTAAGGCAAAGAGCTTCCTTTATCTTCTACTGTCCTCATTTCTCCATAAAATAGATTAATTGCAAGTCACAGAAATTCACTGCCTGTGATTATGTCATATGTGTAAGAAAAGGCCAACTCAAATACAGTAGCATGGCTTCCCTCTTGTAAAACAAGATCTGACTGGGAATCTAACCAAGAAAAAAATATCAACCCATATTTCACTAAGTTTTACTATGAAAGCTAACAATAGGATGAAATCATTTTTAAAAATATAGAAAAAACCCTACACTTAATTTCACTTGTAACCCATTATTAGTCTCTATCTGAACTCTAGAAAGATTTAAGATGAACCTAAGTGAGAATTTGGAATGTATTATTTAATGCATGGTCTAATGACCAGAATCAGTGGGAGGCTAGCTCAGTGGTAGGCTGAGACAGACAGAAAAACAAACAACTATACAGAAAAACATACTGTCACATTGTCTGGGAATGGAAATGACACTCGCTGCTTTCATCCGAGTGGGGTAAAGATATGACCTCCAGTGACATAATGGTTAATGCATATTTCAAACATCAAAGAGCATTAAAACTAACGTTTAATTTGCTGATTGGCTGTTCTTTGGCTGCTTAGAACAGACATAGTGTTCCTTATGCTCATTGCAGTCTGTTAGCTTTTCAGCAGCTAAAACAATAATTTTTATTAAAAATACTTTACTCCTTTATTAATTTCACATGGTTTATACATCACTGTAGCAATAATAATCTCCGGTTGGGTTATTAACTGCCAGGAAATGCTCTCTTTGATGGCCTTCATTCCTTAAGTCATCCCCATTATTTATATCAGCCTTGTAAAAGGAGAAGAAGGTTGGCACAGATTTACTGATCTCCAGTAAAATGACAATTTACTTAAGTTCTAATACATTTTTTTCAAACAAATGTCTTCTGGAAGACTTTTTTCTTTCTTTCATCATGGTGATTTCCTCTACTCATAGAATCCTTATTTTTTTTTTATTTCTGGAAACTTCACCTCCCTCCCCCAATAGTATTTTAATTCTTTCTAATTATAGATATAGTTTTCAACATTCACTTCTATAAGATTTTGAGTTCTAAATGTTTTCTCCCTCTCTCTCTCTCTCTCTCTCTCTCACCCTTTCCCAAGATGGCAAGCAATCTGATATAGGTTATACATGTTCAATCATATTAAACATATTTCCACATTAGTCATATTGTGAAAGAAGAATCAGAACAAAAGGGAAAACCCAGGAGACAGAGAATAACATCAAAAAAGAGAAAATAGTGTGCTTCGATCTGTGTTCAGACTCCATGGTTCTTTCTTGGGCTGCGGATAACATTTTCATCCTGAATCTTTTGGAACTGTCTTAGATCATTGTAACGTTGAGAAGAGCTAAGTCTATCACGGTTGGTAGCAACGCAATGTTGCTGTTACTGTGTAACGTTCTCTTGTTAGAACCTTTACTTGTAACAAAAAAAGGACAGCTAAGTGAAACAAACTGACTCCTTAACTATGTCTGATGAGCACCTGCCTTATGGCTCCATTATGGTCCCCACTGACCAGCCTAGAAAGAGGAAGGCATGCTCTGTTACAAATTCTCGGGAATCCACACTGCTCACCACATTCATCAAAGTTCTAATATCCTTTCTGTGCTGTTTTACTCACTTTATTGAGTTTTATTAAGTTTTCTAGAATGTCATTTGACTATTTCCTTTAGCCTAGTATAAGAAAACAGAAAAACCAGTGAATATCAAGATATACATCTTAGTGTCCTTATGTGGATAAACTGAACAGATGGCATTTTTGAGAATGGCTTAAAGCATTCAAAATGCAGATAGACAGCAAACTCACATATTTATAGGAGTGGAAGAACCATCCTTTGTGAATTTGCATTAGTGCTGCAAATATAAACACACTTTGGTCACAGATGCAAAGTTTAAAGTTCTCATGGCTGTGTCTGTTTGTTCACCTTGAATATTGGGTATAATAAAAGAATTAGTCAACATTTGTCAGTCAACAGCATTTATTGAACACCCACTGTGTGTTCTGTGTTCATTGGTATAGGGGAGTTACAAAGAAAGTAGTTCAAGGACCTTACAGACCAGTAGAGGAGACAGAAGAATACAAATATATGCGTAGAAATAGGAAGGCAGATATACAATCCTACGTGACTACACAATTTATTGTGTGTGTGTGTACACACACACACACACACACACACACACAATCCCATATGACTACACAAAGATATTCAGAAGTGTTAACAATCTAGGAACTTGGGAAGAATGAAGAAGGGAGGGATATTGAAATGACTGGAGTGACTGAAATTAGGTAAGACAGTGTGGCAGAAACTCTTTGAACAGTTCTAAAGCCTTGGATGGTGGTGGTGATTGCAGGAAGGAGCTGCAGCTGAACAGGGGAAGGGGGTGGAATGTAGTAAGCTCCTTGAGGGTATGGACAAATTTATCTTTGTTTTGGAATTTCTACTTCCTAACATAGTAACTTGCACATACCAGCTATTTCTAAAAATATTCATTGAATTGAATTGGATGTATTTTGAATAGGCAGTATAATTTATATAGGGGGATGGGGATTTGAGATGATTCAGAGATCAGTGCGAAACTTGGCAAGTAGATTAATGAAACAAAAAGCAAAGTTGGTGTATTTGGGGAGGTGTAAGGAGCTGGATTAAGGGGAGAAGGAAAGCAAAGGGGATAAGGTGGTAGCAAGTGGGAAGGGATCTGTAGAGCTCATAATCAGGAATTTCAATAAATTGTATAACTCTAGCATGACCCACAAAGGCAGTGGTTTTGAATGAATATCTTAGGAGGTTTTTGACTCTTGCATTTTCTGACTTTTATAAGTATCTTAAATGTTGCAATTCCATGAAGTTTTTTTACATTTAATTTCCTCTTCTTTTAAAGAAAAAGAAAACATTAAATCATGGGGCAAAATAGGGAAAACATTAAAAAAAAGACCCACCAGAGATTATTTCTTAAAAGCACTGGTGTCCAGTCCCCTTCCTCAGGACTGATGCTGAACAAAGAACATTTATTCCACTGCCACCATTTTCATCTCAAAGAAGCAGCTTCTTTCTCCCAAGTGAATTACAGGAGAGTGGCTGGTATTTCTACAGCCTCACGTGAGGTAGGAACAATTATTTTCCCCATTTTACAAATGAGGACTCTGAAGCACACAGAGCTTAAGTGTCTTTCCCAGGATAACACAGCAGGCTGAGGCAGGATTCAAACTCAAACCTCCTAACTCCCAGTTCCACTCCTTCTCCATTATTCGTCCTAATTGCTACATGACTCAATAATTGATTATTGAGAATTAAGCTTCTAGGTTTGAAGCGCTGTTCCCCTCATTTTCTCTTAGGACATCTGCTTGTCTAGATGAGTGTTTTCACAATTTACCTGAAAGTGGGTACAGACTGGTTGTGGGTGGGGTGACTCAGCTCTAAAACTGCATCTAGCCAAGAAACCCTGACTGAAGCCTGAGTCAGAGGGGATGCTTTCCTTTTAGCTTTTGATAGCCTCATAGATTCACAGCAAGAAAAGGACTTCAGAAGACACAGCTGGTCCAACCTCTTCATTTTATAGAACAAGGAATGGAGACTCAGGAAAGTTAAATGACCTGGCCAAGGTAATACAGGTGGTAGCCATCAGAGCTAAGATCTGAACACCAGACTCTTTGCTCTTTCTTTCAACGTACCCATTATAATAAGCTATAAAAGACCAAGGTATAACCTACTGCCCAAGAATCCTTTATATTATTTAAAGACACATGAGAGGAGGGAGATCTTCATAATATGTGGTAAGAGTATATTTTAAGGGGCAGCTAAGTGAAGTAGTGGATAAAACACTGACCCTGAAGTCAGAAGGACCTGAGTTCAAATGTGGCTTCAGACAGTCAATAGCTATGTGACTGGGAAAGACACTTAATGATAGAGAGAGACAAAGAGAGAGAGAGAGAGAGAGAGAGAGAGAGAGAGAGAGAGAGAGAGAGAGAGAGAGAGAGAGAGAGAATATCTTGAAAGTTTAGAGAAGACATCTGGAAAAAAACTCTTGGGGGCTTGGTGTGCGCTATTCTCATTTCATATCAAACAATAATTTTTTCAAACAATCAATAATTATTTATTAAACACTTACTATGCCATACATGGTGGGTACTTGATCTGATTGTTGAAAGAAGAAAGGGATTCTATGAGATAGATGTGAGGAAGGAGTGTGTTCCAGTTATAACACAGTTAGCGCAAAGGCTTGGAGAGAGAAATGGAGGGCATGGGGAACTGATTCCTGATTCAAGGACTGGTGCCTGGAAAGACAATTCCTCCCTGCCAAATGTTACCCTCGGATGAACCTTCATCGAATTGAATGACTAGCTTCTGTCTCACATGAAAAGTGCAGCCAAATCCTTTCTTTTGTGACCCTTTAAAAAATATGAACCTTTGCTAAAAATGTGAATTCTAACAATTTCACTCATCACTTTTCCCCAGGCCGTGTAGGTTCATCGAGTGTGCTGTTATTTTCCTGATCACCTTAGAACAAGGAAGGGTTGGTGCTTCCTGCCATCTACCCAGCAGAAAAGACTGATTATTTTCCTTGAAATTCATAACCTCTCCTCTCCCTCTCCCTTTCCCTCTTCCTCTCCTTTCCTAAGGCATACTTTTCTTCTCTCTGCTGGTAGTCTGTACTTATTCATCGGAAGCCTTTCCTTTTACAGAATGGTTGTTGACTTAGAAGTTCTCAATAAGAATCCGTGTTCCTCTTATGTTTCATCTTACATGGAATAGGGCCTTCACTAATGCACCTGACATCATCAAGCCAGGGTTCACTGTCAGTTGTTTACATTTAATGAGGCAGCTGGTCCAGGTGAGGACTGAGGCAATGCATGCTCAGATTGACTCAGACCTCTGACCCCCGGCAAACAGCAGAGTCCCAAGGTTTACCCATTATCACAAAGTCATTCCCAGTCATATGGTTAAACCTCACCTCTCTCCAGGCTTAATGGACTGTTTTTTCTGCTTAGTCACTCAACAGGTTTTGACATTTTGGGTAAATGTTCTTTTTTTCCCCTTCTCCATATTCTACAATATGCTGTAAATAATGGACATGGCAGGGCTTGTTTTAATGATCTGTAATTAGGTGCTTCCGGTGTGTTCCGAGTGGCTTAACCACCCGTAGTGCATCTAATATAATATGATATTATATGTAGCATAATGTAAACCAATGTAACATTTTTTTTTTCCTTTTGAATAGCCCTGTGATTTCATCCTCGCAGGGAGTTTTGATGAGGAACTCTCTCTACCAATGCAGATGGGCCCCTTCTCTGTAACAGTTTGTCTCTAGTGTAGCCATTTCTAGGGTGGGAGAGGGGGAGGGAAGGAAAAAAAGAAAAAAACAAGTTACATGATAACTTTGTTATATTTAAAAGGAATGGCAGGTTGTACACAATAGATTTGTAGTTCCATGTGTAATCATACTTTTTTCCTATTCTATTATGTTACAGAAATGCTTGTTGTATTTCTTGAGTTCAGAATAAAATAAATGCAAAAAAAAAAATGTTAGGCAACTTACCCAGGGACACAGTGATACTATCAGACGGAGGCAGGACTTGAACCCAGATCTTTCTTTCTCTCAGGCTGGCTGTCTACTATATCACGATATAACATAACATAACATAACATAACATAACATAACATAACATAACATAACATAACATAACAACAAAATATAATGTATGATGTAATGTGACACATGGTATGACATAATACAATATCACATAGTATATTATACAACATATGTTTATATGATATAGCATAATATGATACCAGTATAACTAGATATTCATGCTTGTAGCATATGCATAAGACTCTCCTCATTGATGGAGAGAAGGATGACTTCACCTTTGTGAGGGGTAGAAGGGACATGAGATTTTAGGGGTGGAGAACCTATGGCCTTGAGGCCACATGTGGCCCTCTAGGTCCTCAAGTGTGGCCCTTTGATGGAAACCAAACTTCACAGAACAAATCTCCTTAATAAAAGGATTTGTTCTGTAAAACTTGGACTCAGTCAAAAGGCCACACCCAAGGACCTAGCAGGACACATGTTGCCTCAAGGCCACAGGTTCCCCACCCCTGGTTTAGAAGGTAGACCTCACTTCTTGCTTCAAGAGAAGACTTATATGGTTTGACCCTTTTTAGGAGGAACTCTGGAGAGAAAAGAAACAGACACTGGGAGGCAGATATATAGGTGAAAGTTGGGTCCTCAACATGTCTTTGACTTAAAGCTTATTGTCTGAGAGACTTTAGGGAATTTCCCTTCTGGCAAAACCACAGATTCTCTCTTGGTTGGGCTGAAATATTTTACTCACAATGCGGGAACTCATTTACTTTGTGTATTTTAAAATATATTCTACTCTATATAGTTTTCTCTGACTTTAATTTGCTGTCTGCTTGGATAAATGGGTTTACTTGCTATTCACTACTGTGTTGCTCTGTTTGAGAACTAGCATTTGATAGGACAGAATCATGACTACAGAAACTTGGGGTATTCCTTCCCCTTCAAGACTTAGAAACCAGGAAGAAGGCTTGAACCTAAGGGGGAAAATCAATTCTCCAAGATTAGCAACATTTGTGTGTATGTGGGCAGAGAGTTATAATTCTAATTTAATACCTCCTTCTCTGAGGAAGGCGGACCCTCCTTTTTGCTTCCCTTCAGGTAGGAATTAATGTCTGCCTTGGAGAAGGATGGGCAAGATTCACAAGATACCTATTCAAGTTTTCTTGTGAGCTGTATTTAAACAAACCCATGTGGACATAACACTTAGTCCTACAATAGGTAATGCATATATTCTATACCTATAGCGTAATAAAATAGTAGGATTGGAACGTATTGGAGAAAAAACTTTGCCCATCCCATCCCATCCCATCCCATCCCATCCCATCCATCTCCTTGACTACCTAGTTTAACCCTCTCATTTTACAGATGAAGAAACTGAGAAAGGTGAAGTAATTTCCTATAAACCAGCCTGCTGGCCATTCCCCATACAACAAATTTTGTCTCCTGCTTCTGTGACTTTGCCCATGTGGTACCCCATGTCTGAAATGCACCACTTACCTCTATCCCATAGACTCTCTAAATGTCCTTCAAAGCACAACTCAGGTACTACCTTCTACAGCAAGGTCTTTTCTGATCTCAGTTTGTGCTTTCTCCTTGAGATACTTTGTATATATTTTATATTTACGTGCATACATGCCTCCCCGCAAAAAAGAATGTAAGCTCCTTTTGTCGTAGCTATGAATCAAGTTGCTGACAGAGACAAGACCAGAGCGTAGATTTCCTGCCTCCCAATCCTATGCTCTTCCCAAAATATCTGACACCTGACAGGGACATATTTCTATTTTACAAGTGGGTCATCTATCTTTGTTTCATGCAGTTGAAATGTTGTGTACACTAAACAAGATATGATACCATGAACATGGCAGATACACACATATGGGATGAATCATAGGTATGCATCTAGAGACTGTGCTCAAAACAGTGGCTTGGCATCAAAATAGGGAGTACTCCAGATCAATGGAGGGGTTAAAACAAGACAGGGAAGTGTGCAAAAAACAAAAGGCCCACATGGGACTCCATCTTTATGTATGTACCTATTCTTATATATGTATATATGCACACACATACTACCTAAGATTATAAGTTGAAGAGACGTTTAGAGGAAAATTTTTACATGATGTAAAAATAGACACACTTAAGAGAAAATTTAAACTAACTGAAAAAAATGGTCCAAGATAAATGGCTGAAGGTGAGGGAGGAAGAAGTAAACCCTGGAATTAGTCTGGAGCTGAAACATCTCTCTCTAAGGGAATCAGAGCCAGTTCAGAGTGTCTGGGATGGGCTGGCTGGGCTCTTAGATCATGCAAACACCTATGTCGCTGTTTAGGTCAGAAAGTTAGGTATCTTTCATTTGTGTGTGGATGTAGAGGTAATTGTCTTGGACATAAGAGTATACATATATACACATCTATAATAATTTAAAGTTAATCTGATACTGTTGTTATTTACTGTCTAACTTAGTTAACTAATCAGATTGACACTATAGTAATCATGAAAATGAGGTGTAGATAGTATGTTACCAAATGGAGACTTTGACTAGCCTTTAGAGTCTCCTAATGACTGCCTCCAATAAACATAATTTTGACCGATGGGCTTTCTTTTATACTTCTGTGCATTTTGGGTCTCTAGTATTTCTTATATACTGACTACCACTCCCACCCTACCTTCAACTTACTAAAAATGTAGCAAAGTTTAGTTATCATTAAGCAAATAATTTTTCTTGTTTTGTTATTAAAAACAATGTTTAAAAATTGCTTGATGTCACTCCAAAGGAAACACCTTCTCTGCTGGCTCTTAGCACCCCAGAATCAAGGAAATAGATTCGCTTAGTCTGTCTAGATAAGGTCATTACTTAGGGAAAATAGGAGAGAGGATGTATAAGAGATCAAATAATGGCAGAAGAAAAAAGGAAAGTAAATGAAAGAAAAAATGACAATAAAAATGAAATAGAAGAAAGGGAAACAAAAGACAAGGTATCAATGTATAGAGTTATGAAAAAGAATATTCCATTTGAAGATAGCTTTCTGACTTATTGAGATGAATGAAACTGACTACCAGTTGCATTCCATTATCTATTCTGGAAAGAAGAAACTAGGAAAGTATGTTTTCAGCTTTGTTGACGCTTTCTCCCACAATGCCATGTCTATAGATTTGGATTATTATTTAGTACCTCTGATTAACATCTGTGTGTCTCCTTTCTACATTCCAGATCTGTAGATGATATTTTACTACTCTACCTTCTAGGTGTTATCTTTTTTCTTCTTCAGATATTAATCCCACGTCTTGATAGAGGTTAAATAGAAATATTAAATTTGAATTTTTATTTGTGTGTGCCATGTCATTTCTGTTTCAGGCTAGATAGTTAGCCCTTGTTTTCAAATAATCATTTTAGAAAGTAAACAGTGGTTGCAAATCTTTTCTCTTCTGGTGTTCAAGTCTTTTATTAAACAAATCCTAGGTAAGTTTGAACATTCCAGCAGCACTAGGCTATTATATTTCTGCCAGTCATATTTTTAAGTCACTAACTCAGTATACTCATTATCAGCTTTGCACAGTAAATTCAAATAAAGGGAACTGCTCCATCTAGAGTTCCATTTTACAAATAAATGTTTGCTGTCTCTAGTTGGTTATTCTCCCAAGTGACCTTCCTTTCTTCTTTTCCTTCTTTCCTTTCTTCTATCTATCTTCTCCCTCTTATCTCTTTTGTTTTGTTCCAACACTAGAGCTGTTGGACCAGAAAAGGTCCAAGGCAAACCAATCCAGAGATGGTGCCTCAACAAGTAATTTATGGCAGGCATTTGGAAGATGTCACATACCTCTTTATCTTCTTTCCAAACAAAGTAATCTTTCTGATTTTGCTTTTTCTTCTTAGAGAAATGTTCTTCCCTACCAATTAGAGTTGTCCAAAAATGAATGGTCTATTTTGGACAATGGCAAGTTCTGTGTCACTCAAGGTTTTTTAACTGTAAGCTGCAAGATTACTTACAAGGGATATTGTAGATGGATTTCATGCTTTTGGCAGAGGGTTGAACTAGATGACCCATTCAATCCCTTTCAACTTGATTCTCTAATTCCCATTTTTTTGAACTTTATTTTGATTCAGTCAGCTGAGATCTCCTATTTCTACTGTGCTTACCCTGAAATAATGTGATCAAAACTATGTTACAACATCACAGAGGAAGAAGAACAATTGCTTTATACCATGTTGCTTTTAATCAACCCAATCCTTACCCTCACAATGAAACATTTTCTTCCTGACAAGAATCTGAGAGGTAGGTATTCCTCAGATTGGAAGGATTATTGTGATCTTCATTAAAGAATATGATGGCCAAAAGTAATGGCTTTAACTTTGTAATGTGTGCACAGAATTTTTGTACCTTTGAAGTATGTTCACAGATAAAATAAAGACTTGATGATGAGGAATGGTGGTTTTCTGTTACATCAACCTCTGTTGGCCCATAACAATTTTCCAGTAGAACAGGCTGACTAATTGCCACATGTGTTGTAGAGCTAAGTTTTGTTCAATTTCTGGTTGGACTTAATGGCTCATAAGATTATAGATCGGAAGCTTGAAAGTTCTTGGATAAATTGGTATGATATAAGAGGTGGGATTAGAACTCTGAATTGAGTCAGTTTTCTTTGTGCTATACTATAGAACATCTTACTAAGCTTGTGATATACTTGTATATATCCTTTATCTCTGGCAAGATTTAACAATTTATTTCTGATACTTAATGAAACCATGGGATCTGGGTTCACATTCAATCTCT
This sequence comes from Notamacropus eugenii, assembly GCF_028372415.1. Taxonomy (NCBI): domain Eukaryota; kingdom Metazoa; phylum Chordata; class Mammalia; order Diprotodontia; family Macropodidae; genus Notamacropus; species Notamacropus eugenii. Next base: position 72,241,390 of record NC_092872.1, read on the forward strand.
GATGCTTACTACCTCTATGACCTTTAGCAAGTTTAGTCTTTCTTCTTAGGGTCTCCTTGAACCTCCATTTCCTCTTCTTTAAAATGGAATTGAAGCAAAGACTCAAGCTTTTGGGATACGAACTTATCATTTGACAAAAGTTTCTGGGAAAACTGAAAACCATTGTGGCAAAAACTAGTTATAGACCAGTATCTTATACCATATACCAAGATCAACACAAAATCATACATGATTTAGACATAAAGGGTGATACTATAAACAAATTAAAAGAACAAGGAATAGTTTCCCTAGTCAGATCTTTGGAGAAGGGAAGAATTTATGACTACAGAAGAGATAGAGAGCATTATGAGATGTAAGATGGATAATTTTGATTATATTAAAATAGAAAGTTTTTGCACAAATAAAGCCAGTGCAAACAACATTAGAAGGAAAGCAAAAAGCTGGGAAAATTTTTTTTATAGCAAATATCACTGGTAAAGACCTTGTTTCTTCAAATATATAGAAAACAGTCAAATTTGTGAGAATACAAACTATTGCCCAATTGATAAATGGTCAAAGGATATAAACAGGTAGTTTTCAGATGAAAAAAACTGAAGCTATCTGTACTCATATAAAAATACTCTAAATCATTATTTATTAGAGAAATGCAAATTAAAACCACTCTGAAGTGCCACCTCACACCTATCAGATTGACTAACACAACAGCAAAGGAAAATGAAAAATATTAGAGAGGCTGTGGGAAAATGGAGGCAAATGCATTGTTGGTGGATTTGTGAACTGATCCAACTATTCTGGAATGCAATTTAGAACTGTACCCAAAGAGATATAAAACTGTGAATACCCTTTCATCCAACAATATCACTACTAGGTCTGTATCCAAAAGAAATAAAAAAGGGGAAAAAGGACCTATTTGTACAAAAATATTTATAGCAACTCTTTTTGTGGTGGCAAAGAATTGGAAATTGAGAGGATGTCCATCAATTGAGGAATGACTGAACATGTTGTGATATATGATTAGAGTGGAATACTACTGGATGATTTCAGAAAAACTTGGAATGACTTACACGAACTGATACAAAGTAAAGTGAGCAGAACCAGAAGAACATTGTACACAGTAATAACAATATTGTACAATGATCAACTGGGAAAGATTTAGCTATTCTCAGCAAAACAATGATCTAAGACAGTTCTCAAGTTCTCAAGATGAAAAATGTTATCCACCTCCAGAGAAAGAACTGATACAGATTAAAGCACACTATTTTTCACTTTATTTCTCTTTGTGTGTTTTAATTTTTTGGAGTCTATGTATTCTTTCACAACATAACTAATGTGGAAATTGTGTTTGTCCTTCATTTTTGAAGAGGACCATTACATCAGGGAAATGATGACATGACTTGCAGTTGACTTTGATTTGAGTGAGGGAGAGCTGTGGAAGGTCACCAGCCTCACTTCTCCTCCAGAGCCATCTGGATCCAGTGACACAGATGATATAGATAGAGTGATATAGATGAATTCTATATTCATCAGGATGACTGGAGATGATCCAGGATGCAATGGGAGACCTTGGCCTTTTTAGGCTAAGGCCTTTTCAGGTACTCACTTAAAGTGAGGTAATGCCTATTCAGTGAATAGGATTCTTTAAGAACTAGTCAAAGGATGGCTCCTTTAGAAAAAAAAATACCATTGACATGCAGTCTTAAGTCAGGAGGGCCCCAAAAATAGTCATTAAGTGGAGCTTGGGCAGGGACCTATTTTGGTTCAATCTATGGGCTTCAGAGTGAACAGGGTTTAAGGATTTAGGAAGGAAAGAGAGAGAGAGAGAGAGAGAGAGAGAGAGAGAGAGAGAGAGAGAGAGAGAGAGAGAGAGAGAGAGAGAAAGAGAGAGAGAGAGAGAGAGAGAGAGAGAGAGAGAAAGAATCTAGAAAAAAACCCCAAGTTAATGTAGAAATATGTTGTGAATGATTGCACATATTGCACCTATATCAAATTGCTTACTGACTCAGGGAGGTATAGGGAAAGAAGAGAAAGAGAATTTGAAACTCAATAAAACTCAAAAAATGAATGTTAAAAACTGCTTTTATAGGTAGTTGGGAAAAATAAAATATTATGCAAACAATGGAGTTGGAGCAAATGACCTTTGAAGTCCCTTCTAGCTTTAGCTCTATGAACCCATGAGCTTATGTCTTCCTTGCCAGGGCCATCTTTGAGAGCAAGTTGTGCCAACAGAACCCAAGCTTAGGGAATTCTACAAGATTCTACCAATCTGGGAAGGCTTCTAGGATGGGTTTGGGAATAAATGGACTGTATGTCTGTCATCTGAGGACCAGAAACAAGAACTCTGTCAATGGAGCCTTTCTATCACTAACTATGACATGACGAATTTAGTGGTAGCAGCTCATTGCTTAATAAAAGGCTCGCATGCCTGCAAAGACCCTTCTAATCCATTCTTTAAAAATAAGAGCTAATAAAATAGTATGTAACAAAAGGTAGTTTGGGGTTGTGCCTTTGAGGAGAGAGTAAGTGTACTCTTAGATCCTATATCTTTGGAATGATGAAGTAAATATTTAATGAAAACCAGACACCATTTCAATAGCATCTCATGAAAACAGTGCCAAGCTTTCTTTCAATTCAGTCAAGGTAACTTTGTTTGTTTGTTTGTTTGTTTGTTTTTTTTGTAGTACCAAAGAAAAATAGGTGAGGAAGAGGGTTTAACTTGTTAGCTACGTGACCTTTGAAAAGTCACTGAATCTCCCTAGACCTCAGTTCTTTCATCTTTAAAATGAGAAGATTGGAGTAGAGCAGGGTTTTTTAAACCTTTTCTGCTCTTGATCTCTTTTGGCATTTTTTGGCAGCAGTGTTGTGTGGCCTGAGGTCATGTGCAATGCAAAGAGCGCATGCTTTGTGTTCAGAACCAAGGCTACTGTGAAGTTGCAGAGGCAACATGGGCAAGTGTTGCCAGAAACACCTCAGATTCATTACGTATTTAATTTTGAATTAATTCTTGGTCGCTATGTGTTCAGAAATCTCTTAGTATTGATAAAAATTTTCATGATCCCATGTGGGATCATGAGCCACAGTTTAAGAAGGGCTGGACTAGATGACCTGTAAGGTCCTTTCCAGCTCTTACTCTGTGCTATGAGAATGGCTGGGATATGCATAGTCTTTTTTTTTTTCTGAAATAATCATATTAATCACTAGGTTTACAAAATGCTTTACAAATTTTATCTCATTTGATGCTCATAGCAACCCTAGGAGGTATATCTCAGTATTATCCTCATTTGGGGGATGATGCAACTAAAAGAGACAAAGGTTAAATGACTTTCCTAAGGTCTCATAGATAAATAAGTGTCTAAGGCTGGATTTGAACTCAGGTCTTCCTAACTCCAGTTCCACTGCTCTATCCACTGTACCACCTAGCTATCCCATGGTCCATAGATTTCCAATGTTTACTTTAAAAGCTGACAGTTCACAAAATAATAATACATTGTACCTCGGACTTTGTTTTGTTTGAGGAGAAATAATTTTTAGCTGCTATCTGAGTTGAGTAAACAAGACACTATCTCCTTATACCTTTAGCTGCCAGTTCCAGTTCTCTACTTTCCTTTGGACAGGAGTTTCACTAACTAGAGAACTGGACTCTGAAACCTGCAGCTGCAAAAACACTTGTTGCTCTATGAGACTTTTAATGCTCCTTAGGATTATGTCATAGCTTTATATGAACTGATGCTGAGTGAGGGGAGCAGAGTCAGGAGAACATTGTTCACAGTTATAGCCACATTGTGCCATTACTAACTTCGATAGACTTGGCTCTTCTCAGCTATGCAAGGTCCTAAGACAACTCCAAAAGGCTCATGATGGAAAATGCCATCCACATCTGAGAAATAAATATGGAATCTCAATGTAGATCAAAGCATACTATTTGTTCCCTGTCCCTTTTGTTTTGTTTTGTTTCTTCTGTCTTGTGGTTCCTTCCATTGGTTATAATTCTTCTGTACAACATGACTAATGTGAAAATATGTTTTATATGAATTTATATGTGCAAGCTATATCAGATTGCATGCTGTCTTGGGGAGGAGGGAGAAGAGGAGGGGGAGAAAATTTAAAACTCAAAAGTTTGTGGAACTAAATGTTATAAACTAAAAATAAATAAATAATATAAAAAATGAATTATGCCACAGTGCCAGCTACTCAGTGGTCCAGAAGTAACCCTGTTATTTTTAGTGGCATTAAAAAAAAAGAATCCATATCTACATCAACGGTATTTATGTCTACCTATGCATACCTTATCTATCTTTATGTCTATACCTATACTTTTATGTATACTTCTATCTATATGTATCTCTATCTCTATCCAATATGCATAAAACAACCCTAGAGTGTTCACCATCTTTGGGCATTGAAGTAGTAAGAAAAATCCGTCTGAACTCAATGAAATATACCACAAACAAAATATTCTTCTCATTTCAGTAATTAGACAACAATAGCAGTCACCTTTTGAAAAATTAACTTACATACTGGGTTCTTTGCTCATATCCTTATGTTGGCGATACAAAGTAAAGCAGAACAGATAAATTAAAGAACACCATGAAAAAACTACTAGGTAGTAAATTGTGTAGGTGGTTCAGGAATTTTTTTGTGGATATTTTGATTGCTTTTTAATTTGGGCACTTTTTTCCCATGAGGGATAAGATGGAATTTTTCTTTCCTACCCATTTCTAGAGCATTATTTGGATATACAGATGTCAATTTCAGTTGGTCCCCTATTCTAGCCCCTACCTGCTACAGTATAAGGGGGATCCTAAATTATCTTGCCTTAGTTACAAGTCTGGGAGGATAGTCCTCACAGCCTGCAAGTTGCTAGTAATTCTGCTAATATAAGACTATTGCTGATGATCCCTTACTGGGAACAGTGCACCTGGGCCAGACCCTTTGTCAGCAGACATGTGTGTAACAAACCCTGCCTTAATCTAATAAATGTAGCTTCTGAGCCTGGGAAGGGCATACAAGATTCACTTATAGTGAGGGGAAGGAACTAAGGTGTTTACTCATAGGTGGAAAAGTAGTATTCTTCAGATTGTATAGTCTTGACAGAAAAATTCAGAGCATGTAGAGTCCAGATTCAATGCTGGTATGTTAGATAACTTAAGGATGAACTCAGGAGATTGAGATAATGGAAAACCTAGAGATAATGGCAGTAATGGAAAGAATCCATTTGCTGATTCCCCTTAGCCCCTGACTGATGAATGGGAAAACAAGGTGTCACCAAGTAGAGCCACCCGAGCCCCTACCCCATCCCTTTCACTTTTAGGCTAACAGCCATGTGAGGATGAGCACAAACTTGATGAGTTAGTCTCACTAAGTGGCATTATTTGCATGCTGTTAGTACCCAAGGTGGTGAAAGGTATTTGTATCTGTTGAGATGTAAACATGAGCATGGTAATAAGTATTAGCAGACCAGAATTCAGGTCCCTTCTCTGTCATGATCCCTTGTTTGAGGGGACAGCTTTCACAGGCTAGATATGTGATTAGTCTCTCCTGCCCATCCCCCAAATTTAGAAGTCAGTATTTTCTAAGTGGCTTGTTATGTGCAAAACCATCAACCATGTCACTAAGGTGAAAACATCAGTCAATGCACAGGCTATGTATTAAAGTGAGGTTTATTGAAGGAAATGGTACAGGCATCTGGATCTCAGACAACAATCTTTGGGAATGGAACTACTTACAAGGTGCCCTCAGGGGCTTCCAGAAATGGACCATGTTCCTCCAGGCCTGTAGAATCTCTGGTCCCTAGACACATAAACACTAGCATTAGTTTGTGAACAAAACTTCAGGCAGCCTTATAAATTGGGGATCCATTCCTCTTGCTTTTGTACAGTTTTGAGGGCAAATATTTTTCCTTTTGTTTTTTCCCAGCACAGCACATGATAGATAGCAGTCATCTAAAATATTTGTTGAATGAATGACATCACAAGTGGCTGTTACCTATGAATAGGAAGCCTTCCTGCAACATGTGGTTTTTCGCAACAATCCTAGGGATGATCTTTATCCCTACCTTGGAAGCCTATGGAGCGTAATCTCACAGAACTCAGGGATGTTACATACAGCAAAACAAAAGTAGCAAACTTTTAACAAGCAAGCAGTGAGATTGTAAGAGGTTATGCTACCCTTCTCAAAAACCCTTAAAACTTTTAACCAAGAGACAGAGATTACAATAGATTTCACTTAATATAAACTTTTTGTCTGGGGAGCGTATTTTCTCAAAATGGAAGAGAAGATAAGGTCACGCTGCCTGTTATAGTAAATGACAGACAATAAATGGGTTCAGTTCCATAAAAGAGTTTGATTCACTGTTCAGCCTTCTTGTCTGAGGCACATCAGTGGCACCTTATACCATGAGGTTGGCTATAGCAGTCACATTAGGCACCAGTCAGAAAACAACAACTTATTAGTCAGGTGACCTTGGACAAGTCACTGAAATTCACTGAACATCATTGGCTTATAGATTTAGAGCTTCAAGGAAGCACTGAAGTCACTGAGTACAGTCTCTTCATTTTGCAGATGTGGTGAAGTGACTTGTCCAGGACTACACAGCTAATAAGTATCTGAGACAGAATTTGAATTTTCCTGACTCTACATCCAGTGCTCAAGTCACAATAGTGCCTTATTTTTCAGTTTATTCATCCATAAAATGAGAAATGATACTAATCTGTTGGAGAGAGAAGTATTCTTCAGTCTCTGCAACTTTCAAAGTCCCTTCACTTCTCTTTGAAGTTGGCAGTCACTTCTGGCACTTTTGTCTGCTAGCTCCAAGAGAGAAGATAGAGGATGCTAATCCCACATCAGGTGACCGACAGTAAAGACTCTGAGAAAAGATTGGCATGAGAGGAGCTGGCAGTCTCCATCACATCCCTATCCCCAGCTTGCTGTATTATAAACTTTAGGGAATGAACCCTGGAGGTAAGATCTTGGTCAAGTTGAGTTATCTCCTCATGGAAGAGCTCCTTCATTCTGTTTTGTCTGGTATATTACTCATTATGTATGTTTTCTCATTTCTGTTTTGCTATTGACTGAGATAAATAGATTTTGCTGCTATATGCTATATGTGTGTTCATTGTGGAACTGGTATTTTGTGGGAAAGGAGTCAAGGGTTGGATATAAAGCTTTCCCCTATTAATGAAACAGTGATCAAAAGTTAACCTGAACCTGAAAATCACATCCTTTAGACTAAGAACATTTAAGGCAGCAGATACCCTAAACTCTCTTTCTCTAAGGAGAACAGAGTGACCAAGCATCTCATCTCAGCCTCCTAATTCACATCCCAGCGGGAGATCAAGTCTCCCTTGGAAGAGGATGGGAGGGCAGGGGAAGAAGTTAGAGAAATCTGTTCTATCTCCTTTAAAATCATACCACATCCTCATGCTCCATGTAGGGGACAGTCCTTGCAGTATCTTAAAAAATGAAATTAAGACAGCAATCATCACTCCTATGACTTTATATGTAATGAATGTATAACTGATATATGTGAAGTTTGAAGGTCAGAGGCAGATACACTACTTGGCACTTTACAGTTTATAACCCAAACTACCTTGGAATAGGGTTACTCTGTGGAGTTGGGGTTTCATGAAAAACAAGGGAAGAAAAGTCTATGGCCTTATTTCTAGATAAAGCATGAGTAAAAGAAAAAACCCTGCTACTTATTTTCTGAAAACCAGGAAAACCAAACTAACCTATCCCTCCTAAATGAGAAAGTTTGTGCTGCAGTGACAAATTATGCAGATGAAATGTCCATTTCTCCACTTGATTTTGTGGTGCACAGACCTAATTTCAAGTTACATCTTACATGATTAATGCTAGGAATTAGAGGCTGGTAAGTTGATTCAGGTCAGCAATGGGAATAAGTTTTCATTTGATAATGCCACTTTCTAACATCAGTTCTAGCAATTGACAATAAATCATTAACATATGTAGATGGTGATTTTTTTAATGTAAAAATCAAAGAGCAGGGAGGAGCCAAGATGGCAGAGTAGAAAGATGCACATACACTAGCTCTTCCCCCAGAGCCCATAAAAACCTGTAAAGAAAGACTCTCAACAAATTCTAGAGCAGCAAGAAGCCACAGAACAATGGAGTGGAGGAGATTTCCAGCCCAGGGTGACCTGAGAGGCTGACGGGAATGATCTGTTGCACTAGACGCAGAGTGAAGTCCAGTCCAGCCTTGGCTGCGCAGCACTGTGCAGGGAGGAGAACCCAAGCAGGAATCCCCTGCGGCAGTAGCAGCAGTTTGCAGATTTCTCAACCCACAGGCGCCAAAGGTCAATGAGAGAGTTTTTTCAGCTGGCCAAGAAGGGAACAGGGTCTCCCCATACCTCTGGCCTCAGGTGGCAGCAGTTCCCACAGCAGCCCGCATCCCTTGTTGGATTATAAAACCCCTGGGGGAACTGAGCAGCTGATCCTTACCTCAACCCTGTGTGGCAGCCCTGCCCCCACCCAAAGCTCCTGGGGGAACTGAGCAGCTTATCTGAATCTCAGTCTCCAGTGCTGCCTTGGTGGAACTGGAGGCCACGTGGTTGTGAGAGGAAACTCTACCACTCACAGATTCTGGGCACAAAAGTTTCTGGTTGCTCCCAGACCAGTGTACACACTTGATTGTGCCACCTTGGAGGAACTGAGATCTTACAGATCCCCAGAGTATACCCTACTCTTGACAAAGGACCCAAAAGTCAAGTAACTGGTTGTGAAAATGCCCCAAAAAAGGAAAAAAAATAAGACTACAGAAAGTTACTTTCTTGGTGAACAGGTATCTTCTCCCATCCTTTCAGATGAGGAAGAACAATGTTTACCATCAGGGAAAGACATAAAGTTCAAGGCTTCTGTATCCCAAACATCCAAAATAAATATTCAATGGTCTGAGGCCATGGAAGAGCTCAAAAAGGATTTTGAAAATCAAGTAAGAGAGGTGAAGGACAAAACAAAACCAAAGGAATGAAAAAATGGAAAATAATGTGAAATACCTCATTGGAAAAACAACTGATGTTGAAAATAGATCCAGGAGAAACAATTAAAAAAATTATGGAAGTACTTGATCAAAAAAAGAGCCTAGACATCATCTTTAATGAAATTATCAAGGAAAACTGCCCTGATATTCTAGAATCAGATGCAAAATAAATATTGAAAGAATCCACTGATTATCTCCTGAAAAAGATCCAAAAAGAGAAACTCCTTGGAACATTGCAGCAAAATTCCAGAGTTCCCAGGTCAAGGAGAAAACATTGTAAGCAGCTAGAAAGAAACAATTTGAGTATTGTGGAAATACATTCAGGATAACACAAGATCTAGCAGCTTCTACATTAAGAGATCAAAGTGAGTGGAATATAATATTCTAGAAGTCAAAGGAACTAGGACTAAAACCAAGAATTACCTACCCAGAAAAACTGAGTATAATACTTCAGGGGAAAAAAATGACTTTTCAATGAAATAGTGGACTTTCAAGCATTTTTGATGAAGAGACCAGAGCTGGAAAGAAAATTTGACTTTCAAACACAAGAATGAAGAGAAGCATGAAAAGATAAACAGGAAAGAGAAATCACAAGGGACTTACTAAAGTTGAATTGTTACATTCCTACATGGAAAGACAATATTTGTAACACTTGAAACTTTTTTCAGTGTCTGGGTAGTTGGTGGGATTATACACACACACACACACACACACACACACACACACACACACACACACACACACACACACACCAAATACGGAGAGAGACAGAGACAGAGAGCACAGGGTGAGTTGAATAGGAAGGGATCATATGTAAAAAATGAAATTAAGGTGTGAGAGAGGAATATATTGGGAGGAGAAAGGGAGAAATGGAGTGGGGCAAATTATGTCTCATAAAAGAGGCAAGAATAAGACTTTTCAATGGAGGGAAAGGGGGGGAGGTGAGAGGGAAAACATGAAGCTTACTCTCATCACATTTGACTCAAGGAAGGAATAAAATGCACACTCATTTTGGTATGAAAACCTATCTTACAATATAGGAAAGTGGGGGAGAAGGGGATAAGCAGGGTGGGGGGGGGTATGATGGAGGGCAATGCGAGGAGGGAGCAATTAGAAGTCAACACTCTTGGGCAGGGACAAGATCAAAAGAGAAAACAAAAGAAATGAGGGGCAAGATAGGATAGAGGGAAATATAGTTAGTCTTACACAAAATGACTATTATGGAAGTCATTTGCAAAACTACACATATGTATCCTATATTGAATTGCTTGCCTTCCCAATGGGGATGGGTGGGGAGGGAGGAAGGAGGAGAAGTTGGAAGTCAAAGTTTTAGGAACAACTATTGAGTATTGTTCTTGCATACAGCTGGGAAACAAAAAATACAGGTAATGGAGTATAGAAATTTATCTTGCCCTACAGGACTAAAGAGAAGATGGGGATAAAGGAAGGGAGGGATGTTAGAAAGGAGGGCAGATTGGTGGTAGGTGTAATTAGGTAGGTGTAATGCTTGGCACTTTGGGGTGGGGGAAGGGGAGAGATGGGGAGAAAATTTGGAACTCAAAATTTTGTGCAAATGAATGTTGAAAACTTAAAATCAACAAATTAAAAAAAAAAAAATAAAAAAAAATCAAAGAGCAACTCATGCTGGGCTGATGTCTGAGCCTTCTAAAGAAGATTCTGGAATGTTCAAAGGCTCTTTCTTCTTCTTCAGTATCTTCCAAGAAGACCTATTCTCAATCTTTGAAGCATGAGGAAGGAAAAGAGTGGTGTTTAGAAATAGGTAGCAGGGTGATGAAGTGGAAAAAAAATACTGAACTGGAAATCAAGAAACCAGCATCCTAGCTCTATCTCTGATGCTAGTCATCTATAGGAAACTCATTGGGCAAGGAATTTCTCCTCTCTGTGCTTAAATGTCCCCTTTTCCATCAGATGAAGAATTGAGGGTCTCTAAAGTTCATTTTAGTTTTCAAAATTCTGTGGTAGGGGTTGCTAAACAATATTCTGAATCAATGTTGTTGCCATATTTGGAGGCTGATGGTCTTAAGAAAAAACCTCAAAGGCACATTTCTTTAAAACATTTGTTTTATTTTGAACTTAACAACCACCAAATAAAATAAATATTTCCACATACAAAGTAGAAGAGAAAGAGGGAATATTGCATGGCATCACAAATCTGTATTATGTACAGCTTGCTTTTCCTTTAAATATAATAAATTCAACATGTAACTTTCAAGACTTGTTCTGTTTGTGTTTCCTTATGTCCATTTAAATTCTTTCTTTCCTGCTTTCCTAACTTCTTTCCTTCCTTCCTTCCTTCCTTCCTTCCTTCCTTCCTTCCTTCCTTCCTTCCTTCCTTCCTTCCTTCCTTCCTTCCTTCCTTCTCTTCCTTCCTTCTTTCTTTTCCTTCCTTCCTTTCTCACCTTCTTTATTTCCCTTCCTTCCTTCCTTCTCTTCCTTCCTTCTTTCTTTTCCTTCCTTCCTTTCTCACCTTCTTTATTTCCCTTCCTTTCTTCCTTCCTTCCTTCTTTTTTGTGGCAACCTGATCACTAGTCTTCCTTCTTATCCCTCCAACCCCTAGACAAACATGTGACAATTATGCATAGTCAAGCAAAGCAAATCCACACATTCCAACGTTGTATGTCTCATTAGGTACTTGAGTCCATCATGGCTTTGGGTAGCATGCTTATTCATCAGCCGCCCTAGAACCATGATTGGGCATTACATTGATCAGAGTGGGATGGATAGAATATTTATTTATTAAGTGCCTTATCATATGCCAGACACTATGCTAAGCACTTTATAAATATTATCTTCTTGATCCTCATAACAACTCTGGTAGGTAGGTGCTATTAGCTTTCTCATTTTATAACTAAGGAAACTGAAACAAACAGAGGTGAAGTGACTTATCCAATGTCACACAGCTAGTAAGTATTTGAGACTGGTTTTGAACTCAGGTCTTCCTGACTCCAGGCCCAGTACCATGTAACTGGACCATGTTGCTGCTTCTGAGTTCTTAGGTTTTTCAAAGTTTTTTTTTTTTTAAATAATATTGTCATTGTAGAAATTATTCTCTGGGTTCTGTTCACTTAGTTTTGCATTAATTCACAAAAGCCTTCTTAGATTTCTTTGATACTGTTCTTTTCATTATTTCTCAGAGCATGATAATATACCAGCACATTCATAGACCATAATTTATTCAATTGATGTCTCCAGTTCTCAGCTATGACAAAGAAATTCAATGGATATTTTTGTTTGTATTGGTTATTTTCTTTTTATTAAAATCTTCTTAATATAGAAGTCAAGTAGTAGTATTATTAGGTTAAAGGGTCTGTACAGTTTTGTTACTTTTTGGTGTAGCTCCAAATTGTTTTCCAGAATAGTTGCATCAGTTAGAACTTCTACCATCAGTGCATTAATGTGTTGGTTTTCCCATAGTTCCCTCCTTGTTATTTCCCCCTTCTACAATTTTTTGGGGAATGTTTTTAATCTAATGGTAGGAGGTGGAAATTCAATGTTGTTTTAATTTTCATTTCTCTAATTATTAGTGATCTGGAGCATTTTAAAATTTGGACTCTTTTAGGTTTCTTCTTTTGAGAACTCTCTATTCATGTGCTTTGACTATTTCTATTAGGAAATAGCTTATTCTTGTATATTTGAATCAGTTTCTTATAGCTCTCAGATATCAGACCATTATCAGAGAAACTTGCTGCAAATATTTTTTCCGGTTAATTGTTTTCCTTCTACTTTTATGTGCATTGCCTTTATTTGCACAATATCCTTTTCATTTTATGAAGTCCAAATTGTCCATTTTATCTTCTGTGATTCTCTCAACTCTATTGCCGTATGCATTTAAGTTCTAAAAAACAAATGAACCCAGCACCCCCCCCAAAAATAAAGGTGCTTTTCTGAAGTCCTTGTTCTCCTTTCCCATTAGAAAAAGTGAGATATTGATCAACCCCATCCAATTCAGTTACCTCATGCTTCCTGATATGCATGAAATATAATATTGTCTTATATTTATAAAGGACTTTTAACTTTTGTGAAATATATCCATCACTGGTGACTTATGTGGATATCCGAAATTCATCAATAATGTAAAGACTTCTATTAATTTGATAATTTCAATCCCACCGCACCCCCAAATATATTAAAAAATAAAATGAACAAAAAAGGAGGAGAAATAAAAGGCCCCTGATATACAAACTAGATCCAATGGTCCCAGACTAATTTACAATCTACTGACTTTTAAGAAAATTAGGAAAACAATGGAAAGACTTAGGGAAGGACACAGAAATGGTGTAGGCAGCTAGGTGAGTATAATGGATAGAGCACTGGGCCTGGAGTGAGAAAACCCTGAATTCAATTGACTTCAGAATTTACTAGCTGTGTGGCTCTGGACAAGTCACTTAACCTGTTGATCTCAGTTTCTTTCATGGTAAAACCTATCTTGCAGGGTTGTTGCTGAGATCCAATGAGATATTTGTAAAGTTCCTAGCACAGTGCCTGGCACAGACTAGGTACTACTATATAAATGCTTATTTTCTTCTCTGACAGTTGCTGAATTATTGGAATATGTCATCTCTTTTGGGGAAGCATCATCTCTTTCATGATAGTGTGATCAAGCATGGCCTATGGCTAGTATTGCTAGATAGAGAATTGCAAAATTCTAATGCCAACTGTGCATTCATTCACCTTGAGAGCTTGTGTCAATATTCCTAAAAACCTTTCTCTGCCCTCTGATTTACTATCTCTTAAATGGGGGATAATCACGCTTATCTCCTTGACAGGGATGCTCTGAGGGATAACAGATAAACAATTGTGGAGAGCTATATAAATGCTAAATAATGATTACAATGATAACCTTCTGTAAGAGTCAGAGATGTGAGGGGTAGCTCACACTTGGATGCCTTAGCAAATGTGGAAATCAATATAGCTGCTCCCTGGGCACATTGGTGTTCTTTAAAATAGAAAAAAAAAATGATCCAGTGACCATGATATTCAAAGTGGTTAGTGATCAAATAAGTGTCTGAGAGAAAGTTGAAGCCAGAGTGTAAAGTTAGGATAAAGGCACATTACTGAATGGAACAGATATTCAACAACTGGTAAATGAAAGGCATTATTACCATTCTGGGTGTAATCTGTGGGATGGTAAAATGGTAAATCAAACCTCATCAAGTTAAGTCCCTCACAAGAGAAAACAATGCCAGAAGGGTGAGGAAAAGCAGGACTAGCAGCATTGGGGCCAATAGCCCCACCTGATACCCTTGGCCTAGGAGACAAGCTGGCACTCTCACCACCCTTTTCCAGTAGGAGACCAGAGTGGCAAAGACAAAGAAGACCTTTCTTGGGACAGTATCAAGGCAGAAGAAAGGGAGGGCAGAGAAAATTGTTTTAGAGTAGAAGGAAGGGAAAAGATTGTTCTCCTTCTGCCCTGGACCCTTATGAAACTTGTGATGTGAGACCCAGTTTAAAAAAGCAAAGGAAAATGACAAAAAAAAGATTAAAAAATTGAGGTGAGGGAGAGATTTATTTTGATATCTTTGCTTTTTTAATTTGAGAAGGAGATCTTCACTGGAAAAAACAAAAAAGCTACTACCTTATCCCTCGTCCCTCACCTGGACCTCATCTTTCTGAATTCAAAACATATATAGATGTTGGGGTCTAAATGTACTTCACAGAAGAATGAGATGGCTTGTTAATGCTGAAAGCAATAGGGCTTTTTACTGAGTAAATTTAACAGAAGGCCATTTGGCTAGTATGGAGACATCCAAGAAAGCACAGAGCTGGAGCCAGAATCAATTAGGTTAGGACGTTAGGGCCACATCTGTCATCCCCCTCACCTCCTGTTGTCTCCTTTCCCCAATCTAGAGAAGTCTTTGTGACTTCTAAACTAGAGATGACCCTAGTTACCACTGCCCTCCCCCATTTGGGGTTGGAGCTATTTCCTCCTCCTTAGTGGAACTGATAAAGCAGGGAAGGGATACAACCAGAAGGGTAGCTAGAAAGCTCTTGGCATAATCCTTCTTTCTCTTTCTTTTTCTTTCTTTCTTTCTCTTTCTTTCTTTCTTTCTTCCTTTCTTTCTTTCTTTCTTTCTTTCTTTCTTTCTTTCTTTCTTTCTTCTTTCTTTCTTTCTTTCTTTCTTTCTTTCTTTCTTTCTTTCTTTCTTTCTTTCTTTCTCTCTCTCTCTCTCTCTTCCTTCCTTCCTTCCTTCCCTCCCTCCCTCCCTCCTTCCTTCCTTCCTTCCTTCCTTCCTTCCTTCCTTCCTTCCTTCCTTCCTTCCCTCCCTCCCTCCCTCCCTCCCTCCCTCCCTCCCTCCCTCCCTCCTTCCTTCCTTCCTTCCTTCCTTCCTTCCTTCCTTCCCTCCCTCCCTCCCTCCCTCCCTCCCTCCCTCCCTCCCTCCTTCCTTCCTTCCTTCCTTCCTTCCTTCCTTCCTTCCTTCCTTCCTTCCTTCCTTCCCTCCCTCCCTCCCTCCCTCCTTCCTTCCTTCCTTCCTTCCTTCCTTCCTTCCTTCCTTCCTTCCTTCCTTCCCTCCCTCCCTCCCTCCCTCCCTCCTTCCTTCCTTCCTTCCTTCCTTCCTTCCTTCCTTCCTTCCCTCCCTCCCTCCCTCCCTCCCTCCCTCCCTCCTTCCTTCCTTCCTTCCTTCCTTCCTTCCTTCCTTCCTTCCTTCCTTCCTTCCTTCTTTTCCTTTCCCTTCCTTCTTTTCCTTTCCCTTCCTTCTTTTCTCTCTCTCTTTTTCTCCCTCTCATCTCATTAATTTGTGTGTCATTCTTGTGCAAGGTTCATGCTATTTTCTTTGAATCATTCCAATTTTAGCATAAACACTGCCAAAGTGAGCTTTAGGCAAAGAATTTTCAAGCCTTTACAGGAGAGATTCCTCTGTAGGGAAGGCTACTCCTTGCTCTTGATAAGTCTTTACTCTAAGCTCCTGCTGGGAATATTGGGTTCATCTTTACTCCATTCAATAGGACAAATCCTGTATCAAGGATTACAGGACGCAATAGAAATATTTCATGGAGTAGGGAAAGGACCCTGCTCAGTGGGTTCTGATTGATTTTTGCTCTTTCTTTTTATTCCTGAAGGCATCAAGCATCTGGAAAATTGGAAATTTCTAACTTAGAGGAATCTGGACCTACGAGATTGAAATACAGAGGTCAGAAGAAAGGCAGGACAGGAGAGAGGGGGTAACAGGCAGGAGGGTCAAGGCAGATCGACTAAGACAGACCCCCTTGTTGAATGGAGAAAGAGTAGGCTTGGACTTAACTCTAGTGACTTTCCTCCTTTACTTCCTGTTTATTCTGAACGTTGCTGTTACGTACATAATTATTAGATTGTGAGCTTCTCGAGGGCTGGACAAGCTTTTGTTTCTCTTCGTATTTCTAGTGCTTAGTCCAATAGACACGTAATAAATGCCTATTAACGCCCTGACTGATAACATGTACATCAGTCAAAGTGATATGGTGAATCCTAGGTTTTTGTTATTGCCACCTCTGTGGAGGTGTAACTTCTGCGACATTTTTGTTTCTTTATGTTGTTTGGTTACCATGATTATTGCTCCAAAAAAGGAGAAATGGGAAGAGGAAGAAACATACAGAACTTCTTTTTGTCAAGTTCCTCCATGAGCTGAACCCCTAATAACAGGGATCCATTGAATTGCTCAGCCAACTAGTGACAGCATTTTCTGGGCAGATAACTCATTTTCCTTTTCCTCCCATCCCCCCTCCCCAGTCTCTTTTTCCTTTGTGAAATGAAGGCATTGACTTGTATGACTTCACACTCATGACCAGCCCTAAAGTTCCCACATTCTGTGTTAATCACCTACTGTGTATTACTGAGTTCCTAGGGTTGGTCAAATCCTGTAGAGTTACAAAGAATACAGCAAAAATGGTATCAAAGTCCTCCAGTGACTCATAATCTATGGAAAGTATCAAAACCCAAAGATGCATTTGGCTGATTTTTAACAAAGGTTTAAGAAACCATAACAATGAACAAGGAAGTCTCAACAGGAAAAGGAATGACCCTTTGGAAGCCAATCTACCGGAGGCTGTATAGTTTCTTCCCTTTTGACCCTATGACCTCTTGCCCTCTTTAATGCAGAGCAGCCTGGGTCCATGGCTAAATACTAGATGGTCAATTCTAAGTTCCTAACTTCCTGGACAAGTCACAGAAACTTCCAGAAACTTAGGCTATTTTTACTTAAGTTAGATTGATGTATTCAGTGAAGAGGGATGGTCTCTACATCTGTCTGCATTCTTCACAGACATCCAAGTTCTCTTTTTCCATTTCCATTTTATATTTTGGATGGGGGGCAGATTGTGGGGTTGGGGTGGGGCAATGGAGACACATAGCACACATCCCTTCCAGGAATTCCTTTGCTCCTTCATCACTACATTTCTAGGACTGAGAGGTTCTGCCTCTGTTACATCACACTTGCCATAGGATTATAAGATTGGAGGATTAGAGCTGGAACAACTCCCACAGCCTCACTTTCCAGGTGAGGAAGGTTAGACTGTGAGTAGCCTGCCGATGGTTACACAGCTAGAAAGTACCTGACTTTGCTCTCTATCTCCTTTTTATTCACAAATTTTTCACCTATCCAGAAGTCTGATAAGTAATATGTTTGATTTGCTTCATTTATTTACTTTATAGGAGTTTGCATGGAAGGCTTCTTGGATGAACAGGATTTGTCCCTTAGGAGTTCAAGACTACTATAGTTTCAGGTTCAGACATGTTTCTCTCAATCTAATTCTTTTTATATGTCACAGTCCAAAGATGGAGCTTAGTGAATGTGTTGGTAAATTTAAAAAAACAGTATTTTATTTTTTCCCCAATTAAAGTTAAGACAATTTTTAGCATTCATTTTCACAAGATTTTAAGTTCCAAATTTTTCTTCCTCCTTCCTCTTCTTTCTTCTGAAAATGGTAGGCAATTTGATACAGGTTATACATGTGATATCATGTAAAGCATATTTCCATATTAGTCACAGTTGTGAAAGAAGAAACAGATCAAAAGGAAAGAAGAACCACAAAAAAAAAGAATAAAGTGAGTGAAAAAGCATGCTTTGATCTGCATTGAGTCCATCAGTTCTTTATCTGAATATGGATAGCATTTTTCTTCATGAGTGCTTTGTATTTGTCTTGGATCATTAAGTTGCTGAGAAGAGCTGAGTCATTCATAAATGATCATCACACAATGTTTCTGATACTGCGTACAATGTTTTCCTAGTTCTGCTCATTTTACTTCGCATCTGTTTGTACATATCTTTCCAGGTTTTTCTGAAAACTGCCTATTTATGATTTCTTATTGAATAATAATATTCCATTAGATTCATATACCATAGTCTCTTCAGTCATTCCCTAACTGATGGACTTTCTTTCAATTTCTAATATTTTGCCACCACAGATAGGGTTACTATAAATATTTTTACATACATAGGTCATTTTCCCTTTTTTATGATTTGTTTTTGATTTATACTTCATAATGGTATTGCGAAATCAAGGGGTATGCATAGTTTGTTTGCCCTTTGGGCATAGTTCCAAATTTTTCTCCAGAATGGTTGGATCAACTCCACCAACAGTGCATCAGTGTCCTAATTTTCCCACATGCTCTCCATCATTTATTATTTTCCTTTTTCATCATGTTAGTCAATCTGATAGGCATAAGGTGGTGCCTCAGAGTTGTTTAAATGTTCATTTCTCTAATCAAAAGTGATTTAGAGCACTTCTTCATATGCTACAGATAGCTTTGATTTCTTCATCTGAAAATTGCCTGTTCATATCCTTTGACCATTTACCAATTGGGGAATAGCTTGTATTCTTATAAATTTGACTTAGTTCTTTATATAGTCAAGAAATGAGGCCCTTATCAGAGACCCTTGCTCTAAAACTTGTTTCCCAGCTTTCTGCTTTCCTTCTAATCTTGGTTGCATTGGTTTTGTTTGTCCAGATTTTTATTTTAATGTAATCAATATTATCTATTTTTACATTTGTAATGCTCTCTATCTCTTGTTTGGTCATGAATTCTTCCCTTCCCCATAGATCTGACAGATGGACTATTCCTTGTTCCTCTAATTTGCATATGGTGTCACCCTTCAGGTCTAAATCATGCACCCATTTTGACCTTATCTTGGTATATGGTGTGAGATGTTGGTCTATACCTAATTTGTGTTCTATTGTTTTCCAGTTTTCCTATCTGTTAAATGAGTTCTTTTCCTAAAAGCTGGGGTATTTGGCTTTATCAAACACTAGCTTACTATGGTCATTGACTATTGTGTCTTAGGTACATAAACTATTACACTGATCCAGCACTGTATTTCTTAGCCAGTAACAGATAGTTTTGATGATTACTGTTTTGTAATTTGAGATCTAGTATTGCTAGACTACTTTCCTTTTTATTTTTTTAAATTAATTTCCTGGATATTCTTGACCTTTTCATCTTCCAGATGAATTTTTAGTTATTTTTAGTTAATTTTAGTTATTTAGTTATTTTTTTGGTAGTTTGATTGGCATGACACTGAACGAGTAAATTAGTTTAGACAAAATTGTCATTTTTATTACATTGGCTTAGCCTACTCATAAGCAATTGATATTTTTCTGTTTGTTTAGATCTGACTTTATTTGTGTGAAAATTTTTCTGTATTTGTATTCATATAGTTCCTGGGTTTGTTTTTGGCAGGTAGACTCCCAAGTATCCTATATTGTTTACAGTTATTTTAAGTGGAGCTTCCCTTTCTATCTCTTGCTGCTGGGCTTTGTTGGTCATATAAAGAAATGCTGGTGATTTATATGAGTTTATCCTATATGCTTCAGCTTTGCTGAAGTTGTTAATTATTTTGAGTAGTTTTTAAATTGGTTCTCTATGGTTCTCTAACTATACCATCATATCATCGGCAAAGACTTATAGTTTTGCTTCCTCATCACCTATTCTTTTAGTTTCTTTTTCTTTTTTAATTACTGTAGCGAACATTTCTAGAACTATATTGAATAATAATGTTGATAATGGGCATCCTTGCTTCACTCCTGCTCATATTGGGAAGGTTTCTAGCTTATCTCTATCACAGATAATGTTTGCTGATAGTTTTAGAGAGACACATCTTATCATTTTAAGAGAGATTCCATTTATTCCCATGTTTTCTAGTGTTTTTAATAGGAATGGGTGCTATATTTTGATCAAAAGCTTTTTCAGCATCTGTTGAGATAATCATATGATTTCTGTTGGTTTTGTTATTGATATGGTCAATTATGTTTATAGTTTTCCTGATATTTAATCAACCCTACATTTCTGGTACAAATCCCACTTGGTCATAGTGTAGAATCCTTGTGATATATTGCTGTGATCACTTTACTAGTATTTTGTTCAAAATTTCAACATCAATATTCATCAGGGAATATTTTTATATTTTATAATTTTCTTTCTCTGTTTTGGCTCTTTCTGATTTAGGTATTGGCACCAAATTTGTATCATAAAAGGCATTTTGCCTATTTTTCCAAATATTATGTATAATATTGGAATTAATTGTTCTTTGAATGTTTGGTAGAATTCACTTAACCCATCTGACACTGGGGATTTCTTCTTAGGGAGCTCATTAATATCTTGTTCAATTTCTTTTTCTAAGACTGGGTTATTTAGTCATTCTATTTCCTGATCTATTAATCTGGTTAATTTATATTTTTGTAAATATCCACCAATTTTGCTCAGGTTGTCAAAATTATTGGTATGTAATTGGGCAATGATTGCTTTAATTTCTTCTTCATTGGTGGTC
The DNA here is from genome assembly GCF_028372415.1 of Notamacropus eugenii. NCBI lineage: Eukaryota > Metazoa > Chordata > Mammalia > Diprotodontia > Macropodidae > Notamacropus > Notamacropus eugenii. The sequence goes on from NC_092872.1 coordinate 72,262,144, forward strand.
ATTTTGCCCTTTTCATTTTTGATGTTGGATATTTGATTTTCTTTTTTAAAAAAATCAGATTAACCTAATGGTTTATCTATCTGATTGTTTTTTCTTCATAAAACCAGCTTCTAGATTTACTTATTAGTTCAATAGTTTTTTTTTAATTTCAGTCTTTTTAATATCATCATTTCTTTTCAAGATTTCCAATTTGATGTTCAATTGGATGTTTTAAATTCATTCTTTTTCTAGTTTTTTTTAGCTGCATGCCCAAATAATTGATCTGTTTTTTTTTTTCTATTTTGTTCATGTAAAATTTATAGAAATAAAATTTCCTGTAACTACTGCTTTGGCTCCATCATACAAATTGTGGTATGTTGTCCCATTGTTATCATTCTCTTTAATGAAATTATTGATTTTTTCTATGATTTGTTCTTTCACCCACTTATTCTTTTAGATTAGATTACTTAGTTTTCAATTAATTTTTAATCTATCTCTCCACTGCCCTTTGTTAAATATAATTTTTATTGCATTATTACCTGAAAACAATGCATTTAATGTTTCATCCTTTTGCATTTGATATTTGAAGTTTTTATGCCCTAATATATGGCCAGTTTTTGAGTAGATTCCATATGCTGCTGAGAAAAAGATATATTCCTTTCTGTTTCTATACGGTTTTCTCCAGAGGTCTGTCATATCTAACTTTTCTAATATTCTATTTACCTCCTTAGTTTCTTTTTTGTTTGGATTTATTGAGTTCTGAGGGGACAGTTGAGGTCCCCCACCAGAATAATTGTGCTGTCTATTTCTTCCTGTAACTCACTTAACTTCTTTAAGAATTTGGGTGCTATAGCACTTGGTGCCACATATATTTAGTATTGATATTGCTTCATTGTCTATGGTATATTTTTAATAAGACATAGTTTCCTTCCTTATCTCTTTTAATTAGGTCTCTTTTTGCTTTTTACTTTGTCTGAGAACAGGATCACTACCCCTGTTTTTGTTTTTTTTTTACTTCAGCTGAAGCATAATAGATTGTGTTCCACCTCCTTACCTTTACTCTCTACGTGTGTCTCTCTGCTTCTAGTATGCTTCTTGTAAATCATATATTGTTGGATTCTGAGTTTTGATGCTTTCTCTTATTCACTTCCATTTTATGGGAGAGTTCATCCCATTCACATTCACAGTTATGATTACAAACTGTATTTTCCTCCATCATATTTTTCCACCTGTTTGTTCTCTCTCTCTTTTCACCCTCTCCTTTCTCACCAATGTTTTGCTTCTGTTTACCACTTCCCCTAATTTTCCCTCCCTTCTGTCACTCCCCCCTTCACCTTTTACTTAATCTTCTCCTCTCCTACTATCCTGTCAGGTAAGATAGATTTCTATGTTTAACTCATTGTGTATATTATTGTCTCTTTGAGCCAATACTGATGAGAATTAGGTTCAAGTGATGCCCATCTCCCACTCTCCCATCTTCCCCTTCACTGTAATTGGTCTTTAACACCTCTTTATGTGGGATGTTTCTGCATTTCCTCTGGGCTACACAGAAGTACACAGAGATCTGGCTGCTGGTGGCTGCCTATTTGCCCTGGATTATGTTGCAACTTGTGGTGGGGGAGCCTGGTACTCACAGCTGTCTGTTTACTTCATCACCAGTAGTGTTAGTGTCTACCTGTTTGCCCAGGGCTATACTGAAGCATGTGGAGGTCTGGTTGATGGAGATTGCCTGTCTGTCTGGGGCTATGATCAAGTAGGTGACAGTTCTCATAACTGGAGTCGGCCCATTCCCCTGGCTACACCAAAACCCATGGTGGGGTCCTGGTGTTGGTGTTTGCCTGCTCAGGATCTACTGCCGGTTTGTAGGAATTGCTGTTGGCTCCCTGGGATGTTTTCTATCCTAGACTGGACACAGATCTTTCCTGCTGTTCTTCCAAGTTTCTTGGGCCCAAATGTTGTTTCACCCTGTCTTTTTTGCTGGTTCTGCTGTTCTATAATTTGTTTTGGGGGGCTATTGTATGGGAGAGTTATGAAAATTTACTGCTTACTCCACCATCTTAGCTCCTGGAAGTCAAAACCCTGGTAAATGTTCAACAACTGATTTTCTGAAAAAACAAAACACTTTTAAGTTTAATTGACATTGTTGATATTTCTTCATCACTTTCTTAAATCTAAATAGTCATGAAAACAATAAATTTATCCCTGGATTTCAGTATTTGCCAATTTCTGAGGTACAAATGCTCCTGCAAAAATTTTAACAATTAGCTCTTGTGAAATAGTTAATCAAACTCTAGCACAGTATTGGGCTTAGACATCTTTAACCCAATCAACACTGCCATGACTCATCTACCCTCAAAGAATTGTCTATGGGAATGGTCATACATTCCACAGAAAGATGTCTTCAAAGATAGAACAAAATCTCGTCTTTTAGCCTCTTCAGATTGTCTGGGATAGCAGTATAGTCAATTGGACATTGGATTTGGAGTCAAGGAGACATGGGTTATTGGCTCACATCAGATACTGTTTGAGCCCAGGCAATTCACTTAAATTTCCTTTTCCTCAGTTTCATCTGTAAAATGAGAGGGTTGGTTTCTATGGCCTCTAAGATCCCTTTCAGCTCTAAAACTATGATCCTATGGAAGAGATGTCTTTAATCATCTCAACAGGGATGTCTTCAATCCAGTCCTTACTATATCCTTTATAGTTAATGGAATTACCAACGTAGGTTTCAGTAGCTTTTTGACATACCACATAACAATAGCCACATATACACAATAGAAAGTGAAGTCATGGTGTGGCAAACTTGAGCTCCATCGAGCCAAACCAGATAATTCTGGTGGCTCAAAGAAAAAACAAAGAAATCCATCTGAGGACCTAAATTATTCTGTTTGCTTTACATAGATTCCACATTGCTAGTGTTCTATTCCATTTTGTGCTGTGCAAACCTAGCCTTATAATTTCTCTGATTTTAGGAGAGGAAATGTCTGGCAGAGTTATTCTGTATTTATCGTATTTGCCTCATTGACCAATCTTGTAAAAAAGATGTAGTCCAGTTGGTAATTGATTTGGAGCTGAGAAAAGTTAGTCAAAAAATAGCCAGCTGTCAAGTAAACTTGGTTCTCCCAGATTCCATAGGAAGGGCATAAAGTCAGGTGCAGGAATGCATGTATGAGCATATATACATGCATATATGTAAATATGTATAAATACATGTGTGGATATGTATATAGATATATATGTATGTATATCCACATGTATGTATGTATTTGTATGTATATATGTATGTGTATGTATTCATACACATATGTATTCATAGGTGGAATCCTCCAAAGATAAGGTATCCAGAGAATTCTTCTATATGTTCAGATGAGAACTTAAATAGTAATGTAAGAGTTAATGGACACAAGACAACAATGATTGAGAGGTCCCACAGCAACTTATAATTTTATCCCAAACAAGTAGGTCAGACAATATATGCTATGTTTTCATAGGATGGATTGATTACTTCCAATTTGGTCATCAAGACAGGCTTTATGGAAGAAGTGACATTTAAGCTGAGTCTAGAAATCTGGGTCGAAACTGGGATAGGCAGAAAGGAAAGAAGACATCATTGTAAGAGATGATGACAGCTGTGGTGTACAAACACATGGAAGCATAAATCAAGATACTCTAAGTAGAGTTCATTGAACAATAGGTTCAGGGGTATGCTGGTAAATGCTTAACAGCTGATTATTTGAAAAATGTATGCAGAATACACTTCAAAGTTTAATTTGTATTATTGACATTTTCTCCATCATTTTCTTAAGTGAATACAATCACAAAAACAGCAAATCAAGCCCTATTTTGTAGCTTTTGCTGATTTCTGAGTTGTAAATTCTCACATTGAAAATTTAACAGTCAGCCCCTGTACAAGCTGGCTTCAGTACATCCCTGAATTCCCTAACAGGGGAATGGATATAAAGTTAGAAAATTGGGTTGAGATCACATTGAACATTGAAATCACAAAGGAATTTTCTTTACAATTTGCCATTGCAGATAGGTGGTGACTTATCAATGGCCATATAACTACTATGGGAACTTTGGTTAGAATTTGCTTTCTCCCTTTCATTTCCTTTCTCTTTTTCTCTTATTTCTCTTCTTATCTTCTTTTCCTACTTAAGTTTTAAAATTTTTCCTTATTATCCCTCCTTTTTTCTTTTTCCTTCCTCTTTTGAATGTCAGGCTGAGGCATTTGAACTTTATTCAAAGATAATGGTAGGAAATAAAGGATCTTGCTAACTGTGAAGGACTTAACACTTGGTCATGTCAGTAGTTGGGGAATCCAAAGATGCATCCAAGGTGGTAGATAGCCATAACCAAGAGAATAGATAGGAATAGAAAATGTAGGACAAATCATGCTGAAGCAGGCTAATCCAAGCAGTCAAAAGACATAAGATCCTAGGATTTAGAACTGGAAGTGCCCGTGGAGTTAATTTACTCCAACCCAGGAAACTGGGGTCCAAGGAATGAATAGCAGAGTCAACATTTGAACCCAGTTCCCTGACCTCAAAACCCCTGGTCTTTTACTTTACTATGTGGCCCTTGTCAGGAGAGTGAATAAGGATGAGCTGAGAAGAGTCAATCAAGCAAATAGAAATTAGGAAATGAAGGCAGGTTCTCTTGTGCATGTCTCTTTCTGGTTTCCTTTAAAAACAGTTAAGTTTGGGCATTCTGTCCACATTGTATTCACAGGGAATACTTTGAAGGGATTTGGGAAATAGACTTTAGGAAAATTCATCTAGCAGCATTACATAAGATGAATTATATGGGGGACAGAAGCAGAGATGAAAAATATGGAAATCAATTTAGAAGTTACTGGAAAAAATCCAGTGTGAATCTATGAGAACCTAGGTTTTTGGGGAGAATGAATGGAAAAGTAATAACGAAAATGAAAGATTTTACAATAGGACACCTCTTCCTTTTCCATCTTCCCTACTTAATCTCGATCATCCTTCTTATTTTTCTCTTTGCTTCATTTTGCGCCATTTCTTCCATGCTTGACTTTCTCTTTTCTTCCATTTTTTGGGTATTTATTTGGTATTTAATTTTCCCCCAGTTACATGTAAGCAACACATTTTTTTGTCATTTGTTCTTAAAACTTTGAGCTCAAAATTTTTCCTTACCTCCTCATCCTTATTGAGAAGGCAAGTGATTCCATACAGATTACATATGTGTAGTCATGCAAAATATATCTATCATTGTCATATTGTGAAAGGAAACATAGATAAAAAACTCAAGAAAAATAAAGAAAGTAAGAAAAAGACCAAAGTTGCTTCAGTCTGTATTCAGACACCATCAGTTCTTTCTCTGGGGATGGATAACATTTTTCATCCTAAGTCCTTCAGAGTTGCCATGGATTGTTGTATTGCTGACAATAGCTAAGTCATTCAAAGCTGATCTTCCTACAATACTGCTGTTTCTTTGTACCCATTACATTTCACTTTGCATCATCCCATGTAAGTCTTTCTAGTTTTTTCTGAGCATTCTGCTCATTTCTTATAGTACAGTAGAATTCCATCACAATTACATACTGCAACTTATTCAGCCATTCTCCAATTGATGTGCATCCTCTCAATGTCCAATTCTTTACTCCCAGAAAAGAGCTGCTATAAATATTTTTTGTTTTTTTCCCTTTCCCTATTTGTTTATTTTATTTCTTTTGGCATACAGACCTAGTAGTGGTTTTGCTATGTCAAAGGATAGCCATGGTTTTATAGCCCTTTGGGAATAGTTCCAGATTGCTCTATGAAATGGTTTAATCAATTCACAACTCTGACAACAGTACATTAATGTCTCATTTTCCCCACATCCCCGCAACATTTGTCATTTACTTTTTCTGTCCCATTATCTAATCTAATAGGTATGAGGTAGTACTTCAGAATTGTTTCAACTTGCATTTCTTCAATCAAGAGTGAGTTAGAATATTTTTTCAATATGGCTTTAGATAGCTTTAATTACTTCATCTGAAAACTGATTATGTCTCGTGATCATTTATCAGTTGTGGAATGGCTCTTACTTTTATAAATTTGACAGTTCTCTATAGGTTAAAGAAATGAGGGCTTTATCAGAGAAGCTCACTTCAAAATTTTTTTTCACAGTTACTGTTGCTAACTGTATTTTTCTCCATCCTATTTCCCCTAATGCTATGTATTCCCTCTCTTCTTTCACAGTCCCTCCTCAAAAGTGTTTTGCTTCTGATTACCTCTTCCCCAATCTGTCTTCCCTTTTATCAACCCCCCCACCCCCTTCTCTTATCCCCTTCTCCTTTTATTTTCCTATAGGGTAAAATAGATTACTATCATATTGTGTATTTTACATGTAAACATAATTTTAACATTAGTTTTTATAACTTTGAGTTCCAAATTCTTACCCTTTCTCCCTTCCTACCCACTGTCATTGAGATGGCAAGCAATTTGATATAGGTTATATATGTGCAGTCATGCAAAACACTTCCATAATGTTGTTTCCTTTCACCCTGTCCCACTTCTAAAGTGTTTGCTTCTGATTACCCTTCTATCATCCCTCTCCCTCTTATCCCCTTTCCTCCTATGTTCTTTTAGGGTAAGATAGATTTTCATACCCAATTGAGTGTGTATGTTATTCCCTCCTTAAGCCAATTCTGATGAAAATAAGGTTCACTCATTCCCTCTCACCTCCCCCTTCTTTCCCCCCACTATAAAAGCCTTTTCTTGCCTCTTTTACAGAGATACTTTACCACATTCTACCTCTCCTTTTCTCCTTCTCCCAGTACATTCCTCTCTCACCTCTTAACTTTGTTTTCTAGATATCTTTCCTTCATATTCAAGTCACCCTGTGCCCTCTGCTTATATATATATATATATATATATATATATATATATATATATATATATATATATATATATATATATATATATATTCCTTCCAATGACCCTAATAATGAGAAAGGTCTCATTAGTTACAAATATCATCTTTCCACATAGGAATGTAAACAGTTCAACTTTAACAAATCCTTTATGACTTCTTTTTCCTGTTTACCTTTTCATGCTTCTCTTGAGTCTTGTATTTGAGTTAAATGTTCTATTTAGCTCTGTTTTTTCTCTAGAATGCATTAAATGCTTCTATGTTATTGAATATAAGTATTTTCTCTGCATGGATCCCCTTCTGTTTTGCTGGGTAAATGATTCTTGGTTGTAATCTTAGCTCCTTTGCCCTTTGGAATATCATATTCTAAGCCCTTTGATTCTTAGAAGCTGCTAAATCTTGTTATTCTGACTGGGGTTCCACAATACTTGAATTCTTTCTTTCTGGCTGCTTGCAGTATTTTCTCCTTGACCTGGGAACTCTGGAATTTGACTATAATATTCCTGGGAGTTTTCCTTTTGGTATGTCTTTCAGGAGGTGATTGGTGGATTCTTTCCATTTATATTTTACCCTCTGGTTCTAGAATATCAGGGAAGTTTTCCTTGATAATTTCTTGAAAGATGATGTCTAAGCCTTTTTTTTCGATTCTGGCATTCAGGTAATCTAATAATTATTAAATGATCTTTCCTGGATCTATTTTCCAGGTCAGTTGTTTTTCTAATTAGATATTTCATGTTGTCTTTTATTTTTTCTTTTGTTTTGGTTTTGTTTTATAATTTGTTGATTTTTCATAGAGTCTTTTGCTTCCATTTGCTCCATTCTAATTTTTAAAGAATCATTTTCTAGAGTGAGCTTTAGAACCTTCTTTTCCATTTAGCCAATTCTGCATTTTAAGGCATTCTTCTCCTTATTGACTTTTTGAACTACTTTTGTCATTTGGTCTAGTCTATTTTTTAAAGTGTTATTTTCTTCAGTATTCTTTATTCTTTTATTCAGTATTCTTATTCCTTTATCAAGCAGTTGACTTGTTTTTCATGATTTCCTTGCATCACTCTCATTTCTCTTCCCAATTTTCCCTCTAGTTGTCTTACTTGATTTTCAAAAAATTTATTGAGCTCCTCCATAGCCTGAGACAAATTCATATTTTTCTTGGAGGCTTTGGATGTAAAGCTTTGAATTTGTTGTCTTAGTTTAAGTGTATATTTTGATCTTTCTTGCCACTAAAGTAAGATTCTATAGTCTAAGATTTTTTCCATTGTTTGCTCATTTTCCCAGTCTATTTCTTGAATTTTTTTTTTTTACTGTTTGCTAAAGTAGGGCTCTGTTTCCAATATGGAGGGGGTACTGTCCCAAACTTCAGGGGTTTTGTTCAACTGTTTTCAGAGATACTTCTAGGGACCTATAAGTTTTTAGTTCTTCCAGGGTGGTATGATCTAAGGAGAGGTGTTTACTCTTCTCCTGGCCTGTGCTTTGGTCTTTGAGTGACCACAGACACTCTTTTCAGCCCTGGAACTGTGAAGAGAGTCCTCCCTCCACTGTGGCTACAAATTCTGCTATGCCAGTGCTCCTCCTCATCCTAGGACTGCCACCTAGGGTTGTGATCCAAGTTTGGGTAAAACAACAGAGTCCTGCCTCAGTGCCACCAAAGAGATCCCTGTAATCTCCTGACCAGTTGTTTGATCCCCTTACTATCTGTGGCCTTAGAGTTTTGGAAACAACTGTTGTTGCTACTGCCACCACTGCAGCCACCGCTGCTGATTCAATCACTCCCAAGACCTGTTTGTGGTTTGCTGAGGCCAGGGCTATGTTGGGACTGGACTGTACTCCTCTTTCACCAAGGTCCAACAGCCCTTTCCTACTGACCTTCTAATTTATCTTTGGTGTTTGTGGGTAGAGAAGTCTGAAAAGTACCATGCATCCTGCTCTGGGTTTGCTAGGGCCTGGTCTGTGCTGGTGTGGCCTGTTCTGGACTGTGTTACTCTCTCGTCCTGGTGTAACAGACATTTCCTGTCAACCTTCCAGGTTGTCTTGGACTGGAGATTTGTTTCACCCTCTCTTTTTGTGGGTTCTGCTGCTCTGGAATTTGTTTGTAGTCATTTTTTACAGTTATTTAGAGGGGTTTGAGGGACATCTCTGGAGAGTCCCTGCTTTTACTCTTCCATCTTGGTTCTGCCCTTCCTTTTCTTCTGTTTTGTTCCTGCATTCATTTTTCTATCTCCTATTTCCCCTTATTTTTATTTTATTTTCCCTTTATTTTATTTTCCTCCTTTCTATTGTGTTTTATCATCTTCTCTTTTAAATAAAAAAACCACAAAAATACCAAACCCTTCCCTCTCTTTCTCTTCTTTCCTATAACCCTTTCATTAATTCAACATGGAGAAAAAAATAGTTGAAGCAGATAGGTACAAAGTAGGAGAAATTTGATTTCTTCTCTAGTAGATCTCATATACACGGCAGAAAAATTTCCAGTTGGTCAGATAGGAAGATAGTCCTCTGTAGTTCGTGATGAAGTATAGGATTTCCATTTCCTGTAGGATGAAGTCACCATTGTCAGAGAGAAACATAAAACAGAAGGCATTAGTCTTGCTCCAGGTCTAATGACATTTAAACCATTCCAGAGAAAGAGAATCCATGGGACTTCTCAAGTTCATGAAAGAAGAAGCTTTTACCTGTCTCACAAGATCTAAAAGGTACTCTGCTGGGGATGGAAGCTCAATTCCAGGTGGACAGTCTCGGGTGGGTAAAGGTGGGAACTTCTAAATCTTAAAGTTCTCACGAGACCCCCCAGGAAACGACTGGGAATCGAGGTGAACCGAGCTATCTCGTGTATTTCCGCCTCTTCCCGTGAGAAACGTGATGGGAGAGAGCTCTCCCCGCCCTCGAGATTGTCCCGGATCTGGGCACACTATTGTTATCTAACAGCACGGTATTCAGATGCAAACTATGCTGCTGAAGAGTTTAAGTAGGATCAGGAAAGCCTGAAAGTTCTCTTGGGCGGAGGGGCGCGGAGCAGTGAGGACAACAAGGCTCCGCTTTTCCTCTCTCTTCTCTCCCCTCCCCCTCTCTCCCCACTTATACTTCTACTTCCAATCTCTTATTGTAAGATCTTTGCCTCCTTGGGAGATTCTTCGCTCCCTCCTAAGGAAGAATTCCCCTACACTTGTAACTAGACCCTGAAATAAAGCTCAACCCTTGTTCGACTCTGGAACGTCCTTTCTCTCATACGAGCATCCGGTTTGGCCAGCCGAAGACCTCCGATAGAGGTAAGGTAAGACTTGGGTAGCCCTCAGGCCTCTAGGCCTGGCAGTACTCAACAAGTGATAGTGTTATTTATTCTTTGAGAATAGAGAGAGAGACAGACAGAGAGACAGAGAGAGGGACAGAGAGACAGAGAGTGAGAAAAAGGGAGAGAGGAACAGAGAGAGAAAGAGAGAGACAGAGACAGACAAAGAGTGGGAGAGAGAGAGAGAGAGAGAGAGAGAGAGAGAGAGAGAGAGAGAGAGAGAGAGAGAGAGAATAAAATCTGCAAAACTCTAATACTTACTGCTTTCCTTCCTTCTGCAGTCAGTGTGGTCAAACTGAACCTGTCAGGATATAAGACAAAAGATCTCAAGGTGGAGAAGCTAGTCAGCCAGGTGTGCTTGTGCTGTCACACACTTTACTGACCAACACAAGGTACAACCTTTGTCAAAGAGTTTCAGTGAAGTACAGTGCCTGTCTGAGTTGAAGTTTATTTTTTCAAAGTTTTATTTCACTTTTGTTACTTATTCACTCAGAATTCCTTGAGGCAGGATCCCTAGAATACTTCATAGGACCCTAAACTTAGAGTCAGAAGGGCCCTTATAGAGATCAAATAGTCCAGCACTCTTATTTTATAGGTAGGGAAACCAAGGCAAGAGAGGTAAAATAACTTTGCTAAGGTCCTGTAGTAAGTGGCAGTTTAATTCAAACCTAATTTCTCTAACTCCCAGTTCTTCAGTTTTTATCATATGATGCTATTGAATGTCTGCTATGTGGAAGCATATTGCTATAATAATATAATTGATATTATATGGGATCTGTAATTTTATTAGTATACAGAACTCTCTTCTAATGAATTTTACAAATGTTCTGTTAAGTGACTTGACCGTGGTTATACTGACTGTCTTAGAGGTAGGACATGAATCACCATGTTCCAGACTCTGAGACTGGTTCCCTAACCACTAGGAAATACTGCCTCTCTGTTAGGTAGTATTTTATACACATGACCTAATTAATTACTTTGCCATAACCCTGTGAGGTAGTTGCTAAAGGTATGATTTTCAGCCTATTACATTCCTCTCCAGGCTGTGTTCCAGACTGTGTTCCAGACTTTATCATGCTACAGAGACCTCTTCCCACTGCAAGCTTACTTCATCCCTTGATCTCTCACATTGGAAGCATCCTCTACTCCTGCAGCCACTTCCTCTGATTTGTGGTTCCTCCCAGAGCCTCCACTTTAAGGATGATACCCAGACCAGCCATGTCTTTTTTCTCCAGATTTTCTCTACATGTACCTTAAGTTTCTATGTTTTTAGGTTTTTTGTTTAGGTATTGTCTTCCCCCATTAGGATGTAAGCATCTTGAGGGAAGTGAAGACTCTCTTTTCTTTCTTCTTTTATTTGTATTTCTAGTTGGCTTGAGGTCAGTGCCTGGGACATAATAAGTATAATATACACACACATACAAACACACACATACTAAGTACATATATATGTATATATGGATATACTCATAGTAATTATATATAATAAGCTATATGTGTGTGTATATATAATACACACATATATATATGCACACACATATATGTGTATGTACATATATGAATGTATATGTCTGTACACAGTATGTGTATATATCTCCACACATATACACATAGAGAAAATTTGTAGACTTGAGGCAACTGAATCTCAGAAGCTTTTAGTGTCAAATTTGGTTTAGAGTCACATACATGGCAAGTGTGTATCACAGACTAGATTGGAATCCAGGTCTCCCTGACTCCTAATCAGTCAGTCAATCAATCAATCATTTTTAAAGTACCTACTATGTTCCCTGCACTGTATTAAGCACTGGGGATACAAAAAGAGGGAAAAGAGCGCTTGCCTTCAAGGAACTTACAATCTAATGTCTAGTACTTTATCCGCCCTGTATCCCATAGTGTTTCCTGTGCTGCCATGTTGCTATGAGTATCAGGACAGATTTCTGTCTTGGGGCTGAGTTCATTCTACACTTCTTGATCCCACCACACTATTCATAGTTTACTAGTGTTTTGCTCTCTCTGGATTTATTACACACATATAACTGAACTCTCAAATAGTGAGCTCTAGCTTAGTTTCTCTAAGGGCAGGACTTGTTATGGAGGCAAGAGCTGTAAAGGTTTAGTCTAGTGTTTGGCTCTTTCAAAGTGGTTTTTCTGGCTGCAAAAGGCTCAGTCCCTGAAACATGCCTTGAATGTAGCTGTCTACCCCACAGCAAATGATCATAAGTCATCCCATAATAGATAAGAATTTTAATTCAGTTTATCATATGTTTATATATTTAAATTTAGGAGTCGGATTGATATAATTGGTAACATTACACATTTGCTTTGATTTGAGTTGCCAAGTGATTGGAAAATCTTTAATTTCTGAGCGAATTACATAACTGTTCTTGTTGCTTATTCGAATTTCTCTCTTTTTGCATAATTAGGATGGAATAATTTAATTTACAGTTTTCTTTTTAAATGATTTAAATGATGTATGCTGAGATGCTAGGAGCCACATGATTATTTGAGTCGGCTGGAAGATGCCTATGTCTCACAGGGCTGGAGAATTTAAAAATCTAACTTATTTTCCCAGGAGCCTGTGGAGATAAGAGTTTTTCAGCTTGATCATTTCTTCTTTTATTGTTTGCTTTTCCTGGCTGCTTCCTGCTTCCAGACGGAGCAGAATTTACATTTGTTGCAGGAGAGTCCTTTCTTCTAGTTTTTTGTTCTGTCTTTATAGCTTTTATTTGATTTTTTAGCTTCCCCTTCCCCTGCCCCAGTCGGGCAAGGAGAAGGTTGGTTACTCATTTGGGTGATGCTTTCCTTCTGCCCACAAGCGATGGCTCCTCTAAAGCTGATTTTTACTCCCACTTCCAATGACCCACACTTCTTGGATGCTCAAAACACAAACATACATTCATACGCACTCACTCACTCACAACTCTTGTAGATTTCATTCTCTGGCCCTGGATGCTGAAAAACCAAAAGAATTGTTAGGATAGGAAGAGGCCACTCAGCTTTATGGTATCTGCTCTCTCAGGGTTTTCCAGGCTCCTCCCCTCTGCTTTGTCATTATTTCCTTCAACCTCCTTGGTCCCCATAAAAACGTCTGGCTCCCTCTTAAACTCATTTGTTTAATTTGTGATGATGGTTTCCCTTAACTCATTCCATCTGCTTGTGGCTCTTCTCAGCAGAGTGGCTCAGCCTCCAAAGCCTTATTTACTCTTCTTTTGTGATTCTTTAATTTTGTTCTCAGCAAGTACGTGAACAATCTGGGATATCCTCAGCACAGCAAATTTCCTCCGCTAATGAAGATCCCAGCACTCTGTGACTTCATAGATCAATCTGTTGGGAGTAGTCTACAGTAATAGAGGTTAAGTGACCTGCCTCCACGGTCATGCAGCTGATGTCAGAAGTAGGAAGTAAACCTAGTACTCTATCTACTCTGCCACATTGCCTTTTATTTGAGTCTTACCAATGCAAAGCATATCTCTTGTTATCCAGGTCTGATATATATCCAATATCTCAATTTCTATAACATTTAAAGAGGATATTCTTTCCTTCCTTCCTTCCTTCCTTCCTTCCTTCCTTCCTTCCTTCCTTCCTTCCTTCCTTCCTTCCTTCCTCCCTTCATCTTCTCTATCTCCCCCTCCCTTTGTCCTCTCTCTCTCTCTCTCTCTCTCTCTCTCTCTCTCTCTCTCTCTCTCTCTCCCTTTGTCCTCTCTCTCTCTCTCTCTCTCTCCCCCTTTGTCCTCTCTCTCTCTCTCTCTCTCTCTCTCTCTCTGTGTCTGTCTGTCTCTGTCTCTCTCTCATAGTAGGGTTGGGGAGGGGGAGAAGGAGGGAGACAAAAATTATATAAAGGTGGTACCTGTGAGAAGAGATGGGAAGAGACATATATGAGAAATTTTGCAAAAGTAGACTCTAGGGGAGATGGTAATGGATTGGATTCAAGAGTTGAAGAAAAAAGCAGGGTTAAAGATATCCATTAAAGGAAACTTCCCTTAACCTCCAGCTTTTAATGAACTAATTTCTCCAATTTAACTAATTTTAATGAACTAAAATCTCTAGAATTTCCTTGCTCCTATTCATATACTTGATATGGTTATGTTTGATATATTATTCCCTGGGATACCTTGGTCATTCAGATTCTTTTGGGAACCCGAGAAGCTTATATTGGCTACAGTTTACTCTTCCTAAATAGCACTGGTCAGTTATTAGAAGTTAAGCTTTCCATGAAAACTCTTGCTAATATTCTCCCCTACTTTCTTTAGACTTTCCACCACACCATCAGCATCTTCTTATGTACTGTCCTATTCCCTACTTTGTTGTCCGCCAACCAGATTGAAATCCCCAGAGATTGGTACTCTGTACTACTTGAAGTTTCTGGTACAACATTAAGCACTAACAGGCACCCACTAAAAATTTTTCGATTGACTTGTAATAGATTGTTCTATGAGCAGATATGGGTACAAGCGCATAAAAGGACCATCTAGTGATTAGACATGTGCAGGGATGGAGACAGAGAGGAATAGTTTTCCTCATGTGTTAGTGTAGCTGAAAATGAACAGATTACAGTTAGACATTCTTAGCTCTCCAAGGGTTAGCTCTGAAAGAATGACCTACATACTTCTGATACCTACTAGCTGTATGATCAGGGTTGACAGTGTGGTATGTGAGAAGAACTGACTCTGAAATCAAGGAATTTGGGTTCAAATCCTACCTCTGATGTTTATTCCCTGTGTGACCTTGGGCAAGTTGCTTTTCCTTTCACAGCCTCAGTTTCTTCATCTGTAAAATGAAAGGAATTGGATTTGATGACATCTGAGATCTTTCCCAGTTTTGTACCTATGATCTTTTGAACATCTCTAAGCCTCTTTTCCTTCATGTGAAAAATGAGGATAAGAACATCTGTAGTATCCCCTTCACAGATTTGTTGTGAGAAGCAAATGAGATTAAATGTATGAAAATATCAGCAAACTTTTCAACATTGTATAAATGTCAACTGTTATCTAATAGGATGTAAACATCTTGAGGGTAGGACTTTTTTTTTCTGTTTCTCCAGTGAATTATAACATATATTTAAAAAAAAATTCTTGTTGAATTGAACTGAATTACCATGATTGTCAAGTGTGTCCCACAACAACCCAGGTTAATGAGTAGAGAGTATCTATTTTAGATCTGCCTCTGCTAAAGTGTTCCCATCTTGGTGTGCCTCTACCCCACGATATCATGGTATTTGCTCAGCACTGAAATACTTCAGTGGTATGTGTGAAAAAAAGGAACAGCCCTACAACATTTTTATATTTAGTAATGGAAAAGTCATTCCTTCCAAGTTCAAAATGATTTTCATGTGAGTTGCAAGTGAGAAATTAGAATCTTGGGCCAGTTTAAAAAAAATAACAAACTTTCTTCCATCATATTTTTGGAATAACATTTACAAAACATTTGCAATCATTAGATGATGATGTGGCAGAGGTCAGTAGCTTTATTCTACAGCAACTATTGGGGAAAGTGGGATTATTAGATGTGAGGAGAGTTGGGAAAGAAGAAATGTTGCCAAAATTCCTGCAACACCAACTTCCAAAATATAGACACCAATGTGGTAATCTGCTATCTCCTTCCTCCCCTTGGGCTCCCTAATAGAAGCCAGGTACCTTTCTCTTTGGGGCATGTGGAAAGTCTGTTTACCTTATTGTTGTTTCAGATGTTTAGTTTTATAAATAATCACTATTTATAGTGATCACTGTAGAGCAAATCGCTATTTGCTAGCCTGGATGTACTTATTGGAAATGCAGTTGGGCAAAGGCAGTGGGTGGAGGGGGTTCCCTAGAGAACAAAGAGCGATAGATATAACATTGAGGTGTTTTGCCAGACTGCTGTTCTGGCTAGGGGCTCAGAGATTTAAAAAATATAGAGAGAATTACAGATCTTTTGATATAACTTCACAGAGCAGAGAAAGAACATTCATCTAGGGACATACATCAAGGCAATAATTGGACATACCCAATAATCAGTAGGAAGGGCAAGGGGATGGTAGCGTGCAAATAGTTGTGGTGGAATAATCCTGCTCACTGTACTATGCTAACTGCCATATATTTATATAAATATATGTGTATATACATGTCTGCATATCACTGTATACATATAAATACTTATACATATATTTATAATTCACATAGCACGGTGTATGTGCATACCCACTAGGCTCACTCACAACCTCTGACCTTGGTCAGATGAAATTCGATTGGGCTGGTTGTCCCACCTTGATTTAGTTCTCCGTCAGCTGGATTTTGTGTCACACACGCATTTTGTTGCCCTCTTTTGATGTGTTTTATTTTCTGTGATTTTTAAGAATGAATATCATTCCATGAAAACATTGACAAATTGTAGGTCTTAAAGATCACATTTCAATAACTGTTAGATACTGTAGTAGCTACTGGTGTAGGAAAATCCAATGTTTCACTTAAGTCCTCAGGGAAACAGACAGTTGCATCAAAGTGGTAAAAAATGACAAACACCAAGAACTGACACACGATGGCTGCAAAACAGCCTACTTAATCCTAAAAATAATCAAAGCCCTTTGGAGAGACCTAAAAGCTAGAGGGATTATTATTGCTTCCTATACAGTGTAGCTTAGGTTTCTAAAAGATGGAAGAGTAGATACTAATTGGTGCTCTGAAGAAGAAATACTTTTTATGGGCAAGATAATACAAGGAATGAAATAAGAAAGAGTAGAAAATATAATTATTTATGGATATAACTTTTCTTTACTTTCCTGAAATTAGTATCAGAAAAGTCCAGGTGAGCCTATAGTATCTAGACATCTTCACAAGACTGTAAAACATCTGCCCTCCAAACTATTTTAGGGATTTTTTTTCTAGTGAGTGTGGAAGCCTTGACCATATTGAGGAAATAATGAACTCTGATAAATATATTGATAGGCTGAAAGCCGCTTAGTTATATAACTGCTGAAATCCCCAAATGAAGATGGAATACTACAACACAGTGTTCTACCATGCCTCACGTCACTAAAGGTTGAGAAATTTACCAAGAGACGGAGATCAGCATGCTTCAATGACCTGGGAACTGGCCTAATTTAAACTCCTATGAAAACCTATGTGCTATCATTAAGGCTAGCCCTGGAGAAAATGTGCTATTCATCAAGGATATGCTTAATAACCAATGAGATATATGGTTTTATGATGAATTAAATAATGTGTCAAAATCTTCTCAACAGTGCAGAATTGTGTAAAACAAGAAATTGCAGCAAAGGGGACATACTGCTTATTAAAAATTTCTTAAATACAAAAGGTTGTAATGTTTATTGTGCAAGGCAATAAGTTTGGTTATTTTACCTTGTTCCAGTTAATTTGTACACCATCTCCATAGATAGATATCTGTATGTACATTCTCTCTCTCTCTCTCTCTCTCTCTCTCTCTCATTGGATAGGGATTGGAGTTGTGATATAATGAGTGGGTAACATCTTAGTATTGAATGAAAACTATAATGACAAATAACATTTAATATAATAATTGAAGGAGAAAATAGGATTTATGGTTAGAAGGAGCCATAGGGACAACCTAGTCCAACACTTTTAATTTGTAGATGAAGAAACTGAGTCCAAGAAAAGCTAAATGACATATCCAATGTCACACAAGTAGCAAGGATTTGAATTGAGGTTCTCTGAATCCCATTCAGATCTTTGTTCCACTATACCAAAGACAGGACTTTGGAAGTCCATAGGTGGAAACTTCTATTAACTTCCCTTCTGTGTCTCTTGCATGACTTCAGTGGAAATTCAGACTTCAGAATTAGGCTGGTTGAGAGCAGGCAACCTCAATAACCTCCCCCCCAGCAGTCAAACTGAACTTGATGCAACTTCAACAGGGATAGTTACTGCCACTTAGTCTGTGCTAAATAGACCTTAGGGTACAGTTATAACCTTGGCACAAGAATCAGCCTGCTAGGAGAGTCAACTCTGTTTACGTCTGGTTACAAGCAAAATATCAGATCTTCCACTGCTAATCTCTGCAGTTTGGTGTGTTTATAGCTGTGTAAATGTGTTGTAGCAACAAGGAAAACCACAAACACAGCCATGCTATCAGTCATTAGTAATTAAATTCCCTTACAGTTATACCTCATTATAAGGTAACTCACTATATGGAATTTTGCTCTAAGAGTGGAATTGGATCTGGTATATAGCATGTTACCCTTAAATTAGTTTTGAACAAAACTATTTGGAGTTTTTGCCAGTGGCCAGAAAGGGAGTTGAAATGTTAGTCTTTCTCTCCTTGAAGCTTTTATACTGATGAAACTTTGGAGAAATCATGCTGACAGTACTGTAAAGATTCTGAAAAAAAATTATTTTTCAGATCAACAGATTTGGTGTCCCCATTTCACAGATAAGAAATGACTAAAACGTGGAAGGATCAATTGCTTTTATGTTTAAAGGGTTCCATGGTTGTCATGGCACAACAAGCAGTGGAAAAAGGGAGGCATGAGGGGCCACTCTTTTGAGATGTTAGCAATGACAAATGCTTTTCTTGGGTCTTGAGGAGGAACATCATTGGAATGTTGTCATTTGAGTAAAAGTTATATCAAAAATCTAAAAAGAAAAGTCCAAACAGGTACAAAAGTCAGCTTTAGAGGGTCTTCTCTGTAGGTGAATACTGTGTTGTCTTCATGCTACTTTTCAGTTGCTTCCTATAACTGCTTACACATAATTGCTGGGTTCTTCACCATACTGGAAGACAGGAGACTGGTTTTTAGTCTTGGTGTTTCCTCCATGGTTGGGGTCCGTCATGCTGCTCTCTTAATTTTCCATCTACTTGTTCACCTATCATTCAATCTTAGACTTGTTTGCTAGGTCCCTTTTTCCCTGTAGGAGAAATATGTTTAAGATATATTTAAATATGTTTTATAAATGTGTTAATCTCCCAAGGTGCTTTCCTGGGCCCACTTCTTTTCTCTCTATGTTGTTGTTGTTTAGTTGTGTCTGATTTTTCACAACAGGGTTTTCTTGATAAAGATACTAAGCTGGTTTGCTATTTTCTTTTCCAGCCCATTTTATAGATGAGAAACTGAGACAAACAAGGTTAAGTGACTTGCCCAGGGTCACACAGATAGTGTCTGAGACCAGATTTGAACTCAGGAAGATGAGCCTTTCTGACTCCAGGCCTGATGCTCTGCACCACCTAACTCTCTGTACCCTCTCCCTTTATGACCTCTACAGGTACCATGCATTTAAGCATTATCTCTTTGCAGAAGTGTCCCACATTTAAATATCTTTCTTCTACTCTAATTCTACATTGCCAGCTCCCTGGCAGATATTCTGTAGTAATCTCGAATTCAGCATGTCCTAAATGTGGAAATGCATTCCATTTCCCCATTACGCATTCCTTCTCCAAATTTCCCTATTTCTACCAAGGGCAACACCATCTTTATAGTCACGCAGATTTACAGCCGTGGAGTCATCTTTTCTGATGTCCCTTCCCTCTTTAGAGCTATGATCCTGTGATCCTTGACTCTTCCCTCTGTCATCCCCCATATTCAATCTATTGTCTAGTCTTGTGTATTCTTATTCTTTTTAAAATTTATTTTTTAGTATTTATTTGTTTTCAGTTTTCTACCATCACTTCCATAAATCTTAGATTTTCTTCCCTTCCCTCCCTCCCTCCCCAAGACAGTGTGCAATCTTATATGGGTTCTACACATACATTCTTATTAAACACATTTTCACATTAGTCATGTTGCATAGAAGAATTAAAACGAATGGGAGAAACCACGAGAAAAACCCAAACAAAACATAACACAAGACAAAATATTCTGCTTCATTCTGCATTCCAATTCCATTGTTCTTTCTCTGAACGTGGATGGCATTTTGTCTCAAGAGCCCTTTGGGAATATTTTAGGTCCTTGCATTGCTGTGAAGGGCTAAATCTACCAGAAAATTTCCTTGTACACTGTGGTTGTTGCTGTGTACAATGATCTCCTGGTTCTGCTCCTTTCACTCAGCATCAGTTCATAGAAGTCCTTCCAGGCCTCTCTGTTGTCTATTCTTCTTAACAATATTTTTCATATCTATTCTTTTCTCTCCATTCACCTAGTCTCAGTCCCCTAGCACAAACCCTCATCACCTCAAATTCCAAATAGTGCAATAATCTCTTAATTGGTCTCTGTGCCTCCAATTTCTCCTCTCTCCAACCCATCTTCAAATGGGTGCCAAATAGCTCTTCCTAAGACACTATTGAATTATTAGCATAATCATTGTTAAAAAAATCTTCAGTGACATCTTATTTTTCTAGGACTAAATGCAAATTCTTCAATCTGACATTAAAAATCCCTCCACAACTGGCCTCCCATTTATCTTCAGTCTTATGTGATAGCATTCTCTTCCACCATACTCTGCTTCAGTCAGACTAGCCTGCCGTTCCTTTGTATGCATCCATATGTTTGGGTCAACGAGACCAGCAGACTTAAAAACAATTACAGAATAATTAGATGTTAAACTGATTGGTAGTAACTAGAAGTACAAGAAAAGTTCGGAGAGAAAGATATCTGGAAAGCGCTATCTTTTCTACTTCAGTCTCTTACAATTTTTAGCTTCATAGCGAGGGTCTATCTCCTATATGAGCCTTTTCAGACTCTCCCAGTATTTTGTATTCTTTCCTTCTTGGAATTGCTTTGTATCATTTTATACTTATGTTGTATTTACTTATTTATAAAGACAAATATAAGCTCTTTGTGGACAGAGACTTTTGTTTTTGTCCTTACATCCCTAATATCTTGCACGATTAACACGTGTTCGTTGACTTAGTCTGTAACACCTGAAGGAACTTCCTAGTTTGCATATGGGTCCTTCAGATAAGGTTATTACAAGTTTAAGGTACACTATGGGTCTGAATCCACCTACAGTCACATCTCGTGAGCCCCCACCAATGTATTTACCATTAATAGTTAGTCAGGGGACACATCTCAAATCAAAGGCTTTTCATGAAATAATGTAGTGAGAAAAGTAGCAATAAAATATTTCTCTATAAATCTGCCCTCCCACAAATATATTATGAATGGGTAGATTGGAAATATAGAGTGAACACAGATCAAGAGGCACATAGAGGGAATATATGGGTCTATGGCACAGGTATGCCATAGACAGATATGAAGAGGTATAACCACTCTTTTTTTCAGAGCATAGGCTAGAATCAGTTTTCTTCCTCAAAAGGTAATTTTTTCACCTTAAACTTAGCTCTTTGGAACAAAAAGCTGAAACTGATCCTACGTGATTACTACTCTTGGCCTTAATTCCATTTTTTTTTTTTGAGCTGTATCTCTTGGGCCCTAAAGCCCATATCTCTGTCAGAGAACTCTTTCTAGGTTAGGCTCATGGGGCAGCTAGGTGGTGCAGTAGATAGAACACCAGTGCAGGAGTCAGGAGGACCTGAGTTCAAATCTCACCTCAGACACTTGACATTCACTAGCTGCGTGACCTTGGGCAAGTCACTTAAACCTAATTGCCTCATCCTGGGTCATCTCCAGTCATCCTGATGCATATCTGGTCACTGGATTCAGATGACTCTGGAGGAGAAGTGAGGCTGGTGACCTGCACAGCCCTCCCTCACTCAAAACAAAGTCAAGTGCAAGTCATGTCATTATTTTTTCAATGGCATAGTCTTCTTTGGCAGTGAAGAATGAACACACACACAGGTTAGGCTTGAAAACTTTGTCACTTGCTATGTGATTTCTATGTGTTAATCTGTACCCAACATCCATTTCAAAGGCAAACCTTCCTACTAATTGTCAAGTACTCTTGAGGGTAGGGGTCTCCAGTTTCTCAGTTCCAAAGCTTTTCTGTTCTTCTATTAAAATGAGGAAGACAGGAAAATAAAAAAAGAGACTCAGGGGTAAGGGAACTACCTTGGTCTCCTTTCTTTCCAACTACATTCCTGGCCTTTCTTGGGCTCATGTGCCAGCATGGCTTTTCCAGATTTTGACCTGACCTTTCTAATCAATGTTTGTCGAACTCCTGTTCCTGGAATTTTCATTTCTTGAATTCTTATTTTGTGACTTATGAGTATGATTTTTACCCTAAATCTATTGGTTACCATTCAACAACACATTTTTTATACTTTATAATGTTTCTGTATTCCTAAATAAGATTTTAATATCTAGAGGTAGGACACTTTTTTACCCCTTAACCCTTGAGTCTTATCTTTGGTTTTGCAATAAAAGAAAAAAGGAAAGTGGGCTTCTGTTTGAAGAACTCATTTTGTTGTTGATTCCCATGAATACACATACACATGTATTTGTTTTGTATACTGGACACTTTTCTTTGTTAGAATGAAAGTAGGATGGAAACAGTGAAAATATGATGGAAGAAGCTTCATTTGTTAATAAAAATGACTGAATAATACAATTGTTAGATCAAAGTAGCCATTTTTTGGTGTCCTGGATTTCTTTGGCTGTCTGGTGAAACTTATGAACTCCTTCTCAGAACTACGGTTTTAAATGCATGTATTTAAATATATAGGATGACAAAGGAAGCCAAAAATGAATGAAAATAAGAGTGTAGTGAATTCATGGACCCCTGATATCTGTCCACAGACCCTCCCCCCTTAGGGGTCCATGGACCTGAGGGTAGAAAATATTGGGTCCTTAGAATAGTTAAGTTGCTTGTCTTGAATCAATAGATACCAAATCCTTATTTTTTCAAGGGAAAACTTAAGCTGTCCCTGTTTGGTAACTTTTTGTTCTTTGTTAAATGCTAGGAAAAATACTGCTTTGATCAGGGTCACAATATTATTCCTAATAGACTAAAAAGAGTTCATAATTCAACTCAAGGCAAATTTGTGAAATGCTTTGTGTGTGCACCAAGCATGATCCCATTGAGATGCTGGGAGGTCTCAGACTTAGCTACTCTGGAAGATTTGTGATCTCATTACCATGAGTCCTGTCTATGCCATGCTCATCCTCTCCCATCACTGTACCCACTTCTTTCTTGCCTTGACAAATGTGATGGGAACACACACAAACTTGGGACTGGCAAGACTAGGAGGAAGAGGGAGTTAGTGAATCATGGAATATGTAGTAAGTGGCATAGCCAGGATTAAAACCTAGGTCCCCTATACCACAGAGAGGAGATATTAAATTAAAATATCTATGCCTTGACTTATGCTCTATATACTGCGCTGTCTTTCAATGGATTTAAGAATTTTGAGGAAGTCATACAGGGGGACTCTTAGGAAAGGCAAAACCTTTCAATTAGAAATGGACCATGCCTGCAGTACCCAGTTTTTCCATTTATACCTGGAGATGGAGGCTAATCATGTGGATGACCCAGCTGGTAGCAGTAAAACCAGGTGGGTTAAGTGTCAAGTTGCTAACCAAATTACCGTAGAATGGCCACCTCAGTTTGTGCCAAGGAATGTCTCCATTGCACATAAAGTTTTATTTTTCAAGTGTAGGCTGTGGAGAGAGATTCAAGCTTTATTGTACTATGCTCTGTACTTTCTTTTTCCATTTCTAAGCCTATAATAACCCAAACAACTAAGTGCTGAGGGATGTGCAGGTGTCTCAGACACAGGCAAGCACAGCTGTGGAGGGTTCATCAGATGATGTATTTGTTAGCTAGTCACTCAGCGAAGAGTAACAGGGTTTGGAGCTGAGAAGCTCAGAAATTGCCTCCATCTCCTCCACTAATGCAAGATGTGGAAAGATCCAAGCTGCCTTCTCCCTTCCTGGTGAGACTTTTATTTCCTTTGCATATTAACAGTTCTGCCATTAATTATTCTTTATACTGACAAGGGACTTACATTTTTCCTGTGTCTGGGCCTATGGCATACTTTATTAACGTCCTCAATGAGGGTGGTTAAATTGATTGAACAAGAAGTTTTCTTGGGAAGTCATCTGTTCCTAGTGATGGACCAAACAAATTCGCTAGACAGTCAGTCACCAAGCATTTATTAAGTCATACTATGTATCAGGCACTGTTCTAAAAATTAGGAAAACAAAGAAAGGCAAAAAAGGGAAACAAAAGCAAAATGGTTTTGTTCTCAAGGGGCTCACAGATGTGCATGTGTGTGCATGCATGTGTATGTGTGTGTGCTGGGGGGAATGAGGGTAGAGGAGACAAGCATTTAGAATGATCCTTTATGTGTAGCCTGCCTATGGAAGGCAGAGATTTATTCAGGGTTCATCCAGAGTCTTGTCTTGGGGAGAGGATAAGGTTTCAGAGTGGGGTACATGGGTATTTAGGGAGTGGTTAGGAAGTAGGGGTAGAGCTCAGAGCTAAAAAAGGAAAAGAATGATTTTTAAGGCAAGAAAGTCTTGTAGGTAAAATAAGGAAACTAGCTAATTAAAGATGGGGGAAGGTCAGATCAAGCAGGTCAAATAAACATTTGACCAGGTAAGTCAGGCCAAGAGAAAAATGAGACTCAGGGGTTCAGTCTATTCAAGTTGGGGATGGGGATGCTGTATCTTCCTTTGTTTAGGACAGTCTTCCTTGAAAAGCAATGCTGTACTAGATAGGGGGCTTTGGAGGCCAGAAACCACAGCACCACATTTCCTGTGAGAGTGTCCAAAAATAGTCTGAAAGGCTGTCAAAGAACATTGGTAGTCCCATCACAAAGGGCTTTCCCTTGTCCTCAAAGGCATCCCCAGTCATGGATGGCCTCTTCCAGTTTGTCAGCTAATTCTATTCAGGAGACCTGCGCTCTAAACCAAGCGTTTTGCCTCTGGTTAGCTATGTGACCTTGGGCAGATCATTGGACCTCTTTGAGGCTGAACTCCTCATTTTATAAATGAGGAGCTCAGAAGAGATGGCCTTTGAGATCCTTTCTAAATCAATGACCCTATGAAAGTAGGACCAAAGTCTTATCCCTTTCTATAATAAACAAGGTAGACACCTTGCTTGGTGATGATGTTATTTATTTCAGACTCTCCTCACTGAGACTCTTTTAAAGTCACACATCCAGCAAGAATCCGAAGCTTCTCAAGGTGAACTCACTCAGGTTTGCAACTTAACGCAATAGGGTCGTGATAGCTTGTGCTAAATATTGTGTGAAATGTGTTGTGAGGATACGCTGAAAAAACAGCTGTGAACACCTGGCTACTCACCATTTACTTCAGGGGTGACTTCCCTTGCTGAATTGTCTAAAGAGTCTGCAAATGATAAAGTCTACTTTATGAGTTACCCTTCTGCATGCTCCGCCTCTCCTACATCCCTCTACATCACTTACTGCTTGTGTTCCTAAATTTCTGCAGAGAGTAACTGAAAGATTTTGGGGTCTCTGAGAATCCTCTGTTAAAGTATAACTGTGGGAAGGAATCAATATGAACTGGTAAAAGTTTATACCTCTGGGAGATTAGGATAGTGGAGAACAGGTTGTATCAAGACTAGGACCCTGGAGAGAAGCAATGAGTATCACCAGGAGTCTAGGAAGATGAGTCGGGAGCTTACTATCATTTCACTACCCTGTTTAGTGCTGTCCCTGCTAGATGTTTATTTATGTAGTTCTATTTAGATATTTATTTATGTTTTGTGTATGTGCCTCTTTGGCGAGATTTTTGCATATTTTTTCTCTATGATTTTGTCTACACTGTTCGGTAGATTTCCAAAGTGTGATCTTTCTCCTGCTGCGTTTAGAATTTAGGTGGTTTGCCTGAGGTGAAAATGGTGAATTTTTCATCGAAAACCAACACTGAGCTGCACTAAGTGCTCCATTTAGGAATGCGCTGGTTGGTTTAGTCCTCACATTCTCAAGAGGTTATTAATGGGTCCCATTCAAATGTAATGAATCAAAACCAGACTGGTGACAGAAAAGTATCCAGACTTCTACTCAGGCATTCCAACTCAAGGAGCAAAGATAAAGCTTTGGGAAGATCAACATGCAAATAGGGAAAGAGTTCATTGGGTCAGAGATTTACTAGTTTGAATGGGCCTTGGAAAAAGAGCTCAAGAGCATGAATCCTTTTGATGGCTACCACTGATCACCTGAGCTATAAACTACCTTTGTGTAGATTGCAAAATATTAAGATTTTTGTCTCCCTTTTAGTTATTTCTTCTTCCAGTTAATTATAAGAACATTTAATAAGGGAAATACAAAACTCTAAGCTTGGGCTTAAATAATTAACTTTACAAGTATAATTGTTGGGAGATGATTTGTGATCAGAGGACAGTTTGTCTGAAAAAGATCTGAAGACTTTAAGGTGATTCAAAATTTTACATGAGTTAACAACATGACATAGCATGCCCAAAAAAACCATAATCTGTTTTGTGCTTCATGGGGAAAAACAGTGTCCAGAAGAAGTAAGATGATGGTCTTGCTATGTTTTGACCAGGGCCAGCCTCATTTGCTATAGTATTTAGTTGTAGGCATCCTATTATAGGAAGTACATTGAAAAGTTGAAGCATATCTAGAGGGTGGGTGAATAGGATAGGGAGGGGAGCTGGAAATCCTGCCACTGGATGATTGATGGAAGGGAGTGTTTATCCTAGAGAAGACTTGGGGCAAGTTGGGGAACAATACCTGTTTTCAAATAATTAAAGGGTTGTTATATAGAAAAGGGACTAGATGTGTTCTGCATGGTCCCAGCAGGCAGAAAGAGTAATAAGTACAAACTGCAGAAAGAAGGATTTTAGTTTGATGCAAGAAAAATGCCATTAACAATGATAGCCACTCCAAAGTTCAAGGAGTTACCTCAGGATATAATGGATTTCCCCTTACTGGCAGTTTTCAAGTATAGGCTGGATGACCACTTGTCAGATATGTTGGAGTATTGTTTAGAGTATTGGCTGGAGCTGATAGCTTTTGGAGTCCCTTCCTACTCTGAAATTTTATGTATCTGATATCTAGAATATCTAAAGATAACTTTCCCCTCTCTTAAATTAACAAATATTTATTAAGTATATTCAATGTATGATATTCTAGATATTTTAAGGGAAAAAAAGGAGCCCTCATGGACTTTGCCAGAAGATAAAACAAGCATGCTTGAAGCAGTCAGCTAACAATTAAATGTTCAATTGCCTAAGTCCAAGAAAGAAAAAAAGTCTGGAGAAGGAAGGGATCAGTGCGGGTTAGTGGGTTTTATGATAATGCAAGACCTTGAGGGATGACTGAGATTTAAACAGATATGAGAGTCCAGAGAAGGAAAACAAAAAAAAACCCAAAAATATGGAACTGGGAATAAGTTTGGCATGTGTGGGCAGCTGTGAGGATAGACTTTATTAACCAGGACACAAGATGTACATTGAGGAGTAGTTAGAAATGAGTAGAGGATGATGGAAAGCTTTGGAAATCAGTTTAGTGGTGGTAAAGTCGGCAGGTAAGAGCCACTGTAGATCCCCGAGCAGGAAAGTGATATCATGAAGCAGTGCTTCAGGAAGAGTCCTCTAATCGTGCTCTATAAGGTGAATTGGAGGGCACTGAGGGTAGAACTAGATATGAACTATACATCTGCTGCAGTATTCCCTTCCTGACACACTAGTGAGAGCTCAGACTAGAGGATGCAGAGGAAGGAGGAAAAAGCCCCAAAAGGTGGTAGACAGAAAACAGGGATGAAGAAAACATGAAAGATGGCACTCAGATTTCTAGCTTGAAAGACTGGGGAAAATAGTTGGGAAGAGGACAAGAGGAAATGGAGGTGGGTTTAGTTTTGGATGTGTTGAACTTATGATGGGTCATCTTAGTGGAGATTACAATTACTAGGTGCCTTTAGTTTGCAGACACTTGGAAGAGATATAAAGCCTAGAAATTCCAGATTTCTGCCCCCAAGGAATTTACAATGCATTAGAAGGATGAGACAGTAATACAGGTGACCATAATGCGTACTTGTATGGTAATAGCTTTAGTTACTTACAAAATGAAGTCCTCTATAAGAGTATGAGGGGAAATGTCATTTCTACTCATGGGGATATGTAAAAAGGAGGTAATTCTGATCATAATTAATAATTATTGCAATTAATGTAGTTTTCATAATAATCATAATCAACATTTATGAAACACTTTAAGCTTTGCAAAGTGCTTTACACGTATTATTTCATTTGATCCTTATAATAGCACTGTGAGGTAGGTACTACTACTATCCCCATTTAATGGATGAGAAAACTGAGTTTGAGAAAGGTTAAATGACTTACCCAGTGTCACATAGCTACTAATTGTCTGAATCAGGATTTGAACTCGACTCTTCTTGATTTTTGAGGGGTTGAGTGGGAAGAAAATTATCTGTTTGGTTCTGGAAGTATCCTGTAGGGTATTAGAGATGCTTGGCTGGAGCTCAGAAGAAAGGTCATGGCGGATTTATGGCTGCTTTATAGAACTCAACCTTGAAACACACACACACACACACACACACACACACACACACACACACACACACACACACACACAGATACTCACCAAGTCCTGTAGGCTTTTCCATACCTGCCCTGTTGCAAAGAACTCCATCACAACATTGTTTTAGCCGATGTTTAAAGTTGATGGAGATGGAAGCTGTGGACAACAACAAATCGGTGAAATACACACTTAATACAAAACCTCATTTTAACTGAAGCAACAGTGAAGTTTTTGCTGGAGGTGTTAACAAGTACTGAAAGTGATAGCTTTGAATTTCACTTCTTTCTATTCTCCTGCCTTCCAGTCTGGTGGAGGTGTGAATAAGCAATTAGATGGTCAACAGTCATGCAGTAGGAGAGAGAACAAGGAGAAACAAGGGTATAAATTGTCAATCAATGAGCTAATGAGCCCTTGAATAATCAAGAGTCCATCTTATTTAGCATTCGTTTTAAGCACGGAGTGGCATAGTCCATGGAAGACATCGTCCCTGCCCTCAAAAGGCTTCATCCCTTGTCCCTCCCTCCCTCTCCCTTTCCCTCTTCCTCCCCTTTTCTCCCTCTCCCACATTTCTTTACTTCTCCTCATGCTGCAGGGACTATGCAGCAAGTCCTTGTTACAGCCTTGACCAGCTCCTGTTCCTTTTGATTCTCTCCTGACAGCTGAAAACAGTGATCAGACAGGGTGAGAGATTCAATGGAAATTTAATCTGATCTCATCTTCCCTGTGTGTAAGAAGTGACCTGATATGAACTACAATTGGAACACTGAAAATTATCTGTCTTTTGTAGACATCCCTCTTCTTAGCTCTGGTGTGTCAGTGCTTAGAGAATTTAAACACCAAAAAATGCAGGATCATGAATGCAGCCATTTCAATGGGCAGTTTGCCTTCTTACAGGTGAAATTTAAGAGGGGATAAGACCAGAGCAGTAAGTAGAGTGGGATGATTGGAACTTGCCCCATGGCACCCCAAATTAGAGAGTTCCCATAGTACTTATACGCTTCATAAACAACTGAGATTAAGACAGAATTAGAAAGAATAATTCATTTTAAAAGGAAGTTACTAGATGACCCACTTCCTCCCCAAAAGGAAACACCCCAAGTGAGCTCTTCCCCAAGCCTAGCCCTGCCACTCCCTTTCTCTCCTTCATTATTTGTCTTCCTATCTCATCCCAACCCCTTCTTCCTTATGGGCTCTTTGCTGGGATCTCTCCATACCACTGCACTGAATTGATCTTAAAGTTAATTTCAAGGCATGTTTCATGCTGCTTCCCCCAGGCATGTTTTGTGAACCAAAATTGCTAGTTATGGCTTTGAGTAAGATGACTTGATGTTTTATAAGAGCAAGTTTGGACATCTAAGGCAGATAGTAATAGCCCAGTTACACAGAGATCAGATAAGAATACAATCCAGGAGAGAGAGAAGGAGGGAGTAGTATGAAAAGTGATGAACTTTTTAAGAGGGGGAACAAAATTTAAACTGAATGTCATGGAAATTAGTCAAATGAGATATTTGAGCTGGTTAGTGACCATAGAGGGGGCAGCTAATTGGTGAATGGATAGAGTGCTAGACCTAGAGTTAGGAAGACCTGAGTTCAAATCTAGCCTCAGACGCTCAATAGCTGTGTGACCCTGGGTGAGTCATTTAACCTCTGTTTGCCTTAATCCACTGGAGAAGGACATGGCAAACCATTCTAGTATCTTTGCTAAGAAAATCCCATGGGCAGCATGGTCCATGGAATCAGGAAGAGACACAACTGAACACCTACAATAGTAAAGTGACAAATAGGAGTGTTTTAGTCAGCCAATCAATAAGCATTAAGTGACTACTAAGAACCAGATTGCATACTAAGTTCTGGAGATAGAAAGAAGGACAAACAAACAAAAGCCACAAATAAGCCCTTGAGGAGTTTATATCCTAATGGAGGATGTAAGAGAAACAGGACAGATAGGAGTAGGTGAGACTGGACACAATATGTCAACCAGGAAACTGCCCAGTAAAATATAAGATAATCAGAGTTTAGACTAATATGGCAGTATTTAGGATGAGATGAGAAATGTCTATGTGAGACATTCAAAGGAAAAGTTGTCAAGAATTTATGAAGAACCATACAGAAAAAAGATGAATCAAAGATCACTGAGGCAGGAGGGAATGGTTTCACTGTTGGGAGGTGCAATATATTGATGCGGGAGAAGATGATAATAAATTTGAGTTTTGAGTATTCTGAATTTTCAGTAACGTTGAGATATTTCAAATATTTAAGTTACTGAAGACATAAAACTAGAGCTTGACTAAAAGATCTCTGGTTGTACACATAGATATGCAAGGCATCTGTATAGAGGTGATAGATGAAGCCATGATAATTGCTAGGTGCTTCAAGGTAGAGTGCGGAGAAAAGGAAAAGCACAGAGACTAGGGATTGAGCCTTGGAGAATCCTTACATTTAAAGGGTGAGAGGAAGAAGAAAAAAGCAAGAGGAGGAAATAGAATTGTAGGTAGGAGTTGTCATAGAAGCCAAAGGAAAGTATGGATTTAAAGAGAGGGTAGTCAACAGTGCTCAGTGCTGAAGACACACTGAGTAGGAGAATTGGACAAAAATAACTGGATTTGGCAGCATGGTAGTCATTGCTGGCCTTTAAGAGACCAGTTTCAGTATTATGGTGAAGGAAAACGACATAATACAGGGGCATGTTGAAGGAGTAAGTATAATGTGTGACCCTAGGAAAGTCACTTTACTCTGTTTACCTTAGCTTCCTCATCTGTAAGATGGTCTAGAGAAGGAAATGACAAACCGCTCTGGTATCTCTGACAAGAAAACCCCAAATGAAGTCATGAAGAGTTGGACATGACTGAAACAATTGAACAGCAACTACCGCTACAATGGAAATGAAGGCAGCAGTTGCAGCTGCTTTGTTTAAAAAATTGGTCAGGAGAAGGAAGGAGACAGTTGTATAGGAGAAGAGGCAGTATGGTTAAGGGAGGATTTTTCAGCACAAGAGAAACCCATATTTATCTGAAGGTAGAAGGGAATACATTTTAGAGAAAGAGGTAAATCTAGGACCAATAAAGGAAGTTGTATTTTTAGTTATTGGGAAGTAAATTTATCCCAAGTTCTGGTACTGACTGAAACTGTAAATAACTTGATGATAGATAAATTCATGAATATAGATGAAATCTAATTAAACAAATAGTGAGTACTTATTCCATGTAATGCAGCATGGCAGAGTGGTGAGCCAGAAGAAGACCTGGGTGCCATCTTGCCTCTGACACATAACAACTGTGTGACCATGGGGAAGTCATTCAATTTCTCAGTGTATTGCAGTCAACACTCTAAGACTGCTACACATGAGTGACCAATATGCATCTGTGGAGAGAGTTTCAGTGTTAGGAATTTTATACAGCGATGAAATCATAGTACCAAATTGAGCCACCCAGCCAGAAAACAAAACAAAACAAAAAATTCAGTCATTCTAGGCACTGGGGATACAAAAATCTATAATTGGTTCTTAAGAGCAGCTTGGGATATTGGAGCCACATTCCCAATCTTTGAGGTTGATCTCATGGAGGATAGCCATACACCACCACAAACTTTCTCTGGTCTTTCAGCGAGGGTCAGACTCCTGAGCTCATGGGGCTGATGTAGGATGACAATAATCAATTGTGGCAGTAATTGGCAAGCATTAGCTGAGTTTCAGCTGTATTCTAGGTTCTGTAGGTGAGATGGTACACACAGTAAGTGCTTAATAAATGTTCATTTTATTGAATTCTGCTATAGAAGCTGCATTAGAAATGATGTTGGGGATGGGTAAAGAGGGAAAAAAAGACAGGACTTAGTGTCCTAATATTCCTGGAACAAACGCCTCCCTTCACTAAGATGAAATCTAGTTTTTCTCTTGTCCTCTGTCCTAATGCATAGTGACATTCCCCTCCCTGCCTATGCCCCCCATCAATGAATAAATCTTTTCCACTTGGAGGAATAGAAGTCATTGTTTACTTTTCCTAACATATCCCAGATGTTATCCAAAGTACAGAACAGACCCTGAGTTTCCAAGCTAGATGAGAGGCAAACACACAAAAGGATTGAGAGGAAAAGGAAACATATTTGAATTGTGATCTTGTGTTTGCTTGCAGGGGTCCAGGGGCTGGCTTCACCTTCTGAATACTCTTGTCTCCTTTGGCTTTGGTGATAGTGTTCTCATTCTTTTACCTGTCAGGCTGCTTATTCTTAGTTTCCTTCATTGCTTCATTCTTCCCTTATCTTCCCTCCTCCCCTTTACTAAGGAGGAATGTGCCCTAAGACTGTTCTTGACCCTCTTCTCTCTCCTCTTTATACTTCCCCATCTGACAGTCCATGGATTCTATCACGTCTATGCAGATACCTCTCATATTTATACCTTCAGCCTAATATCTCCCCTGAATCTTAGTTCTGTATCTCCAGCCAACTGTTCTCCTTGGTTGCCCCACTGGTACCTCAAACTCGATGTATCTAAAATGGAGCTTATTAACCTTCCTTACAAACCTGCCCCTGACTCTTTCCTTTCTTGCATGGGATTAGTTTCCAAGTCCTGTATACTTTTCCTCCAGAATATTTCACCTCCTTTTCACTTGTGTGTCTACTGGCCAAACTCTGGCCTTTATAATCTCTCATTTATACTACTATGAATGGGTCTTAACGAGTGTCTCTGCCTCCAGTATCTCTTCTCCAATCCATTCTTCACACTGCTACCAAAATTATCTCCTTATACCATTCTGACCATATCATTCTTCTATGCAGAAATCCTTAGTGGGTTTCTATTGACCATATGGCACCGCCCTGCCCTCTTCTAACAACAAACACCTACTTCTTATGCTGATATTCAAGACCCTCCATCATCTGATTCTAATCCATTTTTTTCCAGCCATATTTCATTCTATTTCCCTTCATTTGCTTTGTATTCTAGCCAAATTAGTTGTCTTTTCATTTCTTCCTGTCTTATATGACTTCTTTTGCACATATCACTTCCCATGTCTGGAATGTACTTCTGTATATAATTTCTACATGTTGAATTTCTTTTCTTCCTTCATGGAACTTTATCTAACTCCCTCATGCTCCTCCCCACTCCCTCCCCTAACACACATGTGCACCAGCATGCTCACACACACAACACACAGTTCGAAATAATCTCTGCCTCCTCATTTGTCTAGACCTTGACTTTACCATTATCACATTCAAATATCATACTTACTTAGTTATAGATCTTATGCATTCTATTAGGCTGCATATTTCCTAGTGCCTATCACAATTTCTTGCACATTATAGGCTATACTGAAATTTTTATTGAATTGAATTAAGTTGAATTGGGCAAATCACTCTACTTCTCTGGCCCTCAGTAACCTCATCTCCCTAAAATGATTGGGTGCCTTGTAAGGTCGCTTCTAAGCTCTAAATTTCTATGATTATAGCAGTCAAATGAATGCATGCATTTATTAGTGCAGTTCATGATTGGGATGGATTAAAACCACAGGTTGACCTCAAGAATAATTTAAATTGCTGAGTTTTAACTAGAAAAGTAAGTTGTTCTTTGGGTCTAATTTCTAGGTATGTTTTTAAAATTGTGCTTTTTATTGTCCTTATATCACTTAAAAGTACAAATGAAAGTCTAAATTGGTCATATTGCTGCCAAAGTTGCCTTGCTCTGCAGCTGCTCCAACCAGTTAGCTTAAAACAATTTTTCTAAGATGCATTTTTAATGAGAACCTTATATCCTTGATGTTTTTTCCTTGAATTTTTTTCTTCCCTTTGAAAGGCCTCTGAAGTTTCCGTACCTTAGTGCCAAGTGGATGGCAGTGGCATGTTGTAGAATTTAATAATTACGTGGTGTCAATCTAGCTCTGACTTTATTTTTAAAGGCTTAGAATGGCAATTTAAATGCTTTGATTCTAGCAGTAAAGTTTCAATGGGGAGGAAAGGGTGGTATAGCTGACCTATTAAAATATCTGTATCCAATATTTAGGTAGAGGGAGTTCTTCCCATAAATGCTTAAAAAGGATGAGTTAGCATAGAAGAAAGCATGAAAAGTCGACCAAGTTAAAATATGTCTACCAACTGTTTTCCCTTAGTAAGTTCAGGGACATGGATTTTGCATATTTTCCCATGCACTTTCATGTTTTGGTTGAGTTCTAAGAACTTAAAATTTAAAAAAAAATGAGAGTAGTTTCGTAGCCTGTTCTGACCTGATATTTATAGAGCTTGTCTTCATGCTGTTGATATGAAAAAAGGAGGCTAACTTGATTATTAAATGTTTTGTAAACTTGAAATGCCACCTTCTGTATTCATTCCTCCTAGTTGGAAAGCACTATATCTTTTCCTCTCCAATTCCTTCTTTTTATTCAAGATTTAGCTCAGGTATCATATCCTTCATGAAGCCTTTCCTAATTTTTCCTGGTACTTCTCCTTTCCTAGGCATAATAGAAGGCTTTGTCAACTTTTCTACTTTGCGCTCAACATGTTACCTATTATTATATGGTTTTTTTTTGTGCATGCCACAACCCCTTTTGACATTTTTTAAGGTTTTTGAGGGTAGGAACAATGTCATTTTTCATGTTTGTATTCCCAGAGCTTTACACACAGTAGGTACTTTATAAATACTTAACTTGGTGGTAATGCTACTTTCCATGATAAAAGAAAAAAAGCAACTTTTTTCAAATGTCTTTTTATCTTAGGATTTGAAGGAAATTCTTGTTTATAAGGTACAGAAAGCTTCAAGGCACTTAAAATAGTATTGAAGAAAAAGACAGAGTAGCTATCTTACTAAGTCCCTTACAAGGTTTATCTTATAATACAGATGGAAATTGTAACAAGAAGAAATCTAAAAAGAATCATCAATGACAATGATGTGTTGAGCAAGAAATTGAAAATCTCAGGTGCACAGGTTTTCTTGATGTTGTGATTGAAGGAAAAGTCTGCTAGACAAGAGAGGTAGATTTGAGGCAATGCTTTGAAAAAGAGATTTGGATTTCCAGACCACAGCTTAGAATAGAAATAATAGACTCCTGGCTAGGGATGGATTTTACCTAATAAGGGTTGACAAATATATGTTTGAGTAGAGTCTTGGGTATCACTGAGATTTGTTGGGATGAGATTTGGATTGTCTTTAGAACTATATACTTTATTCAAAGGTAAAAATAATAGGTAAAGGAAGTAGAGATGGAGAATAGTATTATGTTAAGAAGATAACACTCATGAGAATTATCCAAGAACTAGAGCAAGGTGGCATGATAGAGAGCAGTTAGGTAATTAACTGAAGCAGAATAAAAAATGATATTGTCATCAGAGTATACTGTATGACAAGTAGATCGAAGGAGGAAATAGATGAAGTTTGAAAAACACGTCACAAGCTTCGCACAGAAGAATAATACAGTAATGATGAGAGGTCTTCTGGAGATCTCTCGGCCAAAGCTGAACAGCTAAAAATTGTTCAGCCTGTGCTTGTCCTTCGAAAGATAGAGGAACCAATGAAAGGAATTGTTATTCTGAACCTTATTTTTATTACTAATCAGGGTCTATTTTCTAGGGTAGAAATGATGAAGACTTTGGACCAGGGGGAGCAGTGAGACCTCTCTTAAAATCTATAATAACAAATAAGGCTTTATAATGGTCTACCATGTACTTTAGATGTAGGGAGAACAGATTTCAAAGGGTTCTGAGAAAGGATAAGTATAATAGGATCTAATGGATTAAAATTCT
This sequence comes from Notamacropus eugenii, assembly GCF_028372415.1. Lineage (NCBI taxonomy): Eukaryota > Metazoa > Chordata > Mammalia > Diprotodontia > Macropodidae > Notamacropus > Notamacropus eugenii. The sequence continues at coordinate 72,298,319 of NC_092872.1, forward strand.
CTAGGGGAAGTCAGTCCTGAAGAGATGGAAAGTAATAAAAAATGAAATCCTCCTGATGGAAAAAGGGGGTGGTTTTCCAGCAAGACCAATATAGGGACATAGAGAATTCATTGACATAGATTTTTAAAAGCATAGTAGAGTGTATAGAGCACTGTACTTGGAGTCAGGGAGATCTAGGTTTAAATTCTACTTCAAGCACCTAATAGCTGTGTTACCTTGGATTAGTTACTTAATCTTTCTATGCCTCAGCTTCCTTATTTGTAAAATGAGAGGGTTGAACTCAGTGACCTCTAAGGTTACTTCCAGCTCTAGGTTTTTTTTATTCCAAGTGTGGAGGATGCATACAAGTAAGTAACAGATGATGCCTACAAAATTTTGTTATGTGAATATGTAACTAGATTTAAAAGCACTAAAGTTTAGCTCTTGTTTCAAGGGAGAAGATTGAATTTATTGAAAGTGTTACACATTTTCCTCAAAGCAAACCAGCTTGTTCTTTTATTAAATTCTGGACCAGATCATTGTCCATATGAAGTTTTTCTTCAAGACATAAGTATTGATGGGCCATCTCGATGAGTTTTCCAAATGCATATCACAATCTGGAGAATATATATTCTTCATTCATTTGATTTTTTTACTGTGCGGATTATTAGGTCAAACTCTTGTGAGAAATTACAGATCTCCCTGAAGAAGAAAGATCTGCAATGATTCATGGCTTGATGAACCAAACAACTAGCATTTATTAAGCACCTATTATGTCCTAGAAACTATGCTAAGTACTGGGAGGAGAATGACCAAAAAAAAAAAAAGCATCCAGTCCCTTCCCACAAGGAACTTATATTTCTGTTGTTGGAATTAACATATACACATATAAGTAGTTAGAAGATATGTACAAAGTAATTTTGGATTGGTGGAGGATAGCAGCTGAGTGAATCAAGAGAGCCCTCATCAAGGACATGTTGCTTGAGCTGAGTCTTGAAGGATGCTGGGAATTATAGAGAGGTGGAATTGAGAAGAGAATACATTTCAGGCATAGGTATGGAGACAGGGGAGGCAGAATGTTAGTTTGAGGTATAACAAGTAGTTGAGTTGGGTTGGATTATAGAATTTATGAACAGGAATAATGTATGCATAAGTTTGGAAAGGTAGGCTAGAGTTAAATTGTGAAGGTCTTTACACGTGAAACACAGGAGTCCATTTCTATCCTGAAGGTAATGGGGAATCAATAGAAATTCTTGAGCAGACCTGCTTTAGAAATATTGTTTTGACAGGTGTATGAAGCATGGATTGGAGAGGGAGAGACTAGAGGCAGTCACCTTAATGCCATCTACAAACAGGAACATCTGGAGAACTTTGCCATTTGTAGGGGATCTTCCTTCTATTTGGACTTGTCATCTTCCATGACAGTGATGGAACTGTGATGTTCTATACTGATGAACATGTATCTCATTTTTTATGCCTCATTTAATGTTAATATTCATTTTAAACAACACCTCTTTTGAGAGAGTCTCATAATTTTAGTGGTGAAAGATTCTTATATAATTTTAATATTGCACAAGAGATATATTTTTGGAGGTGAGCCATTAAAGTAGAATTTTGCACTGTGGAATCAATTTAAAAAATAGTAAATAGTAAAATGTAAACACATCCAGTATTTTTTGTACCTTTCAGCCAGTTTTATGACTGTAAAGATGTAGTTTGAGGTGAAATTTGTGAATGCCAATATTATTTTGGTGATGCTGTATGGCTATTAATCAAGAAATACCATAACCATAGAATTAGAAGTCATCTAAAAGGTCATAGAGAGTTGCAGGGTGGGTGTAGTAGACTGTACTATGTTACCAACAAGGAATTTAATTCAAGAAACAGAAGACAGGATATCATGAGAGATATATTACTAGAAAAGGAGATGGGTTAGTCATGTAACAAGAGTGAAAAGTAAAGTGATAGCCTACATTGGTACCCTCATAACATTGAAAGAATTAGAAGCAGGCCTTCATAGACTCCATTTAAGAGGATTTATGGGAAGAAATGAAAAGAGTCATGAAGGATGACATGGGTATGGAGAGTTTAACATGTATACCCTAGGAGTAAGAATTCACCAAAACAAAGTTTCATATCCACTGAAGTGTCAGAAAAAGATACAAATACTATGTTCAGAAATTTGGTCAGTGACTCAAAGCTAGGAGAGTAACATGTTAGGTCATAGATTAACAATATAAATACATACCAATGGGTTAGAAGATTGTACTACATTTTTTACAAGGAAACGTCAATTAAATCATTCACAGCTGATCGTCTTACAGTACCGTATTATTTCAATGATTATTGCTTTATAATCTAGTTTGAAATTTGGAATTGTTAGGTTGTTTCCCCTCACATTTTTCCTCTTTGATTCCCTTGATCTTATTGAATTTTTGTTCTTCCAGATAGATGAATTTTGCTCTTATTTTTTCTAGTTCTATAACATAATTCTTTAGTAGCTTGATTATGACAAAGAAGTAGAATAATTTAGGTAGAATTGTCAGTTTTATTATATTGACTTGGCCTACCCATGAGCAATTAACATATTTCTCTAATTTTTGTCTTCATTAGTGTGAGAAGTGTTTTATTGTTGGGTTCATACAGACCCTGGGTTTATCCTGCCAGCTAGACTCCTAAGTAGTATTTATTATTGTTTGGAATTATTGCCAATGATTGGAATTTTTCTTTGTTTTCTTTTATATACATAATTTATTTATTTTCACCTTTCAAAGTTTACTTCTGCAAGATTTTGAATTCCGAATTTTCTCCCCATCTCTCCCCTCCCCAAACACCCCAGGACAGCATGCATCCCAACTGCCCTTTTCCCCAATATGCCCTCCCTTCTTTAACCCCCCCTCCCATTTCTCTCCCCTCTATTTTCCTGGAGGGCAAGATCGATTTCTATACCCCATTGCCCTTACAACTTATTTCTCAGTTGTATACAAAAACAATTTTAATGTTCATTTTTAAAACTTTGAGTTTCACATGCTCTCCCTTGCTCGCTCCCCACCCACCCTCACTGAGTCAGCAAGCAATTTGATGTAAGTTATACATGTGTAGTCATGTAAAATACTTCCATCACAGCCATGTTGCCAAAGACTAACCACATCCCTCTGTTCTGTCCTTTTCTTTTCTTTTCCATTTATTCCATTGTCTTCCTTGACCTGTCCACCCACAAATAGTGTTTTCTTCTGATTACCTCTTCCCCTAATCTGCCATCTCGTTTATTTTTCTTCCTCTCCTACCCTCTCCCCCCTGCCTCCTGCAGGGTAAGATAGATTTTTCTATACCCAACTGAATGTGTGTTGTTCCCTCCTTATGCCAAATCCAATGAGAGTAAGGCTTACTTATTCCCTCTCCCCTCCCTTCTGTTCCTGTCCATTGTGAAAGCTCTTTCTTACTTCATCTGTGTAAGGTGCTTTTCTACATTCTACTTCTTTTTCTTTCTTCCAGTACATTCCTCTCAACACTTAATTTTATTTTTTAGGTATCCTCCCTTCATGTACACACACATGTGCGTGCACATGCACACACGCACGTACACACGCACACATGCACACACACATGCACATACACACACACATACACACACATACACACACATTACACACACACTACGCATACACTACGCACACACTACGCACACACCCACACACACCCACACCCACCCACACACACCCACGTACTCACTACACACATTACACACACTCACACATTACACACACACACACTACACACATACACACCCACACACCCCTGCACCCGCACCCGTGCGCACCCACGTGCACACACATGCACACACATGCACACACATACACACATATATATCTATATATCTAATATTTCCTTATTTTTAAAAATAGTTTATATATTATTGGGATTAATTATTCCTTAAAAGTAAATCATGTACCTGAGGATTTTTTCCTTAGGGCATTCATTGATGGCTCCTTCCCACTCCCCATGATAGGGTTATTTAAATAATCTATATCCTCTTCTGTTTATTTGGACAGTTTATATTTTTGTAATTATTCACCAATTTCACTTATGTCAATTTACTGGCAAATAATTGGACAACATAACTCCTAATAATTGATTTAATTTCATCTTCATAGGTGGTGTATTAACCCTTTTCTTTTTTGATCCTAGTAATTTGATTTTCTTCAGTCTTTTAAAAAATCAAATTAACCAATAGTTTATCTTTTATTTTTTCATAAAACAGCTCTGTTTTATTTATTAGTTTAAATCTTTGTTTTAATTTGATTAATCTCTCCTTTGATTTTTAGAATGTCCGTTTTTGGTTATTTAATCAAGGATTTTAAAAATGTTCTTTTGATAGGATTTTTAGTTGCATACTCAATTCATTGATCTGTCAATTTCCTCTTAACTGATATCCTTGTTTAGAGACATAGATTCCTACCAAGTACTGCTTTGGCTGCATCCCACAAATTTTGATATGTCATCTCATAGTTATTCTCTTTTGTGAAATTATTGATTGTTTAATGATTTGTTCATTGACATACTCATTCTTTAGAATTAAATTATTTAGTTTCCAATGAACTATCAATCTATGCTTTAATAAATCCTTCTATTAAGTGTAATTTTATTGCACCATGGTCTGAAAAGAATGCATTTAATTTTTTTTTTTTTTTGCTTCTTTGCATTTGGTTGTGAGATTTTTATGCCCCAATACACGGTTAGTTTTTGTGAAGGTGCTGTGTACAACTGAGAAAAAGGTGTACTTCTTTCTATTTCAATTCAGTTTTCTTTAGACACCTATCATGTCTAACTTTTCTAAGATTCTATGCATCTCCTTGACTTCTTTCTTATTTGTTTTGTAGACTTGTTTATTCATTTCTTCCTCTGCCCAGTATAGATTTAATATTTCCTCCTGTAAGTCATTTAACTTTTCCTTTAAGAATTTGGATGCTATGCCATTTGTTGCATATGTATATTATTAATATTCCTTCATTGGCTATAGTTCCTTTTAACAAGATGCAGCTTCCCTGCTTATAATTTTTAAGTCTCTTTTTTGCTTTTGCTGTGTCTAAGATCATGATCACTACCCCTGTCTTTTTTAGTTCAGTTGAAGCACAAGAAATTCTGCTCTGGGTCCTAATTTTAACTTCTCAGTGTGTCTTCCTGTTTCAAATTTGTTTCTTGTAGACATCATATTGTTGGAATCTGGTTTCAAATCCATTCTTGTGTCTGCTTCCATTTTATGGTTGAATTCATCCCATTACATTCCCAGTCATGTCTACTGATTGTGCTTTTCCCTCCATCCTATTTTCTTCTCCTCCTCCTCTGTCCTTTAAAGTCTGTTTGGCTTCTGAATATCTGCCCTCCCTTTTAACAACCTCCGCTTTCCTTATCCCTTTCCCTTCCTATTTCCTTGTTGGGTAAAATAGATTCTTATTAAGTGGTGTGTGTGTGTGTGTGTGTGTGTGTGTGTGTGTGTGTGTGTATGTGTGCGTGTGTGTGTGTGTGTTACCTCTTTGGACCAGTTTAGATGTGAGGTTTAAGCATTTCCTCCTTCACTGCAAAAGCGTTTTCTTGCACACCTTTTTTATAAAAGATAATTTTCCCCATTCTTCCTCTCCCTTCCTCCTTCACCCAGTGCATCTCTCTTTCTTGCCTATCCATTTGTTTCTACATTAGCCCAACATAATTGACTCACTCCTGCATTCTCTTTCTATGTAGAATTCTTCTCACTGTCCTAATAATGATAAAATTCTTAGATATTGCATGTATCACCTTTCCACAAAAAAAAGTAAATCATTTAACCTCATTGAGTCTCATGATTTGTCTTTCATATTTATCTTTTTATGATTCTCTTAAGTCTTGTATTTGAAAGTCGAATTTTCTATTCCACTCCAGTCTTTTCATCATGAATGCTTGAAAGTCCTTCATTTCATTGTATCTATTTTTTCCCTTGAAGAATTGTACTTAGTTTTGGGGTAGGTTGTTCTTGGTTGTAATCCCGGTTCTTTTGCCTTCCAGAATATTTTATTCTAAGCCTTCCTCTCCTTTAATGTGGTACCTGCTAAATCTTGTGTGATCTTTATTGTGGCTCCATGGTATTTGAATGCTTTCTTCCTGGCTACTTGAAGTATTTTCTCTTTGACCCAGGAACTTTGGACTTTGACCATGATATTCCTGGGAGTTTTAATTTTGGGATGTCTTTAAGCAGATGATCAAAGAATTCTTTCAATTTCTATTTTACCCTCTGATTCTAAGATATCATGGTAGTTTTCCTTGATAATTACTTGAAATGTGATATCTAGACTCTTTCTTTGATCCTGACTTTCAGGTAGCCCAATAATTCCTATCTTACTCTCAACAATCTATTTTATGGATCAGTTGTTTTTTCAATGAAGTATTTCACATTTTCTTCTATTTTTTCATTCTTTTGACTTTGTCTTTTTTTTTTTTTTTTGATGTCTTCTGGAGTTATTAGCTTCCACTTGCCCAGTCCTAGTTTTTAAGGAATTATTTTCTTCAGTGAGTTTTGACACCTCTTTTTCTGTCTGGTCAATTCTGTTTTTTAAGGATTTCTTTTCTCATGTAAATTTTTGTATCTTTTATTCCATTTGGACAATTATGTTTTTTTAATTGTTATTTTCTTCAGCATTTTTCTGTGCCTCTTTTACCAAGCTCTTATTTTTCCATAATTTTTTTCCTTTGCACTCGTTTTCTAACCTAGGTTTTCTTCTACCACTCTTTGATTTTGAAAGCCATTTTTTAGCCCTTCTAGGCATCCTTGTTGGGCTTGTTGCATTCCATTCATGTTTTTTTTTTTTTCTTTGAGGCTTCACTTGCAGTTGTTTTAACTTCATTTTTTTCTTTGCAATTTGTGCCTTGATCTCTCTGTCAAAATACTAGCTTTTTATAGTTATGTTATTTTTTTTTTTGTTCATTTCCCCACCCTATTTCTTGATTTTGAGCTTTCTGTTAAGGTTGGATTCTTTTCCTAGATTGGGTGTGTGTGTGAAGAAGACCACTGTCTCAAGCTTCAGGATTTTTCCCACAGCTGTTTTCAGAGCTAGTTCTGAGGGTTTGGACGTTTTTGATACTTCCAAACTGGTATAAAATGGGGAGAGGTGTGGTCACTGCTATCCTAGTCAATACTCTGATCCTTATCCTGAAAGAGTCCCTAATCCCTTGGGATTGCCATTGATACTGCTCTTAAGGACATTTGCTCACTTAAAACCAGAAGCGATACTGTTCCTCAGGGTCCCTGATCCCTTGTGACCAGAAAGTGATACTACTCCTTAGGGCTCCCACTCTCTGTTGATTGCAATTGCTTTTTTATGCTTCAGAACTATGATCCAGAAGTGGTTATAGGCAATGCCTTTGCCAAATAGCATCTGGCCCTTTGTCTAGCGATAGCATGGAGTCCTTTGTAATCTCTTTCTGACAAATTACCAAAGATCTTTACTATCTCTATCTCCTGAACTCCTGAAGCTACTGCTGCTTTTGTCTCCATTGTCTGTTTCCACCACTGGTGTTTCATCCACTCACGTTTTTCTTGGTTCTGCCACTCCACAATGTGATTCGAGGCATTATTTTAAAGTTATTTGAAGGGGGATGTTGGGAGAGCCTGACTGACTGTTTCCTCTATTCTATCAACTCAAAATTTTTATCTCTGAGTCAAAAAATCAACTTCATAAAGAAAAGTTGAGGAAGATGTGTCTAAGAGAAGTTTGTCTGAAAAAGATTTGCTGTGTTATTATTAACTTATGTGCCATGACTGCCAAAAAAAAGCTAATAGAGTCTTAGATTGCGTTAAGAAAGATGCTATAACTAAGGCTAGGGAGGCAACAGTTTCTCTGTCTTCTACCTTGGGCAGGCTACATGTGAAATATTCTATTCAGTTCTGGGCACCCGAGTTTTTTAAATTAAGATCTCTTCTCAATCAATGAAAATCTGAGCCTTCCCCCTCTAATTGAGAAAGAAACAAACTCCATGGTACTGTGATGGCAAGCAAAGTAGGATCTTTGGCTATTTTTTGTTTTAGTATAATCAAGAAATGTTAATACCTATTTGTTTCAGGATCCATGGCCATTTAGATTGTAAAGCCAAGGATCCTGGAAGAGGTGAGTATAAGGGCAAGAAAAGTAGGATCTTTTGCTGTTTTTGTTTTGGTATAAAGTGCCTCTAATTGAATAATGTGATTAGAGAAGATCTTCCCCATCCATTAATGGGCCTGGAAAGATTTGCAGGAAGACCCATACCTTTTTGTTAATTTTCTAATGAAGTACTGTTTCTCAAGGGTTATGATGCCCTCTGACTCTAAAAAGCATATAAAGACTCTGAGATGAGGTTTCACTTTGAGGCTTAGTTTTTGGAAGAAAGTTTGTGTGCCAGATGAGTCTCTGGGAAGCCACTAAGCAGCTACCCTAACTTAAAAAACTCAGATGTTGGTGCTTCCCTCTTTGGTAACTATGTATGTATGTAATGGTAAGACAATTGGAAGCCTGTCTGCCTAGTCTTTATTTCTTTTCTTGTATTTTTCTCTAATGGTGAATGATATATGTGCTGGATTAAAGGAGATTGTTAACCCCTCCACAAGTTCCCTTTAGTTTTAGAAAAGCAGATCAAAGCACCTGTGATAGCAGGCCCTTCTGTGTATGTTGGAGTACTTATAGTTAAAGGTACAAAGACATAGTTGTGTGAAACAGATGCCAGCTTTGGTCATGTCATATACATCCACATATGTGTGTATACATGCATTTATATGTACATGAGTATATGTGTGTGTATCTATATGTCATTCTCTCTCTTTCTATACACACACAGACACACACACACACACACACACACACACACTACCAGGGTGTGACGACTGTGTGTATTACAGCTTCTTGGAGTCTCAGGTGAGAGTTGGGTGGCAGGTGGACACCAAAGGTAGATAAGACCTAAAAAAGGTGTATAACATGGCTTGAAAAAGCCTTCACACTAGAGGTATTAGTCCTCCTTCCACAAAACCAGATTGAGGGTAACCGATGGTAACTCAAATCTGTTGGTGAATTGGGGGGTGTCTACCCTTAACAGAAAAGGCAGATGTAAACAATTTGTCCTAATGGATCATGGAGGTGGCAGAAGCAGGTGCTGTGAAGTGCTTAGAGCTTGGTCAGGTATCTAAAATGTCAAGGGTTATTCACGGCATCCTTAGCCTTTCCCAGTTGTCTCGACTTTTGTCTTTCCCCTGGACTCTGATGACTCTGGAAGAGAGAGGAAGGCTGACAACTTCATGTAGCTCTGTCTCACTTAAATCCAAATGTGAGTCAAAAATATTTAGATATACAATTTTGTACCCGGAATTGTTTGTCATCTCTCTCTCAGCGACATTTTATTGTAAGTTTTTTGGAATTATGGTTGGTCATTACATTGATTAGTGGTAAAAGTCTTTTTAGTTGTTTGTGATGCAGCTATTCATATAAGCTATTCTCCTATTTCTGCTATCTTCACTTTGCATCTGGACACTATATTTTAGGAACGACATTTAGTAGTTGGAGAATAGTTAGTTGAAGATGATGAAAGGTCTTGAGATCATGTCAATGTCAGTTGACATGGATCTAAGGATATTTAGCCTAGAGAGAAAAATATATGATTGCTGTCTTCAAATATTGAAGAACTTTCATCTTCAAAGAGGAATTAAGACTTGTTCTGGTTTGATTCCTGAGGAAAGACCCCAGTGGAAATCACAAAGAGGTATAATTAGTTGTAATTTAAGGAAAAAATTTCTAACAATTAGAGATCTCTAAAAGAAGAATGGGTTTCATTAGGAGGTAGGAGATGCCCTCTGAATGGTAATTTTCAAGCAGTGGCTGAATGGTCATTTGTCAAGTCAGTAGAAGAAATGATTCCTCTTCAGTTACAAGTTCAGATAGAATCTGATGATGGATTTAGATAGAACTGGAAGCAATATTGGAGGCCATCTACTCCAACTCTCTCACTTAACAGATGAGGAAAGTGAGACCCCAGAGGTTAAGTGACCTGCATGAGGTAAAACAGGGGATAAATGTGTGAGAAGGGATTTGAGCACCAGTTATCTGACTCTAGGGTGAAAGTTCTTTTTTGCTGTGCTACTCTCAGACCCTTTCCAACTCTGAGAGTCAGTTATATGTACAATCTTAGACTAGCAGAGCTGGAAAAACCCTTACATATCATTTAACTTTAACATTTAACTTCCTCATTTTATGTGAATAAATTCTATCCAGAAAACTTAATAAATTTATGCATTTTGTAACATATATAGCAATTTCTAGTTTCTTGGACTTAAGGAATCATTGAAAAAAACCTCTAATTGTTTACCAACAGAATACTTTCATTTAAAAAAATTTAAATAAGCAGTAATGGGCTATGTAGCATTGGACTACTCATATTTTTCCTCTTAATATCTTCTCTCACTTAACTTTATATATATTTATATCCTGCCTGTTCAAAAAGATTGTAAGCTTTTTGAGACTAGAACTATTGTGTTAGACCATTTTCCATCTATCACAATATTTATCACAGTTGAGGGCACCTGGTAGCATCTCGATAAATATCTGTGGAATGCTTAGAAGGCATATGTTAAGGAGAAGGAGAAGTGGCATCATGTGACAGATTTTATTCCAAATGTTGGTCACCTGCTCCTGCATAAATAAGTGAGAGATGACTGTACCTTAAGTGATGGCTACCTTATTGCTCCACAGGTGATCAAGTACCAGTGATGGCTTTCCTGATGCCAATCCACAGGCTATGCAATTTAAAAGAGATATGGAGAATTTGGAGAAGATTTAGAAGAAAGATCCAATGGTTATATGGTTAGAAAATGGTACCTCAGAGCAAAGCTAAAAGTTATTGGTCTTATTCTGAGAAACAATGTCTGACTGAAGAGATGATATGTAGATGATTTTTCAAATAGAGGACATTATGTAGAGGATGGTAGCCATCTCCATCTAGAAAAAAATAAGAAAGTGTCTCAGACTGACGTTTGAATGATTAAGGTTAGATGAAAAAAGAAGAAAGAACTTCTAATGGATGTTAGACCTCTCAGATTTGCATGTGTATTTAGAGAGAAAAGTACCCATCTGTCATAGTTAGTTGATTTGTAATCTGTCATAGAGGCAGAAAGGCAAATTAGAAGACTTTTTCATGATATCCTATGATATCTAGAAACAGATTAAATGGAAAATAAGGTTAAATTCTTATTGGGGGTTGGGCACTTACCCACCACTCAAACTCTAAACATCTTACCCATAAAAGTCAGAAAATAAAGAATGAAGGCTGATAAAACAATGCTCATTTGACTTGTGTTAGATTTCTTATGGGAAAGAAGTCTTTCATTTTTTATAAAATGAAATCTATATTGTAAAATATAAATGTGTATAGTACATTATCATATAGTGATGGTGGAACAGTGAAATATAATACCCCATTGGATGATTATCATAGAATTCATGAGTAACAGATTATAGATTATATATAGTAATGGATTCTATGCCTCTTCCAGTAGGCATTTCATGATTCTCTCCACCCCGAGTTACTAGAACCATAGTTCTAAGCTTATCTACCATCTGCTTTTTATTTATCTTGTATCTTTTCATTTATATATGCTATCTTCTTTATTATTTGCTAATTAAAATGTAAACTTCCTGAAGGCAGAGATTATATTTTCTAATTGTGTCCCCATTACTTAGCACAGTACTTGTCAGACAGTAAGCACTTAATAAATGCTTGTTAGTTGATTGGAATAACTGGTACAAAATGCCTCAAAGCTTATAAAACATTTTAACAATCATTCCATATAATTCTCATAGTCACCTTGCAAAGTAAACGTAGCAGTTATTATTATCACCATTTTCCAATAGAGAAAACCTAGGCCCAGAGAAACAACTGCTTAGTCTAGATTCACATAACTAGTAAGTGTCCAAGGAAGGATTTGAACCCAAATATCTCATGACTCCAAGTCCAGCACTCTGTTTGATACATCATACAAACCCTCAGAAAACTCTGAGTACTTCTTAGAAGATATCAATAAGTAGAATTTTTAATTTCATTGTACAGGTGTTTTATGCTTTTTTATCATCACTATAAGAAACAAAATGTTTAATTTGATATCTCTGAGAATAGCCATTAATTTCAAAGGAGGACAATGGACTTTTTGATATGAAACCATCTCTGGCAAGATTCTTGTTGAGTTTATACATCTTTACAGGCAATAGTAGCAACTGATGAAAATGGCAGAAGATTTTAGATAATACCCCAAAAATCTGACTTTATGATCACAGCCAAATCCTTCTGGGAACTTCTTGTCTGGGTCCTATAGGTAGAGGACCTATCCAAGGTGGTAGAGGTCATCCTCTGTGCTGAGGGATGTGTGTGTGTGTGTGTGTGTGTGTGTGTATGTGTGTGTATGTGTGTGTGTGTGTATGTGTGATGGATTCTCTTGGCAATCTCCAAACAAGCTCTAGACATCTTCTCATAACAATGTTTTTTAAATGCATTAGATAAAATTTATCGGATTATGAAGTTAAGCAATTATATTGAAATACAGTAATTTATTTTTCTGTTGAATTAGTAATTTACTGACTTGTCCTTCTATAAGAAATTCACAGACCCCAGGTTAAGAATCCCTGCTTTCAGGCTTTTCACATTTCATTGGTATGAGCAACCCTTGAACTGTCCACTGGCCATCCCATACCTGGCAAATTTACTTTTGTGATAATTCGCTACCTGGATGATTTCTTTTACAGAGACAGTGTAGTACACTGAAAAGAGTGATGGATTTGTAGTCAGAGAGCCCAGGTTTGAATCCTAGCTTTGTCACTTATTACCCCGATAGCTAGTAAGTGTGTGAGGCTAGATTTAAGCTCAGCTCTTCTGAGTGCAGGCTCAGCACTCTATCCACTGTCTGACCTGACTAATGACTTGTTGATTGATTGGAAAAAGTTTATTCTTTTTTCCCCCACTAAAATCAATACTTGATCTTCAATAGACCTATTCTGATTCATCTTTTAGTCTCTGGACAATGGAACAGTGCTTTCTTGTGTTGCTATGTTTGAATCCTCAAAAAAAGCTGATGATTCATTGAAATTAGGCCTTTATTGTCAAGTAGTGTAAGAAAAAAAGCAGTTTTGTGATGCAGACTCAGTGGCCAGTTCTTACTCAGTAGTTACTACTTGGGAGTGTGAGCATTTTTCTTTCTAGTGTTGATGGATAAATTTTCCCAAAATATAAAATTTTAAATGACAATGCTAAAGGATGCCAAATACTTTTGGCTTAAAGAGAAAATGCCATATTTCACAACCAAAGCACTCAACATAATCAAAGGTCGACACCCCATCATTCCAAGATAAATTATCTTGTTTCAAAGTTTCTCTCCTCCCTTCTTGTTTATTCAGTAATCATACTATGTAAGGTCCTATGATTTAGAGCTAAGAGACCTTAGAGACCATAGAGTCTCATCTTCCTCATTTTGTGTGAATCTTTTCCTGATCTTTTCTCTCTCAGGCCTTAGTGTTCTCCCTGGAAATTATATTGCATTTGCTTTGTATTAGCATGTGTAGTAGAAGGAGCCTTGAATTTAGAAGCTGGTTACCTGGGTTCCATTTCAATTTCTCCTACTTACTTCATTGCTACCTTGGGCAAATCTCTTTACTTCCTGGGGCCTCTGTTTCCTAATTGGTGACATCAGGCAGTTTCACTAGAGGACCTCTAAGATCTTTTCCAGTCCTAAATCTATAATCCTCTGTCGTCTCCCCCTCTACCCTTGCCCTGCCAAGCCTTACCCACTATAATGGAAGCTTATGGAGAGTAGACTATTTTTTTACTACCCTTACCTTCCCAGTACCTTGAGAAAAGTAGTCCATTTAACAGATGTTTCTTGACTTGTGAGAACTAAGGCTCAGAGGGTTGAAATGATTGTCTCATGAGCATCAACATAGTTGGAAGTTGGCCTGGAACTCTGAAGCAGGTCTTTTGATTTGAAATCTAGTGCTTTCTCTTTTACAATGTCCTTCCTGTCTTTTAGGCAGGCATAATAATGATGAGATGGTTAACAAAGTTCTCTACAAGCATTACCTCATTTGATCCTCAAAACTACCCTGTGATATAGCTGCTATACTCCATTTTAGAGAAGAGGAACTGGGACACTTAAAACTTTAGTAAGGTGCTAATGAGTGCTAGTGAGTGTCTTATTTTATAACTGAGAAAGCTGAAGCACATAGACATTAAATGACTTGCATAGGGTCTCACTGTTAATTAGTATCTGAAGCAGGATTTGAACTCATGTCTTTCTCACTCCAGATCCTCCACTTTATTCATTATGCTACCCTACCTGCAGTAGAAGGGACATTGGCCCTGAAGTCAGAGCACTGAAGTTCAAATTCTTCCTTTAATAGTAGCTGTGTGACCTTGGGCTGGTCATTTTACATCTAGCATTAGTACTTCATCTGTAAAATGAGGGAGCTGAACTGGATAGACCTTCCAGTTTAAGATTATAGAACTAAGAAAGATAATCTATCTTGGAATGAAAGAGTGTTGCCTCTTGATTATGTTAAGCGAATTCTTCTAGTTCTAGATGTACGATCCTGTAACAGAAGGACATGAATATGGCTTGGGTCTGGAATAAGTGATTAATTTCCTGGTGATAGCTCACATTTACACTTTAATTTATGATTTGCAAAATACTCTTTTCAAAATAACCTTGTATGGTATCTCCATTTTGTAGATGAGAAAACTGAGGTTCAGAGAAGTAAAGGGACTTGCTGGAAGTTACCACAGTAAGCAACTATGACTTGAACGTGGCCATGACAGCAAATACAACACTCTTTCCAGTATCCCACATTGTTACTTAAACAGCCTATGCTCAGGCTGTCTTACAATTGTGATTTTAAAGGTGGACGCAATCTTTTGATTATTTCAGAATCAAAGAATCACAGAATTTCAGCACCATCTTCTGTATTTACATAACATATGGGAAAATTTTGAATATATTTGTGTGTGACAGTGAAGATAGATTCCTTCTCCTTTGGTGCAAAACATGTAAAGCATTGCTATCTTTGTGATCTAGAGATGAAAAGTTATGAAACATTTTGGCTCAAAGTGATGTCACATGAATTTAATAATTTTCATGTGGATAATCATTTTCTAAACAAACTGTAGCAGTGACTTAATCCTTCCTAGAAAGACAGGAGTGTATCTTCAAACAAACTGCCTAAGCTGTTTGTTCGCAGTTTGCTGTTTTGATTCAGCAAGATGGATTAGAAGGGGTAACAACCAGAGCTGTGACAGCTTTGGCTAAATCCCACCTGGCGTGCAATCCCTTTCTCCTTTAAAAAAGCTCTCCAAGTTCATAAGTCTACAAAAAGCTTAATCAGAGTCATTGGAGAAATGCCTTAGGAGGAGGAAGAAAGGAGGAAAACCAACCCTCAAGTATTTTAAAGATGCCAATTAAATATTTGTTTTTATTGAAAAAAATTTCCCTTTTTCTTTGCATAATGCAAGAAACCCATTAAAACAATCCAGCATGTCATTTACAATGAAGCAAATGCATTTAATGAACAGCCTTGCGCCATCACTGTATCCCAATCTTTTCAAATCAGTGACACTGCCTTTATGACTATCATCTTTCCATAGTCACTATCCTCAGTTATGTTATTTACACACACATACACACATACACACACACACACACACACACACACACACACACACACACACACACACACACGGCGCGCACACTCCAGCCAAGTAGCCTTGGAGAGAGCAGCAATAATTAATCAAATGGTGGGGATTGGACATCAGATTGCAAGGGATTACAAAGTGATTGGGAAGTAAAGAAGTGACAGCAACAAATATTATCAATAATTTATTAAGCTCTGACTATGTCAGCAAGTCAATAAGCATTTATTAAGTACCTCTATGTCAGACATATTGTTAAGCTCTAGGAAGACAAAGAAAGGCAAAATATATCCCTACCTTCAAGGAGCTCATCGTCTAACAGGGAGACAACATTGAAACAACCATGTACAAGCATGATACGAACAGGATAAATTGGAACTTGTCAATAGAGGGAAGGCACTAGCATTAAGGCAGATCAAGAAAGGCTTATTATAGAAGAAGAAATTTTAGCTGGAACTTGAAGGAAGCCAGGCAAATCAGGAGGTGAAGATGAGGAGGAAGAGTACTCTAGGCATGGGGAATAGCCAGTAAAAAATGTATGGAGTCAGGAGAGAGACAGACACTCTTGTTCAAAGAGTGACAAGGAGGCCATTGCCCCTGGATTAGAGAACATGTAGGGATTAAGGTATGAGAGGATTTGCAAGGTAGGAGCTGGCCACATTGTGAAAGGCTTTCACTTTGCTGCATGCTTGGGATACAAAGAAAGGCAAAAGCATGGTCCTTTCCCTGAGAAAGCTAGCATTCTAATGGATGTGACTTTCTCTCTGAACTGGGACATGCTGATAGAGTTGGTCATTGGACTCATTCGTGAACTCTTCCCATTTTTGTAAGACATTCCAGACATTGCTTGACTCACGGTCTTTGAGAACGCATAGTCAACTGCATGTCATGTGGAGGCATAAAGCATGATAGCCCCAATGACTTGGTCACAATCTACCAAAGAAAAAAGATTAAACCTCGGACATCATGATATATCAAAGTTTTTTCAATACTCCCAAAATGTCCCAGATGTGTTTGAGATACTATGTGCTGAAACATATTTTCTTCATTCCTTTTAGATTATTTTTTTCATTAGTTTTTTTTTAATTATTTCAATTGAACCTGTGATTTTATTAGTGTCAGAATTCCCAGTGAAGGATTCCTTGTACCAATGCAGATCAGAGCCTGCTTT
The DNA here is from genome assembly GCF_028372415.1 of Notamacropus eugenii. NCBI lineage: Eukaryota > Metazoa > Chordata > Mammalia > Diprotodontia > Macropodidae > Notamacropus > Notamacropus eugenii. The sequence continues at coordinate 72,315,180 of NC_092872.1, forward strand.
GCCTGCTAGTTTGCTATTAGAAATGTGCCTGAGGCACAGAGGCTAAGAAATTTGCCCAGGGTCATACAGCTAGTATGGTAAATGTGGGATTTAAACGAGGTTCTCTTGACTCAAAGACAAGCTCTCTCTGTCCATTCTACCACTTTAAGTTTCACCCCTGGTAATAGTAACACTAACACATGTATAGTGCTTTAAGGTTTATCAGCTAGCAGTCCTTACACTGACCCTTGCAAGACAGGTAAGCTCAAGAACCCTGACAACAGTAATGTGTTGGGGTGCCTTGTAATAATATCTTCCAGAGTACTAGTTTTACTTTCAGCCTGATCCCAGGAAGGCATCATTTAGGGCAACAATCCCTTCAAAGACACTCACTAATTCCACCAGCACCTGCAGTTACTGATTTGTATGGGACATCAACCTAGAGAAGTGACAAGGAACCTGAGGATGGGAGATAACACATGCCATGAGGGTCAAACTATCTCAGACCTGGGAGATACAGTCCAGAAACTTGAACACAAGAGCTCTAGGAATAGCAATATCCCCAGAACACTGGTCCTTACTTCCATCATAATACTTAAAGTCATCATTAAATGGAACAATCCTTGTGGAGAATGAACTTGCTGTTAATACCAACCACTGACCAACTGCCCTATTTGGGCAGAAAGGTAAGCCCAAAGAACCCTGGGGCTTATTCACCTTGGTTCCAGGCTGAACTCTGAAGCCCAGGAAGCAACCCTGGTGGAGATGCTTCCTCCAGGGTTTGCAGCCCTGATCTCAGCATGTAAAAGTACTGACAACCCAGAAGAGAAAGATCTTGGCACTGCCAAGTGATTCAATATCAAAAATTGATATGATTAGATTAATGAAAACGACATTGAAGAAGATGCTTTGCCTTTTCACTCTGAGGAATTGGAATCTTTCCATGTGACTGGCTGCTGAAACCGCTTGGATATGTTGTTTCCCTATTAGACAAGAGCTCTCTGGAAGCAAGGACTGGATTGCTTGTACTATTTGTATCCTTGGTACTCAGCACAGTGCTTTGCATATAGTAAGCACTTAACTGCTTTTTCATTCATCTATTTAGTGTACAACTAATAATAATGTGCTGATGATAAGAAATAATAACTAGCATTTATATACTGCTTGCCCATATACCAGGAACTGTGCTAAGCATGTTACACGAACATTATCTCGTTTGTTCCTTACCACAACACCGGGAGGTAGGTCCTTTATTGTCCCCATTTTATACATGAGGAAACTGAGGCAAACAGAGGTAAGTGACTTGCCTAGGGCCACAGAGATAGTGAGTGTCTGAAGCTGTATTTGAATTCAGATTTTTCTGACTCCAGGTCCAGTGCTCTGTGTATTATGACATCATCTAGCTGTCTTGCCTACAATACCTTATTGTCTTTAACATGAAGTGCTGAACCATAGGAATCTAAGAGTCTAGTCAGGGACAGCTAGGTGGTGCAGTGGATAGAGCAGCAGTGCAGGAGTCAGGAGGACCTGAGTTCAAATCTAACCTCAGATACTTGACACTCACTAGTTGTGTGACCTTGGGCAAGTCACTTAACCCCAATTGCCTCATCCTGGGTCATCTCCAGCCATCCTGATGAATATCTGGTCACTGGATTCAGATGGCTCTGGAGGAGAAGTAAGGCTGGTGACCTGCACAGCCCTCCCTCATTCAAAACAAAGTCAAGTGCAAGTCATGTCATCATTTCTCTGATGGCATGGTCTTCTTTGGCAAGAAGGGATGAACACACACACGGGATCCTAGTCATCTAGTCAAATCTTTCATTTTAAAGATGAGAAACTGAGGCCCAGAGAGATAATGTGACCTGCCCATGGCCACAGAAGGAATAAGTGGTGGGGTGTGGGGTCCTGAATCCAAATCCAGGACTCATGTGCCCTAGGCTGAAGTAGAAAGTAGAATTCATGGTCCTTTTTTTTCTAGTTTCTGTAAATTGCCATTCATACATGGAAAAATAATTCCTTTCCTGATTCGTTGTTTGTATAACCTGGGACAAGTCACATAAGGACATATTGAGAGTAATAAGACACTGGAAAGTAAAATGGGGTTTGGGGATTAACTGTGAATTTTCAGCATTCTACCTTCTATCAAACTTTCTGCCAGAGTTATTCATATGTAGAAAAAAATTGATTTGTATCCAAACTAGGAGTTCTTGAATGTCTCAGACGCTTTTGGAAGTTTGGTGAAGCCTATGTACCCATTCTCAGAATAATATCTTTTAAAAAATGTCATAATGGAAGAATATGCTAAATTGCAGTTAGATATTAGTGAAAATAAAGATATAAATTCTCCCCCCAGTCAAGTTCATGTATCCCCTGAAATCTATCCATGGATCTTTGGTTTCATGGACTCCAGGTAAAAAATTCCTCAACTAAGAAAGGTCCTCTCTTTCTCTCTCTGTTGCTCTCCCTCTTCTTCTCTATCTCTGTATCTATCTCTGTCTTCAGTGCCTATTTTCTAGTGAAGGTGCTAACAAGAGGTAAAGGCAACCCAGGAGAATAGGAGATATTTTGCAAATTGGATAATTAGCCCCTGGACAATTGAAAGTTGGTAGTACATCTAAATATTGATTTCTGTGGGTTACTGAACAAGTGACCCCACTATCAACCTGTCTCTAGGTTTGAGTCAGCTAGAACTGCAAGGGAAACAATCTAGCCTAAGGGGACTGATTTCAGAAGCTACACAAGAGCAATTAGTTCTGTCTTGATGTCAACATATTTCCATTTGCAAGTGCTTTAATTCCCTCCTTTTTCCTCTATGATTTTCTAGACTGGTGCTATGTCTCCCTAACAACCCTATCCACCATTCTTGTTATTGTTGTTTAGTCATATCTGATTCATTGTGACCCCCTATGGGATTTTCTTGGCAAAGATACTGGAGTGATCAATTGGGCATGGAAATCTATCTTGTCCTACAGGAACGTAGGGGAGAAGAGGATTGGGAGGGGGAATGATAGAAGGGAGGACAGATTGGGAGAGGGGGTAATCAGAAACACTTTTGAGGAGGGACAGGGTCAAAGGAGAGAATAGAATGAATGGGGGGCAGGATAGGATATATAGGATGTATAGTTAGTCTTTCAGAACATGAATATTGTGGAAGTGTTTTGCATGACTACACATGTATAACATATATCAAATTGCTTGCCTTAATAGTAAAGGTGCTAGGTATGGAGGAAAGAAGGGAGAGAATTTGGAACTCGAAGTTTTAAAAACAAATGTTAAAAAGTGTTTTTACATGCAACTGAGAAACAACATATACAGACAATGGGTTATAGAAATCTATCTTTTCTTACAGGGAAATACAAAGGAAGGAGATAAGAGAAGGGGAGGGAGTAAAAGAAAGGAGGGCAGATTGGGGGAAGGGATAATCAGAATGCATGCTGTCTTGGGGGAAGGGGAGAGATGGGGAGAAAATTTGGAATTCAAAATCTTGAGGAAGTGAATGTTGAAAACGAAACTAAATTAATTAATGAAAGATACTGGAGTGGTTTGCCATTTCATTCTCCAACCTCCAACTCATTTTACAGAAAAGGAAACTGAAGCAAACAGGGTTAAGGGTCACAAGCTAGTGTGATCCAAGACTGGATTTGAGCTCTGGTCTTCCTGACTCCAGTCCCACTGCTTCATCCACTGGGCCATCTAGCTGCCTCCCTGCTCTACGTCTTCCTAAAGACTTGAGTATCTAGGACCATAGACAAAGTAGAAGGTATCCTTTCCATATTTCCACTTTCCACTCATTCACAGAATGTCAGAGTGGAAAAGACCCTTAAAGATTACTTAATATTCCATATGTCTCATTTTGCAGAGGAAGAAATGAAAACTCAGGGAGGTGAGGTAACTAACTGCCCTAAGGTTAGTAGGTAAATGGAAGAACTAGGATGAGGACCTGTCTTCTTTTACATCTCAGACTCAACGTGTCTAAAATGGAAATTGTCTTTGTCTCGCTAGCCCCAATCCATCTTCTGAGCTTCATCATTTTTGTTGAAGGCACCACAATCCTTCCAGTCACCCAGGTTTATGCTTTGCTGCCATCTTCAACTCCTTAGTCTCACTTACACTTATCCAATCAGTTTCCAAATCTTCTCATTTTTTTCTTCACACAATCTTCTTCATGCTTTCTTTTCCTTCCACTAACAAAGCCATCTTAGTTCAGGCCCTCACAAACTCTCGTCTTGACTATGACAGTCAAACTTCTACTTAGTTTCTCTGCCTCAAGTCTCTCTTCTCCAATCCACTCACCAAAATAATTTTGCCAAAGCAGAGGTGTGACCAGGTCACTCCTCCACCTATTTCCTCCATTCAATAAGCTCTAGTGGCCCCTTATTACATCTGGGATCCTCTGATATTTAGAACTTTTTACAACCTGATTCCTCTCTATTACTTGATCTCCACACTCTATGCTCCAGTCACGCTGGTCTACTTGTTCCTCACATAGGACAGTCCATTCCTCACATCAATTCTTTTGTACCAGTTCCTTCCCCAGATCTGGAATGTTCTCTCTGCCAACTTGACTTTTTTAAGATCCCTGGCTTCTTTTATTAACAGCTCAGAAGTCACCTTTTTCAAGAGTCCTTACCAATTGCTAGTGCCTGTTAGTCTTAAGTTTACTTTCCATCTAGTCTGTATGTGTATAGAAGATACATATTTCTGCATATGTTCCCTCTCTCCTGTTAGATTGTAAGCTGCATAAAGGCAGGGATGGTCTTTGCTTTTTCTTGGTATCCCAAGTGCTTTGCGCTGTGATTAATACATAGTAAGCACTTGATAAATGTTTGTTGATTGACTGTGATTTCAAATCCAGAGCCCTTTCCACCCCTCTGCTGATGTTGCTAGACTAGATCATACATGTTTAATGGAATAGTTCAACTTTAGTCAAATAAAAATTATTTAAATACTTACAGTGCGCAATTGTTGTTAGGCACTGGAGTTAAAACATCAAAGCAAAAAAAGAAAACGAAACAAACCCAATGGCTTCCCTCCAAGAGCTTGAGTTCTAGGGGAGGACATAACATGCAAACGGGACAGTATATATCTGACAATCTGAGGAAGAAGGAGAGAACTCCAGTAACAAAAGGGTTTGGGGAAGGTTTCCCCTCCAGATCTGTCAGACTGCAGTCAAACTCCTGAGTCAAGCTTGAACCAGATTAAAATATAATTGGGAAATGGGTGACAAAATAAAAATATAATGCAACACAAATATACTAATTAGTGATTTTCTGAGTTAGCAAATGGGTCTGTTCAGATCTGTTTCAATTTGAATGTGATATCACAGTATTAGTAGATGATACTTAAAATGAGGCTTAAAGGAATGTAAAGAATTTAAGCAATTGAGGTAAGAAGAGAGCACTGTCTAGGCACCTGGGACAGTTTATTGCAAAACTGTCAGAGCAGGAAATGGATTGTCAATTCAAGGAACAGTAAATAGACCAGTTTGGCAGGAGTGCAGTATTTTTAAAGGGTAATGATGCCTAATATATCCTGAGTGCTTATCACAGTAAATAATAGGTACTTAATCATTGAAATAAACCAATTAAAAATTGGATCATAGGATATAGAATCTATGTAATTAACCTTCTCCCCCTTATTTAATAGTTAAGAAAACTAAAATGTGGAGAAGCCAACTTGCCCAATATCTCATAACTGTAAGGAGCAGAGCCAGAATCTGAACCCAGATCCTCTGATTCCAGGTTTAGATTCTCTCCATTAATAACACATTGCCTCAGTGCCCATTGAGTGTCTTTGTTAGGAGCTAATGGGTAAAACATAAGTATACATCAAGAACATGACCTTAACTAGAAAGTGAATCTTCCAAGTGCATGTTTCCTTCAAATGCCTTTTATATTTGCTGTAGGTATATTGAAGCTTTTGTCTGGGATCATCAATGTTTAGACTACTACTACTACCACTACCACTACCACTACTACTACTACTACTACTACTACTTTTTAGTGGTTTTTCAGTTGTGTTCAATTCTTCATGACCTCATTTGGGATTTTCTTGGCAAAGATACTGGAGTGGTTTGCCATTTCCTTCTCCTGCTTATTTTACAGATGAGGAAACTGAGGTAAGCAGGGTTAAGTGACTTGCCCAGAATCACATAGCTAATTAAGTGTCTGAGACCAGTTTTGAACTCCAGGCCCAGTACTCTATCCACTGAGCCATCTAGGTACCCTGTTCCTCCTATTAAAATTTTACCACAAATACTGATTTTTTACAATTTGTAACATTGGCAAGAATTGAGTCCACAGTATGACATGGCAGCCAAAAAAAAGAAAAGAAAAGAAAAAAAGAAAAACCCAAACAAACATACAGTGATTTTGGTGGAGCTGCTCATGAATTAAGAGAACTTTAGCTTCCAGGAATATGCTGGTGATAGTCTGGCTCTCCTCTGATAAATCAGACCGTAGCTAAAGTAGTCTCTCAGTTCAGGACATTGAAAGACTAGGGAGCAACCATGGGAGGGAGTTTGGAATAATGGACCTGAAGTTCATATCATATTAGGGAATGCTTGAAAGAACCAGAAACATTAGTATAAGGAAGAGAAGATATAGAGGGAATTTGCTAGTTTTCTTCAAGTACTTGAGGACATACGTGGAGAAATGGGATTGCACTTTATTTGTCCTTAGCAGACAGAATGTAACAATGCCTAGGTGCAAAGAGGCCGATTAAAGCTCAGTGTTAGACTATGGTCAGAATCATATTCAATAATTGAGGAAGATCTGAATAAGTTGTGGTAGGTGAATGGGACAGATTACCATTGTACTATAAGACATGAAACAAGATTATTTCAAAGATCTAAGAAGAATTCTATGAACTGATACAGAATGAAGTAAGCAGGCCTAGAAGAACAATTTATACTCAAACATCAATCTTACAAAACTGAATAATTATGAGAACTTTCAGACACTGAAGAATGATATGAGAGGTATAAGAATAATTTATACAATAATAACACTGTCAAAACAAACAGCTGTAAGAACTATGACCAGTACAATGACAAAACATGATATTTCTTACAGAGATGGGGGATATTTAGAGTGCAGATGAAAGATATATTTTTGTACACAGGGTTTCAGGGAATTTTCTTTGCCTGACTTTTTATATTTATTGCAACAATTTGATTTTTCTTTTCCCAATGGAGTAGGAGGTGGGAAGGAGAGAAAATAGATTTCTGTTAATTTTTTTTTTTTAAAAGAGGTAGAGTTAGTGCCACAGATGTGAAATATTGCATGTACTTGCCGATGAGGTCTTTGTATTATTAATTTTGCTTAACTATTTTGCTCTGTTATAAGAGACCTCTCATGAAGTGGGAATAATGGCTGTTTTTAATATAAAAATGAAACACATCAATAAATTTTAAAAAATGATTAGAGTTATCCAAAAATGGTATGGGCTAACTCAGAAGGTGGGGGTCTCTCTTTGCCAGAGCTTTGTAAATAGACACTAGATATATTAGCTTTCAGATATGAGTCGGACACCATTGAACATTCCTCTTAACTCTGAAATTATATGCTTCTCTAACCTTCCTCAGGAAAACCCAAACTGCAAAGAAACTTCCATCTTTTGAAATCATTTTCTTAAAACAGCTTTATTACCTATTTGCACAACATGCTAATTGGAGCTATTTCTCTTTCTCTGACTTCTAGAATTAGGGGTCTCAGAAGCAGTTTTGTCTCCTAAGACTAAGGTAATTGGCTTTCCCTGTCTGAGTAGCAGCGTGATCTTGAAAGACCAGATAGTATCAGGAGTATCAAATCAAATAGTAAGGCACGGTTTCAGAAATAATAGCCTATCTCTATGAAATTAGCTCACAAATTATTAAAGTTCCAGATTTATTTCTTTCATTGCTAGTGTTTTACCAGTTATCAATAGCTTTTTGGAAGATAGAACTAAGGATGGGGAAAAAAGTAGATTTTTATCAAATTTAAAGTCTCCTAGAGTCATTCTTATTAAATATCCTCTAAGAATAATGTCAGGAATACTAAATTCAGAATGAACTCAGGATTTTGAGAAACACAAAAGAATGCAAAAAAGGGATTAAAAAAGCTACTTAGGGGAAAAATGAGAATCAAAAAAGCCACAGGCCAGCTAATTGGCATGAATAGGATGATGACCAAAGTGGACAGAGAGGGTGGACCTGCTCAACTTTTGTTCATTTACTAAAGAGAATGATCTTTGGGCTGCAAAGGATGGAGCAATAATGGTTAATAGGAAATAGATAGCCAAGACAAATAAGGAGACAATCAAAGAGCACTCAGTTACCCTTGATGAGAACAAGTCACCAGGACCAGATGAGCTACCCTAAGAATACTGAAATGACTCAGAGATGCAATTGTTGAATCATTGTCAGTCATCTCTGAAAGACTAAGGAGAAGGGAGCAGTGCTACAGGATTGTAAAAGGGAAGATATTGCATCAATTTCTTTAATGGAAAAAATAGCCTGCAAATTACAGTCTAATGAGCTTGTCTTTAGTTCCTGGCAAAATTCTAGAGCATATTACTGGAGGAATGGTTAGTGACCATCTGGAAAAGCAAATGACAGACATGAAAAGCTAGTGTGACTTTATCAAGAACAAATAACTTCAGACTAATAACATGATTTTCTTCTTTGGACTTTACTGATAGATCAAGTCAATTCCATGAATATAATTTATTTATATTTTATCAAAGCATTTGACAAAAATTTCTTTCCAGATATTTGACTGTATAATTCCTTAAACTTTTCTGGGTCTCTGTTTCCCCAAACATAAAATGAGATTGTTAGTCTTGACGGCTGCTAAGGTCACTTTCAGCTCTAAATCTGTGATCCTATAATTTTAACTCCCTCCTTTTATTCTTACAGAAAACTTGGAAGGATGTGATCTAAGGGTAACATAATTAAATAGGTTAAGAACGAGTTGAATGACAGGACCTGAAGGATAATTATTAAAGGTTTGATGTCAACATGAAAGGAGATCTCCAGTAGAATGGTCCAGATAGTTTTGTTTGATCCTGTTCTGTTTACTGTTTTTATCATTAACTTGGGATAAGGCATAGATACTGTGCTTATCAAATCTCCAAATGACACAGCTTGGAGAGAGAACTAACATATTATATACAAATCAGGATTCAACACGATCCTAATGAGTCAGAATATTGGACCGAACCTAAAAGGATTATAGAATAGGATAATTTCTATAAAATAGAAACATCTCCTATGTATACTTTCTCTGATTATTTTGTTACTGATTTGAATAAATAGGTTTTCTTTAATAAATGCTATTCCCTATTTTTATTCACTGTGGAACTGGCATTGCCGGCAAAGGGGTCAAGCCTTGAATGTAAATCTTGGGATTCCCCCTTCTCCCCAAAACACCAGTTATATGAGGACAGTAAAATCTCAGCTTCATGCCCATATGTAGATTCATCAAAGGAAAAGGGAATATTTAGCTTTAGGAAGACAAGGCATGGGGTATTTTTGGAAGTTTTGCATTTCACTCTAGGCTTGGTATTAAAGAAAAGCTTCCCTAATTATTTGAGCTATTTGAAGATGGAATAGACTGCAACTTACAGTCTTAGAGGATTTTCCTAGAGAACTGAGAGGTTAAGTGATTAGCCAGTGATGGTACTTGAACCAAAGAGCTGACTTTGAATGAGAGGACCTACCAATTTACAAATGAACCAGGTGGCTTGGTATGGTGAAAAGATGACTGGATTCCTTTTTTACTGGAGTTACTTGAGCCCGGGATGCAGAAGACATGTCAGTCATGTAAAAGAGATTCTTGATCAGGTTTAGGTTGGACTGACATAACTCTGAGATCCTTTCCATCTCTGAGATGTTCTGGTTCTCTAACAGAGAAGAGTTGATGAAAGTACGATGGCCCATGGATCCAAAGACTTGGAAGCAGAAGAATAATAGACCTGTGCTAAGGCTACTATATGTATTGCAATACTTCTGCAGGTATCAGCCCTTCTCAAAGCAGACAGGCAGAACTTGTCTAAGTACAGGCATGGCCACCTACCTCTTCTTACCTCTTGGACTTTAGACAGCCTGTTCTTTTGTCTTGGGAAAGTTCAGCCACTTCATCTGCACCATTTTGAATCCCTCATTTTTCTTCAAAACTCGGCTCATATGCTATTTTTTTAAAGGAAGTAGCTCCTGATTTTCCCAACTGTTGGTGTCTTCCCCACCCCCAACTTGTATTTATTTGCACACACTTTATTATATGTACCTTTTGTCAACCCTGGTAGAATATAAGCTCCTTGAAGGCAGAATTTTAAATCCTTGCTGATTGGCTGATGCAAAATACATTCTAAGGAAAATTAAAAAAAAAATTTTAAAATGAAAACCTATCTATAATTAGTACGTATCTCACAGGGTTGCAAAGATCAAATCAATTAACATATATCGAGCAGTAGGTAGCAGTGGGTAGAGTCCTGGACCTGGAGTCAGAAGGGCCTGAATTCAAATTCATCCTCAGTCACTTCCTAACAACATGACTCTGGACAAACCACTTAACCTCTGTCTGTCTCCGTGTCCTCATCAATAAAATGGGGATAATAGCACCTACCCCACAGAGTTGTTGTGAGGGTCAAATGAAATAATTTTTATAAAGGGCTTAGTGCAGTGCTCTTTCCCCATCACTTCCCCTTCCCCTTCACCAACTTAAAACAAATTGATAGAATATTTTCACTACTTTAAAATCTGAATGACAAAAAGTGATTTTATTATTTTGTTAAAATAAGTTTGTTATTTAAATTCTTGAATGAATTGCTTTTCTGCACTTTGATAGAGATAGGGACTAAATGTGTGATTTCATTGGTATAGGGAACTTTTGGATCCAGAAATTTCTACCAATGTAGGCTGGCACCTTCTCTGCAACTTACAGTCTTAGAGGATTTGCCTAGAGAACTGAGAGGCTAAGTGATTAGCCAGAGATAGTACTTGAACCCAAGACCTGACTTTGAATGATAGGACCTACCAATTTATAAATAAACCAGGTGGTTTGGTATGGTGAAAAGATGACTGGATTATGAGTTAGTGACTTAGGTCCTGCACTAATTAGTTTTGTGACCTTAAGTAAATCATTTTACCATTCCAAATCTTAGATTTTTTTTATCTGTGAAACGAGAAGGCTGGACTCTATGGTCTTTTTCAGCTCCAAGATTCTATGAGTCAATAATTTGGATTTCAGTTAAATATATAATTATGCTATATAAATGAAGCACACAGATGATTATAATTATTCAACACAATGCACTATAATCTGTCCCTAAAATGTTGATTCCCAACTTAAGAAACTTGTTAGAAGAGGTTAATGTGCAAAAGACGATCTCATCAGACCAACCTAGGAAGTGAATTGGTCCCTAAGAGGTGATCCAGAGAGCATAGGTGCATTCACATTACTCTGACTGCCCTGAGTGTTTTGGAACAAGTTTCAATGGGTACCACTTCAGAGAAAAACAGCAGTCTATACAACTGGGAAAGCTTAGGGATTTCAAAATGCTATCATTTTGTAGCATCTTTTAAAGGCTCAGAAGGACTTTTAAAAAATCCACCTTTCCTTTCCTTGCCCCAGAGAATGAGAGCTATAATAAAATCAGAATTATATTACTACACTTTTCAGATATTTCTGCTTACCTCCCCTTTCCCTCCCTATAACACTACAAGTATTATTGATGTTTGTGAGAGATTCTAGGAGCCTTGGACAGTCTAGTTGTTTTTATCTGACAATGAAAATTTTAGCACAACCCAGTTACCCTTCTCATTCCTCTTTATCTCCCTTGTATTTGTGGACACAGAGATAGCTCCAAAATATAAAACTGTGGTTTGTGATGGGTTCTTGCATCATGCCAGCTGTGAGCTATTCAGTTTGTTTGTCCCTGAATTTCTTCATGCCAGTTCCATAATCGCCTCCTGCCAGACTCATGCTTGGAAAACTCACATATTTCGTGTATGACATATGTTTGAAATTAGCAGGAAATGCAGCCAAGTTTTGGAAATTAACAAGAGAAAAAAGTTATTTCTGAAAACATTTGAGAGCCAAAGAAGAGTGTTTGGCTAAAAACTTAAGGGCAGACCATTGTCTATTAAGCCAAATGGTTCCAGTATGTATCTGACGAGAAACATGACATGACTTTTTTTCCTTCTTTGTGGGTACTTCTTGCTAGTTTCATAGCCCTTTGGAGTAAAGCTGATATGTCATCTGATCACAGCAAGAGGAGGCTAACTCATCTTCAGATAATTTTTCAATTCCTATACACTGACACATTCTGGAGAATAGAAAGATTTGTGCCTCAGTTTCCTCAACAAGAACAGTGCTACCTGACTTCCTATAGGAATAGGCAGTAACTATGATAGAGGCACACGACAGTCATCAGGCATAAATGCATCTGTGTATGTACATCAAAGTCACTCTGATCTGACCCACTAGTAAACAAACTGGTGTCTGAGCAGAAGGTCCTATAATCTTACCACTCAATCTATTTCTTTGAATCAATTCAGCTCATCAAATATTTATTTGATGCAAGAGTATATATCCATATAATAATGGGGAGAATGGATGTAATAAAAAAATAAATCATGATCCTATCACCTAAGGAGCTTACTAGCTAATTAAATGATTAAGATTTTATAGTATCTGTGATTATAGTTGGGCAGGTAATAGCGGTGCTGTGGTACAATGTTACAAAGTTACTATTTTAACTTCTTTTTGATTTCCTTCTAGTATTTTATTCCATATACATTCTTCTTATTGTATGTTTTGGGAGAAGCTGATAAACTCAGTAATTTACAGAAAGGGATTAGTGCATTAACGGTCTTCTTTCCTTGCTTGTTTTTACTGATATTCAGAACAATATGATATGACTAGGAAGTGATTTATGATAATATTTGATTTAATTAAATTTAAACATATGATACAGACAAAGAACATGCTGTAGGAACTCTTGAGTAGGCAGAAAGGAGAAAGTCATTAGGAAAGGCTTCATGGAGGTGGGATTTCAACTAAGCCTTTTGGAGCACAGTTCCAAACCTGGAAGTAAAAATTTGAGAATGTGATTATTAAACTGCTGTCAGTACTCTTTGGAAAATCTTAGAGAAGGGAGAAATGTCAGAGACCTGAAGACAGGCAAATGTTCTTGTTTTCAAAAATGGAAACAAAGTACATTCTTCAAATTGTAGATCAATCAACCTCTATTTCTGATGTAGTAAAATATTAATAAATAATGAAGTATATAATTTTAACAAATTTGATTTTTTTTTACTGAACAAAAATTATTTTCCTTTTCTCCTACCTCCTTCCATTTGAAAGTGAAAAAGAAAACTCATGACAATATGGGAGTCAAGTAAAATAAACTTCTGCATTGAATGTGCCATATCTCACATTTATCTCAGATTTTATCTCAGACAAACATATCTCAGTTTGTGTCCTGAGTCTATCCCTTCTCTGTCAGGAAGTGGTTAGCGTGTTTCATTGTAAGTCCTCTGGAGTTGTGATTAGTCATTGCATTGCATTGATTAGTGTTCTTAAATGTTTCAAAGGTGTTTGTTTTTACAATCTTGTTATTATTGTATTAATTGTCTGATTCTTCTCACTTTATATCAGCTCATAAAATTCTTTCTAGGATTCTCAGAAACTGTCCCTATCATTTTAAATGGTACAATAATACTCCACTGCATACCTACACCACAATTTGTTCAAATGTTCCTTGTTTCATGGACATTTCCTTAGTTTCTAGTTCTTTGCCACCACAAAAAGAGCTGCCATGAATATTTTTTGCACACATGGATGCTTTCCAATCTTTTTATCTTTTCCCTTTCTTTGAGGCTGTAAGTCCAATAGTGGTATTTCTACATCTAACAAAGTAAAGTTTAGTGACTTTTGGGGGTGTCGTTCCAAATGACTTTCCAGAATGGCTGAACCAAGCCACAGCTTTACCAGCAGTGCATTAATGGAGATGTTTTCCTAAAGCTACTCCAGCATTTGTCTTTTCTATTTTCTGTTAACATTTTCAATCTACTAAATATGAGATAGAGCCTCAGTGCTGTTTTAATTTGTACTTCTCAGAATTATTGGTAATTTGCAGCATTTAAAAAAATTTGGACATTGATAGCTGGATTTCTTCCTCTGAAATGTGCCTATTCATATACTTTGTCCATTTATTAATTGGGGAATGACTCATATTCTTGTAAATTTGAATCAATTCCCTATGTATCTTGGAAATTATACCTTTATCAGGGAAGCTTGCTGTAAAGATTTTCCTATTATTTCTCTTCTGATTTTAGCTATATTTGTTTGTGCAAAAACATTTCAGTTTTATAGTCAAAATTGTCCATTTTGTCTTCTGTGAACCTCCTTATCCTTTGTTTAGTCATTAATTCTCCCCTATCCATAGATCTGAAAGGTAATTTCTTCCTTCATTTTTAAATTTGCTTATCATATGTCTAAATCTAAAATATATTGTTAAAGGGATGGTTTGTAAGCACATAGGATATAAAGCATCAATTATTCTTGTTGGCAAAAGTTTGTCAGGAGGACACCATATCATATCAATTTCCATTTCCTTTTTTGATGGACTTAGTAGGCTGGCATATTAGAGAACTGACATAATTCAAAGATTCCAGAATTTTACAGACTTTTAAAAATGCTGTCTTGGTGAATAAGATGGAGAGGTATAGAATATATGTTTGCATAGTTAAACAATTTAGTAATGATTGAATTTGCTAAAAAGTAACAATTCACAGATTGATATAATTCTGGAAGAGGGTCACTAGTAGATTATTCTAGAGACAGGACCTGGTTTATTACATTTATTGATGACACAAAGCTGTGAAAAATGGCTAAGAAACTAACAAAATTAGAATACAAAAAGTTTTCAACAAAGTAGAATGATAGAATAAATATAAAAAGAAAAATTTAATAAGGATAAATGTAAAGTTCTCAATTTAGATTTTTGAAAATCAACTTCATAAACATAGATTAAGGGAAGAACCATTAGAATACTCATGGGAGAGTTAAAAGACCTAGAATTTTTAGGGTATTTCAAGCTAAATATCAGTTAATGGGATGGCATTTCAGTTCATTTTTAATGGAAGATCTTTTTGGCCACTTGCTTGTGCAAAATATATTTTCCAACAGAAGCTGGAAGAGCACTTGTTGGAGATAATGCAGAGTAGTTCTTGTTTTGGTACAGTTTGGAAGAGATGACCAGTCGATCAGCAAATGTTTGTTAGATGCCTACTATGTGTAAGGAACTGTGATGATGTAAGGAGATCAGATGTAGACTCCCTCACTTCACTAAGATGGAATCATCCATATGGGAGATACTAGGAAGTTTCTTCTGCAAGAATTGTGAGGACTTGAGTATACTTTGTTAGTTTCCTATATGGTTGGAAGAAACCTTTTTTCACTATCTGCTTAGCTAGAAGTGTTAGCGTCTTGAAAATGGCCAAAGTTGGCACTGGTGAGGGTTTTTATTCAGTCACTTTTGAGAGAAGAAGGTAACTACTTTCTTGATGGCCGATAAGGCCATGTGTTCAATAATTGCAATGTTAATAATCAAGTTGCATTGCTAATAATGGCTTGTCCTAGTATTTAGAGCTACACGAGTCCTTAAAGACCATTTAGTTCTACATTTTCTTTCTATAGATTAAAAAAAAAAGCGATGGGCGGAAAGGTTTGATGACCTGCCACAGATCACATAGATTGTAGATAGCAGAGGTGGGATTTGAATACAGATCCTTGGTTTTAAATTTTGTGCTCTTTCCTCAATGCCACAAGGAGATCTCGTGATTCATTTCTCCACTATTCTTCTATGCTCCTTAGTTCTCCACTCCCATCTTTTTTCTTCTCATTCCCAGATAGTTAACTGTTACCACAAAAGAATTTTTTTAAAAAGAGAGAAAAAGATGAAAATTCATAAAAAGCAGTGAAACATTTTAAAAATCTATTATTATATGCAATGTTACAGACTCATGTACTCTGGCCTTTCCAGAGGAACAGGAGAATATGTCTTCTCATATCTCTTTCTTGCTGCCAAGATTGTTCTTTATAATTTCACAATATTCAGTCTGAATTGTTTTTGTGGTGGTTGTTCTTTCTACTTACATAGTTATTGTGTATACCACTTTCCTGGCCCTGCTTTCTTCCCTTTGCTTCAATCACTGTTAAGTCCTTCCATGCTTCTCTGTATTCATCATGCTCAGTCCCCACTAGTTATAATTTGCTTCATGTCACAAAAACCCAGCACTAAAATCATGCACAATATTCTATAGGTTGAATCCTTTAGCTCTTAATTAGGTTCTATTGACTCTTACTTTGCGCACAGTTCTTAACACTCTTAATTATTTGGCTTCCTAATTCATGGCAAAAAAAGGAGCAAGAAACTCCAAGAGGTTTAGGAATTCTTGGAAATAGTTACTATGCGCAGTATTAAGTGGGCTCCCATAATCTTAAGATTCACAACTGCTTTTTTTTTTTTTTTTTAGTGTAGCAAACTATTATGTTCATAAGGGTTACCCAGAAGTATTTTTAAAGTAAGCTTAAATTATTGTCAGTGTACTCTGAGTTGGTGAGAATTAAATAAGATAGTTCAGAGAGTTGAAAGATAGCAAAAGAATAGGAAAAAATTAATGAAACTTAAAGCTCTCCACAAGATGACTGAAAAACATAAAAAAACCCTACCAACTCATGTACCTACTACCAATCATCTTTGTAAAATCTTTATAAAAACAATACCTATGTATGTTAAAGATATGATTAAAAACATGGAAAAGGGCAAGCAGAAATTTGCTAATGATCCCTATATCGGATTACATATTTGACAGGTGTAAGATGCCTTTGAGTTTGTTGTTTGAGTAAAAAAACAACAACCCAAAACAACTGATTTGGTAGACCAAAACATAGACCCTTCAGAAAGAATCTTTCATTTTCCATAGATACTGGGGTTAGAGTTTTTGGTTTAGGTGGAAAATTGTTTACTTCCTCTCTCTGGCTCCAACCATCTTAGGTGGAGTCAATCTATCTCAGCTTTTTCATTTGGGTGTGATTTCCACCAAATGGGGGAGTGGTTTCTTTAAATAAGCTTAGGAAGAACAAAGGAACTTCCAGGTCACCCAAAGCAATCACTTATGAAAGAAAAGCTACTGCTATTATTTAGATCTATTGCACCCAGTGAAATCTATAAACAGATCATGTTTATTTTTTTCTGTCTCTAGGGAGTCTAATAAAAATTTATTTCATTTGAGCCCTGAACTAGGTAGCTAAGAGTCTGTAAAAATAATATCTCTGTCTCTCTCTGTCTGTTTCTCCCTCCCTCCCTCTCTCCCTTCTTCACCATATCTTCTTCCATTCTCCCTCCAACTTCCCTTTCTCCTCTCTGTCTCTTTCTGTCTCTCTCCCAGTTCTCTCCACTCTCTCCTATTTCTGTCTCTTCCCTCACTCTCTTGTGTACCTGTCTCATAACTCACCCAGTAGGTAAACAATAATGAAAAAAATAAAAGCTTCAAAGAAATGGAAATAACTTTGAACAGATACATAATTTTTTTTAAGAGAGGAAGAGTCATCACCATCATTTTTTCAGAAAAAAACAAATTCAGTTTCTCCTTTGTTACTCCAGATGGCTTCTGCTTGATTTAGCCTGAATGTGGTAAGTGGCACTTGTTCCCTAGGAGTTCTGCTTGTCTTTTTCCTTTGTTATGCTTTGGAAGAAAAACTATATCTTCACTTTTAAGATTTTGACTCCATTCTTCTTTTTAAAAGATTTCTACTCCCTTGCCCTCCCCCTTCTGTTTGGTGAGAAGAGAAAGGAACTGTCTTTTTGTCTTTCTTTCTTTTTTTTTTTTTATCATGGTCATAGACCCAATCAAAAATCAGATAGAGTGGATGCTAAAATCCTTTGTTTACTCACAGATATTGTCCTTAGTGACCCATTACACATTCGTATATTAAGATCATAGATGAGTCTGTGTCCAATGTGACCACAACGGCAACCCTCTTCAGTTATTTAATTATTAATGCCAAGCAAATTATAGGACAGTGTGAAGTATACTCACTTAGTCAGTTCTCACATCATGGAGGATGTCTTGTACAAAGTCCAAGTGGAAAAAAAAATTATCTATAGACATCAAGGTCTTCTAGATGTTTCTGTTGGGGAAATTATTGTCTTTAATGAATCAAGCCACAGAATATTACAAGACTTCTTCAATGAGATTCATGGAGGAAAAACTAAATATATAAAAATGCTTCTCTTCCAGAATATAACATATAGTAAGTTGGCTAATTCATCAGTTCCTGTGTCTAGGATAAGCTAAACAATGGTTTGAACCTGGAACTGAATCAGAGGAAGACATTAGGCTGGATTGAATTTGGACAAGTTCATAGTCTTTTTAATGATCATAAGCTGCTCCACAGTACAAAGGCTGATCTTTTTAATATAAATGTTCACTCACTAATGCAATACAGAGGGAATCTT
Organism: Notamacropus eugenii; assembly: GCF_028372415.1. NCBI lineage: Eukaryota > Metazoa > Chordata > Mammalia > Diprotodontia > Macropodidae > Notamacropus > Notamacropus eugenii. The sequence goes on from NC_092872.1 coordinate 72,333,666, forward strand.
GGAAAGGAATCTATGAGCAGTCAAAGTCATTGGCAATTCAAAAAGAGTGAAGAGATGGGTTGTTAAGTTCCCAAAGATCTCATGCCTGCATGAGATCTTTCTTCCAGGAGTGAATGAATGAGGCGGGAGCAAGGATGGTATGCACTCCGTTTATTCTCAGCTAGCTCAGAGTATATATAGACAATCTACTTCCATTCATGCAAGAAGTTTGTAAACATTGTGCTGAGCTTACATGCTTTGCTGTTGTTGTTCTTGCTCAAGATAATTGTGAAGGTTGATTACTGCATAAGGGTGGTCCATCACGTAAGTCATGCAAGGACATGAAGTCTCAAGAGATTTCTCTCGAGGGCACCATGACCCTGATAACCCGAGAGTTCCAAATCCCTTACAATGGGTGACGTATCTATGTATTTATTTGTGTTTTGTAGTATGAAGATGGAGCAACTATAAACATTCACAACCAGTGCATCTATCAGCTAAGAGAGGAGCTAAAGAAAGCTTAGGACCTAACTTCATCTTCAGCTCAGTGGAATACCAAAAGAAATAAGTAAAAGCATGATTTGAGTTTGTTGTCAAGACCAACATGATGACAGGGTTCTGCTGAGAAATCTTGATGTTTATGTGTACATAATTTCACCAAACTGATGGTTGTGAAGGTTTTCTTCTCCCCCTGTACTACTTCACTTAATAATCTCACAGCTTCCACAAATTTAATTACTAATCTCTATGATGATGATGATTCTCAAATTTACCTATTCTGATTCAATCTCTCTTCTGACTCTAAATTCATATCTCCAACTGTCTTTCTGATATTTTAAACTGGATTTCCAGTAGATATCTTAAGCTTAGTAGGTCCAAAATGGAACTAATTATCTTGCCCCTTGCCTTCATGCCTTCCATATATGTGTGTTGGTTCTTCATTGCCAAAGAAGACCATGCCATGAGAGAAACGATGATATGACTTGCACCTGACTTTGTTTTGAGTGAGGGAGGGCTGTGCAGGTCACCAGCCTCACTTCTCCTCCAGAGCCATATGAATCCAGTGACAAGATATTCATGAGGATGATTGGAGATGACCCAGAATGAAGCAATTGGGGTTAAGTGACTTGCCCAAGGTCACACAGCTAGTGAGTGTCAAATGTCTGAGGTGAGATTTGAACTCAGGTCCTCCTGACTCCTGCACTGGTGCTCTATCCACTGCATCACCTAGCTGCCCAAATGGATATTATAACTTAGACTTAAAAGGTCATATCATTAACAAATGAGAGAGTCAAGGAAGAAATTCCCTTTAAGACCTATGGATTGAGAAGGTGTTCATGACAACAATGTACAGATAAAATACAGATAAAATGCTAAATAGTAGAGAAAATACACAATATTGATAACACAAAATTTAAAAAAGAGGTGTGCATAAACAAAATCAATGCAGTTAAAATGAGAAGAAATAATAAACTAGGAAATAAAAAAAAGACAAAACTTGGCACCAAGTTTCTCTGACAAAGGTCTCATTTCCAAAGTATATGTGTGTGGGTGTGTTTGTATAAAAATATACATGTGTATGAGTATATACACATATATATTATATACATATGTATGTATGTATAGTTGGTTGGTTGTTGTCCTTCATCTTGGAAGAGGATCAAAAGGACATCACTTTCCCTGTTACTGTAGAGGGCAACACCATGCTTTCAGTCCTTTTGGCTCACAACTTAAAAATCTTCTCAGATTTTTCACTATCTCATTGCTCCTCACCTTCCTACCAAGATCCAATCACACTACTGATTTTACCTCTGCAACACTTCTCAACCCTCTCTCCTCTAACAGGTCCAACATGCTAGTGCCATCTCTCTGTTGTGGAACATGACTAAATTCAAATGGCAAATTACCCTCTAAGCATTGCTGGTTGAAACAACCCTTTTATAATTCATATGCTTCACCCCAAATTCTCAGGGTAACCAAAACACTCAAGATCTATCTTTTTCTTCCTCAGATTTTTCTGTTCAATAATCTCTGAGCTTTCCAACCTTGTGATCTGTTAGGAGTGTGATAGGCTATGCTTTCAGCCATGTTTAGCTTGTTTATATTAAGCACCAATGGTGGTAAGAAATTAGAATAGTAACTTTAGGGTTACCAAGATAAATATGACCTAAGACTGAAATCAACTCCCAAATGACCCTAAAATTCTCAATCTGGAAACATGCCTCACAAGAGGTAAGGATTAAAATTGTTTTTCCAAATTAAAAAACTGTATCATGTTTTATGTATACAGCACAAAGTTTAATAATTTGTACTGTACACAATTAACGAAATCTCTCCAGGTCACTTCCCAATATGATTATAACATAGCAGAAAAGTAATGAAAAAACATTAAAAGTTTTTTTAGCATGGAAATAATATTGACAAAACAGTGATATAGGAAGATTAAACTGATTGTGTTATTTAAGATGAGACTGGAGGGGAAAACTCAATAAAGGGAGATTAGTTAATAGGTTATTGCTACAGTCCAGGTGTGAGATGTCAAAGATCTGAGGTAGGAATTGAAAACAAAAGACAGATTCTATTCAGAAAGAACTAGAGAGTTTTTTTTTTGAAGGATGGAGGGGGAGGGAAGAAGGCACAATGAGTCAAAAATTTCTTTGGAAGGTCAAAACTGAGTAACTGGAAACCAAAAACTGGGAAGCAAGGAGGAGGAGAAAATTTAAGGAAACAGATAATTAACTTGAGCTATTGGAGTAATGTATGGGTGGGGATGTCCATCAGTTGAACATTCAGAATTCTAGTTTGAGAGAAGTGTTGAGGTTGAAGAAATATATCATACACTGAAGAAGCAATAGTTGAAACTCTGGGAATATATAAATGTTCCAAGGAGAGAGTACAGAGAGAAGAAAAGAAGCCTGAAGATAGAATCTTGGAGACTGCCTTTGGATTTTGTGCTCTTTTTAGACAATCGCAGAATAAACATTATCCCATAAAGCAGATAACCTTAGTGAACTTAGTTGGCTGGGTATGCAGAGATGATAGTCAGCATTGGTTTTTCCTATTTACTGATTTTACCTCCCCCCCAGTCAAATTTGCCTATTTTACTACCTTTCTTATCTCTGTCGATGGCATAATCATTCCCCAGTCACTGAGGCTCTTTGAGTCATTGCTAAGTTTTTCCTCTTCCTTACCCCCTTCTACCAATCAATTACTGAGACCTTTTTATGCTACCTCCTACTGCTCAAATCTGTTTTCCCCATTTCCATTCAAAGGATTACTATGTTCAACTACTCTTTGCTTCTTTTTAAAAATTAAATGTTTTTTAAATTAAGAAGCATCTTTCTCCCATCTCCATCCCACTATGGAAAAGAAAGGAAAATAAAATATTTGTGACAGATATTCATAGTCAAACAAGGCTGAGAAAATTATGGCATAGGAATGTGATGGAATACTACTGTACCATAAGAAACACTCATGAATTCTTCTGTGACCCATTATAATGGCATCCAACTGTTATTTCTTTCTTCACTTTTCTCTCTTCTTTTTTAAAAATTTAATTTAATCAAATTTTTTGTTACATTTTAAATTCCACACTGTCTCCTTTCCTGCCTCCTTACCTCTTCACTAGAGAAGGCCACCATTTGGCATATACATACACACATATGTACATGGGTAAAACCATACTATACATACTTATATTTATAGACTTCTTCCTCTGGAGGTGGATAGTGTCTTCCTCCATAGGTCCTTAGTAGTTGATTTGAATGTTCGTATAACTCAGAATAGCTTAGTCATTCAGAGTTAATCTAACAATATTGCTGTTATTGTATGCAACATTCTCTTGGTTTGGCTCATTTTACTCTTCTTTGCGTCATGTGAATCTTTTCATGTTTTCTAAAATCAATGCGCACAATACTACACAACTTGTTTAGCCATTCCCCTGTTGGTAGACATCCCCTCAATATCCAGTTCTTTGCTATACTCACATACATGTATGTTTATATGTGTGAAATATATGTATATATGTGTGTATATATATATGTACATATACATATATATCACATGCAGTGCTGTACACCAAATCTCTGAAAACTGTCCACTCCTTTTCTGCTCCACTGTTGCCAGCTGTGTGTTAGCTCAACCCTGCAAGTCAGCATCAAACTGTTCACTTTCAGAGAAGAGCTCTAATTTGTTGACATTAATTCTTCTGGTAGTCATTTTGCCTTGGGGAGTGGTACTTTTGATGAATGCGAATATTTAGCTTGAAAAGGATAAGTCTATGATCAGTCCAGCACTTTGCACCACACATTGTCTTTGTCGTCCTCACATCTTGTCCATCTCTTCTCTTTAAAATCTCAAAGTCTATTAGATGCCAATGTTTGCTGTGAGGGTGCATCCATGAAGTTTTATTGTGCTTAGGTAAATGGAAGAGAGTGTTGGTGATAAGAAGGTCATGCAATGCACAAGTCCTCAGAAGTAAATGACCCAAATATTGCTGTTTCCAACTCCATTTCTCCCTAGGACTCCCTGCCAAGTCTGGTACTCTGAGACTACTCTAGCATTAAAGTCACCCAGAATTATAAACTTGGCCTCTTTTGACACATTGACGATAAGGGTCTCTAGGTCTTCATAAATTTTTTCTTAGACCTCATCACGGTTTGTCATGGTGGGAGCATAGGTACTTCTCCATTTGTTGTAACCGATGTTTGCACATATGAATGGTGTGGTGGTGGCTGATGGAGCACCTGTGTTTTCTTGGTGTTGATTATTAGGCCAAAATTAGAACAGGCAGCAGAGAATTGATCCATACTTTGTTGCATCTCAGCTTCAGAGGTTGCATTGAGTTCACAATCATCTGCAAACAGAAAATCATGCAACAAATACTCCCTCCACTTTGGTCTTGTTTTGTAGCCTTTTCAAATTGAAGAACTTGCCATTAGTACGGTAGTTGACCTTGATGCTGTGTTCACTGAAAAGCGTTTAACAACATGGCTGAAAACATCATGTTAAAAAGGATGGGAGCAAGCACACACCTCTGTTTCACTCCATTAGTGACTAGGAAGGCATGAGAGCATTGTCCAGTATCCAAAACCCAGGCAAACATGCTGTCATGAAATTGATATATCACATTGATGAACTTCTTTGAGCAGTCACATTTTGACATAATTTTCCATAAGCCCTCATGACTAACAGTGTCAAATGCCTTGGTCAGATCTACAAATGTTGTGTATAGACCTCTGTTTTGCTCCTGGCATTTCTCCTGGAGTTGTCTGGCAGCAAACACCTTATTCACTGTTCATCAGCCCTTCTGAAGCCACACTGGCTCTCAGGTATATGACCATCTTCCAGGTGAAGGATCAGCCTATTAAGGAGGACTGTAGCAAGAACTTTGCCAGCAGTGACTAAGAGAGAGATACCCCTGTGATTGTCACAGGACAATCTATTCCCTTTACCCTTATAGAGATGGACAATGGAGGCATCCTTGAACTCCTGGGGGATAACCTCCTCTTGCCACATAACCTGGAAAATTTCAGTCAGTTTATGTATGAGCAATGGTCCCCCTTTCTTGTAAATCTCATCTGAAATAGAATCAGCATCAGGTGCTTTGCGCGATGAATGGCCCTCAAAAGCTCTTCTTCATTTGGAAGTTTAGCTAAGGAGGGATTGACTTCAACCTGAGGTAAATGGTCAATGGCCTCAGCATTGATTGATGATGGTCTGTTGAGAACACTATGGGAATGTTCAGCCCATCTCTCTAGGATCATGTCCTTATCACTAATCAATGTGGCTCCATCAGCACTGAGTAGTTGTGATGCACCATAGGTTTTTGGTCCATAAATAGCTTTCAGGGAATCATAAAAGTGCTTTGGATTGTTACTGTCTGCATAAAACTGAATTTCATCTGCCTTCTTACTTATCTAGGAATCCTGCATCTCTCTAAGCTTTGCTTGTGCTTTGCTTTTGATGGAATTAATGCTACCTTCTTAGAGGTAGATGAACTATCCTGCTGGTAAATTCTGTGGAGTTCTCATTTTTCATTTAGCGGCTTCTGAATTTCCCCATCATTTTCATCAAACCAGTCTTGGTGTTTGCAAGTGTTCTGACCCAGATGAGCAAATGCAGTTTGTTTACCTTGGCACTATACATTTCAGGGATGTACACATTGAAAATGAGGTTGATGCATGCATTGCCAGAGCTAGCTCAGTGTTTGGGAGGCTCCAAAGAAAACTTTGGGAAAGAAGAAGTATTAGACTGACTACCAACCTGAAGGTCTACAGAGCTGTTGTGCTGACCTCATTGTTATATGCTTGTGAAACATAGACAGTCTATCAAAACCATGCCAAGAAACTGAATCACTTCCATTTGAACTGTTTTAGGAAGATTCTGCTGATCACTTGGCAGCATAAGGTGCCAGACAATGAAGCCCTTGCTCGAGTTGAAGTACCAAGTATTGAAACTACGCTTCAGAGAGTGCAAATCCAATGGGCTGACCATGTTGTTTGAATGGAAAATGTATGCTTGCCAAAAAGACTATTTTATGGAGAGCTCACATGGGGCAGGCAATCACATGGTGGTCAGAAGAAGTGACACAAGGACACTCTCAAGGTCTCTCTCAGGAACTCTGGATTTGACTGTGCAACATGGGAGACACTGCCACAGGACTGCTCAGCATGGTGTGCCCACATCAGAAAGGGTGCTGTGCTCTTTGAGCAAAGCAGAATTGAGCCAGCACAAAGTAAATGTAGGATGCACAAATTTGGGATATCCACCCCAAATATTCACGCAGACTATCTGTGCCCAGCCTGTGGTAGGGCTTCTGAGCTCATATTGGTCTGATCAGCCACAGTTGGACACACTGAAACTTGACTTTATCGTGGTGATGTCATTTTGGTCCTCTTCGAAGATGAAGGAGAACAACCATATATCACATATTGTTTTTTTTTCCTTTTTTTCCCAGGACACAGACCTAATAGTAGTATTGCTGGACATTTTTCTACCTTCTCCAGGTCCTTTATATTTGAGACAAACTAATCTTCCTAATGTGTAGGACTTAACACGCTATTTCCTTGTGTAAAGACTTCAGTGGTTCTTCATTGCTTGGAATAATTGAATTCCATTCATTGCATGGAATAATTGCTTATCCTACTATTCAAGACCTTCCACATCTGGATCCAACCTATCTTTCCCACTGTATTTCATACTATATTGATGAGTACACTTACATTTTAACAAGTCTGGACTGCTAGTTGTTTTCCTGCTTTGTATTTCCCTCTCTTGCCTCTGTGCCTTTGCATATACTGGCTCCTAATACTTCTTTCACATATCTGCTTTGTTGAAAAACAAAGCTCAAGTGTTGCCTTTTCTTTGTAGCTCCTCCTCATTCCCCATCTGCCTGAAAAGTGATCTCACATGCTTATTTCTTATGGCATTTCTTTCTGATTTCTTTGTACTCGTTACATTCTATTTTGTAACAATCTTTCTTACTTAGGTAATGTCTTATCCCCCTATGAGATAATAAACTATTTGAGGCAAGGATTATGTCATGTGTCAATTAAATAGAAATTATAGTAACTTTTCAAATGAATGGGCCAATCCTGATTCTTCTAATTGATATCCTGGTAGTCCTTCCTCCACAGTATTGCTCTGGTGGATCAGATCTTCTCCCTTCACTCATCTCACATCTGAGTCACCTAGGTGGTACAGTGGATAGAGCACCAGTGCAGGAGTCAGGAGGATCTGAGTTCAAATCTCACCTCAGACACTTGACACTCACTAGCTGTGCAACCTGGGGCAAGTCACTTAACCCCAGTTACCTCATCCTGGGTCATCTCCAGTCATCATGATGAATATCTGATCACTGGATTCAGATGAATTTGGAGGAGAAGTGAGGCTGGTGACCTGCACAGCCCTCCCTCACTCAAAACAAAGTCAAGTGCAACTCATGTCATTACTTCTCTGATGGCATGGTCTTCTTCAGCAGTGAAGGATGAATGAACACACACAAACACACAGACATCTCACATCTACAATTTCTTGGGTGACATGTTTCTTTTTCACAAGACTGACAGTTTCCAGAGTACCATGGTTCTGTACTATCAACATAAAAGACTATCCAATCAAAGAATTGGATTTTCTATTCCATCTGATCAGGATCTGTGACTGTCTTGGCATCTATGTTGGATATGGATAATTTATTTACTTGGGTTGAGATTCTGTAAAAAACTATTGAAATTAATTGTCATAACAAGGAAATCAAAAGGTGCCTTTTATACCTTAGTTAGCAAACTTCATTTATCAAGCAGAGAGATAGAGTAGCCAAGGACACTATGGAAATTTAATTTATATTCCTACAGAGAATGATAAAAATTTTTATGGTATTACCTTATGAAAAGAAACAATAGAGTGTAAAACTAGGTTAAACAAAAGACTAAAACAAGAAAAGTCATCTGAAGGATTTTTAAAATGATCATGCCCTATATGAAAGGGGAACTTTTTGAGTAACTCACAAAAGGGAAAAACAAAAGTTTTTAAGCAATCGGAAGCTGGGAGTTTCTCCTTTGCCACAAATACTCTCAAAGCTTGAGCCTACTTTCCCTTGGACTATGTCTACATTTGAGAGTCTATCACCGGGTTTGGGGGGTTGTTTTATACCAACTGTTCTTACTATACTACTTTAGTAAATAGTTTTTTGTAAAAGCTACATGAAAATTTCTGACTAAATTGATTCTCAGCTGGTAATATTGGGAGGAGGAAGCACATCACAAGGTATAAAAAAAGACAATCACAGCCCCTCTCCCTCTAACAAGTTTGCCATATGTGAGAGAAAGAACATGCATAGGCAATATTTGTAGACTGTGACAACTCATATTCTTAGTGCTGCATTTCTACTGTAATATCTATTTGTTCCCAAGAGTGCCATTTTGTTTTTCCTCACAGGACTGCTAGTGTCATCTACTGGTCACCTTTCTTTTCTGTACAGCCCTCTTTTGGGTCTCTACTGTGTTGATACTGCCACCTTTTGCTTCTTTATTGACTTTCATATGCTATGTGACATTTTTTTCACTGGAATGTTGACAGTCTTTAAGTAAGTTCAGCCAAAAACAACAGAGAGATTTCAGCTACTATCGTGAGTCATTCCTTCAGTTACACCCAGCCAGCACAGCTAGAATCCCTTAAGCCAAATCTTTTTTCTATGATATTGTTTCCATCTCCATGGAAAATTTCATGTCTCTCTGTTAATTGGATTGAGATTAATAACTACCTTTCAACTCATATTTTGCAACTGGTAGTTAATGCTAGGATTGTAGATGACCCCTAAGGTAATCTGATGATCTAAAATAATGGCAGACAGCAGTGTCATAAATCACCCCAAACAGATCATAAGGTATAAAGGTGAGAGAGCCAGACTCAAAGCTAAGAAGACCTAAAATCAAAATCTGCTTTTAACATGTACTGACATGGTGATCCCAGGCAAATTATGGAAGGTGTTCTGGGTAATTCTCTGAGATTGTAAGTTACGTTGATGGTATTGACCTCACCTGAAGCTCTCAGTACCAATCAAATCACACGTCTAGTCCCTCTCTAAGCAATCTTCTCTTTTTCCTCTGAAAAAAATCCCATTAGAACAAATACAGGCCTAAAAATATCTTGTAGAAATAACTGTTGTCGGTTCCACAGGAACCTGTTGTCAAAGGCAAAATGTTTTTTTTACAATCTATCAGACATGATATTTATCAATAAAAATTTAAAAATATTTTAAATAAATGTTGCTATTTCAAGTACTCCTAGTTTCTAAGCTACATGGAATGATAAACTTTATATAGAGACATGGACAAAGAGATTAAGTAGGATGAGATAAATGTCTTCTTTGTTGATTGGATCAAGAGAACTTACAGAGAGTGAGCTTGTATCCTATTACTTTTAACTTCAAATTGAACTACAAAAGTGATTCTTTTTTTATGGGTTCTACACATACATTCTTATTGAATACATTTTCACGTTAGTCATGTTGCATAGAAGAATTAAAATGAATGGGAGAAACCATGAGAAAAACCAAACCAAAACAAAATATAACATGACAGAAAATAGTCTGCTTCATTCTGCATTCCAATTCCATATTTTTTTCTCTAGATGTGGATGGCATTTTGGCTCAAGAGTCCTTTGGGGATGTTTTATGTCCTTGCATTGCTGTGAAGGACTTAGTCTATCAGAAACAGTCTTCGCATACTGTGACTGTTACTGTGTATGATGTTCTCCTGGTTCTGCTCATTTCACTCAGCATTAGTTCATGTAAGTCTACCCAGGTTTTTCTGAAGTCCTACTGTTCATCATTTCTCATAGTGCAATAATATTCTACTACATTCATATACCCAAACTTGTTCAACCATTTCCCAATTGATGGGCATTAGCTTGATTTCTAGTGCTTGGCCACCACAAAAAGAGTCACTTTAAATATTTTTGTATATGTGGGATATTTTTCCATTTTTATGATCTCCTTGGAATACAGCCCTAGAAGGGATATTTCTGGATCAAAGGGTATGCACATTTTTGTAACCCTTTGGGCATAGTTCCAAATTGCTCTCCAGAATGGTTGGATCACCCCCCAGCTCCACTAACAATGACTTAGTGTTCCAACTCTCACACACCCTCCCCAACAGTTATCATCCTCCTGTTTTGTCATGTTAATCAATCTGATAGGTGTGATACGGTACCTCAGAGTTGTTTTGGTTTGCATTTCTCTAATCAATAGTGATTTAGAGCATTTTTTCATATGACTATAGATAGCTTTAATTTCTTCCTCTGAAAACTATCTATTCATATCCTTTGACCATTTATCAATTGGAGAATGACTTATATTCTTATACATTTGACTCAGTTCTCTATATATTTTAGAAATGAGGCCTTTGTCACCGATGCTAGTTGCAAAAATTCTTTCCCAGTTTTCTGCTTTCCTTCTAATCTTGGTTGTATTGGTTTGTTTGTGCAAAAACAATTTAATGTAATCAAAATTATCCATTATGCACTTCGTAAAGTTCTTCTCTATCTCTTGTTTGGTCATAAATGTCCCCATTCTCCATAAATCTGACAGATATGTTATCCCTTGCTCCTCTAATTTGTTTATAGTATCAGCCTTTATATCTAGATCATATACCCTTTTGGACTTTATTCTTGTGTACGGTGTCAGGTATTGGTCTATGCCCAATTTCTGCCATACTATTATCCAGTTTTCCCAGCAGTTTTTGTCAAACAGTAAGTTCTTATCCAAGAAGCTGGAGTCCTTGGGTTGCAAAAGTGATTCTTTTATTGACTAGTGCAGCTGTCCATTGAGCATTGATTATAAAGGAAAAACAGTAGAATAGCATTTTGTCTTAGGACTATTTCTAACTGAAGCCATGAAAAATAATAATAGCAACAATAATAAAACAACACATTTGATTATAGTTTTCAACCAGATCTAGATTATGTACATATATTCCTAGTCAGACTAGGACCCATATATACACATCTTCTGTGAGCCTGGTTTTGACTCCACTCGGAGGTTTGCCCATTCTGTCAGCAGCCCAGAGGGATGATGGTGATAAAACCACACATTTTTATCACCAAGAGAATAATGCATTGATTAAGAGTTGGCCATATCAGGCTACAAAGTGAGGATGTCTAATATCTTTTTCTGAAATCTTTACAATGATGTGTTCTCAGAAGACAGAAACTTACTTTTTTTGACCCATGTACATGCTTTAGCTCTGATTCCTCTTTTCATGTGAGCTTAGAGATTTCTGTGGGCATCTAAGATACATGAAAAACTAATGTTGAATCCTGGACTGGTTTACTGAAAAAAGACTATGAGTAATATTTTGAAATATTATTCCAAAGTTGAAGTTATTTAAGGTCTGGATGAAGTAATTTACATAATTCAATTTTTTTCCCCAAAACATTTCTCGTAAGTAATGATAAAGCTCATGTTGAATTTTTCTTTTAGTTTGCAACTCGAAGACTAGGCTAAGTTGACTAATCAGTGTGGCATATATCATATCCATTCAGAAAAAATCGAATACATCTTATAAATGAACTTAATCTGCAAAAGTGTTTCAAAACTTGGTAATTCTAGCAGGGGTACAGCACATCTTCTGAGGTCATAGGTTTATTGAGAATGAGACAATAGTTAAAATGATGGAGATTTGACTTATTGGTATCATTTAAAAAACCCTCCAATACCTCTTCCTTTTCTATCCTTCTAGTCTTCTTCAACCCTATTTCCCTCCATGATTCAGTGATATTGGCTTTCTGATTGTTCCTTAAACAAGACATTCCATCTGCCAATCCTGGGCTTTTTCACTCAGTGTCCCCCATGCCTGGAATTTTCTCTTTCCTCATCTCTGCTTCTTGGCTTTACTATATTCTGTCAAGTCTTACCTAATGTCCTACCTTCTTCAAGAAACCTTTTCCAGTCTTCCTTAATGCTAGTGCCGTCCCTCTAAGATTATTTATAGTTTATCCATCTATATCTCTATCATGTTTGTACATAGTTATTTTCTCCCCCCATTAGCGTGTGAATTTCCTGAGTGGGAGAATTGTTTTGCTTTTTTTTATCCCTAATACATGGTACTTGACATGTAGTACATGCTTAATAAATGCTTTTTGACTTGACTTTTTAAAGGTATTCAGTGCCAGTCCCAGTGTTTTTTTTTTAAAATTTATTAGTGAGCAGAGTCTGAGAAGTTTCTGTCTGTACTCAGTCATCAAGTCATGTTTGAATACATAAGAACTTTCTTCATCTATGGTTTAGACTAGATGGATGCTAACATTCTGCGATTCTATATAGGATCAGAGAACTTAAAGCTAGAAAGGTAGTAAGGATGATTTAGTTTAATATCCTTCATTTTAAAAATGAGGAAATTGAAGCCCAGAAAGGACAAGTTACTTAGTGTCAAGCATCTTGGTATTTCAAGTTTGATGTGGCTTTGGATGTCATCTATTCCAGCCCTCTATTTATGGAGATAGGGAAATGAAAGCTAGAGAAGTAAAATGACCTGTTCAAGATCATACAACTAATTAGAGACGGAGCTGGAACTTGGACCAAGATAACATGATTTCCAGTCCAATAACTCTTTTTTATCACTTCGCTCAATTTCTTATTACATTAGGTCTCTGCTATTTTACTGCATGCTACTGATTGAAGTGAAAGAATACTGAGAATTAGACTTTAAAATACTTGTTGATAAGTAATGACCATTTCATTTCTTGATGCAACTGATAATGAAAAAGAATCAAGAAATTGTAGAACAAAATAGCAGTTCCTGAAAGGTCATTAGTTTCCAATGAGGCAAATCTCGGAGATGTCTAAAAAATCTCTGGCCTTTGGTAGTTGAGCAGCTGAAAGGATCTTGTCCCAATGTGCTTGTAATTCTCAGTGAAAAAGTATGTTCTCTTTGTGGTCGGAACTGTTATTGAAGGCAGCGTGTGCGTGCAAGAAGTAGTAGTTCCAACAATACAGACATAGTAGGTTAGTGAGTGCCTATTATGTGCAAGACATGGTGTTAGATAATGGGGATACAAAAGAGTATGCATAAAAATGATCCTTGTCCTCTAGGACTTTATGATTTATTGGGTAGTGTGGACATATACATAGAAAGGCAACTAGCAATATAAGGTAGTATATGATAAATGCCCAGTGAGAAGAAATGGAAAATAAATATTATATGAGAGGTAGTAAGTGTTACATTAGCAGTTCTGAGGTGCAGTTATTTTTATTTCCCCTAATAAATAGCATCTATTCATACTTATTCTTTCTTTCCAACTCCTACCTTTTTCCCAAATTCTATGACAATAATTCACCACTGTTGGAATGCTTTCTGCTCCCTATAACTTGTGCTAGGGTTGGAGCATGTGGACGGCATCAGTCACACACCATATACTGGCTAGAGTCAGCTCTGACGGGATCAGGACAGCCAGTTGTTAAAGTTTCAATGTGATTATTTATACCTTGGACATAGACGACAAGTTCTTGACTTGTTTTGTTGATTGTCTAGACTTAAGAAGGTGATGGAGAAAATGTTAATAATAATGAAAATTAAACTTAAAAGTGTGTCAGTGTTACTTTTGGGAGAATGGCTTGTTGAATATTTACTGGCACGTATTAGATGTACCTTGATGTTGGTTACGCCTAGTCAAAGTATGTGAAGTTGGGATAATTCTGGCCAACAGACATGACCATGATTACATCCAACCCTGAGGCACTATAGGAGTTGTAACAACTTTTTGGTCCTGTTTGCGTAAGGTTGATATATTTACAGTTAGGAGAGTCTTTGCTTTCATTAGACCGGTATATTTTTAGAAACATACCTAAATAGCTTCAATGTCCTAAAGTACAAAAAGATGCAAGCCCCGAGGCAAGTGAATCACTTATGTCCATGTACGTATGATACTGAGCAGAGTTAATCAGTTCCTGAAACAATACGTCCTAGGACCAGGACAATCTGAGACCTAGGAGTTAGCTGTACCATTGATGTTGTATGGGTACATTTGTGTGTGTGTATATATGTGTACATACATATACACACACACATACATACATGTGTCTATACATACATATATGTGTGTATATATATATATATATATATATATATATATATATATATAAAATGATCTACTGTGCATCCTTTTACTACAGACTTATTTTGATATCAATATATATTAGCAGGGTAAGTTCCCTGAGATATGTTCTTTTGAATCCCTAATCAGACTGAAGCACTGGGGAATAATTTTGAAATCTTGGAGTGATGAATTGGATTCATATTACCCATATTACCCATCATTCCCTGAAGAACTCTGCATGCAGGTTGTTGGCAAGGTGGGTGATTCTATTGTGACTCCTACTTCAGTTTGGACATGATGATAGATGAAGCATATCATTAATGATTTATTTAGTCAATATTGGGCACCCTAGAGATGTCATCAATTAAAAAACATCTAAGTACTTAATATGTGTTAGGCATTGGCAAATATACAGATAAAAGTGAAATAGTGCCTGCCTCCAAGGAGCTTACAGTCTTTTGGAAGAGACAACATGTACAAGTATATACAAAGTAAATGAACAGTGATTTTGCAGGGAAGGATATTATAGCAGCTGGAAAGATCAGGACAGATTTTATATAGACCATGGTTCTTGAGTTAAGCTATGAATGATGCTAGGGATTCTAAGAAGCAACAAGGAGGGGATGCATTTCAAACCTGGGAGGCAATGTGCAAAATTACATCAATGTGGGATGGAATGTCCTGCGTAAAAAGCATCAAGGAGGTCATTTTTATTAGGCCAGAGGGTACATAAAGGTAAGTAATAGATAACGTTCCTGTAAAGATAGGCTGGAATTAAATTGTAAAGAGTTTTACATGGCAAACAGGAGTTTCTATTTAATCCCATGAGTAACAGGGGCTTTTAGAATTTAACGAATGGGAAGGGACATAGTCAGACCTGTGCTTTAGGAATATCACTCTGGTGGTTTTGTGGAGCATGGATTGGAGAGTGGAAAGATTTGAGGCAAGGAGACAAATGAGCAGGCTATTTTAATAATCTAGGTTGTAGGTGGTTAAGCGCCCAATCTAGAGTGGTATTTGTATAAGTGGAGAGATGAGGATTGATATTGAAGAAATTGTGGAGTTATAGAATTTATAAGACTTAGAAATTAACAACATGAAGAGTAAGGAGTTGAGGATGGCACCACTGTTGTAAACCTGGCTGAGTAGACGAATGGTGGTACTTTTGACAAAAATAGGGAATTTTAGAAGAGGACTGGATTTGGGAGAAAGGATACTTATATTGGGTTTATTGATACCTCTAGGGAATCTACATCAAATGGCCAAGAGGCAGTTGTTGATATGAAACTGGAGCTTAGGACAGAGACTAGGGTTACATATGCAGATCAGTAGTTATATTCATAAAGACAATTGAATCACAGGAATTGATGAGGCCACTGAAAGAGATGTAAAGAGAAGTGAGTCTAGGACAGAGGCTTGGGGTAGAGCCAGAGGTTATGAGTGAGATGTGCATAGTTCAGGCAAGAAAACTGAGAAGAAGTGTTCATCTAGATAGCAGAAATGTAAACACCAGTGGCAAGAGAGAGGCCAGGAGGAGGGTATAGTCAAAAGTCAAATGCTATAGAGAGGTCAACAAGTTACTAGGATTGAGAAAAGGTCATCATTTAGGATGCTGAGTTGAGGGGATGGTAGGACTTAATGAATGTATGGATATCCTTTTTAATATGAAGGAGGTTGATCGGGTGGTAATATACTCAAGGAGACAGAGAAGTTGGGATCAAGAGTACAAGCAGAGAGCTGGATTTGGTGAGAAAAATATCAGAGAATATAATAAATAGGAGTGAATTAGAGAATTACAAGGAGATTTGAGATATAAAGTTGGGGAGAATAAGGAA
Source organism: Notamacropus eugenii (assembly GCF_028372415.1). NCBI lineage: Eukaryota > Metazoa > Chordata > Mammalia > Diprotodontia > Macropodidae > Notamacropus > Notamacropus eugenii. The sequence goes on from NC_092872.1 coordinate 72,350,075, forward strand.
CTTGGGCCAAGTGGCTTTTATTTTCTTAGTAAATTATGAAGCGGAGTACTCTAGGGTAGAAGAAGGCGATGTAGGAGACTTGAGCAGAGAAGAGAGGACTTGTAGCAGCTTTTGTGGTGAATGTGATAATAAAAGACAGATAAATAGAAAAAGCATTTATTAAACACTTACTATGTGCCAGGCACTCTGCTAAGTGCTAGAAACACATAATATGAGCATAAAGGAAGGCAGTCCTTTCTGTCAGGGACCTTACATTTTATTGGGGGAAGATACCTCATAAAAAAGTAGCTGGAAAGCAGGAGCACTAGGGTGTAGGGTGAACAGCTGGTGCCCACATCAGGGAAAGTTCCAGGAGTCCAAGAATTTAGGACTCCTAAATCTAGTTCATTTAGCAAGAACATGGCTGGCATGGTTGCTTTTTCAAATGAAGGTTTGGGGCTAAATTTACTAATAGAAGGATTGCTTTCTCAAAGGGTCTAGTTGAGATCAGATAATAATTTGTAGTGGATCCTGTAGTCAACAGGGTACTGTGACTAACTTCAACACTGTTCAGCAGAATGGACATGGGGCCATAGGAGTTGGGCAGATGATGGGAGTAACATAGGGCTGGAGTTTGGCAAGGCATGAGTGGTAATAGCACAAAAGGGCAAGAGGTTTTAAATAGATGAGATAAGTAATTTTGTCTTTATTTCACAGATTAGCAGACTGAGGCTCAGAGAGATTGTGTGAATTGCTAAAAGTCACATTCTTAGTGAGCAGGAAAACTTACTACAACCTACATCTTCTTCTAACTCTTAGTGCAACAGTTTTAAAAAAATTAGCCTCTCTTAAGACTAGAAGGTGATAGCCCATAAGTCTATGGGCTTCTGCCTCTTAAGCTTTAGGAAGTTTATTTTAGATGAAAAATTGTGAATGCAGTTATAAATACTCTGAGCTCCCAGTTAGGAATTTCCTAACATGTAGTCAGAAGTTTCTCTCTTTGCCTAATTTTATATTTAGATCTATCTTTAGGTAAACCTTGGGCTCTCAAATTCAGCTTACTAGAAGCAGTTGGGTAATGAAAGAGATTATAGAGGCTGTAGAGAGATAGGCACTGGGAGTTATGGGGCTCATTCTGGGTCTTCTGCTCTGAGGTGCCAGTAAAGTAGATACTGATTTTTCTTCTCTGTTATAGCTCAAACCTACTTTTGTTCCTCAGAGATATGATTGTATACTATGCTTACTCCAGTTTTTCCCTTGATAGATCCTCAGAATCTCTTCCCTGTTCTTAGATATATCCTTCTTTTTATGCAAATTCCTTGAGACTTGACCAAGTCTCTCACACGATGGCTTTGAGTGATTCAAGGAGATGTACAGGTCCTGTTCATATTCAGTTATCACTGATTGATTGATTTAATCATGATATGTCACTTTTAAGTATGTAAATGAACCCATTAGTATAACGCTTTTCCCAAAAGATCTTTGTTGCTTCTAATTTTTAGGAGACTGTGGGAATTGTTCAATTTTCTAGTTAAACAGTTCTAAGGAGAATCATCATTCTATAACTTCATGGGGGGTAGGGAAAGTAATTTAGTCTTAAATTAATAATAGTTGTAACCATTCTATTTACAATGTCTCAGAAGGTAAGAAAAGCCTTTCATAGTGTTCACTTCAGTGGAAGCCTTTTGAAGGTTGCCTAAAAATAGTGTGTTTGTATTTTGTACTTAAGACTTTGTATACAAGGTCAAGATTTTAATATCACAGATAAAAATCTTTACAAGGAAGAAGTCCTTTAGGCAAATCAGGTTAACTAGATGTATAAGGTGATTATTAGGATCAAGTTCCAAGAGAAAAGCATCTTGATATTCCCACCTATGAAGTGCTATTATTTTTTGCCTGAAGATATCTCTAGCTCCTATGAACAGGGTCTAAAAAATTCAGTATTATTGTATGCAACACTTTAGTTTTAAGGGCTCTCAACCTTTTCCTATGTAGAATGCTCATAAGTTTCTGAAATCCAGAAGGAGAGGTCCTCATAGCCAATAAAGAAAACTTGTGTAGTTACAGGGACCTATGCAAAATGGGTGAAGGCAGGAGAAAGACAGAGGTAACAAATTTTGAATATGATCAAGAAACAACTTCGAAAGCCTTAAAACTCTGATCCATGCGATGATAAAACACATATCCAGAAGACTGGTGTTAAAACATGCTACTCAACCTTTTGCCAGCAGAACTTTTAATTTTGGACATGGATAAGATGGGAATTTGTTTTGCTGGATCATATACAATTATGATGAGGGTTTTCTTTTTCTTTTTCATTGAGGAGGGATAGTAGAAGTGAAAGATTATAAATTCATGTAAAATAAAATAGATTTATTTTCAAAATACCACAGAAGGACCTGCAGCTAAGCAGCTTAGATTTTCAGCTCTGTTACCCAAGGATACGAAATTCTCTTTATTTTAGAGATGACTGAAAGAGGAAAAATAGACTAAAATACCTCAACAATAATTCTACAATATTTACTGAAATGCAACATTTGCATTTCTGAGATTCTAGTTAAAATTAAAATTCTAACATATAAAAATTAAAACTGGGGAAAAACAAAGAAATGAAAACAAACAAAACCTATTATTGTGTAGAGGCAGTGTGGCATACTTGATAGAGAGCTAGCCTTTGAATAGGAAGACCTGTGTGCAAATTGTACCTCTGAAACATAATGATTATACGATCCAGGATTTGGAAGTCAAAGAAGCTGGCTTCAAATCCTAGGTCTGCCTTTTATTTTCTGTGTGACCTTGGGCGAGCCATTGAATCCCTCTTGGCTTCAGTTTTTATCTATAAAATGAGGGATTCGGGTTCACTGACCACTAACAGCTCTTCTAGCTCTAAATCTATGATTCATCCTGGATGCGCCACTCAATTTATCAATGCCGTGGCAACTCTCTGTGACTATAAAACGTTGAGCAGATGCTAATCTGTTTTAGTTAAAGTAGTTTATTATATCAATACAATCCTAAGTGTCTTCTAAAAATAATTATGAAGAGGATGAAGAAAGGAAAGACATGAATTGAGAACATGTAGGGTAGGATTAAGTGGGGATCCATAGAAATTTCTATCTAGAAAGGACCTATAAGCCATTTAGTCCAACTCCCTTATTTTGCAGATAAGAAACACTTAGGCCCAGATATAGAAGACAATCCCAAAGATGCACAAATGTGTTCAAAAACTTTTAATTTAAGAGTGTGGAGGGAGCAACACAGATTGCCAAATAAAGGGAATATATGTATATGTGGTCTCCATGAAGGGGAGGTTCTGGAGCTGTAATATGCTATGTCTCTGGTGTGTCCTTAAGTGCTGGCTAGAAAATACTGATTATAATAAAGTAAGCTTTTAACTAGGATGGGACTGATTTCTACCTAGACCCATTCTTGGTTTTTGGAGAGTCATTGTGGTTTAGGTGGATTTGATCTTACAAGTGGATAGAGGTGCTGGATTTGGAGTTAGGAAGAGTTGGGTTTAAAAGGCAGCTAGATAGGGCCTTGTGTCTGGAGTCAGGAAGACTTGAGTTCAAATCTGGCCTCAAATACTTAATAGCTGTGTGACCCTGACCAAGTCATTTAACCCTGTTTGCTTCAGTTTCCTTATCTGTAAAATGAACTAGAGAGGGAAATGGCAAACCACTACAGTATTGTTGCTAAGACAGTCCCCAAATGGGGTCATGAAGAGTCAGACCTGGAAAATGGGAGTGGTGAACTCGATGGCTTCAAAGATGCTTTCCAGGTTTAAATTGATGACAATCATATGAAGTATTAATTAAGCACTTACAATGTGCCAGGCACTGTGTTAAGCTCTCAGAATGCAAATGCAAGCAAGCAAAGCCAGCCCTTGCCCTTGAGGAATTTGCACCTTACTGGGAGAAGACAGCACCTAAAAGGGAGTTAGGAAGGTTGAAGAGGGAGACAAGACTGTTTGGGGGTCGAGGAGGGCATTATACCCCTCTTTGTCATGGCATCTATGCTAGTAAGGGTCAAGGGAGCCTGGTTGGGATGAGTTAGTGCAAAATCTCACCTGGATGTCCAGGGGCAGAGTCTAAGATTCTCATGGACTGAGTAGGATCCTGTGGTTTCTTTTGTATTTATAGGAGAGGCTGGGTAAGCAGAGAAAAACAGCTATGCTATTTTTCATGCCCTCTCCCCTTTCCTTATCTCCTGGCAGCGTGGTAGATCTTTATGGATCACCAGTGGCCTTCAGATTACACTTTGAAAAATAATGATAGGGCAACCTTGCAAATAAATGCAAACACATGCCAGCCTAGGCCCTCAAACATAATATTCTTTGTTTTACCAGCAGCTCCTTCTGGCCTGTCCTACCCTCATCAAATGCACCAGCAGAAACTATAAATGAAACTAACATTCTTTCTAACTTTTCTGAAATAAATAATTGTTATCTTAGTTACTCTTTACAAAGTTACTTTAAAAAACAGAGAATTTGAAGACCCCAAATAACTCATATCTAAAAGAATTTAATTCTTCTTTTTAACTATATGGTTATATAATATAGTAGCTGCTCTGGGAGTCTGAGAAAGTCCTGAAATTGTCTTTTTTTTGTATCTCCAGAACTTATCACAGTGCTTGGCACATGGTACGTGCTTAATAAATGTTTATTAATTGATGGATTATACCTATTTCTTAATCTAGCTCCTATGCTTCTGAGGGCCTACATGTTTAACTCTCCTTGTGGCTATGCCACACAATGTCTTAGAACCTCTAATAGGTCAATCCCAATCACAAGGTGGTGTTGATTAGAAAGAGGACCAATACTAGGGCTTAGGTAGACTAACCAACCTTTACCTGGTGGAATGTGAAGGACAACAACGTCCCTACCAGTGGCAGGCCCAGTTGACCTAGCAATATGACAGATAGTCCCACCATTAGAGTTCTACTTGTGATATGACACTTTGTCTCCAATAGGATCCATTAAAATGCAAATATGCCACATTAGAAAGGCAGTAGAATAAAGTATGGATGTAGTTTATTATTTATTAATATGGAAAGGACACCACTATCCTTGTAGACACTCAAGTTCACACCTGCAGTCATTCTGGACTATTTGACCCTTTCCTTTCCCTCTTCCTCTATATCTAATCAGTTACCAACTTTGCCTCAGCAGTACCTCTTTCAGATATTCCCTTCTCTTTACTCCCCAAGTTACTATAACAGGATCATTTCCTTATCACCTCTTGTCTGAACTGTTGCAATTACCTCCTAATAGAGCTTTCAGCATCCAGGCCTTACTTTCTTCAATCTGTCCTCCACATTGTTGCTAAGTTAATATTGCTACAGGGCAGTAAGTTGGTGCTAGAGTGCCCTGCCTGGAGCCAGAAAAGCTTATTTTCCTGAGTTCAAATCTGGCCTCAGACACTTATTAGCTATGTGACCCTGGGTTTAATACTTTACACTTGATAAACACTTAATCCTATCTGTCTTGATTTCCTCACCTGTAAAATGAATTGGAGAAGAGAACGGTAAAATACTCTAGTATTTTTGCCAAGAAAACCCCAAATGGGGCCATAAAGAGTTGGACACAGCTAAAAATGACTGAATAACAAATGTTGCTAAAACAGTGTTTGGATCTCGACAATCCCTTTCTTCAAAAATATCCAGTGGCTTCCTAGTATCTCTAGGATAAAAATCTAGTTTTTTTGGATATTATACTCTTTAGAGTAAAACTAACTACTTTAGTCTGTCATTTAAAGCCCTCTACCATCTTGGCCCTGCCCACCTTTCCAGACTTACTTATGTCTGGCCCTTTCTTTATTTTGCAGTGTGTCTAACTAGCCTGGATTATTTGCTATTGCTTAAATTCAGCCTTCTACCATTCAACTCTGTGCCTTTGCACAGACATTTCTTATGCCTGGAATGCTCTCATTCTTCACCCTCTACCTTTTAGAATCTCAAATTTCCTTCAATTGACTTCAGTTCACAAAGTCTTTCTTGATAGCTCTTAGTTGTTAGTGCTGTCTCCTTCCTGAAATTACTTTGTATTCACTTATTTATATAAATATTATATCCTCCCAATAGCATGCCAACTCCGTAAAGGTATTGTCTAGTATCTTGCATGAGTAGGGTCTTAATAAATGCTTATTGAATTAAATTGGAACCTTGTAAAGCAGAGACTTGAGGAAATGGGGCACTAAGTAGGTAAGTAAGATAAGTTGAGGAAGGCTTGGAACATAGCAATCTACTAGGAAAGGGAGATTCTGGTAAGGCTGGAGGCTTTTAGTGAGGGACCCTGCAGGAAACAAGGGATGACATCATCATCATCACCATCATCACATCATCATCATCATCATCCTCATCCTCATCATTCATATAACTCTTTAAAGTTTACTGAACATTTTCCTTAGCAACCATTTGGTTAGGTAGGTAATATAAGATATACTATCTCATTTTACAGGGAGAAAGTAAGGAAATTTGCCTTCTCTTAGGAGAAGGCTATATACTTGGACTCCAGTGCCTGAGGTTTCTCAGAAGGCAGTTCACAGGTCTACAACTGGCCAGGAAATGCACTGTTCTCCATAACCCCTAAGTCTCTGGTTGAAAGCCTAGGCTCCAGAATTATGCTGTATAGAGAATACCTCTTCTCTGGCTAGAGAGATGGGCTTTCAAACTTGGGGTTGTGAGAGAGTCTAGTCTCAGAACTCTCCTGACTTGACCACAGAGTTCCTTATTCCATGATCAGTTCATGCTTGGAGAAAGTATCACTGCCTGCTCCACGGATGGGATCAGGAACTCAGCATTATACAGGCATGCACTGTGTGGGCAAGAGCACTTTTGTCTCCTTCTCTCATATGAGTCTAAGTCAAGGCAGTGATGGAGCTTATGCCCTGGTATATTCTACCTCCCTTACTTGTCCCCTGCTTCCTTCTCCTCACAACAATTTTCTCTCCTACCTTTGCTGTGAAAGACAGAAAAATTAAGGGTGATAAAAGCAGATCTGTTCACTCCCTTTTCTAGGCCAGGAGAAAAGGACTGGTTTCCCCAGCAAAAGCTTCTTCTCTCAATAGTTCAAGCTAATTAATTCATCTTGGGGAAAACCTTTATCAATGAAATACATCTTCTAAGAGGCACCAACAGTCATGTCCACACTCTTCCTAGGAAGATACCATGAAAGTTCAATATGAAGGCTCACCATCCTACAAACTGATTAGAGAGCTCAGATGATCACCTCCTTATATATGTCCTCAGGGAATGATATTGTAGTTATTTGAAATATGGCTAGTCCGTTGTCACCTCAAGTCTATTTTGTGTTTTCTCCATTCCTATTTATTGCTTTTCACCTCCGTCCCTTGCCTGATATTTCTTTCTTATTCTACTAAGGAATATTGTGTTTTCTCCCCGAAATAAATCCCAGTAATGACTGGAGTAATGAACAAAATATAGGAAGAAGCCAGACTTATGGCCAGTTATATCAAGTATGAGTACACCCATTTGTGAGCTTTCATTTCAAGACTGGAACCAGCAATAGTTAGAACATAGTTCATTTTCAGGAAACATAAAGAGAGGAAACATATAGTGCCCATTTTGCTAATGCACCACAGTGAATTCTGCTCATACATTATAGAAGCCCAAGCACTAGGCTCACTTCTCTTCCTGATCTCAAATGGCAGCTTGAATCTTTGCCTTCAATTCATTGGACTTACAGCCCTACTTAGCAAGATTTATCTTTTCACATGGAACCTTAATCAAGACAAATTCTACAGCCACTGGTGCCACACATTTCTGGCCATGGGCTGTGGAGTTACTCTACCCAGAGTCTACTTCAGAGGGTGATAATTTGAGCATTTCATCAATTCTGTCAGTCTGGCATTATTCGATGTCTATTTTATTCTCTAGCTTTCTCCTCATTGAAGCTATTAACACACACAAAAGTACATGTGTCTCTTTTATACAGTGATTACCGTTGTGCTTGCACTGCTCCTTCTGCATGCATCTTGCAGTAAATTCAGTGTGAATGATCTTAACTAAGTTATGGAGGAGCAAAATGCAATCGGACAGATTCATAAAAAGTAGTCTGGCCATACGCTACTGAAGAGATATTTCTCTCTCTCGTTCCCACATCCTCACTTTATATGCATAGTATTGCTGTACCAAGCTACATATACATATGCAACTGGGGATGAGAGAGTGAAGCTTTTCCCACCCTCTAAAATTGCAGCACATAAGCAATCACCTCTTCTGGAGACCAGCAAAGTGGCTCTATATGACTATAAATAGGGATGAGACTAGGGAAGAGTACTGTGATTTTACTGCTATAGGGTACTCCCTGATGAAAAATCCCATTTGCTGATGCAGTTTGATAGCATCTCTTCAATTTATATTCTTTTAAAAATATTTTATTTTCCCCCACTTACATGTAAACAGAATTTTTAACATTTAAAAAAAGGCTTTCAGTTCCAAATTTTATGTCTTTCTCCATTCCTTCCCTCCTCCTTGATATGGTAAGCAATTGGATGTAGGTTTTACATATGCAGTCATGTAAAACATTTCCATATTAGTCATTTTGTGGAAGAAAACTTGAACTAAGAAAGAAAGAAAGAGAAAGAAAGGAAGAAAGAGAAAAACAGTATGTTTTGCTCTGTATTCAGACTCCATCAGTTCTTTCTCTGGAGACAGATAGTATGTTTCATCTTGAGTCCTTTGGAATTGTCTAGGATCATTGTGATATTAAGAATAGCTAAGTCATTCACAGTTGATCATCAGGACAACATTGTACAATAGGTACAGTGTTCTCCTGGTTCCCTCTGCATCCGTTCATGTAAGTCGTTCCAGGTTTTCTGAAACCATCCTGTACATCTTCAATTTATATTCTTAAAGGCAAGTAGGTAGCACAGTGAATAGAGGGCTGGGCTGGAGTGAGGGAGAACGGAGTTCTCTTTGGGCCCAGACACTATATGTGTGACAGGGCCAATCACTTTACCATCGCCTACCTTAGTTTTCTCAAGAAACTGGAAAATGAGGCTCGTAATGGCACTTACCTGCCATGGTGGTTGTGAAGATCAACTGACTCATTTGCTTGCAAGGCTGGTGGGCAGAGAAGTAGACTTTCCAAAGTCTTCCCTTTAGAGAGGGTTCAGGACTTCATTTAACTTCTTTTTGCATCAACTGCTCTGTTTGGTTTCAATTCTTTTCTCCACTTTTTGGCTTCCTTTAGCGTATTGTCTTTCTTATCGTATTGAAAGTTAGTTGAGAGCAGAAGTTGTCTTTCTTATTTGCATCCCTAGTGATTAACAATGTGTCTGATACGTAGGAGGTCCTTAATAAATGGTTATTAACTATTGACTTCTCCTGACAAATACTGGCCTCTGATCTTGGCTGAGTCACTGAATTGCTCAGTGGCCCAGAAGATTTGCTAAGAACATAAATTACAGGCCAGTTGAGGACCTGTATTTGGAGAGGCCATTTCCACACACATCCTCTCTGTCTCACCAACATTTCACCATTGAACTCCCAGAAAAAGTCATCTTTACCTGTTCATGAGTGGCTCTGATCTCATCACTTAGCTGAAACAACTTTCTCCAAGCATCTCCTTACTGCCAAATCCAGTAGCTTTTTCTTGACCCTTATCCTTCTTGACCTCTCTGCAGTATTTGACTCTGCTGACCACCCATTCCTCCTGAATACTTTCTCTTTCCTGGGTTTTTGGAATGCAGCTTCCTTTTGAAACTCCTTTGAAGCTAATGAGATATGAATTCAAATCCTGACTCAAACACTTTCTTTGTTACTTTTGGGCAAACCATTTAACCTCCATGGGTCTCAGTTTCCTCATCTACAAAATGAGCATGTAAGACTCAATGACTTCTAAGATCTCTTCCAGCTTTAAACCTCAGATGCTAAGTAGCAGAGACTGAATGTCCTCTAATTATTCAGAGCCCCTCAGCTTCTGGGTCTCATCGATTCTACTTGTATACCAGCTCTCATATCCCTCTCCTTCTTTCCACTAAGCAGGTTGCCACTCCAGCTCAGACCCCCATTTTGCTTTACCTAGAGTAGCCTATTACAATAGATTCTTACTTGATCTCCCTGCCTCCATTATCTCTGCTCTCTAATATTCTACCCAACTGCCAAAGTTCTTTTGATTTCGGTCCTATCTAAAGAAAAGGTCTGACCAAGTTATTCCCCTGTTCAGTAAACTTTAGTGGAGCATACTAGAAGATATAGTATTATAGTATATTTATTATATATGATATATTATTATATGTTATTATAGTACATATATATTATGTTATAACAGCAAATTATTACCTCTAGGATGGAATGCAAACATCTATTTGACATTTAAAGGTCTCTCCACTATCTTATTCTAACCTATATTTCTAAACCTTTTACATTTTGCTTCTCTTTATTCCCTTTGTTTTAGCCAAATTGTCCTCTTTGCTGTTCCTTGCACATGATATTCCATCTCCCATCCCTTTGTCTTTGCACAGACTATCTTCCATGCCTGAAATGTCCGTTCTACTCTGCCTCTTAATATTTCTATTTTCTTCAAGGTTCACATCAAGAGGAGGCTTTCTGATGAACCTCTCCTCCCTCCCCAATATTACTTTATTTATCTTATGCTTATAGCTCGTATCTGTGTTGATGCTACTTGGATCCCCACCCCCTAAAGAGGGAAGTATTTGGAGATACGTAGTGAATGCTTAAGAAATGTTTGATTGATTATTATTGAACTGTGGTTGGCTAGATGTAGTGGGTTAGTTCTGTTTGAACTCACTCACTTGCCAATCAAGATAGCTCAGAATGGAGTGGGAGTTCCAAAGCTGAGTGGATCAGCTCCCCCAGGTACTAGAAGCATGATGTATGGTCCTCCAGTCTAGAGGTGCTAATGTGAGGGAAGAATACTTTAGAGACAAGCCTCCTTCCAATCCTTTCTAATTTTGATTACTAAGAAATGTCTGCACAAGTGATCTACCAGGTCTTGAATGTCCTCCTTTTTCACTGCCTCTTCTAATTCCCAGCATCCTTTAAGAACAAGTTCAGATGCCATTTTGTCCATAGTTCCTTTCTTCAAGTCCCTAGTGATTAATCCTCTCCCCCTGAAATTACTTTGTATTATTTTGTGGATATGATTTGCATTTGCTTAAATGCATATGTTTTATTCTGAGAGAATGTAAACTTCTTGAGGGCAGGGGCTGTTTCATTTTCATCTGTGTATCTGTAGCTTCTAGCCTGTGTTTGGCACCCAGGGATAACAAAAAAATGTTTGTTGAATTCATTTGAATTGACTTGCTGGTCTTCCAAACAAGAAAAGGGTCTCTTGAGAGAACATTTCTAAGGCAAATTCCTACTGACTCTGTCTCTCTGAGCTCCGATGGGCTTTTAGATTGGGCATTCTAGATTTGATTCTGGGAATCTCAGGATAGGTAAGCCTTCCGCTGAGAACCCTTTCATTCAGATGGAAACAGATGGCAGTGGAGGAGAAGTCTTCCTTGCTAGCTTTTATGGGAAGAACCAAACCACCCTCAGTAATCCATAAAAACCTCTTGTGGATTTTGAGCAGCTGCAAGTTCATCAGGCAATGACACTAGTGACTATAAGTAGGGCTCTTGCTTTCTTATGGCATCTCTGAAAGCTATCAGATCTAGAAGACTCATTAAGAATAGGGTCCACTATGTATTTTGTTCTCATTGTCAACCAGAGAAGATTGTCTGTTAGAGAAGGAGTGACTTCAGGAGCTACAATAGATTTAGTTCTTGGAATAAAGTACCAAAATGCCCCCATGTCTCCTTTCCAGCTTTATCCCTTTTGACCACATCTGCAAGATCTTTCAGGTTCTCTGATCTATACAGAAGCAGTTGGTACAGGCTCTGGAATCAGAGGACCTAGGGTCAAGTTCTCCTTCTGATACAGATTTCCCATTTGATGATGGGATAAGTCTGTTTTGGTTTCCTTATCTGTGAAATTAGGAGATTGAACTATTTGGTACCGAGGTGTCACAGTGGATAGAATGTTGGATCTGGATGGAGTAAGGAAGACCTGAGTTGAAATTTGGTTTCAGACACTTATTAGCTTATGTGATCCTGGGCAAGTCACTTAACTTTTGTCTGTTTCCTCATCTAAAATGAGGATAGCAAGAGTGCCTAATTCCCAAGAAGATAAAATAAGATGTTTGTAAAGCATTTTGCAAACCTCAAAGTGCTATATATAAATGCTGTTATTATTATCTGAGGTTCCTTCTGACTTCCAGTCTATGAAATGCTAACATCTTAGAAGATTAGGGAGCAACAATCTAAGTTTTTTCCCCCTTCCACCAGAGAGATGGCCTCAGATGCTCTCTTATAGCTCCCAGTGCTTCTACAGAAATGCTGTGCTGATTCTCCAACTATGACTTCTCTATTGCCTTTTTTTGGTCCACCCTGATAGGCGTGTATTCTTGAATGGGAGAGCTGTCCATGAGCCTCCAGCCTCAGATGCTACTGGGATGACTAGTGCTTTATAGTTCTCTAGGGAGCAGAGCTCTTTTACAACTTAACATCAAAACCTTTTTAGATCCAGAAGGTCCGTCCAGAGTTTGCCCTTACCCACCACATGACTGACACCTGAAACCAGATGTGATTTGCATGATCTTCCAGTTTCCTGTAAGAAATTTGCCTCCATTTCATCCCCAATCCCCATTTCCCCATGCTGACATGGGTGCTTTCAGGAAAATTTAATTGAAACCTATGTTAATTAAGTAAGGTTCTAACTGCACAAAAAGTTATTGTTATCTGGCTTGTTTTTCAGATGAATTCCACAACAGTGACATTCTGAAATGAAGCCAGCATATGTCTACCATCTAGCTCTTTAACTTCGGTCAGCTGTGGCAATGAGACCACAGTCACTGAGGTAATTGACTTTACATTGATACAGTACGATATCTTATATTTGAGTTTTTCTCTGAGACTTGCATACTGTATTTATCTTCTCTACATATGTTTTGGGAATGCTTCTGTTTAGTGAACACTATAGACATTTTTGGATGATATGCATGTGGATTCTGCCCAATGAAGATTAACCCTGTGAGGGGGGTGGAGCCAAGATGGCGGAGTAGGAAGATGCACATATGCTACCTCCAAACCCGCTGGCCATAAAATACCTGTAACAAAAAGAACCACGGGAGAATTCTGGAGCAGCAGAAGCCACAGAACGGAGTGGACGAGATTTCTGCTCCAGAGAGCCTGAAAACCTCTCGCAAAAGGTCCCTCACGCCCCGGACCTGGAGCAGAGCCCAACCCTGCTTCAGTGGTGCAGCGCTGAAAGGAGCAGATCCAATCAGGCTTCAGGGATGGAATCTCCAGCAGCCGCGCGGGTCCCTCCACCCACAGGTGACAAGGGTCGGTGAGAGGGTCTCTTTGGCGGGTCGAGAGGGGAGTGGGGTGCCCCATAACTCAGGCCCCCTCGGGAGGCAGCAGCGGAGGCGGGAGCAGACCAGGGCTCCCCAAGCAGGCAGGAGTCTGGATCCATTGTTGAAGGTCTCTGCATAAACTCCCTGAGGGAACGGAGCTTGTGAGGTGGCCCTGCCCTGACTTGAGCATCTGAACTTAATCTCACACTGAAGAGAAGCCCTGCCCCTGCCCAAAGCCCTGAGGCTGGGGAGCAGCATTTGAATCTCAGACCCCAAGTGCTGGCTGGGCAGACCTGGAGGCGAGGGGGGGGAGGGGGTGGAGAGGACACTCAGAAGTCAAGTCACTGGCTGGGAAAATGCCCAGAAAAAGGAAAAAAAATAAGACTATAGAAGGTTACTTTCTTGGTGAACAGGCATTTCCTCCCTTCCTTTTTGATGAGGAAGAACAATGCTTACCATCAGGGAAAGACACAGAAGTCAAGGCTTCTGTATCCCAGCCCACTCAATGAGCTCAGGCCATGGAAGAGCTCAAAAAGGATTTTGAAAATCAAGTTAGAGAGGTCAAGGAAAAACTGGGAAGAGAATTGAGTGACATGCAAGCAAAGCATGAAAAACAAGTAAACACCCTGCTAAAGGAGATCCCAAAAAATGCTGAAGAAAATAACACCTTGAAAAATAGGCTAACTCAATTGTCAAAAGAGGTTCAAAAAGCCAATGAGGAGAAGAATGCTTTCAAAAGCAGAATTAGCCAAATGGAAAAGGAGATTCAAAAGCTCACTGAAAAAAATAGTTCTTTCAAAATTAGAATGGAACAGGTGGAGGCTAATGACTTTATGAGAAACCAAGAAAGCACATAACAAAACCAAAAGAATGAAAAGATGGAAGATAATGTGAAATATCTCATTGGAAAAACAACTGACCTGGAGAATAGATCCAGGAGAGACAATTTAAAAATTATGGGCCTACCTGAAAGCCATGATCAAAAAAAGAGCCTAGACAACATCTTTCATGAAATTATCAAGGAAAACTGCCCTGAGATTCTAGAACCAGAGGGCAAAATAAGTATTCAAGGAATCCACAAAACACCACCTGAAAGAGATCCAAAAAGAGAAACTCCTAGGAACATTGTGGCCAAATTCCAGAGTTCCCAGGTCAAGGAGAAAATATTGCAAGCAGCTAGAAAGAAACAATTCAAGTATTGTGGAAATACAATCAGGATAACACAAGATCTAGCAGCTTCTACATTAAGGGATCAAAGGGCATGGAATAGGATATTCCAGAAGTCAAAGGAACTAGGACTAAAACCAAGAATCACCTACCCAGCAAAACTGAGTATAATACTTCAGGGGAAAAATTGGTCTTTCAATGAAATAGAGGACTTTCAGGCATTCTTTTTTTTGTGTGTGTGTGTGTGGCTATTGTAAAGATTAAATTACCTAAAAATGTGTAAAGTGCTTTTTTTTTTATTTAACTTTTAAGATTTATTTTCACAACATTTTGGGTTACAAATTTTCTCCCCTTTTATCCCCTCCCCCCCCCCAAACCCAAGCATTCTAATTGCCCCTGTGACCAATCTGCTCTCTCTTCTATCCTCCCTCTCTGCCCTTGTCTCCGTCTTCTCTTTTGTCCTGTAGGGCCAGATAGCTTTCTTGACCCCTTAACCTGTATTTCTTATTTCCCAGTGGTAAGAACATTACATTTGATCTTAACACTTTGAGTTCCCACTTCTTTAGCTCCCTCCCTCCCCACCCCTTCCCTTTGGAAGGCAAGCAATTCAATATAGGCCAAATCTGTGTAGTTTTGCAAAAGATTTCCATACTAGTTGTGTTGTATAGGACTAATTATATTTCCCTCCATCCTATCCTGACCCCCATTATTTCTATTCTCTTATGATCCTTTCCCTCCCCATGAGTGTCAACCTCGGATTGCATTCTCCTCCCCATGCCCTCCCCTCCATCCTCCCCTCCACCCTGCTTGTGCCCTTGTCACCCACTCTCCTGTATTGTGAGATAGGTTTTCCTATCAAAATGAGTGTGCGTTTTATTCTTTCCTTTAGTGGAATGTGATGAGAGTAGACCTCATGTTTTTCTCTTGCCTCCCCTCTTTATCCCTCCACTAATAAGTCTTTTGCTTGCCTCTTTTATGAGAGATAATTTGCCTCATTCAACTTCTCCCTTTCTCCTCCCAATATTTCCCTCTCACTGCTTGATTTCATTTTTTTTAAGATATGATCCCATCCTCTTCAATTCACTCTGTGCACTCTGTCTCTATGTACGTGTGCATGTGTGCATGTGTGTGTGTGTGTACTCCCACCCAGTACCCAGATACTGAAATGTTTCAAGAGTTACAAATATTGTCTTTCCATGTAGGAATGTAAACAGTTCAACTTTAGTAAGTCCCTTATGACTTCTCTTTGCTGTTCACCTTTTCATGGTTCTCTTCATTCTTGTGTTAGAAAGTCAAATTTTCTTTTCAGCTCTGGTCTTTTCATCAAGAAAATTTGAAAATCCTCTATTTCATTGAAAGACCATTTTTTCTCCTGAAGTATTATACTCAGTTTTGCTGGGTAGGTGATTCTTGGTTTTAGTCCTAGTTCCTTTGACTTCTGGAATATCCTATTCTATTCCCTTCGATCCCTTAATGTAGAGGGTGCTAGATCTTGTGTTATCCTGATTGTATTTCCACAATACTTGAATTGTTTCTTTCTAGCTGCTTGCAATATTTTCTCTTTCACCTGGGAGTTCTGGAATTTGGCCACAATGTTCCTAGGAGTTTCTCTTTTTGGATCTCTTTCATGCAGTGTTCTGCGAATTCCTTGAATATTTATTTTGCCTTCTGGTTCTAGAATCTCAGGGCAGTTTTCCTTGATAATTTCATGGAAGATGATGTCTAGGCTCTTCTCTTGATCATGGTTTTCAGGTAGTCCCAGAATTTTTACTTTGTCTCTCCTGATTGTATTTTCCAGGTCAGTTGCTTTTCCAATAACATATTTCACATTATCTTCCATTTTTCGAATCTGTGCGGTATGTTCTGAGACATCTGTCTTTCTCGAAAAGTCCTTAGCGTCCATCTCTACCATTCCAGTTTTGAAAGATCTGTTTTCTTCAGTGAGCTTTTGAATCTCCTTTTCCATTTGGCTAATTCTGCTTTTGAAAGCATTCTTCTCCTCATCGGCCTTTTGAACCTCTTTTGCCAATTGAGTTAGGCTAGTTTTCAAGGTGTTAATTTCTTCAACATTTTTTTGGTTCTCCTTTAGCAGAGAGCTGATCTGCCTTTCATGCTTCTCTTTCATCCCTCTCATTTCTCTTCCCAATTTTTCCTCCACCTCTCCAACTTGACTTTCAAAATTCTTTTTGAGTTCTTCCATGGCCTGAGCCCATTGGGTGGGCTGGGACACAGAATCCTTGATTTCTGTGTCTTTGCCTGATGGTAAGCATTGTTCTTCCTCATCAGAAAGGAAGGGAGGAGGTGTCTTTTCTCCGAGAAAGTACCCTTCAATAGTTTTATTTCTTTTCCCTTTTCTGGGCATTCTCCCCAGCCAGTGGCTTGATCTCTGAATATTCTCCTCACACCCACCACGCCTCCTGGTCCTCCCAGCCAGCGTTTTGGGACTGAGATTCAAATGCTGCTTCCTGCCTTAGGGCTTTTGGCGGGGGCAGGGCTGCTATTCAGTGTGAGAATTAAGTTCAGATGGTCAGGTCGGGGCAGGGCCGCCTCTCAGGCTCTGTTCCCTCAGGGGGTTTATGCACAGACCTTCCACAATGGATCCAGGCTCCTGCCCGCTTGGGGAGCCCCTGTCTGCAGCCGCCTCTCAGCTTCTATCTCCCGGGGGGGTCCGAGCCATGGGGGCACCCCACTCCCCTCTCGACCCGCCAAAGATACTCTCCCACTGACCCCCGTCACCTGTGGGTGGGGGGGCTTGTGCCGCCGCTGGAGATCCCGTCCTTAAAGCCTGCTCGGATCCGTACCTCTCGGAGCTGTGGCCGCTGCAGGTCCGGGCTGGGCTCCGCGTCTGCAGCGCGACAGACCTTTTGCGAGAGGTTTGCAGGTCCCTCTGTGGGTGGAGGGACCCTTGTGGCCGCAGGATATCTCGTCCCCGTAGCCCATTCCGATCTCCTCCTCACGGTGTTGTGGCCGCTGCAGGGCTGCAGTGAGCTCCCAGTCCCGGCGCCCAGTCCACAGCGCGAAGGACCCCCCCACGAGAGGTTTGCAGGTCTCTCCAGAACAGAAATCTCTCTCGCTCCAATATTCCGTGGCGTCTGGGTGCAGAATTCACCGTGGGTTGGTCCCCTCTAGCCGTTCTGTGGGTTGTGGGTTTGGAGCTATGTGTATGTGCGTCTTTCTACTCTGCCATCTTGGCTCCGCCCCCTCACTTTCAGGCATTCTTGATGAAAAGACCAGAGCTGAAAAGAAAATTTGACTTTCAAACACAAGAATGAAGAGAAGCATGAAAAAGTAAATAGCAAAGAGAAGTCATAAGGGACTTTACTAAAGTTGAACTGTTTACATTCCTACATGGAAAGACAATATTTGTAACTCTTGAAACTATTCAGTATCTGGGTACTGGGTGGAATTACACACACACACACATGCACACGCACACATACACACACATAGAGACAGAGTGCACAGAGTGAATTGAAGAGGATGGGATCTTAAAAAAATGAAATCAAGCGGTGAGAGAGAAATATATTGGGAGGAGAAAGGGAGAAATGGAATGGGGCAAATTATCTCTCATAAAAGAGGCAAGCAAAAGACTTATTAGTGGAGGGATAAAGAGGGGAGGGGAGAGAAAAGCATGAAGTTTACTCTCATCACATTCCACTAAAGGAAGGAATAAAATGCACACTCATTTTGGTATGAAAACTTATCTTACAATACAGGAAAGTGGGGGATAAGGGGATAAGCAGGGTGGGGGGGGATGATGGAAGGGAGAACATGAGGAGGAGGGGGCAATTTGAGGTCAACACTCATGGGGAAGGACAGGATCAAAAGAGAGAACAGAAGTAAAGGGGGACAGGATAGGATGGAGGGAAATACAATTAGTTCTTACACAACACTACTAATATGGGAGTCATTTGCCAAACTACACACATTTGGCCTATATTGAATTGCTTGCCTTCCAAAGGGAAGGGGTGGGGAGGGAGGGAGGAAGAGAAGTTGAAACTCAAAGTTTTAGGAACAACTATCAAGTACTGTTCTTGCCACGAGGAAATAAGAAATAAAGGTAAAGGCGTATAGGATGGAGACAAGGGCAGAGAGGGATGATAGAAGAGAGGGCAGATTGGCAGACAGGGGCAATTAGAATGCTCAGAGTTTTGGGGTGCGGGGAGGGGACAAAAGGGGAGAAAATTTGGAACCCAAAATTTTGTGAAAATGAATGTTAAAAGTTAAATAAATTAAAAACAAAAGATTAACCCTGTGTAGGCCAAGAGTCATTTTCTTAACTTCTAAAAAGTTTGATTGAGGGAACTTTTTCTCCTAGAGCTGGTGTTCTTTGGACTACTGCTACTGAATCGTTGTAGTTACACTTTTATTTATTTATTTTTCTTTTGAGTTTTATTAGTAACTTTTGTTCTGTGTGTTTTTAATTGGATTGGGCCTGTGAATTCATTGTTAGAGAAAGCAGCTCCCCATGAAAAAATCCCCTCTATCAGTGAAGCTCAGCATCTGATCTGCAATTTATCTTCATGGAAGCTATTTGGCGCAGTGGATAGAGTGCACTGGGCCTGGAGTCAGGAAGACTAGAGTTCAAATACTGCCTCAGACACTTACCAGACACCTGTGTGACCCTGGGCAAGTCACTTAACCTCTATTTGCCTCAATTTTCTTAACTGTAAAATAGAATAGCAGCACCTACCTCCCGGAGTTGTTGTGAGGATCAATGAGATAATATTTGTAAAGGGCTCAGCACAGTGCCTAGCACCTAGTAGGCACTGTATAAATTCTAGCTAATTCTTCTTATTAGAGTTATTATTTTTATTATCTTAGAGTGTTACCTGAGGTCACTGAGAGATTAAATGACCTTCTAGCCAGTATGAGTTAGAGACAAGAATTGAATAAGGATCTTCCTGACTTCAAGGCAACTCAGAAAGTTCCATTACATCACATTACCTTTAAGTCTTTTGTTTTTATGTCTTTTAAACTGTCTGTCTGTCTATCCATCTAGTCATCTATCTATCTATCTTCTGCCTATCTATATTGTACACAAGTAGATTCTGCCCAATGAAGATTAATTCTGTGTTGGCCAGGGGGCATTTTCTTAAGCCCTGGAAAGTTTGATTCGGAGGAACTTTTTCTCGTGGAGTTGGTGATCTTTGGATGACTGGCATTGAGCTGATGTGTGTTTGTGAGTATACGTGTATATAAACATACTCATACATATAGATAGATATACATACATATATATGTATATAAATCTTTTTCTCCCTCTTTCTTTCCATCTTTTTTCTTTCACGCTCCTCTCTCACTCCCTCTTTCTTTCTCTCCTTCCATCCTTGCCCTGTTCCCACTGTTACCCTTGTACCAGAAAAAAAAAAAAAACCAAACAAAACCAAACCATTAAGCAAAACCACCAAAGAGCAACTATGTCCTCCGGGATATCCAGCATTTTGCATCTGCAATCCCCCAGCTGTCTATCCAGAGGAGGGAAGTATATTTCATAATCTCTTTCTTCTGTTCTCTGGGGCCAAGATTGGCAATTACATCCAATCCAAGTTTGGCTGCTTTTCAGTGTTGTACTCATTTGCATGACCATAGCCATGTTTCACTTGTTCCCTTGTTTTTGCTTGCTTCACTGCACTTCTCTGAGTTCTTCACATTTCCCATTTCTTAGGGTGAAATAATATTTCATAACATTCATAAGCCACAATTCATTCAGCCATTCTGTGTTGATGGACACTTTTTTTTATTTTAAAGAGAGGCAGCTAGATGGTACAGTGGATTGAGTGCTAGGCCTGGAGTCAGGAAGACCCAAGTTTACACTTACTTGCTTCATGACCCTGGGTAACTGCCTCCATTGCCTCAACATGAGGTTAATATTAGCATCTATTTCACCGGATTATTAGGATCAAATCAGATAATATTTACAAGGTGCTTAGCACAATGCCCAGCACATAGTAGGCTCTTAAGAAATGGTTTTTTTTAATTCTTTTTTCTTTTCCTTGTTTATTTTTGGCTATCACAAAAAAGTGCTGCTATGAGTACATGTGGGACTTTTCTTCTCTTAGGTTTAGGCCCAGTAGTGGGATGATTGGATCTAAGAGTATGAATGATTTAGTAACTTTTCTCATAAAATTTCAAATTGTTTTCCAGAATCTTTAGACTAATGCATAGTTCCACCAACAGTGTGTTAGTGTAAAATTATGGTTTTCTATTATCTGTGCCACTGCTTTTCTTTGTTGTCATGGTTGATGGAGAATTGAATGTGTCAATATATCCCCATTGTTTTGTTCACTTTCTAAAACAATGGAATATCTAGTGATTTTGGCCAGAATTCCTTGGTCAGTTTTCATGTCTCTGTTCTAATCCAACTAATAGCAGCTGTTTTCCAACATAATCTTGAATTCTTGTTTTTCCAATTCATTTATTAATTCACTGTTGAAGGATAACTGCTGATACACAGTCTTAGCCATATCATCATCAGCAAGATTTATTTCCTATGGAAGTACCAAGGGAACATTTTCATTCTCTCGTCGATGTAGGGAGTCAGTTCAGTACCCTGGACTGGTTTCTACTTCATTGGCTCTGACATGCACTTTTGACTGTTTCTTTTTTTTTTTTCTTAAATATCCAAAAGCTTTACATAAACATAGCCCAGACAAAGCCTTCCTTTCTTCAAGTGCATCCTCTAGGAATGGGGATATTTATGCTAAGATTTATTCCCTTTTCCTCCTTGATAGTATACTGACACCCATGAGAAACATTTGCATTAGGAGGCTCAGATTTCATTCTTTGGAAGCCTTCTGTGCTACCTCCTGCTGAACTTGGGATAATTTGCTTACCTAGCATATCCCATTGATATTTCACTTCAATATAACTGGGTCAAGCGAAACTGGCTAGGTTGAGACAAGACTTTCCCGCAGTCCTTGCCATAACCGCTTTTTTTAATGACATGCCTTTTCTTTTTTTGCTCTGTCTTCCTCAACCTAAGTATATGTGAGTTCCTTAAAAGACACTAGAATAAATATGAAGGATAAAAAGAACCATTAACAACAAATAACAACATGCTTAATTGAATTTAGAAATTGCTTGGAAATTAGGAGTTTGGAGATCAAAACTCAACTTAGTTTTCCAACATTCACGGACCTTTGCTCTCAATATAATGTGGTTTCTTCATTATAAGGCTAATTCAAAGGTTCCAAAGGCAATGTGATTATCAGGGGGCTCTTGTCAAATAGCATATGAGTGGCTTAAGTGTGGATGGATTAATATTTATGATATATTTCTTACAGTAATAATCATTCATTTATGTCTTCATATTACTTTATAGCTACATAATGGCTGGGTATTGTACTGGAAGAGTGGAAAGAGGAAGTATCCTAGATCTATACTCTCATAAAGGGACTGTTTACCCCTAGTTTGAGGTCAGGTTTCATTACAGCTACTGCTCTTAGTAATTAGATGGTCTCAGGAAGATGTAGCTCCTTCCTCCTGTTTACAGACTAAAACACACATGATGTTGCTATCAAGATGTGAGTCCAAATGGGTTATTATTGATGGAGGCATATTAACCTCCCCAGCTTGACAACAGGTGGTAGAGTTCCAGTTCTGGAAATAAGGAATCCCTTGGTTTCCATGGTCCTGTGAGTGTAAGAGATGGAAAACTCCCAAACATTACTAACAATGACCTGCTACTGCAAAATGGAACCAAGGATCACTAGCACCAACAGAGACCTTCCTGTTGTTGATCACAGGCCAACTGCCTTCATGCATATGTGTGTTTGTGTCTGTCTGTATATATGTATGTGTGTATATATGTATGTATGCAGGGCAAGTGATATCAGCAGTTAAGAAAGTGTATTTGAGGTGTAATTGTCTTTTCCCCTGTCTTAAGATTGCAGTTTTTATTCATTCCATTTTAAAGGATTTTGATATCTATCGACAGGGAATATAGTATAATGTTTCCCCTAGAAGAGCCAGACTTAAGTGTAGATATGTTAGAAGTCCTCAATGGCATAGGCTGGAGATGCTTGGAAAGCCTGTACCTGTAAGGTCCTTACTTTGGACAAGGTCAGAGACATATGAAGAGCATATGTGACTCAGTGGATAAGGTCCTAGGAATCAGGAGTGACTGAGTTCAAATTTGGGATTATTTTCTAGCTGTTTGACCTTGGGCAAGTCATTTAACCTTAAGCTGCCTCAGTTTCATCATCTGTAAAATGAGGATAATAGCACTTAACTTTCTAGGGTTGTTGTAAAGATAAAAAAGGATAATATTCGCAAAGTATTTAGCTCAGTGTCAGGCGCACAGTTGCTATTGAATAAATGCTTGTTTCTTTCCTTACTTCCAGAGTCATTTTTCTTTTTTGGATATAAGGATAGAAACTGGAAACATGATGTAAGATCCAGGTTGGAAGCATGAGTCAGTCGCAGAGTAGTGACAGGGCTGGAGGAGCAGATGTAGAAATTTGATGTAGGGTTAGAGAGAAATTGAAGATGTCAAAGGGATGAGGACCTAAGTTCCATCAATCAGCAAGACTTTATTAAGCACCTATTGTGTGCCAAGGTGCCATGTTGAGTAGGCACTGGGGATACAAAAACATACATGAAAAAGTCTTTGCTATCAAGGAGTTTGCATTCTATAGGATAGACAGTATTTATATAATTAGATTATTCAATGCATACTAAGAAGTCTAAGACAGTTTTCTATAATTACCCTCTAATGGAAGCAGAACACCTGAGTATGAATCTTGTTTTTGCCACTTTCTACCTGTGAAAACATGGACAATATGATTCACTTCTTTATACTCAGTTTCCTAATATATAAAATCAGGGGATGGTGATCTTTTCCCTTTTCATCATCTTATATTTGTCTTGTATGTATTTTTTCATCTTCTATATTTGATTAGATTATAAACTGGAAGCTTGACAACTAAAAATAAGTTTTGCCTCCCATCCTATATGATTTTCTTTATTCCAAACAATTCAACATTATACTCTCACTTCAAATTATGATGATATGGTCTCTGATGAATAATAATTTTATATTAATATTTTTCCAAAAGACTGAAAAAAAGAAAATGGTTTCTTCTTAAATGGGAAATATCATGTCACTATGTCAGCTTGAGATTTTAAAAAAATCAACCTATAAAATATCATATAAAGGGAAAATGAGAAATTTATGATTTATATTCATCATATTTTGTTAACATATTTGTGGTAGCTAGGTGGTACAGTGGATAGAATTCTGGGCCTGGAGTCAGGACGACCTGAGTTGAAATATATTAGCTTTGTAGCCCTGGGTAAGTCATTTAATCTCTGAAAAGCTGAAAATTAAAAAAAAGAATCTTATGACAAAACAGCTCCTCCTAATATTTTTCAATATAGCCAGCGTAAGGACTTTACTTAATATGCAGAAAATCTGGTAAACTTGTAGAGAATCTTAGAGCAGGAGGGAGCTATTGAGATCATATAATATAATTGTCATCTTACAGATAAGGAAATGGAAGCTCACAGAGGGCCAGTGATTTCCCCATGATCACATGGACAGTATCAGAGCCAATAAGAGAATCCAAATCGACTGACTTCCAGTCTGGGGCTTTGAACACACTTACTTTCTCTGAATGGTTGAATATCAGCACTTGGTAATTCAACATTTTAATGGAAAAGTAAAAGAGGTAGCCTGGCATAATGCATAAAAAACTGTCCTTGTTTTGGAGTCAGTTGAGTTCAGATCCTTCCTGCAGCCCATACTGGTTGCATAAGTCTGGGTAAGTCCCTTTACCTCATAGTATTCTAGGCAACTAACTAAGATTTAATTGTCAGAGAAGGTTCCAAGCTACATTGTGTGAGGGAATTTCCTCATTTTGGGAGTCCCCTATGCCATCGTAGGTCCTGTTCCTTATCCTTTATTCCTTGTGGAAAAATAACTGATTTCTAGTAGTCTCTAAAACAGTAATTCTTGCTCTTGCTTTGCAGAACTCTTCCGAGAAGTGAGATTTGGAGATGTCTGATTCCACCCCATTGTGATATGAGGTTTTAGGTGCTGAATATTGCATGAACTAATAGAATAGCTAGAATGTCAGAGGCAGTACGAGATATCTATGAGGTGCTGCAATCTCTCTACATCTGTAGGTAAAAATAAAACATGTTGACTTTGATTGTAACCATTTTTTAGAGAGTTCCCCGCCCCCGCTGAAAGATTAACAGTTACCAGAAGGAAGAGGCGAGAAGAACCCAGAAAATTCCTGTCATTAATCATTTGTTTTCCTTATTAGGAAGGAGAAAGATACAGCGAAACAAAGGGCAATACCAGTGTAGAATAGAAATTCATTAAAGACCTGGAAATAAAGTAGATGTTGCATCAACTGAGGAGTGGCTACACAAGTTATGATTCATGAATGTAATGGAATATAACTGCTCAAAGAAATTGAAGGAAGGAAAGAAATAAGCACTCATTAAGCATCTGCTCTATGCCAGCCCTGTGCTAAATGCTTTACAAATGGTATTTCATTCGATCCTTATAAACAACCCTGGAAAAGAGATGCTACTATTTATCACCGTTTTGTAGTCCAGGAAACTGAGACAGACAGAGATTAAGTGACTTATCCAGGGTCATGAAGCTAGTACATTTCAACTCAGGTTCTCCTGACACCAGATCCAGAGCTCTATCCACTGCACCATTTAGCTACCACAAATATGTGAATGAAATATGCTGATTGTAACAAATATGAAGAAAAGAGAGAGTCATAGAAAGAAATGCACTGATGCAAAGTGAAGCAGAACCAAGAAAACAATATGAACCGTGATCACTCAGTGTGAATGGAAAAAAACAATGATCACAAAATAATTGAAAAATCGGTGTTATAAAATTGCAAAGAACAAACTAGAGATATGACAAGGCATTCCTTTCCCACTCCTTCGAAAAGATATGTGTGCGTGTTTATGTGTGCTTATGGAGGGGAGGGGAATTTCCATAGTGTGGAACAATAATCATACTGTCAAATTTTTTGATATATTGTATATATTGATGAATTTTTCTGATTTTCCCGAATCTTTTTAAATAAAAAAAAATTATTTGTTATAAGGGATGGCTCTTTGGGAGAGAAATTCAAACAATGTAGAAACAAGACATCAATAAAATTTTATTTTAAAATTTATATAAACTCATTTATCAAACATTATGGAAGGAAGATGATAGAAGATTACAAGTAATATCTCAAAAAAATTAAATGCAGTAGAGAGGAATATTGCCCAGCAGAAACCTTGGCATGAGATGTAACTAAATCAAACCATATTTTGAACATTTATACATAAAACTGAACAAAAGACAACAAATGGATGGGAAATTGAACAGATCTACCAGTGTTCTTATAGTGATCTATTCTTGACATTGATAACATCTGACTACATTGGATTCTAATAGATCATAGAAAATTTTAAAAAAATGAACTTGGGAAGATTGTCTGGATCAGGCCAAATGTGTACAGAAAAAATTTGTGCAAGATGATGTTAAAAGCAATTAGGGATCAGTTTTCAAGATATTTCAAAAAGAAGATTCCTAAAGAGTAAAAGGAATGAAAGATATTTATGAATGAAAAAGCCTCTGTTATGTACTATGTCTCAAACACTGGAGATGCAAATACAAAAGTGATGGTTATCCCTACCTTTAGGGAGTTTATAGTCTAAAAGGAACAACAGGAGTGGCAGATAGGGAGGGATATTGAAGTTTGTAATTTTCAGGGACATTGAGTGGAGCCACATACCCTCTTCCAGAACAGAGTTGATTTTATTATGGTTGCAGAACTCTAAAGAGGGAGAGAAAATCAAAGATGATGCATGCAGCAGCATGGCAGCTGGTGAGGAGATGGCTGAGTAGTGAAGTGTGGCTAGAACTAGACTAAGTTGTAGTAGTTGACAAAGGCAACTACCAGTGCCTCAGGGGTATTGCCTCACCAGCCACAGGCTGCTTGGTAGACTGGCTGACTACCAGCCACTACTGATTCATCCTTCTGAGGGTGGTCTATGCATGAATTGAGTATACCCTTGACAATAATATGAGAATACTATTGGAAAAAAAAAGCCAGCTTTTGTAGTCAGTTCCATAGAATAGTCCATATTTTGCACTGAAAGGTTCAGAGTTTCTCACCTCCCAAACCACCACCACTATCCCAATTGTTGTTTGACACATGAAAAACAGTTAGACTTGTGCAATGGTACCAATCGGCTAAACTTATTTAGGTTACTTCTCTGTGAAACGGGCATACTAATACCCTTTGCTGTCTTGAAGATTTATTGTGAGATATAAATAAAATATAAGAAAGCAAATTGTCAGGTACTATATAAACTTAAGGTAGTACTCCTAAATAAAATTGTTAATATAAAATCTAGTAACATAGAGAATTATTATGATGTGGAGGTAAGCTATCTATAGTTTAATTATATTTATGAGTATATACAAGGATTTCTACAAATATAATTTTACCATAAATCCCACTATATCAGGTGCTGCTATCTAACAAAAATTTCTTTTGATGCATATTTTTAATCCCATTGGCCGGTTTTTCATTTTAATCTATTTTCATTGATTTTCTTTGTATACAAGTTTTTAATTTTATATGATCAGAATTGCACTTTTTTCCTTTATGACCTGCTCTAGTTTTTGTTTCATTGAGAATTCTGGCCCTTGCCATAGTTGTGAAAGGTACCTAATCTCATTTTCTTCAATTGAAAAACAGACTTTTTATAATCAGGACACATTTTTGAACTTTTTGTGGTATAAAATATAGGTCTGAACCTAATTTCTTCCAAATTACAGCATTTCTTGTCAAAAAGGGAGCTCATTCCCTAGTTATAAGGTTTTTCAAATGCTAGACTACTAGACTATTGCTTGATTATCTGGTCTCTTCCATTCTTTTCCTTTTCTGTTTCTTTTTTAAACTAGTAATTAATCATTTGTATGACTGACAATTGACAATATAGTTGGAGGTCTGCTGTGCACCCTTCTTTCCTATATTTTCTCATTATTTCTTTTGAAATTCTAGAGTTTTTTGCCCTCCAAATGACATTGTTTTATCTAATTCCCTAAATTATTTCCCTAATAGTTAGATTGTGATAGTTCTAAACTAGTAAATTTATTTTGGTAGTATCATCATTTTTATTATATTGACATGTCCTGACCATGAACAGGGACTTTCTGTTCAATTATTTATCTTTCTTCATTTTGGTAAAGATTGTGTTGTGCTAGTATTTACAGAAATCTTGCCATGTGTTTTGGTAGGTTAGCTGTTGCCTATTTTATGCATATTGTCATTATTTTGAAAAGGATTCCTTATCTTTTTGGTTGGTTTTTGTTAGTACTGTATAGAAGTATAGATGATTTTTGTAGATTTGTGTATCTTGATAAGTTACTGAAGATAGTAATTATCTTAATTAGATAATTCACTAATTATTTATTATTAAGCATACTATTATATCATCTGCAAATTAGGATAATTTTGAATCTTTTGTGCTGACATTTGTAACTTTAATTTTGTCTTCTTGTATTATTGTTATAATTATCATTTCTAGAGCTATGTAATAACAGTAGCACAAAGAGAATATCTTTACTTGACTCTTATTTATACTCTAGAAGCTTTTCATGTTTCTACATTATAGAAAATGCTAACTTTTGGATATATACATAAATACACAGAGATAAATATGTATATATGCATATATACATACACACATACCTATATATGCATACATACATACATACATACATACACATATACATTCCATTATATGAAAGAAGGATCCTTCTATGCTGGCACATTTTAGGCTTTTAAAAATATGAGTTTTGTATTTTTTCATAGGTCTTTAAAGGATGCATCAAAATAAACATGTATGTTTTATTATTTTTGGTTAATTATGCTAATTATTTTAATTCAAAGAAGAACCATCCTTGCATTCATGATGTGAATCCAAATTAGGCATAGTAAATTGTTTTTTGGATACATGACTGTAGTTTCATTTCAAGTATTTAATTCAAAGGAATTTGTATTCATTTAAGAAACTGGTCTATATTTCTACTTCTTTATCTCTTTGTTTAGGACATTAGAAGAATTTGTGACTCATAAAAGGAGTTTGGTAGAATGCGTTCTGTGCCATTTTTTTCAGAAGGATTCTTGTAGCATTGGTATTAAGGATTCCTAAGTGTTTGCTGTAATTCACATGTCAATTCTCATTATTTACTGTTGTTTTTATTTGCCAGTACATTTAAGAGCTCAATTTCTTTATCTGGTTTGGGTGTCTAAAATATTGCTTTGTTAATTTGAATATTTCATATTTTTGTTTTATTCATTTACTTCTTTTGTGTCTTCAATTTTGATTGAATATAGTTGTTTGTGCTAATTCTTATGATTTATTTTTGTTGCAAATTCAATTTAGTTAATTTTGATTATGTTTCCCTACCATATTTTCTTGAATTAGTTTAGCTAATGACTTATCAAGAGTGATAATTTTTTCAAAAAACCAGTTCTTAGTTTTGTTTTTCAGTTCTGTAGTTTTTTTTTTTATGCTTCTCTATTTCTCTTCTAAAAGAGACAGCATAATACACAGGATGGAAATCTGGCCTTAGAATAAAAGAGACTTGAATTTAAGTTCTGTCTTTCACACACACTGGTTATGTGAACTTGGACAAGTCACTTACCCTCAGTGTCTCAAGCAACTCTGTAAGGAACCTATCACTTGCTAATCTATATTGGGAGTGGCAATTTCCTTATGTGAGATTTGTCTAAAATCACTAAATTCTAAAATACTACCTCTCCTCTAATTTTTATTCTTTCTTCTTTTTTATTTATCTTAGGACTGCTGATTTGTTTATTTTCTAGTTTCTACATTATATTGCAATCCGTTTAATTGAGCATTCATTTATCTATTTTTTCTAATCTTAAGTTTTTTGAGTTTACTTTTAGTATTTATTCATGCTTTCTTTTATTTTAAGTTTCCATTTCCTACTTCTAGTAAGTCTGTGGTACCTGTTGTTGTTCAGTTGTTCAGTTGTTCAGTCATGTTTGATTTTTTGTGACCCCATGAATCATAATATTCTAGGCACTTTTATCCCTCCACTATCTTTTGAAATCTTTCTTATTTCCATCCAACTTCATCCATCCATTACTCTTAATTTTGTAAATCCCCTTTCTATGAAATTAGAAAAAAATTCTATGTTCTCTTTTCTTCCTTTCTACTCCTAGTATTCTCCATGATCTATTTCCAAGAATGTTAATTCTTGGGGGTGGGGTGGGGTGTGGAGCAAAGATGGCAGAGTAAAAAGACAGACATGCTGTAGCTCTCCCCACTATAGCCCATAAAATACCTGTAAAAATGACTAAACAAATTCTAGAGCAGCACGAGCCACAAAATGACAGTGAAAGAGATTTCCAGCCAAAGACAGCCTGGGAGACTGAAAAGAAAGGTCTATCACACTGGACTCAGAGTGGAGGGCAGTCCAGCCTTGACTGTGTAGCATGGACAGGACTGGAGCAGGCTTCAGGGCTCAGAAGTAGCCCTGAGTACTCATGGGTAGCAGCTGCAGTTCCCAGATTTCTCAACTCGTAAATGCAAAAGACAGCTTCAAATTTCAGTAAGAAAGCTCTTTCACCTGGGTGAGGAGGGAGCAGGGTCAGCCCCAGCCCTGGCCCAAGGACTGCAGCAGACACTGCCACAGCAGCATCCACTTTGGAGTCTTCCACCTAAAGACTCTGGGGGGAATTGAGCTGCTGATGTGGGTATCAGTCCTGAGTGATGATCCTGGGGTGAGAAGAAGGATTGGGGTGGTGGAGCTGGTAGAGGCTCTGGAGAGGAAATCCTACTCACAGATCCTGGGCAGAAAAGCTTGTGGTTGCTTCTAGATCAGAGCACAGGCCAGGAGAGGAGTAAATTCCTCTCTATTGATTGTGCCACCTTGGAGGAACTGAGATCTTACATGTCCCTAGAGTATATCCTCCACTTGACAAAGGACTCAAAAGTCAAGTAACTGGCTGGGAAAATGCCCCCCAAAGGGAAAAAGTATAAGACTATAGAAGGTTACTTTCTTGCTGAAAAGGCATTTTCTTTCATCCTTTCAGATAAGGAAGAACAAAGCATACCATCAGAAGAAGACATAAAAGCCAAGGCTTCTACATTCTAAACCTTCAAAAAATATGCAATGGTCTCAGGTCAAGGAAGAGCTCAAAAAGGATTTTGAAAATCAAGTAAGAGAGGTGGAGGAAAAATTGGAAAGAGAAATGAGAGAGATGCAAGAAAATAATGAACACAAGTCAACAGCTTGCTAAAAGAGACCCCCAAATATGCTGAAGAAAATATCACCTTTAAAAATAGACTAACTCAAATGGCAAAAGAGGTCCAAAAAGCCAATGAGGAGAAGAATGCTTTAAAAAGCAGAATTAGCCAAATGGAAAAGATGATTCAAAAGCTCACTGAAGAAAATAGTTCTTTCAAAATTAGAATGGCACAGATGGAGACTAAGGACTTTGTGAGAAATGAAGAAATTACAAAACAAAACCAAAGGAATGAAAAAATTGAAGACAGTGTGAAATACCTCATTGGAAAAGCAATTGACCTGGAAAAATAGATCCAGGAGAGATAATTTAAAAATTATTGGTTTACCTGAAAACCATGATCAAAAAAAGAGCCTAGCCATCATCTTCCAAGAAATTATCAAGGAAAACTGCCTTGATATTCTAGAACAGAAGGGTAAAATAAATATTGAAAGAATCCACCAATCACCTCTTGAAAGACATCCCCAAAGGAAAACTCCTAGAAATATTGTAGCCAAATTCCAGAGTTCCCAGGTCAAGGAGAAAATATTACAAGCAGTTAGAAAGAAACAATTCAAGTATTGTGGAAATACAATCAGGATAATACAGGATTTAGCAACTTCTACACTAAGGAATTGAAGGGCTTGGAAGATGATATTCCAGAGATCAAAGGAGATAGGATTAAAACCAAGAATCATCTACCTAGCAAAACTGAGTAGGTTTTTTTTTTTTTTTTTACTTCAGGGGAAAAAATTCATTCAATGAAACAGAAGACTTTCAAGCATTCTTGTTGAAAAGACCAGAGCTGATTAGAAAATTTGACTTTCAAATACAAGAATCAAGAGAAACATGAAAAGGTTAACAGGAAAGAGAAGCCTTAAGGAACTCATTAAAGTTGAACTGTTTAGATTCCTACATGGAAAGATGTTATTTGTAACTCATGAGACATTTTTCAGTATTAGGATATTCACATGGAATATATACATATATATGTACGTGTGTATGGGTATATATGTATGTGTATATTATATATGTGTAGGTATGTATGTGTACATGTATGTATATATATATATATATATATATATATATATATACACACATACCCACATAGACAGAGGATACATGGTGAGCTGAATATAAAGGGAGAATACTTAAAAAAATAAAATTTACTGTTGAATGCAATGTACTAGGAGTAAGAGAGAGGGAGAGGTAGAATGCAGTTAATCATCTCACAAACAAGAGGAAAGAAAGAGCTACGATGGAGAGGGGAGATGAAAGAAAATAATTGAGCCTTACTCTCATGAGATTTGGCTTCAGGTGGGAGTAACACATACTCAATTGGATATGAAAATCTATTTTACCCTGCAGGAAGGGAAGGGGGAAGGGAATAGGAGAGGTAAGATATTAGAAGGTACAGCAAACTGGGGAAAGGGATAATCAGAAGCAAACGCTTCTGTGAGAGGACATGTCAAGAGAGAGAATGGAATAAATGAAGGGCAGGACAGAACAGAGGGAAATGTGGTTAGTCTTTTACAACATAACTGTTATGGAAGTGCTTTGCATTGTTACACATGTATGATCTATAATGAATTGCTTCTTTTCTCAATGAGGGTGGATGGGGATGGAGGGAGAGAATATGGAACTCAAAGCTTTAAGAATGAATGTTAAAAATTGTTTTAGCATGCAACTAGAAATTAACCTGTACAGGCAATGGAGTATAGAAGTCTATTTTGCCCTACAGGAAAATAGAATGAAAGGGGGATTAAAGAAGGGTGGGTAATAGAAGGGAGAACAGACTGCAGGAAGGGGTGGATGGGGGTGCATGCTGTCCTGGGGTGGAGGTGGGGAGAGACAGGGAGAAAATTTTGAATTCAAATTCTTATGGAAGTGAATGTTAAGAACTGAAAAATAAATTATACATTTTTAAAAAACAAATGTTAATTCTTGAAAATGTAACAGGGTACAATAACAAATACCCTCTTATCTGAGTTCATATGTATAATACTATTATTTACTTCTTCCTTTATTTCTCACACATTCCTTTTAACTTATGACACCACATTTTAAACCTCTCTGAACTGTGCCCCATCTGAAGTCCTAAAACCTCCTTTTTCCTAGTGGAAGTAAGTACCAAGAAGTGTGACCTTGAAGAAGCTATTTTTTCTGAAGTGTTCAATATATGGTGATAAACCTGGTGAACAGGTAGTTGAATAACCTCTGGCTCATTGTGTACTATCTGTGGAATTTCTTCACCATGTTGGGAAGGTCTAATTTTCACTTTATTTTCTCTGATATGTACCCAAATGTTCTGTTTTTTCTGCTCTATCACTCTAAAGGCAGGAATAAGAAACAGAAAGCTTATCATCCCCTTCTACAGTATTTTCA
This sequence comes from Notamacropus eugenii, assembly GCF_028372415.1. Lineage (NCBI taxonomy): Eukaryota > Metazoa > Chordata > Mammalia > Diprotodontia > Macropodidae > Notamacropus > Notamacropus eugenii. The sequence goes on from NC_092872.1 coordinate 72,383,285, forward strand.
CCACTCTTTTCCTAAGCCCATCTGACCTACCTTCCCTTCTCCTCTCCCCACTTCAGAGGTATTCCTTTGTATTATTTTTCCATATCATAAGAATATTCATTTACTATAAAAGGAATGAGTTTTCCCCCCTAAAATATTATTTCACTCTTCCCTCCTATTCTCTTTTCAATTTAGATCTTTTACTATTTTAGTTTTTAAACCTATTGAAGTTCTCCTGGCCTTCTCAATGTCTCTCAGATAATATTCAAATTTTGTGATGTTCTTTGTTTTTTAAGAATGCCAAAGAACAAGGGAGTTTAGTTTAAACCCTGCTTCTAACACATACTGACTCTGTTACCATTTGCAAGTTACTTAATTTCTCAGTTCCCGCAGGAAATTCTCTAAGACTGTAAGTTTCAGAACAGTTACTTATCTGTGGGAGTTTCATTGTGGGAAATTCTATATACCAATGAAATCAGTCTGGACAAATCAATCAAACAACAAACAGGATGATTTTCCCTCTCTGGATTCATGACCTTGCATAGTCCTAGTCACATGCAAACAAACATTTTATTTCCTAACTCTTTATTGCTATGTGAAGGTGATTATATTTCTTATTTTTGATCATTTGTATTTTTAATGCCTCTCTCACCTCTCATTTCCTGTGAAAGAATTATTTAAAGTCTTCCCTTTTGCTGAATATCCATTTTTGTGCTTAAATGTGAACGACTATCTTCTCTGGGACAACTTCTATTTTGGGGACCTACTTATGATTTTCACTGGACTTCTAGTGATTGCAATCAAAGAGTGATCCCCTCCCCTCATACAAAATTCTGGTTTCCCTATTCCAGAGGGGTAGGAAAAGATCTTTAGGTAGGATCCAGCTGCTGTCGACAAAAGATTCTACCCTGTAGTTATATGTGTATGTCACTTGTTTTAATTTTATTCAGCATCAAGTTTAAAATACTAAAACTGTCTTAACTTTGTGGGATAAATTATTTTTGGCACCAACTGATCTTTGCTTTTGGATAATTCCAATCTTTCCTTTGATTTCTTGTAAATATGAACTAGTCCTGTGCTATTAAGATGTATTTTACTTTCCTTGCTGATTACAAAATTATTTCACAGTATTGTAATTATGAAGTCTGACTGAATTATTTTGGTGCTGTAAACTTGGGATTTCTTTGTAACTATATTGTGGATCCTCTTGATTTACACTGTGCTATAGGCTTCTAATATTTCTGGACTATATTCCTATGTGATTTCCCAAAGTAGTTTATTCAGTTTTTCTTTTCATGTGTATGTTTTTTTTCTGAAAGATCTATAATCCTTAGATTTTATATTTGCATCCTCTCTTCAAATACAGTTTTTATTCTGTAACAATCTCATTTGCTCTGACAGTCTTATCTTTTTTATTGTTTGGTTTTCATTCTGTCCCTTCATTTTTACATTCCAATTTTGTCATTCTCGGTATCATAGAATCTACTGCTTTGGAAACATGTCTCTGCCTTTTATTCTAAATCCTCTATTTTCTTCTTAGACATTGATTTCTTCCTTAAGGACTCTAATTTTGTCCTTATTTCCTTGCTATTTTCCCTTTACTTTTGAATTGCTCTTATGGACTATTCTCAGGTTCTTAGAATTTCTCATTGTCATTTCAGGGGGATTTGCAGAATTTGTTAAAACACTTTTCTCTTCATCAGGAGATCTGGAGTCCATTTTCTTTGTTGCAGAGTACGCATTCATTGAAATGACTCATTTCTTTTTATGTTTGCTCATCTTGCCTCCTCAGTCAACTTTTATCTGTCTTTATCAGTTATTTTTCTAGTTTTACCATGATGTCCTTGCTGTGAATATTCTTTTTACTATCAATCCTTCCTCTTCTTTAGACCTAGCATTATTTTACCTCACTTTTAGTCCTTGGTACCTATTGTCTGTTCTTTCAGATTACTAGATTGGATGAGATCTATGACCTCCAAAAGGGGAAATTGGCCATATAGGTGATTTCCATTCCAATTCTGCAGCAACTTTCTATTTTGTTTAGAAACTTCTGAATGTTTGTCTTTCAGCCTTAGCTTCTGTCTGCTGCTACAAGTCTATGACTTCTTTCATTGCTACTCTCAACCTTATGGAAATTAATCCTTCTGCACACATGACTGCTTCTATTTCCCCAGAAGTTAAAAAACAAAACAAAAAAACAAAACTTCCTTGTGAGAGCCCTTGCTCCTCTGCTTTGTGTAAATGCTCTGATCTGCTTTGTGTAAATACTCTGAATTTAGAGAATTATGGGAAAGCTAGTCTTTTCCAATCATTTGGGGTCCCCTACTGTCTCTTTCCCCATGGAGATGGATGATGAGTATGAATGGGTGAAAATTTGCAAGAACATTATGCTTCCAACTGTGAATGTTCTCCAAGTTTCTGTCCTGGGCCCTCTTCTCCCTTAATTGTCTCTCTGTGACTCCACCAGTCACTAAGATTTAACTATTGTCTCTATGATGATGATTCCCAGATATAAAACCAGGACCAGTTACTTGTGCTTTAGCCCTGTGCTACCAATTGCTTATTAGACATTCCAAACCGGCTATCTCAGAGACGTCTTAAACTTAATTTGTCTAAAATTAAATTCAACTTTTCTCCTCCTTTTCTCTTCTATTACTTATTTTCTGTTGAAGATATACTATCTTTCTAGTCTTCTGGGTTTGTAACCTCAGTTTTATCTTGGAGCCTTTACTCTTCCTTTCTGTACATTTCCAATTAGTTGCCAAAATGTATAATTTTTATTTTTACCAATCTTCATCTACTTTATCTAATATCTCTCATGTCCAATCCCTTTGCTTCAATCACACAAAGTCACCACTTCAGTTCAGGACCTCATCACCTCTTGCCTAGATTATTATAACAGCCTCATGGAACAGTAAGCCCCTCAACATTCACAGGGGCCCTCCTATCACAGGTTCTTTGATCTGCTTCTTTAAAAGGAAAGGCAACTTTTGAGGGGTTAACAATCACTGTAATCAAGCACATGTATTATTCAGTTAGTTCAGAGGGAAAAGTCAGTTAAAATACAGATAAAATACAGAGAAATCAAAGATCAACAGACATGGCTTCCTCTGTCTGGCCATAATCAGTACATACATTATGATTCAACAGAGAGGTCCAACTATCTGACTATGTTTACCAGAGAGAAAAGCACAACATCTGGATTTTCAAAGCCAGGGGGCTGCTTAGCAGCTTCCCAGAGTCTCTCATCTGGCATATAACTTCTTTCAAAAATTAAGCCCCAAAGTAAAATCCCACCCTCAGAGTATTTATAAACTTTTCAGAGCCAGAGGTCATAACCTTCTGACCCAGTGCCTCAATAGAAAAAACAAAAGGTACCTGGCACTCTCCTATAAAACAACTCCCCTAATCAAGCTTCCCTCAGTGGGCAGGCCCATCAATGTGTGGGGAAGATCTTCTTTAATCACATCATTCAATCAGAGGCATTTTGATTGAACAAAAACAGTAAAAGATTCTACTTTGCTTGGCCTTACGCCTCCACAAATATTTGAGCTTTGTCCCATGCTTCTGCCAAAATATTTTGCTTAAGCACAAATCTGGTCATATGACTCCACTATTCAACCAGCTCCAGTATCTTCTTTTTCTTCCTGGGGTCAAATATAAAAGCTTTTAATTATCCTTTAAAGCCCTACACAACCTGTCCCTAACTTATTTTTCAAACCTCATTAAACCTCACTCTTCTTCTTTTACTCTGTAATCCAGTCAAACTGGTCTTCTCCCTTTTCCTAATTCATGGTACTCCATCCTCTGTCTCATGCCCTCATTCTAGCAGTTTTCCATGCCTAGAATATGTCTCCTCCATGTCTCCAACTCACAGAGTTCTCTACCTCAAAAATTTAGCTCTGTCATCAACTTGTACATAAAACTTTTCCTAATCACTCCCACTACTAGTTCCCTTTCTCCCAAAGTACCCCATATTTAGCTACTTTATGTGTGTATGTATTAATTTTTATTTGTACTATATGCATTCTATGTGTTCTTGTCTTCCTTGTTAGAATTATAACTAGGAATCATTTTATTCTTTGTACTTGTATACCCAGCATTTATCACAGGGTAGGAGCTTAGTAAATGACTGTTAATTGGTTGATTGATAAAGATTATATGAATTTTAAATGTAGGATTTTAGAGTGGAAAGGGGCCTAGAATTACTCTAAATCATCGCCTTCATTTTAAAGATGGAGAAATGATTTATCTGTGGTTATGCTGCAAACTTGCAGAAGAAATAGAATAAAAACTGATCGTTTGAATCCCACTTCCCTGTACCATGAGAAATCAGTAGAAACTCAGGTAGATTATTGTTTCATGGCAGACGTTTGTAATTTCTTTTTCAATTTTAGTTACAAAATTCAGAACTAGAAGGAAACTTTTCACTTGTTTTGCAGTTCAGGAAATTGAGGTTCATAGAAGCTAAATAACTTAGCCCAAATTACATAGATAATAAGGAACAGAGCTGGGATTTGAACTCAGATCTCCTGACTCTCAAACTAATGGTCTTAAGACTATGCAACGCTGCTTAATGGAAAGGAATGTTGTTCAAACAGATGATTATGGTAGACAATAGACTGATGAACAGATCTCTAATTAATTTGTTGGTGTTCTTCATGTTTCTTTCAGATATTAATCACAAACATTCATTCAAAAATATTTGCTACACTGTGTGGGGTGGTATGAAGATACACAGATGAATAAGACAACCTCTGCTCTTGTCTTGAATGATGTCATAAAGGGAAATAGGACATGTTCACAAATAACTATAATACAAGACAAGATATGATAAGTGGCATACGAGTAGCACAAAGTGCTCTGGGAGGTCAGAGAATAGAAAGCTATATCTGGCGGGTGTAAGTGGGGAAATGGATGTTTGAGCTCAGCTTTGAAAATGGTTAGGATTTCATCATGTCAGAATGGAAGGGGATGGGAAGATGAATTGGAAATGGAGAGAATACAATGGAGGGAATAACATACGCAAAGCATAAAAAGGCAAAGGGGGATTTATGGAAACCACAAGCAGTTGAATTAGACTGGAGGAAGGGCACTACAGAAGAATAGTAGCTTATAGGATAGGTAGAGGCCAGGTCAAAAAGTCTCCTTAATGCTAGGCTAAGAAGTTTGGATTTTATTTTAGAGGCTATGGGGAACCATTAAAGATTTTATATAGGGAAATAAAACTATAGAAGAGTAGTTGATAGATCATAATAACTCATGTTGATATGACATTTAATAATTTACAGAACATTTTTTTTTCTCACAGAAACATGTCAGATAATGTATCATTATCCCTATTCTACAGATTAGGAATTTCTTGCCCACGATCACATATTAATTGTTAAAGCTTGGATCTGAAAATGAGTCTCCTGATCTCACATCTAATGTATTTTATTTTACATCAAGTTGCCTGTGTTTGATTAATTGGGCAATGGTTTGCTGGATGGATCATAGTAAGGAGAGCCTGGAGCTGGAAAAGTCAATAAGAAACGTCTATACTGTAGTTCAGGCATGAGGTAGTAAGGGGCTAAACCAGGGTTGTGGCAGGGAGAATGAAGAAAATTGGATCGATAGAAGAGATATTGCAAGGGAGGGAGACAGAAGAGTTAAACATGACTTTAGTATTTTGAAGTTGAGTGACTAGTAAAATGGTGGTGCCATTAGTAGAGATTGTGAGGGTAGATAATGACCTTGGTTTTAAATATGCCAAGTTATATGTGCTCAGGGAGCATCCAGGAGAAAATATCTAGAAAACAGTTGAAAATGTGGGTCTGGAAGTGATTCTGGAATACACATTTGGAGTCATTTGCTCAAAGATGATATTTGAAGTCACAGGAATGAATGAGATTACCTTAAGAAAGAACATAGGGAGAGAAACAGACTGAGGACGAATTTAGAGGAATACCCACATTTAAAGAGGCATGAGAGGAATGAAAGAGGAGAGAAAATAATGAATTTGGCTTTGGTCTGACTGGGACTTTTTAAGAAAAAGAGACAATAGGACTGCAGAGGAAGTTGAAAACCTTCAGAATGTTCCTAATTCTACAGGTCAGTTGTCTCTGACTGCTTCATCTTTGGCATTTAGAGTTTCTACCTCATCCCATTCTGCATTCACTTCTGATCTGTTGATTTGAATTTATATATTTGGACTTGCCCTTTGGCTTTATAGATCTCAATCACTTTTTTTCATGTTCCCAATAATGTCTTTGACTTGAGTTCTGCCATTTTCCTTATCTGGTTTTCAGTTTCTTTTCCAGTTTAGGACACAAATGCAAGTGCCATGCACCTTTTTCCACTCCATTTGGGCTCTTTCAACTACAGTGTTTCACCTTAATTGTTGACCTCAGTTAATTTTTAATTCTGGGTTAATTAGGCCCAGTTTGAGAAGTAAGGAGAATCAGCAATAGTGTGTTACCATGGAATCCTAGGAAGGAGACAATTTTAAGAAGGAGGAGGTGGTCAACAATGTCCAATACTGTCAACAGGTCAGTAAGCACAAAGATTATGAAATTTGACACTTAAGGGGTTATTGATGAACTTCTCTGTATGGTGGTAATGATGGAAGACAAATAGAAAAGGAAGAGAAATTAGTGGGAAGTCAGGACAATTTCTTTTTAAAGCCAGGATAGTAGAACTTCATTGAATGAAGGGAACAGGCATTTATCAAGTGCCAATTATGCAATGAGCACTGTGCTGAACATTTTATAATTATTACCTTATTTGATCTTCAAAACAACCCTGGGAGCTAGATGCTATTATTATCCTTATTTTATACTTGAGGAAACTGAGGCACAGAGAGGTTTAAGTGACTTTCCCAGAATCACTCAGTAAGTATCTGAGGGTGGATTTGAACCCAGGTCTTTCTGCCTCTGGGATCAATGCTTTAAACCATTGTGTCATCTAGATTCCTTGAGTTGTAGGGTTTAGGGAAGTCTTTAAATTTGTTTTTTAATTTTAAAGATAGGCATTTGAATTTATCTGTAAACAAAAGGGAGGGAGCCAATGGAAAGATAAATACTGAAAATGCAAGAAAAAGAATAAATGATATATGAAGCCTGAAATTCTTGGAAGAGATGGGTGTGGATAAGCTCAAGGGCATAAGTGGCAAATCAGTCTTAACAAGGAAGAATCGCAGAATCACAGAAAGCCATAGCTGCTCCTCAGTGGAGATCTCTAGTCCCAGTAGAACCTGACCAAGAATTTTTTTCTATGACATTACTGACAAATTATCTCCAGACTCTCCTTGAAGATGTCCAATTAGACAGGATTCCTGAGACAGTTCAATTTCATTTTTAGATTGCTCTAATTGTCAGGATACACCTCAAGTTCAAATCTGACCATCTTAAATTTCTACCAATTTTTTCTCTTCTCAAGTTAAGATGAATAAATCTAATATCATGCCATATGACAAACCTTCAGGTACTTAAAAAGACCTATAATGTGCCCTCTCTGTTTTCTTGACTGATTCTGGAAGGATATATTTTTCAGTCCCCTCATCAATCATTTTAATCTGTTTTCTCATTGAGCTTGCAGTCCACTAAGATTCCTGAATCTTATTCAATAGTGACTGTCTTCTATCCATACTTTCCTATGCTTTATTTTTGAAGATGATTTATTTGAAACCAAATTTTTTATCTTTATTACATTTAATTTTCTTTGGCTTGTCCCATTGTTTTTGTCTGTTGAGATTTTTTTGAGTCTGTCTTCTAACATTAAGCATTTTTTCATCTTAAACATATTTTTACATTAGTCATGATGTAAAAAATAATTAGAACCAATGAGAAGAACCATAAGAAAGAAGAAACAAAACAAAATAAAAGGAGAGCAAATAGTATTCTTCCATCAACATTCGGACTCCAAACTTCTTTCTCTGGATGTGGGCAGCATTTTCCATCATGAGTCTTTTGGAGTTGTCTTAGATTCTTGCATTGCTGAGAAGAGCTAGGTCTATCAAAGGCAGTCATTGTACAATGTTACTGTATACAGCGTTCTCTTGGTTCTTCTCATTTCACTCATCCTCAGTTCATATAAGTCTTTCCAAGTTTTTCTGAAGTCTGCTTCTCATCATTTCTTTTATTTATTTATTTAATTTTTAACATTCATTTTCACAAAACTTTGGGTTCCAAATTTTCTCCCCTTATGTCCCCTCCCCCCACCCCAAAACTCCGAGCATTCTAATTGCCCCTGTCTGCCAATCTGCCCTCTCTTCTATCATCCCTCTCTGCCCTTGTCTCCATCCTATACCCCTTTACCTGTATTTCTTATTTCCTAGTGGCAAGAACAGTACTCGACAGTTGTTCCTAAAACTTTGAGTTCCAACTTCTCTTCCTCCCTCCCTCCCCACCCCTTTCCTTTGGAAGGCAAGCAATTCAATATAGGCCAAATCTGTGTAGTTTTGCAAATGACTTCCATAACAGTAGTGTTGTGTAAGAACTAATTATATTTCCCTCCATCCTATCCTGTCCCCCATTACTTCTGTTCTCTCTTTTGATCCTGTCCCTCCCCATGAGTGTTGACCTCAAATTGCCCCCTCCTCCTCATGTTCTCCCTTCCATCATCCCCTCCCACCCTGCTTATCCCCTTATCCCCCACTTTCCTGTATTGTAAGATAGGTTTTCATACCAAAATGAGTGTGCATTTTATTCCTTCCTTTAGTGGAATGTGATGAGAGTAAACTTCATGTTTTTCTCTCACCTCCCCTCTTTATCACTCCACTAATAAGTCTTTTGCTTGCCTCTTTTATGAGAGATAATTTGCCCCATTCCATTTCTCCCTTTCTCCTCCCAATATATTTCTCTCTCACCGCTTGATTTCATTTTTTTAAGATATGATTCCATCCTCTTCAATTCACCCTGTGTACTCTGTCCCTATGTGTGTGTGCGTGTGTGTGTGCATGTGTATGTGTGTGTAATCCCACCCAGTACCTAGATACTGAATAGTTTCAAGAGTTATAAATATTGTCTTTCCATGTAGGAATATAAACAGTTCAACTTTAGTGAAGTCTCTTATGACTTCTCTTTGCTATTTACTTTTTCATGCTTTTCTTCATTCTTGTGTTTGAAAGTCAAATTTTCTTTTCAGCTCTGGTCTTTTCATCAAGAATGCTTGAAAGTCCTCTATTTCATTGAAAGACCAATTTTTCCCCTGAAGTATTATACTCAGTTTTGCTGGGTAGGTGATTCTTGGTTTTAGTCCTAGTTCCTTTGACTTCTGGAATATCCTATTCCACTCCCTTCGATCCCTTAATGTAGAAGCTGCTAGATCTCGTGTTATCCTGATTGTATTTCCACAATAGTTGAATTGTTTCTTTCTAGTTGCTTGCAATATTTTCCCCTTGACCAGGGAACTCTGGAATTTGGCCACAATGTTCCTAGGAGTTTCTCTTTTTGGATCTCTTTCAGGCAGTGTTCTGTGGATTCCTTGAATATTTATTTTGCCCTCTGGTTCTAGAATCTCAGGGCAGTTTTCCTTGATAATTTCATGAAAGATGATGTCTAGGCTCTTTTTTTTGATCATGGCTTTCAGGTAGGCCCATAATTTTTAAATTGTCTCTCCTGGATCTATTTTCCAGGTCTGTTGTTTTTCCAATGAGATATTTCACATTATCTTCCATTTTTTCATTCTTTTGGTTTTGTTTTGTGATTTCTTGGTTTCTCATAAAGTCAGTAGCCTCCATCTGTTCCATTCTAATTTTGAAAGAACTATTTTCTTCAGTGAGCTTTTGAATCTCCTTTTCCATTTGGCTAATTCTGGTTTTGAAAGCATTCTTCTCCTCATTGGCTTTTTGAACCTCTTTTGCCAATTGAGTTAGCCTATTTTTCAAGGTGTTATTTTCTTCAGCATTTTTTTGGGTCTCCTTTAGCAGGGTGTTTCCTTGTTTTTCATGCTTTGCTTGCATGTCACTCATTTCTCTTCCCAGTTTTTCCTTGACCTCTCTAACTTGATTTTCAAAATCCTTTTTGAGCTCTTCCATGGCCTGAGCCCATTGAGTGGGCTGGGATACAGAAGCCTTGACTTCTGTGTCTTTCCCTGATGGTAAGCATTGTTCTTCCTCATCAGAAAGGAAGGGAGAAAATGCCGGTTCACCAAGAAAGTAACCTACTATAGTCTTATTTTTTTTCCCTTTTCTAGCCATTTTCCCAGCCAGTGACTTGGCTTCTGAGTGTCCTCTCCACCCCCACCTTGCCTCCAGATCTGCCCAGCCAGCACTTGGGGTCTGAGATTCAAATGCTGCTTCCAAGCCTCAGGGCTTTGGGCAGGGGCAGGGCTGCTATTCAGTGTGAGATCAAGTTCAGGTGCTCAGGTGGGGCCAGGGCCGCCCCACGGGGCTCAGTTCCCTTGGGGGGTTTATGCAGAGACCTTCAACAATGGATCTGGGCTCCTGCCTGCTTGGGGAGCCCGGGTCTGCTCCCGCCTCTGCTGCTGCCTCCTGAGGGTGCCTGAGTTATGGGGGCACCCCACACCCCTCTCGACCCGCTGAAGAGACCCTTTCATCAACCCTTGTCACCTGTGAGTGGGGGACCCACGTGGCTGCTGGAGATTCCGTCCCTGAAGCCAGCTCAGATCCACTGCTTTGCGCGCTGCGCTGCTGAGGTAGGGTTGGGCTCTGCTCCGGGTCCGGGGCGCGAGGGACCTTTTGCAAGAGGTTTTCAGGCTCTCTGGAGCAGAAATCTCCTTCGTTCCATTGTTCTGTGGCTTCTGCTGCTCCAGAATTTGCCGGTGGTTCTTTTTTTACAGATATTTTATGGGCAGTGGGTTCGGAGGTAGCATATGTGCGTGTTTCTACTCCTCCATCTTGGCTCCACCCGCCCGTCATCTTGGCTCCGCCCCCTCATCATTTCTTATAACACAATAGTATTCCCTTGCATTCATATACCACAACTTGTTCAACCATTCCCCAATTTCCAATTCTTGGCCCCCACAGAAAGAGCTGTTATAAATATTTTTGTACATGTGGGCCCTTTTCCTGTTTTTATGATCTTTTGGGGAAACAGACCTAGAAATGGCATTGCCAAATCAAAGAGTAAGCACATTTTTATAGCTCTTAGGGCATAGTTCCAAATTGCTCTCCAGAATGGTTGGATCAGTTCACAGCTCCACTAACAATGCATTAGTGTTTAAATTTTTCCACATCGTCTCCAACATTTATCATTGTCCGGTTTTGTCATGTTAGTGAATCTGATAGGTGTGATGCGGTACCTTGTAGCTGTTTTGATTTGCATCTCTCTAATCAATAGTGATTTATAGCATTTTATATTACTATAGATAGCTTTAATTTCTTCCTCTGAACATTATGCATTCTAAAAAAAACCAAAAAACTTTGAGCATGTAGGTAGGGTTTCAGTGTTTTTGGAGAAGCTAGGTGGTACAGTGGACAGAGTGTTGGTCCAGGAGTCAGGAAGACTCATCTTGTTTTCAAATCTGGCCTCAAACACTTACTAGCTGTGTCACCCTGGGCAAATTATTTAACCCTGTTTGGCTCAGTTTCCTCAACTCTAAAATGAGTTAGAAAAGGAAATGGCAAATCACTCCAGTGTCTTTGCCAAGAAAACTCCAAATGGAGTCATGAAGAGTTGGACATGACTGAAAATGACTGATTAAAAAGCAAGATTTCAGAGCTTGGCTGGGGACCTTAACCTCTGGTAGAGTTACAGCTTCTTTATGAAGGGCACCAGTGCTTGAGGAGTTCAGACACTTGATCTTGAATGTACAATTTCCATTTAACATTAGAGGCCTCTTGTGCCCTATCCATTTTGTGAGAAGGCCCATCTTTCATCACTTAAAACATAATAGAGAACTCTGGGTGAAGGGTAGTAAGTATGACCTTGCATCATCCACTTAATAGTAACTAGGGCCCAGTAGTAGGGGAGTAACTGCTTTTCAAAGCAGTCTAGCAAGTGGATACTTTGGACAGCATTCAGCTCCAGAAACCTAATGATCTTTTGGTCTGACTACTCCTGGGTGCGTGACAAAGGCTCCACTCTGACTGATCTTTGTGGACAGAGACCTTTGAAAACAAGGGCCTTATAGGATCATAAGGGGTCCAGGGGGAGAGATTACCGGGTGATTGCTTTAGATATTCCAGTGCTGTAATCTGTTCTGGGCCCCATAATTTGCAAATTGGATAAACATATCATCTGTGACTTCATCCAAGACATTGATAAAAAATATTCAACAGCATAGGATCAAGAATAAATCACTAGGGTGATTTAGGGATTACCTTCCTCCCTCTCCTTGACACCAAGTTGGCAATGGCCAGTAATAACTATTATTTAATTATCTAATTATCCTTCACAATTGCTACATGACTGGTCTAATCCTTTTTCCAGTCTTATATTTGGTTTGGTCTGGTTTAATTTACCTAATTCCAAATTTGCCTATTATCTAGGATTCACCTTATATTGCTACATTGTCAACAAGGATCACACTAGAGACTTTGTTAAACGTTCAGTTGAAATCTGAGTGTATTATGTTTATGACATTTCCCTGATCATCCAGCCTACTTACCCTAGGGGATAAAAAGGAAATATGAATAGTCTGGCATGCCCATTGACAAAGGCACACTAGCTTTTAGTCATCACTGTTTCCCTTTCTAAGTACTCACAAACCATCTACTTAATAATGTATTGCAGAATTTTTGCCAAGAATAGAAGCCAAGATCACTAGTCAATAGTTTTCAAATTAAACTCTCTTCCATTTAGAAAAAATTGGGACATTTGCCCTTATCCATTCCTGTAGCCTCTCTTCCATTGCACAGGAGCCTTCAAAGGTCATTGACTGCCTTCACAATCATACCTGCTAATTATTGCAGTCCTCTTAAGGAGCTATTCTTCTTCATTTAGGGCAGCTTTATGCTGTCTATCTTTATACCTAGCTTGGTTTCCATTTTCCATTATATTTTGGTCCTGTTCTTCCCAATCCAAACACTGTTTTCTTTGATAGAAGTGCAATAAAAGTGAAATAGAAATGAAATAAAAATGGAACATTATCCTTTTTCTAAACTGGTTTTCATACTGTTAATAAAGTATATCATAATCTTAGTTTTTCACTTTCTAAATTTTCCTTTCTCTTCTGATTTTTCTACCTTCAATAAACAATAATGTTGATAATAACATCTGATATTTATACATTACTTTAAAGTTTCCAAAGATCCTTACAAAAATGCTGGAAAGGAGGTACCATGGCTATCATCACCCCCCATTTTACAAATTAGGAAAATGAGATTCCTAGAAGGTAAGTGACTTGCCCATGATCACATAACAAGTGTCAGAAGCAAGATTTGAACTTAGGTCTTACTGACTTATAGAATACCACTATGCATGTTACCTCCTGTGTGCATCCCCAAAGTCATCAGATTTGGCTAAGATAGGGTGGTTCTTAGAGATGCCTTCTAGGTGTTGGTATCACTTGTCCCTCATGTGAATTATTACCAGTGAGCAATTGTTATACTTGCCAATTTTGGGGCATCTCTCCATGACATCCTGGATATGTCCCCTAGAACGATAGCAGATGCTAGACTAGACTAGAACCTTTAACAGGAGGTTGTTAACTACTGCTACTTCTTCTCTTCCTTCTCTGTCATAAACTAGGAGGAGAAAAAAATGCGTAAATATACAGAGAAGATTCAACATGAAGGGGAGGAAAGCCTTCCACAGTCAAGGGAACTCAGACATGATGTATTTTCTTCTTTATGATTTGGAGATAAGATCATCTGCTGAAGGCTAGGAGAACTAGTAGAGTTGGAACATCTACTCTGGGAAGTCAAGACAGAAATGAAGAAAAGACTGATGAGAAGTAATGAAGGCCAGTTGAGATTACAGTTATTTTGAGAAGAAAGTATCTTGCAAACTTTAAATTGTGAATCTGTAGTGGATCCAATTGATATAGTTTCATCACTTTGTCCTGCAGTACTTGGTAGTCCAGAAAAAGGAAATGAAAATGGAAAAACAAAACAGAAGAATAGTGGTTAGGTCCCCAGCTTAGAATACGCCAAAGTAATCATCATGTAAGACTCAAAATCCACAGTTCGTTCTATTTTACCTAGAAAAGAAAGGTAGACATTCTTGGGTACATAACTCTATCTTTGAAATGAGTCACCTTGACCTGCCTTCCTTAAGTGATCAAGGAGGATGAAAGTATCTGAAAGAAGGATAGTCTGTATAAAATATTGCTAATTGCTAACATTTATATGCCCCTTTATGGTGTGTCAGGCATTTTAGAGATAGTATCTCATATGATTCTCCAACAATGCCATGGGATAAGTAGTGTAGTATTATTATCTCTGTTTTATAAAGGAAACTGATGCACAATAATTGAATGCTTTGTTCAAGGCCACACAGCTATTCAGTGTTAGAGCCAGGATTCAAATCTAGGTCTTCTGGCTCCAAATCCACTTCTCCTTTCTTTATGTTCTAGTTTCTCCTTGTGATGCCCACTATTAGAATGGGTATTGGGTGGCTGTTCACCTTAGTCAAAAACCTAAATCGCCAGACTCAGCATGGGCAGCTTGGGCTCTTTAGGCTATCTAGTGGGCTGATTCATTTGTTGATTAACATATAAGGATAATTATCTTCTTAAAGAGAATGCAATACGGTGTATAATCCACCTCCCTAGGGACAGTGATCCATGCTCCTCATCTAAAGCAGGACAGAGACTCACACAAGTGGGCTGGATTAGGAATTGCTAGAAGGGATGAATTCAGTTCAGTAGAAGGGTACTGCAGTAAATAGTGACTGCCAAGGTAGTCATTCCATACTCAATACAGTGCACTGGACAGTAATTAGGCAGCTAGGGGTATAGAGGATAGAGTGCTGGGCCTGGGAGTGCTGGACCTTAATTAAAATCTAGTCTTAGACACTTATCAGCTGGACACTTAATAGCTGCATGAACCTGGGCAAGTCATTTGATTTGTCTTCTTAGTTTCCTCAACTGTAAAAAGGGGATAATAGGAGGATCAAATGAGAAAATCCTGGCATGTGGTATGTTCTTAACAAATCCATTTTTACTTCCTTCCTTCCTTCCTCCCTTCCTTCCTAGCTAGGGTATATATGACTACATGTATATATGTGAGTATGTGTGTGTGGGGGGGGGGGGGCATGGTTGTATGTGATGACAACCAATATTAAAGTGAACCCCTTGTTAGTTGTTTATAGCATTGCTTCTCTGATCTCCCCAATACTTCCATGGCATGGACACAGGTGTCCCCACGAGGTGCCTGCCCTACAAGAATCTTCTGCTGAGCAACTGACATGGCCGCCTGTTGTGATTGGTGATGTGAGCAGATGGCTGGTAGATTAGCCCATGTTTATATTTAGCTGAGACATATACGATATAGAATAGTTACAGTAGAAATGCAAACTCTTGTTAATATTAGTATGTGAAACCTGCTAAAGAAGAGTTTGCTCATTAACTGATTAATGAAGCTAAAAGAGATGTCACCTACCAGCCTGATGCATTAATAGTTGCTGTACTTTGATAATGCTAATTTAATGTTAACAACTTTGCAAATTGCTGCATGTTTACAAGAACTCAATTAGTCATATAAATATAAAAGTACTACACAATATATGATTACAAAAAATATTCAGTGTTGCCAGCAAAAAGCTAGGTGATACCTTGCCTTTTTTAGGCAGACTAAGTATCAGACATCAACTATTTGAAGGCTGGAATTTTTGTCTGGAATTCCTATCAATCTTGTCATGGTTCAATTCCATGCAGCAAACATACGTTAAATATCTACTATGAGAAAGGTGAAAGGCAGCATGGCCAGTACATAGAGAGCTGGAGATGGAATTAGGAAAACTTGGAATATGAAATCCTAAATTTGACCGGTCATGTGGTCTTAGTCCAGCCACTTAAACTTGTCTAGCCTCAGTTCCTCATCAGCTAAATGGGAATGACAATAGCATCTTCCTCACAGTGTGGTTATAAGGATCCAATGAGATCATGGATGCTTTGTGAATCTATGGAGCTATTTATTATTACTATTACTACTACTACTACTATTACTAGTTTTCTTACATGAGACAATTTATTTCAACTTCTATACTCTAGAAGATTGGTTTTGGGTACTCTCTACATAATGCAGATTCCAATTCCTCTATACTTAGGTGTAGAACATGGGTTCTTTACCTTTTTATATCATAGAACATTTTAACAGTGTTTGGAAGCCTATGGATCCTTTCTTAGAAATAAGCTTAAATACACAAAATACTCAGGATTGCAAAGGAAACCAATTATACTGACATAGAATTATGAAAATATAAATATAATCAGCTTCATAGACCTCAGATTTAAAACCTCTGGTGTAGAGGAAGATCTTTCTTTATTATCATGAATTATAGTGATTAAAAAAAATTCATTATATGATAAATGTCATTTAAGGACTCCTTTTGGGCTCACTTCTCTAACTAGAATTCTTCTTGGCAAGTTGGGGTGCCCCCTCCAAAGGCAGATGCTTCCTTTGATATTCAGAACAACTTTGTGAGTGACTAGTCCTAACACTGTAGGTCACAAGCCCCTATCAGTGTACTTCCCTTTAACAATCAGTTAATAGACTTGACTAGAATTTAGAAAAGACATTTACTTAAATAAAAGAGCAAATAAGTAGTCAAAAAAAGCATTTTCTCTCCAAATTAACAGATAGAGTATAAGACAGAGAGAAGTAAGAGCAAAGTACAATGATATTGAGCCACATATGTAGTAATTACATGTCAAAGTAACTCACTACTCTGGAACATCAGGGACTCCATGTCTTTTTTTCCTTCTGTAGAGTTCTCATGAAACTCACTGTCAGGTAGGAAGTTAGTGACATGAATCACTGTTTTTATTTTGAACCTACCTTCAGCTACATGGGTGACTAAGCTGGTCGTCTGGATGAATCAATCTGCTACTGAGCAGGACTGGTCAAGTCATTTGGTTTCTGGGCTGCCTCCTTCCAGGGCATAACATCCCTGCTGTCTTGGGGCTCACTTTTTGATGGGCACTTGTAAGCTCCATGACCTCTAGCCTTAGGCTCAGCTAGAATTCTTCTATGCTCTTTTATTTTTTTGGGGGAGGGGTGTTACAGGGCTCTTTTCAACTGGAATATTTTTCTATTCTTTCATAAAGAGTAGATACCCTTAGCTTAGGATTGACAGCAGCCTCTCCAAATCTATTTATGCAGGACCTCAGCTCTCATGTTTTTCACCTTCCAGGCAGGACTCGACTGAGGCAGAGACTCTTCTGTTCAACAATTCCTCTTGGCTCAGTAATGAGTTCCTCTAGTGAGGGACCATGTCCTTGCTTACAAAGACCTACTTTAATACATTCCATAGATTCCTTTTGGTCCTAAAAGACTGTCTGTGCCCTGGAGAGAGTGTGTGCTTAATTTGCATCCCAAACGATCTCTCTTTTATTTCTGTGCTTTTGTCTTTGTCCCTCCCAACCTTCCCCTTTATTGAAGTTTAAATAAGAACAATATTTCTACTATCCTGTCATACTAAGTGAAATTTAGGGCATTAAAATATGTGTATTTATAGAAAGTCATATTTAAAAAAAGTCCTTTGTTATATCCACTTCTTTGTATCTTAATCATGTTGTGCCTTGAGTCTGTGCATCCCAAAACCAGTTTGGGTTCCATAAATATACAGCACTTTGCTCTTCTCAAGGGATATCATCTTCATCATCATTGTTGTTGTGTTACTTCTGGATTCTCATTAGTATAAAATTATTGAATTCATCTTGAGACTATCTAATCCATGAATGACTCCGAAGGAAGCAATTTCAGACTTTTAGGAGGCTTTTTGGTAGGTGGGGTAGGTAGTTTTGTGACTTTCAAATAACACCAGATATTCAAAAGGAAGGCCTTCCACTTGGAAATGAAATATAGGAACATATTCAATTCATACACCAATTAAGCAAGCATTTATTAAGCGCCTACCATGTTGTAAGCAAGGAGGCAGTCCAATAAGGAGCTTGGCTTTAGTACCAGCTAACTCCAACTTCTGCAGTTGACACTTAATGGCTGTATAACCCTGTGTAAATCACTTACCCTCTAAGGGCTCTAGGCAATTCTTAAGACTACAAGTTCAATAGAAAGTGCTGAACTGAAATAGTAGAGAGAGCGCCTCCTCTGGAATGTTCCTATATCAATGAAATCACAAGTCTAGTCCTTATTCCAGTCCTACCTCCATCCCTATCCCTAAGTATCAGACTTAGTGCTAGGCCTGGAGAATACAAAGAAAAATGATCTCCCTCTCAATGAGTTTCCATTAATGTAAATGATAACAATGGCTAACATTCAGATAGCACGTTCAGATTTGCAAAATTCTTTACATAATCTTATTTCATTTAATCCTCATAACAATCCTGTGAAGCACGGCTATAATTGTGTCTATTTTACAGAAAGAAACCGAAGCTGTGAGAGGTTAAATGACTTGCCCAACGTCACTAGCTCATGTCCAAGGCATGATTAGAATCTATTACTTCCTGTTTTCAAGTTTAACTCCCTCATTACTAAACCAACAGCTGTTTGTAGTATATGGGCCTGTTAGATTTGTCCTCCAGTTCAGAGCCTCCAAACTGCATAGTGAGGGCAGGAGAGCTCAACTTCCTAATAAAATAAAACCAGCAGGTATCTCAGGTGTCAACCCAGCCAAGCTCATGGAAAAGCTCCTAGAAGATATTACCACTAACCTATTTGGAAAATACCATCTGCACTAGCAGATCCATTCTGAGACTTTTTCAGAAACTTGGGACAGACTGGATGAAAAGATGATGCTGATGGGCACAGAGAGTTTTTTGAGTGAGCTTCAGCATGGAGAGGACCACTTACTATTAGCACTTCCTCCTGACACAACTCCCTCCTGGTGAGTGGGAGAATTCTTAATAAAAAAAAGTCAAATGCAGAGAAATGAAACCTTTCCTTAATGCACGATCCACATTGATGCCATCAAAATTGGCAACTTTCCCAGATGAAAAGCTTCTAATAGCACACTGTGTTTCTTTAACGAATATATTTTGGTTCAAATTATCCATTGTGCACTGGCATGCAAGAAAAACATCAATTTCCAATAAAGTATGATCTGATACTATCTAATGAGTTAAATCTAGGGGTCATCCTGAGAATATAGGGTTTAATAGCACTCCTAAAGTACTGGACTAAATAAATCTCCTTCTTTGCAGCAACCTCATGATCATATTTATTTTTAATTGCTGGAATAAATGACTTCTGCTTAGATGGTTTAAATAGATTCGCATAGACTCTGCTGGGTTTATTACTTAGTGTGAGTGCTGATGTGAAGGCTGAAAGAGCCTGAATGCATTCATAATCAATAATACATCTAGAGGCTCTCTGACTGAGTTCAACTGTAGATCTATTAGACCTTGTCTCCCAATATCTGGTCTCTGGATAATTATTCAGACATTCCAGGGAAACTCTACTGCATTAATTCCTTTTCCTTATAGTACCTGGGGGAAGGAAATTACCCTTGAGGGAGAGCAGATAGTTTTCTACAGTACCTCCCAGAGCATAATAGGATCTGTGTCTCCATTATTATGCATTATTAGCAGGCCTTCAGAGTTGGTTTTTCCCTTCTATCTCTTCTCCTCTCTTATCATGTCAATATTAATAGTCCCTCATCAAAAGCACTCATGCCCATCATGCCCATCATGGCTTTTCGGGACTTCTTGCTCTTGCAAAGAGAGGTTCTTTTGATATTTCCCACTATTCCTGGGATGCCTCTGTCCAGATATTATACTAACACCTCAAATTCGATATAGTCCAAACAAACTAATTATCTTTCTTCCTAGACCTATTCCTTCATCAGACTTTGCTATTTCTCCCAGTGACACCACCATTCATTTCAGTCTCCAGTGTCCAAAATCTTGGCATTGTTTTCATTCTCCCTTCTATTCCATGCCCTACCCACAATATCCAACCAGTTGGCATCTCCACAATATCTCTGGCATTCCTTCTCTCTTCTGTATTCCCACTGCTGTTATCCTAAGTCAAAATCTCAATAAACCCTCCTGAATTACTATAATAATTTCTTTATAGGTTTTTCTGACTTCAGTCTTTCCCTACTCTGATCCATCTTTCAAAATGCTGCCATATTGTTATGCATGGATCTGACGATGTCTTATTCGGTTTCAGAATCTCTAGTGGCACCC
The DNA here is from genome assembly GCF_028372415.1 of Notamacropus eugenii. Lineage (NCBI taxonomy): Eukaryota > Metazoa > Chordata > Mammalia > Diprotodontia > Macropodidae > Notamacropus > Notamacropus eugenii. The sequence continues at coordinate 72,403,460 of NC_092872.1, forward strand.
TATTAATTAACAAATTTCAGGCTATATTCTTGGCATTTAAAGTTTGCCACAAACTGATGCCACCTCAAATACTACTTCTTTGTGTACCCTATGCTTTAGTCAAATTAAATTACTGTCTACTCTTAGAATAAACCTTGTGCTCTCTCACCTCTGTGATTTTACTGGCACTGTTCTCTATGACTGAAATGTTTTCCATCCCTTTTCTACAAACCTTTCAAAACCCAACTCGAAGCAACTTTTTCCCATAAAGTCATTCCTTGTTTCTCCACTCAGTAAAATCAGTAATGACTTTCACTCATGGATCCCATTCTTGTCTTACACCTTACTGATGAATTTCTCTTCTAATATTGGATGTTATTACTTTCTGTGTCTGTATCTAATTCATCATTGTAATAGACTATAAGTCCTATAAGATCAGATCTTGTATCTCATTTAAACTTTGCTTATTTTCCAGTGTCTAGAAGAATAGTATGTACATAGTAGGTATATAATAAATATTTGTGCATAAATGAACTGTCAGGAGGAACCATGATATTGGTTAGACTAAGAAAAAGCCTGATGTCATAGAAAGAAAAATCTCTGAACCAGGAGTCAAGGAACTTGAATTCTACTACCAGCTCTCCCACTGACTAGCTCTGTGACCTTGGACAAGTTTTAATCTAAGCCTCAAAATTTTTATCTGTAATGTGGTACGTTAATGATGATACAACAGGATAAGGTTCAGATGAAATAATACTTTATTGAAAATGCTTAGAAAACTCTAAAGTGCTAAAGAAATACATGATTATTAAGGTGTGCTCTTGGAGTAGCTACATAAAAAGTATGGATGACCGTGTACCAACAATGTCATAACGAAGATGATGTCGCCAAGAGAGGAGAATGATCTAATTTCCACAATATGATACAATTTGATAATACAATTTTTCGGTTAACAAACTGAGTGAAGTTTTAGAATTCAAGCACTTATCAAATTATGAATAGTCTTAGACATTAAGGTAATCATATATATATATATAATATGTATTTGTATATGTAATTGTTTCATATATGTTAGCTATGATAATTTTATTTACATATACATATATGTAAACACGTATATATGTACTCCCAAAGTAAGATGCTAAAAAGTAGGTTTATAAAAGCAAGCCAAATTGAACATAGTCTATGTAAAAAGATTGATTGTGATATAATCCAAGATGGCCAGGATTCAGGACTGGAGGAGAGGGAGTGGGTGGGGTAACAGAGAAGAAAAAAATGTATGTGGCAAGAGAAATCACAGAAATCAAAAAATCGTGGAATTTTTTAAAACTGACAAGAGCCTTGGAAACTATCTAGACCAGTCTTCTCCTATTGCACAAGAGAAAGTTGAAGGCCAGAGAAGTTAAGTGACTTGCCCAACTTCACACAGATAATTAGTGTCAAAACAGAAAGCAGACAATATGTTTCCTATGAGTTCTGTTGGGGAAAGGAGTTATGTAAGTTATTTAGATAATCGATTTAGGTTAAAAAAAAAAAGGTGGTATCAGGACAAAAATATACCCCAGGGAGGGGTCTAGAGGAGACTATTTCTCAGTGGCAGTAACAAAAGCTTTCTGGGAATCTGGGAACAGCAATTACTTATATTTATATGTTATTCCACTTTCTTTATACCAACCCCGTAAAGGTATGCAGTTCTAGTGTTATTTCTCCCATTTTATAGATGAAATGGAGATTCAGAGAGAGTATATGATTCATCCATGATCACATAGCTAATAAGTATCTCAGGTGGAATTCAAACCCAGGTCTCTTGACTCTCTGTCCAGCACTATCCACTTTACCAGGCTGTATACTAAGAACACTGAAGCATCAAACATCAATGGTTTCATGAAACAGTAAACAGGTCAGACTTCCTCATAACAAACTTTACAAGCCAGCCAGATTTTGATCTTAATTGAATTTTGCTATGATGAAAACCTCACTGAAAACCACATCAATTTGAAGAAGGATCTGGGTGGAAAGGACACTATGCCCAGTCTTTCAATTGTAATTTCATATCTGAGAGGGATGTTTCTGAGTATAGGAAGTGGTAGAGTATGGAGCCGTGGATAGATCTTTTACATTGCCCTTTTAAAAAAATTTCCTCCCTCACTCAAAGTTTCTGGGGTGTGTGTGTGTGTGTGTGTGTGTGTGTGTGTGTGTGTGTGTGTGTGTGTGTGTGTGTGTGTGTGTGTGTGTATGCCTGTGTGTGCCTGCATGCACATGTTTTCTGGGTTTCATTGATGGGGGTGGTATTTTGTTTTGGTGCTATGGAGTTTGGTGGTTTTGTTGGCAGAGATGGATAGGATATTTGAAGGGTAACTGCTGCTTGATTGCAGAACCAATGAGGTGTGAACAAACTCAGTTCTCTTCTTCTGAGCACACCATCAGGTATTTACAATTTAAGAAGTCACTACTACATGGACAGGACCCAGAGAAAGAAAATTGTTTATAATCATCTCAACAAAGCAGTGTCATCATGGGCCATCTGCCTGGGCATGGGAACGGGTTTTGGAAAGTGGAAGAATGGTTTGTTGCAATCGTGTTCATTGCAATGAGATAGTATGTGGGTAAGCAGTATCTGCAGATCCAAATCTTACATTCTTTCAAAGACTTACTTGAATCCCAGATCTTCTACAAAGCTCTCTGTAATTACCCTCAGGCCAGAATGATCTTTCCTTTCTCTTCATTCTTAGAGCATTTAAAATCTGCCTTCAACAGTCAAGCACTTATTAGTGTGCCTTGTACCTTCCTCTCATTGGTTTATCCATAGTTACTTCATCTCCTCCATCAGTCATAAACTCCTTGAGGGTATGGACTGTGAGTCCTATCCTTGTTGCATACCCCACAGTGTTTGTCACAGGAACACACTAAGTCAAAGAAATGCTCTTGACTTTACGTGGGATAGGTTTCAAAATAAGAATGAGAGAAAGGAACTGGTAGCCAATGAGAGAAAAACAGAAATCTTAGGAATTGAGATCTTTTTTTTAAAAAATATAAATATAAAATTTTAAATATAGTAAATGACTCACATTTATATAACGCTTTAAGCTTTAGAAAGATTCTATAAAATCACTGTGAAGTAGCTGATATGAATATTAGCCTTTTTATTATAGAGTTAGGCTCAGGTATTAAGACCAGAGACTAATATTGGTTTTTTTTCTGTTGAGTTGACTCTTAAATTTATCTTGAAGGAAAGAAGTGATCTGACCAGAGTGAAATATCTAGTTTCAAAAATAAGGACAATAACACACAACAAGAGTATTTATATTAAGAGGAGGAAGAAAGAGGAAGTTAAAAAAAAAAGAATGGGGGGCAAAGAATATTGTGTTTCATTATTTTAACAAAAATAGCATTCATGTAATGCTTCAAGATTTTGCAGAGGACTTTACGAATATGATGCCATTTGATATTCACAACAAGCCTGGGCAGTAGGTAATATTATCCCCATTTCATAGATGAGGAAATTGAAGCAGATAGAGGTCAAGTGACTTTCTCCTTACAAAGCTAGTAAATACTTATCTGAGGCCAGATTTGGGGGTAATAATTAGCCACCTTTTGTCCTGAGCCTCTATTACATATGTTGTTCTATTGTTAAAGTTGGCCAAAAACACATATCCAAGAGGAAAAGCATTTAATTAAGACAGTAAACAATACAAATAACGAGAAATGGAATTAAGTTGTAAAATGTCCTCTGCATCCATACACAAAAGGGTGACATTCCCTAAATTTCAGGGAAGGTATAAGTGATTTTCCCTTTAATGCTTCTGATAACCGCAGTCCTTTCCTGATGACATCACCATGCTACAGATTCATACATAGACCAAGCATTATGAGAGACCAGGTCCAGAGAATTTCTCCAACTAGCGATAGTTTTTTTTTGTGTGTGTGTGCATATGTGTGTGTGCGTGTGCCCCCAAAATGGTGGGAGATGGAATCCTAGAGACATAACTTCCATACACTAATGCTTTCTGAATCTTCATGTAGAATTTGCAAAGAATAATGTAGAGAAAGGAATTTCACAAATATAAAACATTTCTAAAATATTTTAAGCAATATTCTCTACAAAAAAAACAAAAAAAAAGTTAAAAGGTAATCATTGCGGTATGACATTATCGGAGATCTGCTGAGTCAGGACACTTGGATTCCAGACTTAGCCCTACCACTTACTAATCATGTGACCTTAGGTGAGTGATTACTAGGTACCTTCTTCCCTCTCTCTGCTTCCTGCTTTTTAATTCCCCCTTATGTGTTGTTTTCTCTCATTAGAATGCAGGTTCCTTGAGGCAGGGACTATACTTCTATTTATTCCCAGTGCTTAGCACGATTGGCTTATCGACTTCCTTTTCTGGGCCTTAGTTTCCTACTGTGTAAAATGAGACTTTGGACTCAATGAGCTCTAAGGTCCTTTCCAACTCTGACATTCTATGAAATATCTTTTTATAAGGAGGATGAATTAAATTATTGCAGCAAGGAACCCAGTTCCCTTCACAGAGAAGCTCTGAATCAATACAAAGTGTTATTTATTATTACTAGAATGAAACCAGTGTTTAAGTAAAGACTTATAGCAAGATAACCAAGTTAAAAAATTTAATATAAAAATGATGATTTGGGGGTTTCACAGCCAATAAAGGAAGGATATTGACTATTGACTGATGGAAGGCTAAATTCCTAGGGTACATAACGGCTAGAACCCAGCTATAACAGGTCTAGTTTTATGCCATATCTATGATCATAACTTTATCCAGGAATTTTTTTCAGTATTTTTATGACTGTCTCTTTCTCTCTCTTTCTTTTATCAATTATATATGCTCATAAAAGGAGACTCTCTCTCTCCCTCCCCCCTTCTCTCTCTCTCTCTTTCCCTCTCTCTCTCTCTCCCTCCTTCCCCTCTTCCCTCTCTCAATTTCCCTCTCCCTCCCTCTCTCTCTCTCTCTCTCTCTCTCTCTCTCTCTCTCTCTCTCTCTCTCTCTCTCTCTCTCTCTCTCTCTCTCTCCCCCTCCCTCCCTCTCTCCATTCCTCACTTCCTCCCTCTCTCTCCCTGATTATTTTATATCTGGGTTTCCATGTCCTTTAATTTGCAGCATCTGCTTGTCTGCTCCAGCAACGATTGAAGTCTGAGGCCTGAGCAGCATTGCTGAGCAGTCTCTTCTTGGTTTATATCAGATCTTTATCATTCCTCTAACTTTATTTAGTTTCTGTTAATATTCAAGCAGAAAGAGCTTAGGCAAAATCCACCATGAACGAGCTTATGCTGTCTAGCTTTCAAATAAATATCTTGGCAAAATTTGTAAACTTAGAGAAGCATCATAGGATCATAGACCTAGAGTTGGAGGGGACAACAAAATCCATATATTCCAATCTCCCTCGTTTGTCAGATTAGAAAACCAAGGCTCAGAGTGGTTAAGTGACTTGTCGAAAGTTGCATGTCTAGTAAACATCAGAGGCAGCAGTTGAATCTGCTTCCTCTCCTTTCAAAACCATCCGAACTGGGACAAAGCACAGTTGTTAAAATGAATAGGTGTTTTTCCTTACTTCCCCTATTCAAGTTCAGGGTTAGAGAATCAGGGGAAATGGTGAAAATGAAGGATAATTTTGATTGGGGCAAGGAGAATTCAGGCCTCATTTTGATGTCCTTATCTACCTGTCACTGTTTTACCCAACTTTTCCCTCTACGCACCAGACACTTGTCTCCATACATTGCATTTCTATGCCAGAGGCTAGCCACAGGAGTAACGTGGAACAAGAGTAGGGCAGAGTAAAATGAGATTTAGGAATCAGAAGCATGGGATATAAATTCTGACTCTGGCATCTGCTACGTGTATGATCCTGGACAAGTTAATCTCCATGGATCCCAATTTCCTCCTCTGTGGAGAGATGGGGCTGGCTAGTGATCTCTAGGTGTCTTGTGATGTTAAATCTACGGAAATGAGATACGGTATGTAAAGTACTTTGTAAATTTTCAAGCGTTATATAAATGCTGGTTATTATCAGCATTATTTTAAAAAAGCAACCTTTAGTATAAAAGTGACTTTAAATAGGGGGGTGCTTTAAGTGGCTGCTTTGAGCACTAGAGCCTGTACTCTTTGGTAGTCTATGTATAGGTTAAATAAAGGTATTTCCTTTTCATGGCCACAACCAGGGCTGCAACTCCATACCTGGACTTTTTCTGAACCTTCTTTGTATATGTGACCATATTTCCATACCTGTGCTTATATGTGACAGTCAGGGACATTAAGTATACAGGAGCAAGCGAGGAGGATATTTAGTTGGCCTCTAAACCCGGAGGGGCTTCTCCTGATGACCAGTGCATGCCAGGCCTAGTTACCACAGTGTATATTACTTTTATGGCTTTCATCCTGCTATTTCGATGAATAAGAAATATGATCACAGGGCAACTGGAGTTAATAGCCAATTTAGGAGGATATTGCTTAAATGGCTTCTCAATTAGGTTCCAATTGGTTACTTATGTTGATAAAACCCAACATTCCCTCCCTGAATAGGGAAGCTCTGTTCTACTGCTCACTCAGAATTTGAAGAATTCCTGTCATCATTCAACATTTAACAGTGTCCCTTTTTCCCAATTCATACTTATGACAGAGTGTGATTTTTTTTTCTCATACCAAATACATTCTATGCTTAGACCGCTTTTTCTGGGACCCCCAACTGGTTGTTTACCTAACTGTCCATTATTAATTTAATGAGCTTGGTAGCACTCTCATTTTTCATCAGATGGTGTTATTGATGGAGGATGGGGTCCGAATATCTCTTCAGCAGTGATGAAGAGTTCCTGTCATCGAAATGCCATACAAACAGAATTTGCAGCCAAAATTTATTTGTAGTCCAAATATAAATTCTTCTAATTAGGAGTATGTGATGTATAATGAAAACATTATCTAACCAGCTGTACTGTGTGTACAGATTTTTGTTTTTATTCATGTGTGTGCATCTATTACAAACATAACACAAATAGAATATAAAAATAAGTTAACACTCACAGCCAAACCTGTTAAATTTAGTTCAACAAATTGTATGAAACCCTCCATCTGTTTGCTACATTATCCTCACCATGATAATAGGCAAGGCAGATTTGCTAGCTGAGTTTTATAGAGAGAATAGCTTGTTCAAAAAAAAATATATGCGATAAACTCTCATAAATGAAACCAAACCCCAGAGTATTATTTCCTTCTCCATGGCCCTGAGTATTTATCTGGTGGTGTTGCATTTATATGGATCTTATTTTGGACCCCTTGCACAAAGCTGTTGGTTTCTAGGCTGATTCTGAAATCCGTTTGGATGAAATTATTGCTTAGGCCAACACAAATGTCGTCTAAGGCCAACAAGTACAAGAAGCATAAGAGAATTATTTCCCTAGATTTCAGTCACAACAGTCGTGAAGTAAGAATGACAGTTCACTGCCTTGAATGTCCTGTTGGTGTGTAGTAAGGAGTATAGAGAATTCTGGTCCATCAAACTTTCCTTTCAGAGAGAAGTTTTTTTTATATTATAGAGAATTTCTACCTGAGGTTACAACAGGAGATGTTTCCAAGTAAAGGTATGATTAGAGTTGTTCAAAAGGAATTTAAGAAAATAACGTGTTTGGTTTGGATAAAGCCTGACTTGATGTAGTTGATAGAGTGCTGAAATTGAAATAAGGAAGATCTGGTTTTAAAGCATGGTTTTATTATGCATTAGCTGTATGACCTTATGTAAATCATTGAATAAATGAATAAATTAATAACAAAAGCATTTATTAAGTACTTCCTAGTTTAAGATACGATGCTAATCTCTGGTGAGAGATTATTTTTGCTCTAGAGGATCTTACATTCTCATAGGAGAGAGAATGTGGGAGAAGAACATGGTTTTAGACCATACCCAGAAGCATATTTATGCTTTTAATATCTAATATTTCATCATCATCTTAAAATTATTTTTATGTATTTCACTACTGTGAAAGAGTCTTCAATATCCCAGATCATGCTTCTACCATATTTTTTTCATCTGTAAGCTTCTTGTCTATATTTCCATAAATTCTCTCTCAAGGACCCATTTAAAATGCTGGAGACTTTCTTCTGGGGCATTTAATATCTGTGAGTGCCGGAGTAATACTTGGGATATTCATCTGTTGTCTTTTTACCAAATCAGTTCTGCACCATAGCCCTATTCTCTGAAGAATAGTGACAATGGATTTTCAATTAATACCTAAAATAACTTCAGAGTGGATTGAGATTGCATAGAAATGGTTAAATTGCATAAATTAATCAGACAAAATGCAGATCCTTAGAAAGAGTAGGAGTCGCCATGAACGAAGTTTCAAGGTAAAAAAAAAGTCACTCTGAACATTTGGGGTCCTTAACTTGGAATTATGACTTAGTGGCAAAAGTCAATAGCCAGGAATGAGAAGATTTATATCCAGTTCTAGTTCTGAATATGCTGCTAAGTATCTGTGAATTCTTTCAGTGCCTTACTTTCCTCATCTACAATGAGAAAAAAAGGGATAAAGGATTCATAGATTGTTTTAGAATTTAAATTTTTTTATATTTCTTGTTCTTTTATCATCTTCATTTCTAATTATATCCCTTACTTTGTCAATCCTCAGTGTTATCCCTTATAATATGAATTGAGAGGGAGAGAGAAAAAGAGAGGGGGGGGGGAGGGAGGGAGAGCATAAGGGATAGCAAGAGAAAGAGAGTGAGAGAGAGAGAGAGAGAAGAGAGAGAGAGAGAGAGAGAGAGAGAGAGAGAGAGAGAGAGAGAGAGAGAGAGAGAGAAGGAATAGTTCAGTAAAACTAACCAAAGCATTAAGGAAATCTGGTGGTATATCAATATATGCATAGTTCTACACTTATAGTCCATCACCCTTTGCTTCAACTCTATCAAAGAAGGGAGGGATGGTGATGAATTTTCTCCTCTCTTCCTTGAGGCCAAACTTGATTATTATATATAAATAGTGTTCTTTTTCTTTTTTCATTCTTTCTATTTACATGGCTATAATAATTTTCTAAGAGCAGATAGGTGACTTAGTGGATAGAGTGCTGGGTCTGAAGTCAGGAAGACCTGAATTCAAATATGACCTCAAACACTTACTAGCTGTGTGAGCCTTGGCGAGTCACTTGACCTCCATTTGTCTTAATCCACTGGAGAGGGTAATGGCAACCCACTCCAGGATCTTTGTTAAGAAATCCAGGGGGTGGAGCCAAGATGGCGGAGTAGAAAGATGCAAATACACATAGCTCTGAACCCACAACCCATACAACATCGGTATAAAGTAACTCATGGCGAATTCTGGAGCAGTGAGGTCACAGAACAGTGAAGAGAAGGAGATTTCTGTTCCAGAGGGACCTGCAAACCTCTCGCAAAAGGTCCGTCGCGCTGCAGATGCGGAGCCCAGCGCAGCCCAGACCTGCTGTGGCCGAGGCACCAAGAGAAACAGACCCAAGCAGGCTTCAGGGACGGCATCTCCAGCGGCCGCACCAGTCCCTCCACCCACAGGTGACGGGGGTCGGTGAGAGTCTCTTTGGTGGGACGAGAGGGGAATGGGGTGCCCCCATAACTCGGGCCCCTGCCCCGGGAGGTAGAGGCTGGGAGGCAGCTGAAGACAGGGGCTCCCCAAGCGGGCGGGAGCCTGGATCCATTGTTGAAGGTCTGTGCATAAACCCCCTGAGGGAACTAAGCCTGAGAGGCAGCCCTGCCCCGACCTGACCACCTGAACTTAATCTCACACTGAATAGCAGCCCTGCCCCTGCCAAAAGCCCTAAGGCTGGAAGCAGCATTTGAATCTCAGACCCCAAACGCTGGCTGGGAGGATCAGGAGGCGAGGTGGGTGTGAGGAGAATATTCAGAGGTCAAGTCACTGGCTGGGAAAATGCCCAGAAAAGGGAAAAGAAATAAGACTATAGAAGGTTACTTTCTAGGTGAACAGGCATTTCCTCCTTGCCTTTCTGATGAGGAAGAACAATGCTTACCATCAGGCAAAGACACAGAAGGCAAGGCTTCTGTGTCCCAGCCCACCCAATGGGCTCAGGCCATGGAAGAGCTCAAAAAGGATTTTGAAAATCAAGTTAGAGAGGTGGAGGAAAAGCTGGGAAGAGAAATGAGAGACATGAAGTCAAAGTATGAACAACAAATCAGCACCCTGCTAAAGGAGACCCAAAAAAATGTTGAAGAAAATAACACCTGGAAAAATAGGCTAATTCAATTGGCAAAAGAGGTTCAAGAAGCCAATGAGGAGAAGAATGCTTTCAAAAGCAGAATTAGCCAAATGGAAAAGGAGATTCAAAAGCTCACTGAAGAAAATAGTTCTTTCAAAATTAGAATGGCACAGATGGAGACTAAGGACTTTGTGAGAAAGCAAGATATCACAATACAAGCCCAAAAGAATGGAAAAATGGAAGATAATGTGAAATATCTCATGGGAAAAACAACTGACCTGGAAAATAGATCCAGGAGAGACAATTTAAAAATTATGGGCCTACCTGAAAGCCATGATCAAAAAAAGAGCCTAGACATCATCTTTCATGAAATTTTCAAGGAAAACTGCCCTGAGATTCTAGAACCAGAGGGCAAAATAAATATTCAAGGAATCCACAGAACACCACCTGAAAGAGATCCAAAAAGAGAAACTCCTAGGAACATTGTGGGCAAATTCCAGAATTCCCAGGTGAAGGAGAAAATATTGCAAGCAGCTAGAAAGAAACAATTCAAGTATTGTGGAATTACAGTCAGGATAGCACAAGATCTAGCAGCCTCTACATTAAGGGATCGAAGGGAATGGAATAGGATATTCCAGAAGTCAAAGGAACTAGGACTGAAACCAAGAATCACCTGCCCAGCAATACTGAGTATAATACTTCAGGGGAAAAATTGGTCTTTCAATGAAATAGAGGATTTTCCAGCATTCTTGATGAAAAGACCAGAGCTGAAAAGAAAATTTGACTTTCAAACACAAGAATGAAGAGAAGCAGGAAAAGGTGAACAGCAAAGAGAAGTCATAAGGGACTTACTAAAGTTGAACTGTTTACATTCCTACATAGAAAGACAATATTTGTAACTCTTGAAACTTTTCAGTATCTGGGTACTGGGTGGGATTACACACACACACATGCACACACTCACTCACACATAGAGACAGAGTGCACAGAGTGAATTGAAGAGGATGGGATCATATCTTTAAAAAAATGAAATCAAGCAGTGAGAGAGAAATATATTGGGAGGAGAAAGGGAGAAATGGAATGGGGCAAATTATCTCTCATAAAAGAGGCAAGCAAAAGACTCATTAGTGGAGGGATAAAGAGGGGAGGTGAGAGAAAAACATGAAGTCTACTCTCATCACATTCCACTAAAGGAAAGAATAAAATGCACACTCATTTTGGTATGAAAACCTATCTTACAATACAGGGAAGTGGGGGATAAGGGGATAAGCAGGGTGGGGGGGATGATAGAAGTGAGGGCATGGGGAGGAGAGTGCAATTTGAGGTCAACACTCATGGGGAGGGATAGGATCAAAAGAGAATAGAAGTAATGGGGGACAGGATAGGATGGAGGGAAATATAGTTAGTCCTATACAACACAACTATTATGGAAGTCATTTGCAAAACTACACAGATTTGGCCTATATTGAAGTGCTTGCCTTCCAAAGGGAAGGGGTGGAGAGGGAGGGAGGTAAAGAAGTTGGAACTCAAAGTGTTAGGATTAACTGTCGAGTAATGTTCTTGCCACTAGGAAATAAGAAATACAGGTAAAGGGGTATAGAAAGCTATCTGGCCCTACAGGACAAAGGAGAAGACGCAGACAAGGGCAGAGAGGGATGATAGAAGAGAGAGCAGATTGGTCATAGGGGCAATTAGAATGCTTGGTGTTTGGGGGGGGGAGGGGATAAAAGGGGAGAAAATTTGTAACCCAAAATTTTGTGAAAATGAATGTTAAAAGTTAAATAAACAAATTTAATTAAAAAAAAAAAACAGAAATCCAATATTGGTATGCTGTGCTCCACAAGGTCCCAGAGTCAGACACAATCAAGCAACTGAAGAACAAATAGTTTTCCTAGTAATTTTCTCAGTTCTGCATACTTCATTTTGTATTGATTATAAACGCTTTCAAAAAAGTATCAAATTGTTGTGTGATTGAAATTCTTGTAGCGTCATAGATTTCAAATTCAAAAGAACTTTAGGGGCTGTCCAGTTGAACCTTCTCACTTTATAGATGAGGCTGTCAAGGACAACAGAGATTAAATGATGGTCACATAGATATCAAGTGACAGGCAGAATCTGAACTCAGGTTCTCTGATTCTAATGCAGATGTTTTTTCTACCAAACAGTGATGCTTCTCACAGAGTGCTGGCTTGGGAGTTGGAAGACTTGGGTTCTAGTCCTGGTTTAGTTTATTCACCTGCAAAATAAGGAGATTGGACTCAATGGTCTCTAATGTTCCTTCTAGTTTAAAACATTCTATAAAATCCAAGATGTTTTGTTTGTATTTCCCCCCTTGGAGCAAATGCATTACTATAATCATTCTTTTGTAGGGATAGAAATTACCTGGAAGCATGGGAAGTAGCTGTTGCCTCTTCTGCATTGTTGCTAAAACAATATATATAGAACGGTTTCCATTTCTGAGATTATTGAATTGTTTGTTTTTTCTTTGTTTCCATTTTGACTTTAATTCCCCCGTCAGAATTTCATGTTAGTTTTTGTTTTCCTTTTTCACAATAGATTTTGATGTTTTTATATTGATGTTATGATAATATTTGGGTCATGGTGGTCAAAATATTATTATTTGATAGATGATAACTTTCTTCTTACATTGATTTGTCCTTAGCCATTGGGCATGGACTGTTTCTATGACAGCCTCTCTTAAAGATCCATCTCTTTAAAACCCACTATTCTCTTGGTGACTCTATTTGACTACAAATTTTGAAGCATCACGGCCATGGAAGAAACAAAATTAGAAGTAATTCAAAGGGTAATGGAAGGATGCACAATAACCACAGGATGTTATCAACAACTACTTGAATACTATAAATGGGAAAAAATATTTGATTTCAGACAAGTTGGACCACAAAAGAGGGTAGGCTGTCCTATGTCAAGAATGAGACAAATGGGGCGCCAAGTACTACACTGGTAGTTCCAAGATAGTAAAAGAACCAGAGAGAGGTCTCCTATGCTCTGTATGAATCATTTCTGGAAGATTCACAAACATGATAAAAATCACATAGGATGAGAAATTGGCATTCCTATTGGTAGATGGATCATCCACATCAATGAAAAACATGGATCTATCAAAATATTTCATTTAAATATCATCTTCGAATATATTGGTGCTATTAATAAATTACACTAATTTTGTAGTTTTATCAGATAGAAGAAGGCCAAGTCTGCTGCCAGGATTTGTTGATAATGTTGTTACATTCCTATCCTGGTATACCATATAACCATTTTCTAAAGTATTCTTAGATTCATACTTACACTACTGTGTGAATCCATTCATTAACACACACTTGAAGTCTAATTGCTGGTCCCGCTGACATAATCTCAGCAATGCTCTTCTGCTTCTTGGCATAATCCGAGGCAGTCAAGGTGGTGCATGCTCCAATTATAGATTAATTCCTTTCGAAATTCGCAAATGTTTTCTCTCCCTACTATCAACCAAATTATTGTTGATATTATTATAACAGAAAGAGATGCCCTCATTTTCTGTATTTGGTTTTAATTACCCATCTTATCAAGGCCAAGGATTATGACATATCTTTATCTCAGTCTGAAAAATAAAACAAAACACAGAGTTTTGAGTCAGACATAAAAGCCCACTTCTCTGTTCTGCCATTAACTACCTATGGGACCTTATGCCTCAGTTTCCTGACCTGAAAAATAGGAATAATAATCCTTGCCCTGACTACTTCCCAGGATTGTCAAGAGGAAATGATGCTGTAATGGATAAAAAAGCTTGTTCAAAGTACTGAGGGTTGGGGAGGGATAAAGCCAAGATGATGAAGCTGTTCAAGCACTTAGCTGAGCTCTTCCAACATTCCCTTCTAAATAACTTTAAAATAACATCTTAAGTAGAATCCTGGAATGGTGGAGCCAACAAAAACATCAGAGTGAGACATTCTTCCCTCCCAAGATAACAGAGGGGGTTAGAATGAGAGATATATGATGGTGGAGGAGGCTGACCCCAGAGCCCACATGGATGAATCATTAGTGTTGGGACTAGATGATGGCAACAGAAGCAGCAGTAACTTTAGGAATTATCAAGCTGGAGATGGCAAGAGGACTTGGGAACTGGTCAGAGAGGGATTACAGAGGACCTCTGTGCTGACTGCACACAGGATGAGACGCTGGAGACTCAATTGACTATACCCTCTGCTGGCTTATAGTTCAAGGGCAGAGAGGAACACTTTTGCGTCAAGAAGAAGCAGGATCCCTGAGGGGCAAAGCTGTTTGGCAACTCTACTTCTGGGTCATAGCTGAAGGGCAAGGAGGAACAGTTTTAGTGGAGTGAGTGAAAGCCCTGAGGGAGTATCACTTCTGGCCTAATGGAACAATACTGTTACCCTGAGGAACAGTATTGTTTTTGGTCCTAAGGGAACAGGGGATCCAAAGAGCAGTATCAATGGCAATTCCAAAGGATCAATGGCCTTTCCTGGGTAAAGCCAGAGTGCAAACCAGGAGAACAGTGATCATACCACTCATCAAATCACATTACCTAGAGTCACTGAAAACTTTTAAACACCCAGAATTAGTTCTGGAAACTGCAGTGCCAAAAAGCCTTAAATCTGAGAAACACTCTCACCAATTTTGGGAACAGATATAAAATTTATGTAAAGTTCTAGATCAAGAAATAGAGTGGAAAAATGAGCAAAAAACAACAAGAAAATTATGTGACTATAAAAATCTACTATGGTGACAGGGAAGATCAAGACACAAACCCAGAAAAGAATGGAGTGAAAAGAGCTAAAAGAAAGCCTCAAAGAAAAATGTGAATTGAACACAAGCTGAATAAGACTTCCTAGAAGAGCTAAAAATTATTTTCAAAATCAGAGTGTTAGAAGAAAAATTAAATGAAGAAATGAAAGCAAAGAAAGAAAATTATGAAAAGATAATGAATAACTGGATTTTTTTTTAAAAAGGCACAAAAATACTAAAGAAAATAACAGCTTAAAAAACAGAATCAGTCAAATGGAAAAAGAGGTACAAAAATTCACTGATGAAAATTATTCCCTAAAAATTAGAATTGGGAAGGTGGAAGCTAATGACTCCACATGACATTAAGAAACTATAAAACCAAATCAAAAGAATGGAAAAAAAAATAGAAGACAATGTGAAATATCTCACAGGAAAAAAACCTGACCTTGAAAATAGATCAAGGAGAGATAATATAAGAATTATTATGTTATTCAAATGCTATGATAAAAGAAAAAGTCTAGACGTTATATTTCAAGAAATTGACAAGGAAAATTTCCATGATATCCTCAAATAAGAGGATAAAATAGAAATAGAAAGAATTCAATGAATACCTTCTGAAAGAGATCCCAAAATGAAAACTCCCAGGAATATTATAGCTGAATTCCAAAGCTCCTAAGTCAAAGAGAAAATTCTTCAAGCAACCAGAAAGAAACCATACAAATACCATAGAGCCACAGTCAGGAGCACATACGATTTAGCAGCTACTACATTAAAAGAGGAGAGGGCTTAGAATACAATATTTCAAAATACAAAAGAACTGGCTTTACAAGAAAGAATAACCCACCCAGAAAAAGTGAATATAATCCTTTAAGGGAAAAAAATGGAAACTTGATGAAATAGAGGACTTTCAAGCATTCTTGATAAAACTACCAGAGCTGAATAGAAAATTTGACTTTCAGATACATGACTTAAGAGAATGACAAAAAGGTAAACATGAAAGAGAAATCCTAAAGTACTCAATAAGGTTAAATTGTTTACTTCTCTGTGTGGGAAGATGAGATGTGTGTCGTCCAAGAATTTTTTTCCTTATCAGGACAGTTAGAAGGATACTACATAGAAAGAGGGTACAGTAATGAGTCAATTACTTTTGGATGATGTGAAAATAATGGATAGGTAAGAAAGAGAGATGCTCTGGGAAAAGAAATGAGAGAATGAATTGGGAAAATTATGGGATATAAAAGGAAGAAATTTTACAGTGGAGGGGAAAATGGTGGGAGGCAGGTTTGAACTTCAGGCATACCTAAACTGATTCAAAAAGGGAAGTATATGTACGTACTTAATTTGTAATAGAAATTTATCTGATCCAACAGGGAAGTAGCAGAGGAAGGTGACAAGAAAGGGGTTTGATAAAAGGGAGAGTAGATAAAAAAAGTTAGTGGTAGAAGGAAAATAGATGAGGAGAGGGACAGGATAAAAGGAGAAAGATGGGGAAAGACAAATGGAAGAAAATATTATGGAGGAAAATGAACAATTAGTAATCACAACTGTGAATGTGAATGGGATGAACTCATCTGTAATACAGAAGCAGATAACAGAATGGGATGGAAATGTAAATCCAACAATATGTTGTTTAAAGGAAGACACTTGAAACAGAAGCACACAGAGTTAAAATAAGGGGGTGATTCAGAATCTATTATGCATCAGTTGAAATAAAAAAGGCAAGGATAGCAATCATGACCTCAGACAAAGCAAAAGAAAAAAATAGATCTAATTAAAAAGAATAAGAAGGGAAGATACATCTTGCTTAAAAGAAACATAGACAATGAGGTAATATCAATACTAAACATCTACACCAAATTGCATAGCATCCTGAATTATAGGAGGAAATAGCAAAACTATACTAGCTGTGCACCTCAGTCTTCCCCAATCATAAGTAGATAAATCCAACCTTAAAATAGGAAAGAAGTCAAAGAGATGAAAAGAATCTTAGAAAATTTAGATATGATAGATTCTGGAGAAAGATGAATTAGAATAGAAAGGAGTATACTTTTTTCTTGTCTGAACAAGACACCTTCACAAAGATTAACTATATATATCAAGGCATAAAAATCTCATAAGTAACTGCAGAAAAGCAGAAATATTAAATGCACCCTTTTCAGATCACACTGAAGTAAAAATTATATTTAATAAAAGACCACGGAAACAGAATAAAAATTAATTGGAAACTAAATAATCTAATCCCAAAGAATGAGTAGATCAAAGAAGAAATCATAGAAGAAATCAATAATTTCATTAAAGAGAATGACGCTAATGAGACAATATTCCAAAATTTGTGGGATGCAGCTTCAGCAACACTTAGGGGAAAATTTATTTCTCTAAATGTTTACATCAATAAAAGAAAGATTAGATTAGTGAATTGGGCATGAACTAAAAATATCAGAGAAAAAGAACAAATAAAAATTCCTAAACACCAAAATGGAAATCCTGAAAATCAAAGGAGAGATTAATACAGTTAAAAGTAAAAAGAAATGGAACTAATAAATAAAACTAGGATCTGGTTTTATGAAAAATGAAACAACCCAATAAAATAGACCATTGGTTAATTTGATTCAAAAAGAATGAAGAAAATCAAATTACCAGTACCAAAAGAGAAAAGAATCCATCTCCAATGAAGAGGAAATTAAAGCAATTCTTAGGAGTCATTTTGTCCAATTACGTGCCAGTAAAACTGACATTCTAAGTGAAATGAATGGGTATTTACAAAAATATAAACTGCTCATATTAACAGAAGAGAAAATAGAAAACTTAACCTATCTTAGAAAAATAAATCAGCTAGTTATCAATGAGTTCTCTAAGAAGAAAATTCCCAGGATCAGATGGATTTACAAGTGAATTCTATGAAACACTTAAGGAACAATTAATCTCAAAACTATATAGACTATTTGACAAAAAATAGACGAAGAAGGAGTCCTACCAAATTCCTTTTATGATACAAATATGGTTTTAATACCTAAAACAAGAGGAACAAAAGCAGAGAAAAAAGACTTACAGATCAATTTCCTTAATGAATATCAACATGAAATTTTTAAATAAAACACTAGCAAGAAGATTACAGCAATATATCACAAAGATCATGCAGTATGACCAGGTGGTATTTATACCAGTAATGTAAGGTTGGTTCAGTATTAGGAAAACAATCAGCATAACTGACTGTATCAATAACAAAACCAATAAAAAATATCATGTGGTTATGTCAATAGATGCAGAAAAAGCATTTGACAAAATGCCTATTCCTGTGATAAAATATCCATTCCTAGCAACCAATGGAATCTTCCTGAAAATGATAAGTTGTTATCTGTCTAAAACAAAAAGTAAACACTGTCTATAATCAGGATAAACTTGAAGTCTTCCCAGTAAGATCAGAAGTGAAGCAAGATGTTTATTTTCTTCACTATTATTAAATATTGTACTAGAAATACTAACTATAACAATAAGATGAGAAAAAGAAATTGAAGGAATAACAATTTGCAATAAGGAAACAAAACACTCTTTGCTGATGATATGATGGTAAACTTAGAGAACTCTAGAGAATCAACAACAAAAAAAATACTAGTTTAAGCAAGCAACAACTTCGGTACAATTGAAAGATATAGCATAAACCCACATAAAACATCAGCTTTTCTATATAGTACTAACAAAATACAGCCATAATAGAGAAATTCCATTTAAAATAACAGATAATATAAAATACATGGGAATTTACCTGCTAAGATAAACCCAGGGTTATATTAACACAATTACAAAATACTCTTTACACAGTAAAGGCAGATCTAAACAATTGGTGAAAGATTAATTGCTCATGGGGAGGGCAAACCAATATAATAAAAATGACAATTCTACTTTATTTAATTTACTTGTTCAACCCCATACCAATCAAACTAAAAAATAATTATTTTTGTAGAGCTAGAAAAACAGAGTAACAAAATTCATCTGGAAGGACAAAGGGTCAGGGATATCAAGGGAATCAATGAAAAATAAGGTGAAGGAATACAGTCTTGCAGTTCCTGGTTTTAAACTACATAGCAAAGCAGTTATGATCAAAACAATTTGCTACTGACTAAGAACTAGAGTGGTGGATCAGTGGAATAGATTAGTCATAAAATACACAATAGTAAATGACCATAGTAATCTAGTGTTTGATAAACTCAAAGATTCAAGCTCTTGGGGTAAGATCTCACCATTCAACAAAATTGCTGGGGAAACTGGAAACCAGTTTGGCAGAAACTAGGCATACATCATCATCTCACACCATATACCAAGATAAGGTAAAAATTGATAAATGACCTTGACATAAAGAATACTATAAATAAATTAGTAGAGTAAGGAGAAATGTACTCATCAGATCTATGGATAAAGGAAGATTTTTATGACCAAACAAGAGACAGAGAGCATCATATGCTATAAAATGGATAATTTTTATTAGATTCAATTAAAAACCTCTTGCAAAATACACCTAACATAGCAATATTAGAGGAAAACAGAAAACTGAAGAAAAAATTTACTGCAAGTTTCTCTGATAAAGGTCTCATTTCTCAAATATAAAGGGAAGTGAGGCAAATTCATAAAAATAACTACCATTCCCCAAATGATAAATGGTCAAAAGATATAAAGACAGTTTTCAGAGGCAGAAATCAAAGTTATCAATAGTCACAAAAATTTTCTAAATCAGTACTTACTAGAAAAATGCTAGTTAAAACAGCTCTGAGGTACCACCTTACACCTATCAGATTATGGAACATGGTAGAAAAGGAAAATTACAAATGCTGGAGGGGATGTAGCAAAATTGGGACACAATACTATATTGGTAAAGTTGTGAACTAGTCCATTCTGGAGAACAATTTGGAATTATGACCAAAGGGATATAAGACTATGCATACCCTGTGACCCATCAATATTACTACCAGGTCTATATGACAAAGAAATCAAATAAAGTGAAAAAAAAATGACCTATTTGTACAAATAGCAGCTCTTTTCTTGGTAGCAAACAATTGGAAATTGAGAGGATATCCATCAACTGGGGAATGGCTGAATAAGCTGAGGTAGATGACTGTGATATAATACTATTGTGCTATAAGAAAGGATGAAAAGCATTGCTTCATAAAATTCTGGGAAGACTTATATGAACCGATGCAAGGTGAAGTGAGTAGAACTAGGTCAACATTGTATATAGTCAGAGCAATATTGTAAGGATAATCAATTATGAAAAATTTAGCTACTCAGATCAAGATGGTGATCCAAGACAATTCTAACGGTATCACAATGAAAAATGCTATCCACCTCCAGAGAGGCAACTGATGATGCAGATTGAAGCATACTTTAAAAAATCTCTTTATTCTTAACTGTTTAATTTTCAGTTTTCTTTTGCAACATGGCTAATATGGAAACATGTTTTGCGTGATTTCACATGTGTAATCAATATCAAATTGCTTGTTTTCTCAAGGATGAATGAGGACCAGGAGGGAGGGAGAGAATTTGGAACACAAAATAGAAAAAAAGATTGCTAACTTTTTTTTACAGGCAATTGGGAGATATTTAATGAAATAACAATTAAAAAACAAATGTTGAAGTCACTCTAGTAAGGCAGGATGGGAAGGGAGAAAATCAGTTTTATGGTATTATTTTTACAGGTACTCATGGTACCTGAAGAAACTCACATACAAATGCAGACTGGCACTTTCTCCACCATACATGCACCAGAGGTGCATGGGACATGCATGAAAGGCACGAGAGGATCAGTGACTTGCCCCAGGTCACAGAGTCATTATATGCAGTCTAGGTTCTTGAATTCAGGCCCCCTTAATCTCTACATTAGCTTTTTATTCACTATGCTGTCCTTCCTCTGTATGGCAGCATAAGGAGGTAAATTTAAGATAAGGGTAAAACTCTATCACTCATTTAATGAGATGAAGCGATTGAGTTGTGTGTGTATGGAAAGCAAGCTTGAGCTGTCTTTTCGGTCTCAGTGACAGTTTTATATGTCTGTCCCTTCATATTCTCTACATCTGTCCCCTTTATGACTAACATTTATGAGAAGGTTCTCTGAGTTAGAGGCATGACCAGTGTCTATGAACTAGAATTCCCTTCATCATTCCCCAATGGAACTATGAGCATGATCTTGTTAAATATAAACATACTGCCTGAGAGTAAGGTCAGGATAGGAACTGGACCTATGATTTCACTTATATAGGTAACATTATTCCCTATACACTGATAATTGGGAACAAATATAGAATGAGGAAACACCCTTTACCAATTCAGTTTGGCCCCCTCTCTGTGATTTATAGTCCTAGAGAGTTGCCTCAAGCACTAAGTCAAGTGACTTGCCCAGGGTCACACAGTCAGTATATGTCAATGGTGGCACTTGAACTTGAAATATATCTTATTCCATGATGTCTCTTTATATGTGCTAAAATGGAGATTGAATTCACAATCTTGCTGATGGTAACAACCTTGGTACTTCAGGGTTCAGGTTTTCATTCAGTAAAATAGAAAGTCTGAGAGGTATATGGACAAGTGTTTCATTTTTTCAATTTGTAAAGGGAGAAACCTATATCAGATTGCTTGTCATCTCTGGAAGGGGTGACAGAGTGATAGAATTTGGAACTCAAAACTTTTGAAAAAATGTTTGAAAGTTGTTTTTAACATGTAATTGGGAAAAATTTAAAGATTTGTAAAGGATTATAAAGACTTGCAATCCACATGGCTATATATATGAGGGCATGTTTTCTTCCTCCAAATATGCACTTTAAAGTAAATAAGAGTGATGAGATAAGGACTTTTCCCTTCTGTTTTAGAGATAGGGTAGATTTCCAGCTTTTAGATTTATTTATTATCATTGTTTTTGTTTTTAAGGGAAGAATGGAATGCATTTTCTTGTCTTTTACAAAAAAAATTATTGACATCTTTTGTTTGAATACCATGGGCACTTAAAAAAAGAAGAAACTGAACAAACTCCCCACAAAGTACATTCCTCAAAAGTTAAGCAAAATCAAATTCTAGTGAAAGATTATGACTGACAGCATATGCTGCTTTCTGCTTCTGTAGTTTTATAGATTATTAACAGAAGGAAAAGATGACTAAGTGCTTTAACTTTGAGAGTAAGGTCTCAGTGTTGACCATTGTGGGTGTGCCATAGTGGATAGAGAACTGACCTTGGAGCCTGAAAGATTGGAGTTCAAATTGCTTCTGTTCATGTGATTTATCTAACTCTGGAGAAGTCATATAACCTTTCAACGCTCTTTAGGAAACTCTAGGACTTTAAGTTTTAGAAAAGGAGCAGATTTTCATTGGTAGATAATTTAATAATTGGAATTACCTATACCAATGAAATCACAGGTTCAATTCCTATCCCTGGTTGACTTATAGGCTCAGCTTTTCAGATAACCCCTGCTTGCAGGCATTAATTACTAAATGTGTCATAATTACTAAAAGGTACTCTTTTTTCTTTTAACCTCAAATATATTTAGAGAAAAGAGTCAGTCACCCCATTTGTAAAAGGCTTGAATGAGAAGTTCTGAAGTCTTAAAGATAGTTTCTGCATCTTGCCCTATGCCCTAACTGGGCTGGGGCAGAAGAGAGAAGCATGGAAATGTAAAAGAGAGACAGCAGGCTTTATTAACGATGATCAGTCCAATCAAGCACCAGCATGGGTGTAGCAGATGTATGCCATGCACATTGCAGTGTGCAATTTTAAATTTCCCGGGGGTAGCATTTCTTACAGGATAGCAGCACGTCTTGCTCATCAGGCTTCTTAGTAATATATACCTAGAGCTCTCCACCTAACGGCACCCGCTGTGTTAGTGATTATGTGGTGAGTAATGACAGGTCTGCCTTGGGAGATTATGGATATGCTACAGATGGGGGCAACTGATCAGCTAAGGTGTGTAAATTTCAAATTGCTAGTTGCAACGTGGTTGCATAAGGGCTAAGGAAAGCAAGGGGAAGAAAACCACAGCAGGAGAGGCACCCAAAGCAACAATAATTTCCGACAGTTCGCCAATGGTTTGAAAATCAACTATTTATGTGTGTCTCCATAAGTATAAGCAAATGATTGTTTTCCTCTGTGGAAAATCTGGCTCCACAAAACTCTAATTTTCCACATAGGATACCAGAATGCTTCTAGTAGTGGTACTTTCCAGTCGAAAACTGATTTCTCCCCTTTTCTTCTTCCTCCTTTTCCTTTGGTTCCTTCTTTTTCCTCCCTCTTTCTTTTATTTTCCCTCATTTTCCCATTTCTTTTTTCCTTTTTTTCTCGTCTTTGAGGCCTCCTTTTCCTTTCCATTATTTTTCCTATTTTCTGCTTCTTTTTTTAATCATCTTTTCAATTCTCTGTTTCTTATTCCTCTTTCTGAACTGTTCTTTTATTTTCTTTTTCTCTCTTCCTGCTTCCTCTTTCTTGGTCTGTTTTTTGCTTCCTTCCCCATCTCTTTTCCTTCTTTCCTCTCTTGCTCTACCTACTGTTTTTTCTCATCCCTTTTTCTTCCTCCTCTTTTCTTAGCATAATGCCTAGCACGTTGCTCTTAGTAAATACTTCTCTGCTTCTTTCTTATCCTCAACATTTCTCCTTTCCTCCACACTCCCAAGGGTTCTTCATGCATAGAAATCTCATTGACTTCATTCTCTATGGGTATGGAATGTTGTAAGATGAGTGACGGATGTTGTACCTTCAATTCACTAATATATAATTAACTAACGATGTATGTGATGGACTGATAATATTTTCTTGTAATTGCAGTGGGTCCCCTGTAGAGATAAAAGAGATTGGTTACAGCTGCAACATTCTTTTGAGATCATAGGTTCATCATAGATCTAGATTGGGAAGGGAGCTGGGACCCCCTACCCCAACATTTTTTTAGTTTTTGCCTCCCTAGTACCTAGTATGGTGCCTGGCACATTATGGGCAATCAACAAATGCTTATGGAATTGAATTGAGGTTTAACATTGGAGCAATAGGTGAACTATCTACTTGCTGATCTTCACTCTACAACTTCTCCCTACTTCATATTCCAACCAGAGGTTATACATTACCTTTGAGAAAGGATACAGCATACCCATAGAGGAAGAAATCTCCTATTTCTTTAAGCTTGCTTGGTTTCTTGGTCAGACCTTTACTGCAGATAAAGAATTTATGAAATGTTTTGGTGTAGAGAGAGCTCTTTCTCTTTCAGCTTTTGCTAGGCAGCAGGCTGAAATGTGGAGTAAGATAAAAGGAATGATAGCTGGGACAAAGACAGGAAGAGATCTTCTCATATATTAAGTTGAAAACCAGACTTGTGTAATCTAGAAACCAATGTCTTTTCAAAGGTTTGATGAAGGGGCTTTGAAGTTTTCCTCCCCTTCCCCCCTGCAGCCTATAAGTCCACTGTTATCTCTAATTCCATTATTGTGGAAGACGACTTTGGGGTTTGGGAGATACAAGGAAGGAAAGGGATGGAAGCTTCTCTTTGCCATAGACAGTCCCGTTAAAATGCATCTGAATTCACACAATACTTTGGACTGGCTCTTTCTGGTTGCTTCAGACTTTGCTTCAAGTTAAGTGGATCCTCATGAAAAGGATGTTCCCCTTGGCAGAATTCCATGCCCATTTGTCAAATAGCTGGCTTAGGAAACCAGCATACTTTGGGATGATCCAAAGACCATATTTAGCTTGGATGTGCCATCTTGTATTACAGCCACGTTGACACTGGACTAATTTTAAAACTTAATCAAAGGAAAAGAAAATGCCAAGCTGCCTGTCATGCAAGAAGGCTCTGTTAGAGCCTGCAGTCACTTGACACAGAGCAGAAGCTGAGTAAATAAACAGAGCTATAGCCTCAGAGCGCCACTTTAGAGACTCCCATCATAGTGCCAGAAAGCCTCAGACAGGGAGTTGAATAAACACTCGGGGGCTCAGAGAATGCCACACTGCAGAGAGGAGCACCAGCTACCCAGGGATCCAAGGCAGCAGGCGCCACTGAAACAAGGATGCCCTCAGTATAAGCAGCTTCCCCCGTAGCTCTGTCTCACCTCAGGATCTCCTCAGAATCTTTCATATTTTTAATGACAATCCCATATTTTAAGTGCTTCTTCCAGAACTTTCAACTGTATCACCATTTAAAATCATATTCAATTCCAGCACGTACCATCAGGGAGAAAAACAGGAATTGTAACATCAATAATATTTGTTCATATTCATGGAGCTCTTAAAGATTTGTGAAGGTTTTTCACCTCATTTGATATTCACAACAAACCTTTGATGTAGATTTGATTCCATTATTATGCATAGTTTACAAATAAGGAAACTGAGACTCAAAGAGATTTCACTGGCTTCTCCAGGGTTGTACAGGTAGTGAAGTATTTGAAATGGAATTTGTAATAACGTTGAAAAATATTCAGTTTTTAGATTTTACCATTGACTTTTATCTAAGATATCAGGGTGTCTCTCAATATAGGTAAACAAATAATATAATACCCACAACCTAAAATTTACACAGCACTTTATTATTTCCAACATGCTTTATATATGTTATTTCATTTGAACTTCACAATAACTTTGTAAGCTAGACAAGTAGTGAAGATACTATTCTCATTTCATAGATGAGGAAACCAAGACTTGGCTTAAGTGATTTGGGCAGAATCAGGAATGATAGCCAAGACTGCCGCCTCCAGATCCAAGTGCTCATTTCACTATACAACATTGTTCAGTTTCAAAATATTTAACTTGGTACAGGTGAGCACAGTGAATTATCTAACCTCAGATTTGTGGCTGTCTGGTTATTCAAACTTCAGTCAATTGATTTTTTTTTTTTTTAAGTGATTTTTTTTTTTTTTTTTTTTTTTGCGGCCCTTCTACATTCTCCAGGTAATAATCTCCAGGAAGTCTACAAAACTTAAGCAGACGTAGCATAATGCATAATGGAACACTATAACACACCTTTGGTCTGTTAATATTGTTGCCTTTGGATTTCACTGAATAAAATTATCAGAAGGAAATTTAAGGAGGAATAATCTATTCCAGTTCAACAGAATGACTTATTTAAATCCAGTACCACAGAAATGAATAAACAGGTAAGCATGCTATCTGCTCCCAAGGTAGATTAGAGGTAAGACAAAGTAACCAGTTCAGGCCTGGATAATATTCTAGGCCAGAGACTCTTGTGTGGAGAGAGCTAAGGAACATCATAGCAACTCTCTGAGAGGATTTTTTTGCGGGGGGGGAATATAGTGAGGGTGTAGATGGGTCTAAAAGACTGTCTAGTAACAGTTCTCAAGCTAAAGTTTTTCCTCTGAGGCTCCCATGAAATTATCTTTGACATCTGCCTGGTCTTTAATCCCAAACTGGATCAACATCTCAGAATTCTTATCTCCTTTCACTCCCTCGGTAGAACCATCTCTGATCCCCCTCAGTTGTTAGTTGTCTCTCCCACCTCAAGTTTTTTGGCACTATACTTGAGAACATGCTGTATCTCCTCAAAAGTATGTAAGCTCCTTGAGGGTAGGTATGATTCTTTTTCTTATCTTTGCAGTGTCAGTACCTTGAACATAACAGCACTCAATAAATGTTTGTTAAATTGAATCGTTTTTGAGAGGGCCTACCTTACATTGACTGTATGAGAATTTTTAAGAACCTTTCTTCCAAGTAGCTGAAAACAATGTACAAATAATAGACTCCAAGAGTCCTTACTAATGAATAAACTATTTATTAAGTTCTTATTATATGTAACACACTATGCCAAACTCTGGTGCTACAAAGAGAAAAGTCAAATAATCCCTGATCTCAAGGAGCTCACATTCTAAATGGGGGAGACAGCACATATGGAAGGTTCTAGCTGTAGGTTAGATAGAAAGGTTTTTTAGGATAGAGTAACAAAACAGATGGTGTTGTCATTTTTCCCATTTACCAGTGGCTTGGATGTTGGTGGCAAGAACTTTCTTTTGTGGTCTTCAGTAACTGTAGCTGTAGTACCTTCAAAAGAAATTACCACACTACATCTCAAGAGGGCTGCTTCCCAGGATGATGGCTGTGTTCACTGGTATGGAAACCCAAGTATCTCCAACTCAACTCACTATATCCCAACTCATTATCTTTCTCTAAATCTTCCCTTCTCCAATTATCCCATTGTCATTGATAATACCATCATCCTTCCAGTAACTCAGGCTCACAATTTGTCTTCCTCAAATCCTCACTTTCACTGATCTCCCACATTCAATCTATTGTCAAATCTTGTCATTTCTGCTTCCCAGAATCTCTTGTATGTATGTTTCCCTGCCCCGTTCACACAACAGACTCTCATCACTTATCACCTTGATTATTGCAATATATTTCTAAATGGCCTCTTTTCACTCTGATTCATCCTCCAGTTGGTTGCCAAGGTTATTTTCTTAAAGCACAAGTCTCATCATATCACTCCCCTACTCAATAAACTCCAGTGGCTCTCTATTACCTCTAGGATAAAATAGAAAATCCTCCATTTGGCTTTTAAAGTTCTTCACAATCTGATCATTTTCTACTTTTTCAGTCTCTTTACACTGTATTCTCCTTTAGGAACGCTATAATCCAGCTACACTGAATTGCCTGCTGTTCCTCAGCAATCCACCTCCCAGGTCTGTATATTTGCGCTGGCTGTCCTGTCCTTCTGTGCTTAGAATGTTCCCCTTCATCACCTCTGCTTTCTAGCTTCTCTGGGTTCCTTGACTGAAGGCTTAATTAAAATCCCACCTTCTGAAAGAGGCCTTTACCTCTCCCTCCAGGTTCTAGTGCCTTACCTTTGAGATTGTCTTCCATTTACAGTAGAGACAGCTTGTACAGTAGAGAGAGAGAGCACAAGATTCTTTGCATTTGTCTCCTCCATCAGACTGTTAACTCTGAGGACAGGGACCATTTTTTTCCTGCCTTCCTTTGTATCTTCAGTACAGTGCTTACAATTCTCCTAGTACAGTGCCTGGCACATAGTAAGTGCTTTTTTTGCTTGACTGGCTAACCCGCTTGAGGTCAAAGACTGTACTAGAGGTACCAGAGGCTCTGAACCCAAAGTCCCAACACTCAGGCTAGTGCTTAACAAATTCTGTAGTTGAATAATAAAATTATTGATTTTATAAATTGATTATATAAAATATAGCTCCTGCTCTCAAGGAGCTCAAAAATCTAATTGAGGGAGATAAGTATACATGATAATCCATCCAACATTTGTTCCCCAACAGTCTTATACTCTGTCTTTCCATGTATTGTGTTAAGTTCTTAGCTTCCCCTTTCTGAGCCTGGCTTCAGCTCACCAGGGAATTTATAAAACCTAAATGCTCCCCGGATACAGCACTGGAAGAATTCGCCCTTTCCTTTTATACCCTTCTTTCTTCATACCCTTCTCTCCTCCCCAGCCCAGCTGAATGCTCCACTCATCAGAGATACTTTAGGGTATTGGGAGGGAGACATGAGGACTCTACTGTAAGAGAAATGAAAGGAAAAAAGCAGTTATTAAGCACTTACTATGTACTAAGTGCTGAGAATACAAAGAGAAAATCAAGCTCACACTCTAATTGGGGAGATCACATGTATTGGAAGCTTCAGCTACAAATCAGATGGAAAAGCCCAGTGGTCTTTAAGATAAAGAAGCAAGACAGGTGGTAAGTGCATCTTTTTTATTTTACTGTCATTTCCATTGATAAAATCATATCTGTTTCTGACATTGAACTCTTTGGCAATGTCAAGGACTTTGGTGGCAAGGATTGTTTTTTCCTAATTCTTCAGTGTCTGTGACAGGTGAAGTGATAGATGCTACATGACCTATAGAAGTAGCTGCCAGGTCATATCTACACAAGGGTTAGTTCCCTACTGGTGTAGGGGGGCAGAGTAGAGCTAGGGCTGGTGGTCTTAGGAAGTGCTCCCATTACTGGACTTTTGAGCTTATCTGCATTAGGGACATCAGGACCTTGCTGGTATACTGGTAGTCTGAGTTACCTTGGCCAAATGTGGTCCTTCCTGGTATGTCCCATTACCTGTATTGTGTCCACTCTAAGTTTGTGCCCACTCATCCCCCTGGTGTTATATTTGTGGGAGAATTCATGTTTTATGGGGGGGGGAAGTATTTTCTAGTTATAGCTTTTCTTATGTCATCTTAAGAACTTCCTCTGCTTTGAGCTAATTGTGTCTACTAGCTGACTAGTTAAGTGGGGGGGAAGGTCAGCTCATGAGTTATAGTTTTACGAATGTGGACAGAGTATTGCCCTGGACCTGTGTTAACAGTTGCCTCTGGGCAGACCTAATCCATAAATGAAAGTTTGGAGGAATAGTCCCAGAGAAGGTGGTGCTATATTGGTATGTAACAAGTGATGGATTCTCTATTAGGAAGGTCAACAGATAATGAGATGAGGATTAGCAGTAATCTTGGATTAGATGTACTGAAGAATATGCTGATTGTGACCCAAACTGATCATGAAAACTCTTTTCTTGTAGATTGGATAGAATACCAGAGCAGGGGTGGGGAACCTGTAGCCTTGAGGCCACATGTGACCTTCTAGGTTCCTGGATGTGGCCTTTTGACAGTCCAAGTTTTATAGAACAAATCCTTTCATTAAGGGGATTTGTTTTGTGAAGTTTGGATTCAGTTAAATAGCCACACTTGAGGACCTAGTAGGCCACATGTGACCTTGAGGCCACAGGTTCCCTACCCCTGGTCCAGGCAATTAACTGCCCCCTGCCACTTCCCCCCCTCCCCCAACCTTTTTTTGAAATGGTTTGTGGGAAGTTTAATCTGGATGCATTAGGCTTGGGTAAATAGGGTTCTGAAAGTTTTTCTTAAACCTTTGTATTTTGACAGTTTTATTTTAAAGTTCTCCCTTCCTTTTGCTCTCCCTTTTTTCTCCTTTCTTCTCCTCCCCCTTCTATCTCTCCTTTACCCTCTGCTATCTTACCCTGCTCCCTTTTCTTCTCCTCCCTGTGTTTCACCCGTCATCTCCCCTCCCTTGTCCATCTTCCTTCCATTTTCCTCCTTTCTCTTCACCCTTTCCTTCTTTTGTCCTCTCTTCCTCCCCTTTCTCCTGCCTCCACTCTTGCCTTTCTTTTTCCTTTCCCCCTTTCACTGTTTTCTCTTTCATGGTCAGACTTTTATCAGTTTGAACTCAAATGAAATTTCTCATTTGATTCAAAATCAGGCCACTGTAGGCTTTTGAAAGGCTCATGGATAGCTTTCTATTTCTTTGCATTGGAACACTTAAAGATCATTTTATTAAATATAAAGTCAGCAGATCTCCTTTATCTGAGGTGTCCATCAGTATAAGCAGTGTGCATACATTCTATATCCTGCAAGACCTTTCTTTATGAACATTTAAGCATGGAAATCACGAGTTTCTCTTTCAGTCATGCAACAGTCAATGATTCAAGTATATGATTGTTTTTTTTAAAAAAATGTACATTAATAACATAGCTCTCTGAGTATCTCATTGAAAGGGATTAGCCCTTAGGAGAAATGGGATTTGAATTCTTGACATTTGCTGATCAGCACAGGATGAGAAGTTAAGGACCACTGGTTAAGGTTATGGGAAACTTGGTCACCCTGTGTGTAATCCCACATGGAAAAAATTTGTTCGGGAAGCAATTATCAGGGTTAGTTTTCTTTTTAATCTTGTCTCATTTGGGGGGACTGTGCTGTGGTGGTAGGGATGTATACATTGAATAGTCAAACTCTGTGAGGCAGACTGCTTGCCTCATGGCTCAGTGAAACCCTAAATCCCCTCAATCTCTTTAAGAACAATGTTTCTTTCAGAAGAGTCAGAGGCACCAAGAATAGGAATCAACATTCCAGCCTTGTTTGCTGTTGGAATATCCCTGTCTATGATGGGGATGGAAAATGAGTCCTGTTAACAATATCCCTCCTCACATGACCTTTTACCACTGTGGACAAGAGAATTCCTTCTACAAAGTGAACTGAAAAGGCAAGATGGCAGCATGGCCCTCTGGCCAGAAGTCATCTCAGGGGCCACACACATTTGGGTTTTCCATAAGTCCTTAAGCTTGCCAAGTAAGAAAAAAAAAGATAAGAAATGAAGTAGAGAATTTCATATAACTTCTCTAAATCTATAGGATTGTCTGTCCCTTAATTTTAAACCATAGCACTCCCTAGAGAACATAACTGAAGAAAGTTAAATATACATATGCCCACATTGTTTTTGCTCTTTCAAATCTACTGAAAGCATGTACAATGGAAACAATAAAAAAATGTTTTAAAAGTCCATTTGGATGTGCTCTCTGGGCTGTGAGCAGACTCAAAGAATCAGCCAAGAGGCAGCAGCTCAGGACTTGTCAGAGCCAAGCAGAACATGGAAATGAAAGGTTTTGAGTTTTGATCAAAATTTTCAACTGTGGTCTCTTTAACAGGTCCAAAAGTTGATCAAAAACAAGTGCTCTTGGATCTAGTGGCTAACCTAGTTTGATAATCTTGAGGCTGAGCTCAGTCGTGGAAGAAACAGAAGAAGAATTTTCCCCTTAATTTCTAAAGGAGCAAATTTTGGCCCAAGCAATGTGAAGAACCTCATGAGCACACTGTTAACCACAGTCATGCTTGACCCTGTTTATAGGTAGGACAGCTCAACCTCCAACATGGCCTTGGTCTGAAATTTACAATTAAAGAAAGGATTCTCTAAGTAATAAAACTAGGTCTCCTTGCTTAAAGAATTGGGACCTTTCCTCCCTTCATTAGAAAATGCTTTGAAGTATAGGTCCTCACACGTCTATAAATGTTCCTGGGCTTTTGTATGGCTGTTCTTGGGTTTCAGGCAAATTTAACAATTTCTACAGCATGAATGTCTCATTGTTTCTCTAAAACCTCAGGATTAGAAAAACATATCACTTTAATTTTACTCTGTTTCAGGCACCACTATAAGATTTTCAGAATGGTCAAAAAGAAGCATTTCCCAAAAGTAACAGAAGAAAAAAGTGAAAGAGGATTCTAAAAGTTATTATTTTATTTTTCAACACAGCATGAGAGGAATTGGATAAGTCTCATAAATATGGACTGATAAAGGGGGAAGGAACATGTTCTGAGTTTCTTGGCAAAGATGACGCCTTCAGTCATTGGTGTTGTTGTTGTCAGAGTCCCAAATCCTTCCATGGAAGATCCAAACTCATATTTGGATTAAATCAGGGGGCCACTCTCATGGTTATGCTTGGGTGGCATCCTTTGATTTTGTCTGTGGAACACTTTCTTCCCCATAAGTAGAAGGTTTATGAGTTCATCTGAGTATGTGGGTTGCCTATTCCATGACTTTTCACTCAAAGAAACTCAATCCACACATTTTACAGAAGCTGGCGGTTGTCTTTCCAGTCTGCCTGGGAAAGAATGTATAGTGGCTAACATTAGGCCACCTGAACAAACAACGCTCGGCTGCTCTCCCTCAAAGGTCTTTCCCAGGCTGGAGGAGGGAGGAGAGAGGAGGACTTTGTTTTCATCTCTTTCTAAGCATAGCTGAGAAGAGTTAGCTTTCTCAAGGGAGAGGCAGGCTCCAATTTAGGCCTGACTTGTGTCCTGACTCAATCTGTGGAGGAAAAAGGGTGGTAGGTGTGGTTGTCAGTCAGCTGCAAGTCATCAAAACCACCTCAGTGAGGAATGAAAATGCCATTTGTGGGGACCAGGTTTTGAGCTGGTCAGGATTTCACACAAATCCCTACCCCTCCTCCAATTTTGGGTGACAACAGGGAGAAGGATCCGGGAAATTTGCCTTCAGCTATCATAACAAGAAAAAGCTTTGGTTCTTCCTCATCCTAGTTGTATTAGGGTAGAAGAAAAATAGTTGCAGTAGCAGAGGGGGTCCTACATAGTGGGGGACAAAGCATTAGACAAGAAACTTTCATCATCTGGTCTTCTTTCCTTTCCACTGCATTTCCTAACATCCATATCAGGGACTAGGATGAAATAGGCAGTAGCAGTGGTGCCCAATGAAAACTCTGAAATCAGTTGGTACGCTAACTTATTATTAATAGTCATAGAGACAGATAATAACCACAAGAATAAAAAAAGTTAAGAATGTTTTGATTAGATGTTGAGGTTTCCAGAAACTATATTCATCTACAAGATATTGTGGGGTATCCTTAACATTCAACTTCTCTGAAAATACACATTCTTATCCAATGAATATATATAGTTTATTCCTGTTCTCCAACTCCTCCCCCGTTTTGATATCATTCTGGTGGAAACCCAATGTGCCCTTTGTAAGCTTGAGTCACTACACCCAGATGAACTCCATCCCAGAGTACATAAAAAATTGGCATATGTCATTGCTGAGACAAGGGAGACGTACCTCAGGATTGCAGTATGATGAATATCTCTGCTTAAACAAAAATAAAAAGGAAGACAGCGTACCCTGCAAACTATAGACCAGTGAGCTTTGACTCCTGGCAAAATTCTAGAATATATTATTAAAAGTGTGGTAAATAGACATCTAAAAAGGAAAAAAGGATCACAAAGTAGTTGGCATGGATTTTTCAAGAATAGGTCATGCCAGACTCATTTTATTTTCTTTTATTGATCACATTAATAGATGGATAGACGAATATTGCAGATAAGAGTTTGCCTACCTTTTATTTTAAAAATACATTTTACTTATCAGTTCAATACTTGTAGTGACTAAATATGGCATAGTCACACAGAAACAGATGGCTGCCCCACAATGGTAGCTTTCTTCTTCTCCTATAATGGTGATCTCTGAGTACAAAGAGAAACTTGAATGCTTCATAAGGTAAACATTTATTACTGCTGTATTTGCCAATAGGTGTGTGGTTTATTGAGGGAACAGTTTGGTATGCATAGATTTATTTGAAGCCTAATTCAACTTTTTTGGTATGAGAGGAATGCCTTATCCAGGGGTGGGGAACAAAATTGTTCTTTCAAGTTTGAATTCAGTCAAAGGGCCGTACTTGAGGACCTAGAGTGCCACATGCGGCCTCAAGGCCATAGGTTCCCCACTATTAGGTACTTTTGGGCAGCTAGGTGGCAAGTGGATAGAGTATCAGGCCTGAAGTCAGGAAGACTCACCTGCCTGAGTTCAAATCTGGCCTCAGATACTTACTCTTGTGTGATCCTGGGAAAATCACTCAAACCTGTTGGCCTCAGTTCCTCATGTGTAAAAATAAGCTGGAGAGGGAAATGGCAAGCAACTCCAATATCTTTGCCAAGAATACTCCAAATGGGGATCACAAAGAGTGGGACATACTGAAATTACTGAACAATAAAATGAGGCATTTTTCTGAGACACTTGCAATATGGCGCCCACTTTTTTTTTTTTTCCTCCATGTCCTAACCCCTCGCTATTTTATATAATGTTTCTCTCCCAAACATACATAGTAAATCATTAATACTGATCTTTTTCAGTGTGGAAATCTCCTGGTTTTAGAAGCTTTGTGATTTCATACTCTACTCTTAGCCTTCCCGCTTTCGGTATTAATGTCATCTTTTTTCTTTCTCTCATTCCTTTTGCCCCATTTTGTCATCCTGGAAACTTCAATTCCAACTCCTTTGAAAACGTGGAATTTTGAGCCAATCAGAAAATGGAATCTAAGAAAACTGAAAGGGACATCAGAGGATGCCTAATGCAACCAGTATACAAACAAAAATCCCTGAATGACCTGACAGGGAAGTGACAACCTTTGTTTGAAAACTTCCAATGAGGAGGAAACCGTTACTTCCTGAAGCAGCCACTTTTGAATGTTTCTCATTATTATAAAAACTTTTCCCTTCAAAATCCCTCTTTGTAACTTCAATCCATAGCTTCTACCATAGTTCTGTTTAAAATAAGCCTCATATAGCTTCCGCATGGCCTCCCTTTAAATATCTGAAGCAAATATTATATCCTTTGGGTAGCCTCAAAATTCAGTTTTCTCTGCAATCATGCAGGCTCATCCAGTTAATGTGCACTAATTACCTGTCGACTTTCTTTGACATAATTTACATTGCAAGCTTGTGTAGCCAGTGGGACCTTATAGTCCAAGTTTTATTCTAACAAAATCAAATGATGTAATCCAAGTGAAAGTGATTTTTAAATGGTAAAATGTTATGAAAACATTAAAAAAACAATTTTAAAGGAGAGAAATAAGGGCCCACTTCACATGGCTGCTCTGAAAAGGTATGATGAAAAGATTGTTAAAAGTTTATGTTTTAACTGTTATACTTTGGGATCAGATCCATAATCTCATGGTTATGGGTACTTTCTCAATGGACACAGTTCAAGGACCTTTTCATCTTGTGTTCTCATAATCTATAGGTTTCCAAAATCCTTTAGAAAGGGTTCTTTTAATGTGCTAGAGGTTATTCTTTAATTCTACTCATATTTCAAAGGTACCAGGGCAATACTAAGGTGGTCCATGAATTATTCCTCATTCTCTAGCTCTCAGCACAGTGCCTGGCACATGGTAATCTTAACAAATGTTTGTTCATGGAATGTTATATGACCAGCCCACCTCTTCTTGTTCTCCTTTCAGATATTCTTGAGTATGTCTTCTGCATAATTTCTAAAGTAATTTAGGGTAATATGCTATTATGTGCTTAAACTCACCATGAGTCTTTCCCTTGATCTTTGGGGTCATCTGCTGTTTTGATGATTGTGAGAATGTAATGCTAGCAAGTCATATAGCATCATCGGGAGGGGAAAAACACACTGTCATTAAAAAGTTGGACTTTTTCAACAATAAGCACATTATTACTACTCAGTTTCCTAAATAAAATCCAGTACTCTCAATTCTAGGTCCAACTAAGTGTCCATCTATAGTGCTGCTTGTTCTATCTCACTCTCCTCATAATACATATGTATGTTGTATATACAATTATATATCATGTGTTACATATGCATATATAAATTTAACCATTAACATATGGATGGAAATTTTCCATGCTGGGAGGTCATAAAACTTTCTCCATACATTAATGCCCTTTACATTTATGTGTCCTTCTCACCATCTTTCTCTTTCTACCTTAGTTATCATTCATTCAGACCCAATTTCCTTTACCTTGGACCTAAAGGTCTTTGCAAACAGATTTCCAGTCAGCCATGGCATACAACTCATTTATATGAATATTCTGTGAGGAATCCTTAATATTTGACTTTGAAGATACACATTTTAATCCAATTAGGACTTATGATCCCTGATTCTGCCTCCCCACTTTTGACATTCTTCACATTGAAACTCAACTATATCTACAACTATCCCTCTCTATATATCTATGTGCATATATATACATATATATATATTTGTGTCTACAAGTATTTATCTATGTCTATATCTGCATCTACATCTAAATCTATATAAGATCAAATTTTCACTAAGACTTCTAAGACAACCTGTATGTACATATATACACACATATACATAGATACTCCCATACATACACACACATATATGTACATTCTCTCATAAACATATATATGCTTAGAAACAAACTCAATGAACTGTCTTTCCAATCCAAATCCAATGCAAACAATATACAGTTTTCATCCACTTTATTTTTCTTGCATGAATGGTTAGTTTAGTAGTTTCCAAATATCATGTCTTTAGAAACAAGAATTGGGAGGTGAGAAGCACAGCTAGAATCCAGGCTCAAATCCTTTGTCTGACTGCAGATTCAGTGCTCCTTCCACTATGTTATTGTAGTTCTACCTTTCGTAAGTCTACCTTTCATGGTCTTTGACCATGAAAGTTTGAGGTGCAAATCTTTGCCTTAAACTTATTCTCAGCTATACATTTCCAGAGGCTCTGGGAGCCACATTCTCAGTCAGTGGTATGCAATGAATTTTTAGTGGCTGCTCCAACAGAGGTCTGCTCTGATTTTTAGCACTCTGAGAAATAATCGCAGGAAGCAAATGAGGGCATCTAATGCCCTACTGAAATTTTTAATAAAAGCAGCTTTGAATGCATCTCATTCTCTGTCATCACCTCAGTTGCTCTTTTCTTTGGGATTACAGATACGCTGCTTATGAAGGACCATGTAACTAATCAAGAGCTTGAATTTTAACTACAAGGGAGGGACTACAAAGTTAAGGACATAGGACCTAGTGGGAATAAGTCAAAGTATGAAACTTACTTTGAACCTGGGTTAGGAAGTGTTCAGAGAATGCCAGTAATTCCCACTGAAATTCTTAAGATTCCTAAAGTCAGAGAATTTCTCCTTTTGATGCTCTCATGTGCTACCTGGATCTGAAGGTGGAAAGCATTAATGGAGATCTGTCAGACTTTCAACAATCACCATTCCTCCCCTCCTCCACCCATTAAGTTTTCTGAAAAAGGAAAAAAAAAGAAAATATTTATGTGATATGCATATCATTTATTTATTTATTTATTTATTTATTCATTCATTTTTTTGCCAAGGTGAGGTGTGGGAATCAGCAATTCTATCATCTGAGGGAACAAACTTCCAGACGGTTTCTGTCCAGTGCCAAATCATCAATTTCTCCTCCATCATAGACCATGTATTTTCTGTTCACTTTGAAGAAAGGCAGCCCTCTTTCCAGATGGTAGCAGGGTTGCAGTGATGGACTTTGTTATTATCAGTCAGATGGCAGATTCTACCAATGAAATAGAATAATGAGAGGGTGGTAAAGGGTTAGGCTGAGGGACACTTGGAACCTAAAACTGCTCTTAGATCTTGTTGTGAGGAAATGCAGCATGCCTAGTCTGCTGAAATACATAATGAATTCAAAGCTTAAAAAAACACAAGACTTTTTTTTACCTACTCCATCCAGAGCCAGGACACAGGTATACTCTGAGCACCAAGGTCCCCATGGTCCTAGATAACAAATGTAATTAAATCAGAAATAAGATGTGGCTAGCCTGCAAAATGAGAAGGACAATGAGCGCAGGCACAATAGTTTTCTGCTCAATTATTTGCAGACATCCTTAATAAACTCCCTTCTAAGCAGCAATCAAGCAAACGCTTCCCCTTGGCAAGATGTTTAACTAACTACAGTACATGCACACACATACAAATACACACACCTGTGCTGTAAGCAGGTAAAATTGAAAAAGGTAGGGATTACTTAATGTACTTCTTATGTAGGGATATACTCCAGAGGGTGGAGGGTGTATATAGGAGAGTTACCCCCAGATCCTCCACAAATTAAAGAGGCTGCCCAGGGTGTCTACCTCATCATTTCCCACACAACTGTACTTCACAATCTTCAGAAACTCATCACCTTATAAGATGATCTCAACCTCCTCAAAGCATTAAGCTCCAAACTGCTGGACATCATATTGTTTTGCCTTCCAGCTGGGCAACCTCTTCCTGGCTTTTTCTCATGTGTTATCTTCCCCTACTATGTTGTGAGCTCCTTGAGTATAGTCTTTTACCTTCCTTTGTATCCTCAGCACTTAGCAGAATGTCTGACATGCAGTAGGTGCTTAAAAATTGCTTCTTGATTCTGACACTGCTAGAGATGGAGCCTTAGAGCCTGGTGTAGAAGAAATATCTATTGGTGGCCTTTCCATGTAGGTTGGACATTTTCCCCCTAAGACCCTTCCATGTAGGCTGCTCTAACTTATCCCAAGGTCCTATCTGATATAAGCTGGATTTTCCTTGAAAGGCTGTGAAATCAACCGTGAGACCTAATTGGTCCAAAATATTAAGGCTTGAGCCAGTGATGTAGCTTCCTGTGGCCTGAACATAAAAGCCAGTATAGGAGTCAGTTTCTTTCTTGGGCTTGACACAAGCACTCAACCATAGCTCATGCAGAGAGAAACTAGGCCCTTTAGAATCAGCATTGTTTCCTTACTGAATAACCTCTCCATGCTATGTTTAGGTAAACCACCCTTGTTAAACATGAGATGATCTATAGATGACTCATTTAATTTAATTCCGTCCTTGAACCTGAACCACCAGACTAGCCTGAGTTAAGTCTGGCTTATTAGAGAGACCTTTTAATCTAACCATTTTGCAGATGAGGAAATGGAGACCCAGAATGGTAAAGTGATTGCCTAGGGTCACACAATGAAAAAATGTCAGAGCCAGATTTCAAACCTAGATCTTCTAAATCTAGATCCATCACTATCCTCTATCAAACTGCCCTTGATCAATCATCTAAGACAATATGTAAGAAAGTTTCCCAATAATCAGACACATATAAGTAGTGCCTGGCACATAGTATAGATACTTGGCATATCATTATTGAATGAATGAAAGACTATACACCTTAGGAGGCCTCATTTACTGAGTGAGATGTTGCATGGGAGTACAAAGCCATCCCCTCCCTCCTTTTCAATCCTTTGTGCTTTATTAGAAACAGAACAAAATATTTTTTGTACATGTTTACATTAAAAAGCAAAACAAAGCAACAGCGACAACAAAAAAGGGAAGAAAACTCTAAGACTCCATGGAGGTATAATTCTCCTTAAGTTATTTTACTGGGGAAAAATAAAGGAGGCGGTATGGGGAGAAGAAAAGAATTTTTTTTTCCTCAAAAAAGAGATTTTGTGGCTTTTGGCACTGTTAATAATTTGTGTGGAAAAATAATGTTTTCTTGTGTGTTTAATCCTGTGCCAAGGCAGCTGCTGGTGCAGTAGCGCTCTGCAACAAATTAGAGGGCAGTTAAAGCGAGATTTTCCACAATCCAGAACAAAGCCAGGCCAGTTAGCATGAGGACAGCTTGTCCTTGTTGGTAATGTGCTTAAAAACTTGCTGCACATAATTTGAAACAGCTTTTGTGTGAGGATGCCTGGCTCCAGTTTCTGAGGTCGAAGTAGGAATCCAAATGAAATGGAAGGAGCCGCTTACGCGTATGACAAGTTAGGTGCTGACATCTCCTGCTCTGGCTACAAAGATAATTTTTCTTTATCCTTGCTATTGATATGAAAAGTTAATTCCCCCTCGATATTAAAATATTTAATGGATGACAGCTGGCTGGAATCTGAGGTTCTCATTGCCCCACACTTTACTGAAGGAAAGCTCTCAATAATGGCATGGCAGCTCGAACACTCCAACCAATTATTTAAAGATGTATTACCTTCACTGGTAAAGAAACAGATGTTAAAAAGAGCCAGTGCCTCTTTAAAGGTTGATCTGAATC
This sequence comes from Notamacropus eugenii, assembly GCF_028372415.1. NCBI lineage: Eukaryota > Metazoa > Chordata > Mammalia > Diprotodontia > Macropodidae > Notamacropus > Notamacropus eugenii. The sequence continues at coordinate 72,443,445 of NC_092872.1, forward strand.
TCAAGAGTTTTAATCAACGTAGCATTTCATTTCACTGAGGTTGAACCAAATGGGGAGGGAGCCTTTGGTGAAATGCATTGGAAAGACGGATGTATGCTTGAGTCCAAATACCTTTCAGGGCCTAGAATTTAGAGCGTTCATTTGTAACTCTAAAAGGCTGCTGAGAATTAAATCTAGGTAGAAGAAAAAGAAATAGAAGAAAGGAGACTTCAAGTTTGAGTTTTTGCCTAGTGAGACACAGTCTGGGCGTATTTGCAATGTGATGAGCTCACCTAGCACTCTGAAGACTAAATATTAATGAAGATGGGAATTCAGATTGAAAATACAAGTCCGCCAGAGTTCTGTTGCAATCCCCATAGGACCACTGATGCTCTCATTAATAGGATTTCACATGATACAGTTATAGCTATCCTGGCAAGTACTAATGAAAGACATTAATGGAGAGAGAGGCCTTGTAGAAATTCAGCAGACAGAATTATATTCAGTCTGGGCACAGAAGGGGACAAAATGAAACGGGTGGTAGAAAAAAAAAGAAAGGGCCATTTTTGTAAGCAGGAAGGCTTCATTCTTCATGCGTTTGAATGCAGGCTGTATCTGTGTGAGGCCGATGGAATCAGATGTAAAATGAGAACTTAAAACAACTTCATTTGGGGGGATTTAAATGATGCCATATACCTGAGTCTTCTCATTTCCACTTTTTCTCGCTGAATTTATCAATTGTTTTTGTAGGTATGAACACAAATGGTTGGCTGTTTGAAATGGATTTGGGTTGAAGAAAGATGAATTAGTTTTGATTTTAAAGGGTAAAAAATTCTCAAATTTCGCCATCCAAAGTGGGAATGGCATGTTTCTGGAGGTACTAGAAGGTAGTAGGTTCCCTGTCACTGGATAGCTTCAAGCAGAACATTGACATATCATGTTGGACTTGTTTTAGAGAAGGCAATGAGGGTTAAATGATTTGCCCATGGTCACACAGTTAGTAGGTATCTGAGGCTGGATTTGAACTCAGGTCCTCCTGACTTCAGAACTAGTGCTATACCTACTCACTATCTACCTGCCCCTCTAGAGAAGATTCCTGATCAGATAGAGAGAAGTGGTTCGATATGATGGAGAAGCTCAGATTTGGAGTTAGGAGAGACCTGGGTTTAAATCCTGCCATTGGCTCTAAATAGCCATGGGACTATGGGTCATTCATGGATATATCTGAGCCTTAGTTTCCATATCTATAAAATGGGAAAAGAATACCTTGTAAATACTTCATGGGATTACAGTGGGGATCAAATGAAATAATGCATGTAATGTTCTTCACAAACCTTAGAGTGCTATATAAATTTCAGATAAGTTGGATTAATTCAGGGGTAGGGAACCTGAGGCCTCAGGGCCACAGTGCGGCCCTTTGACTAAATCCAAACTTGGACTGTGACAATGATTCTGTGAAGCGATTTGATCAGGGAATTTAGGGTTAGAGATCTTTCTGAAATGTACCCTTACATATAGACAAAATAAGGAGCCCCCTCCCTGGAATGATGTGAAGAGTGCTGAAGGGCCCATTTATGCATGATTACACCTTTCAGGCCTGTGGTTCCCAGTATTAGCGACTTCATAAGGGCTTTCTAAAAGAGACATATGCATTTTAATAAGGTTGAGGCATTCTAACATCTGGAAAGGATAATATCTTAGTTCTCTTTTATTCCTATATATTTTATAGCTAAAACCTATTACGACCTATAGTGGTCTAATTGAGAGCATTGTCAAGTAATAGAAAACAGCGTGCTGATGGGATGGGACATAGGATGGCTAAATTTTAGTTAGGAGAGAGGTAGAGAAAATATGAGAGTTGAGACAAGACTTGAGCAAGGTAGGTAGCCATCTGGGGTACAGCATGACTACAATGAATGCTACGTGGGTAAGGTTCAGAATCTTCACTAATAAATAGGGAACAGTTTTCAAAAGTTGTCCAATATGCACAAATGCTGTATCTTGGCTTTGGCATGGACTACTATTTTATCATTGTGGGAAACTTGTAGCAATCAGGAGGCAAAAAAAGCCCAAATCACTTGGGAAGAGGGTATGTAGAAGCAATTAGATGGTACATTGGATGGAGTGCTGGACCTGGAGTTAGAAGACCTATGTTCAAATCCAGTCTCAAATATTACTAGCTGTGTAACCCTGGACAAGTCACTTAACCTCAGTTTTCACATCTGTGAAATTGGGATTTCACCTACCTCATCTCCCTAGGAGGATAGCATGAATTAGCATTTGTAAAGTGCTTTGCAAGCCTTATAGTGCTGTGTAAGTTTTAGTTATTATTATTAAGAGAAAAGCCATTTCCATTCCCTAAGTCTCAGTTTTCTCATCTGTCAAACAAGGGAATCAGACCAGATAATACCCCAATTTTCTATTATCTGTTTCCAATGTGTGGAGAAGCATTGTAGACAGTGCTTACCTATGGATTTTGCCTAGGGCTAATCCTATTTTTAGAGCACACTTTTTAGAGCAAGTTTGCTCATAGGATCATACATTTAAAGCTAGAAGGTACCTCAGAGGCCACCTGATCCAACTGTATCATTTTACAGATGGAGAATCGAAAACCCAGAGAGATTAAGCAATTTGCCCAAGGTCAAACAAATCACGATTTGAATCCAGTTCCCTGACTTGAGGGCTAGTATCATACTAACTCATGATTTCTGATGAGCTGGAAACAGCCAGTGAGGATATATTGCTAAAATATTTCTCCCCTAACTTATTCAATGATTTGGAAGGGATGTTAGATATCTTAAGTGATCTGCCCCAGATCCCAAAGGCTCCAGCTCCTCATCTAGTGTTCAAGAGCTGTAGCCCCAAAGTGTAAAGTTTGACTGGAGGTAAATCCAAGGTGATCATTTTGTATAAAGCACTTTCTTTGTACTTACAGAGAAATGGAAGAAATACCAAGCTGATAATAAAAGAGTTTGATCCTGGACTGGTACATATATTTGAATAAGATATGGGGTATGGTGTTTTTGTAGATGGAGTTGAGCAGCTAGGTGGCACAGTGATAGAAAGCCAGGCCTGGAGTCAGGAAGACACTCTCTAGCTGTGTGATGTTGGGCAAGTCACAACCCTATTTGCCTTAGTTTCATCATCTGTAAAATGAACTGGAGAAGACAATGGCAAATGACTCCAGTATCTTTGCCAGAAAAAATCCCAAATGGGGTCACAAAGAATTAGAAATGACTTAACAACTCTTTAAGGAAACTAGGTGGCATGGTGAATAGAATGTTGGACTTGGAATCAGAAAGACTCATCTTCATGGGTTCAGATCAGGCCTCAATTACAAACCAGCAGTGTGACCCTGGACAAGTCACTTACCCCAGTTTCCTCATCAGTAAAATGAGCTGGAGAAGGAAATGGCAAACCCCTCCAGTATCTTTGCCAACAACAAATGAAGTCGGGATTCTCTCCCCTCAGGAAAAGACGTCCATTGCTCTTTTCACTCACATTCATGGATAATGGTAGCAACTTTATCAGCATCAGTTATATACTGCCAGTCAACCTGACCTATATCTTGCCGCTGGACTCTGAATACCTCTGGAGGAGAGAGTGAGGTTGATGACATTGCACAGCCCTGCCTCACTGAAATCCAATTCCCTTTCAAATTAAGACTGAGGTCATTGGTCCTCTTCAAGAATAAAGAATGGACAGCAGCAAATAAAAGTGTAGCAAAAGTATAACAAGATCCATACTGGTTGTTGCAAGCCCACTAGATTTCCTCTTTTCTCCCACAAAAGTAACCTAACACTCCAATGCAACTTCAGGATGAGCAGCACTGATCAAGTAATGGTAAGTCCACTGTTTTCTCAAATGAAGGAAGCAGCAGACATTTGGTTGCGGGAGAGGGGGGTGTGGAATGACCACAAATCAGAGAACCCTGAATTTCAGTTCTTTTAAGGACAACTGGGCCACTCCTTCAGCATCTATTTTTCATGAAGGGTCAAATCATGTCAGAAGAACATAGTTCAGAGCTGGGAGATACTTAGAGGTTCAATCCTCTCATTTTATAAATGGAGAATCTCAGGCCCTAAAGGGTTAAATGACCCAGAGAATACCTAAAGGTCAGTTAAGGGAATGGTATCAGTGTTGTTTATCACTGTCCTTTTTCTGTATGTTATTGGGTTAAGTAATTTACAGACAACTTTAAACAAATCAATCTAAGCATATTTTAAATACCAAAAACATTCATATATGCAAAATTAGTGAAAGGAGTTAGGGTTAATCATTAGGGTGTCCCTCTTCTCTATAGAACAGTAATAATGACTCATACATATTTGCAAAATACTTTATGATTACAAAACACTTTACATCTGTTATCTCATTTGATTATCATAGCATTCCTTTAGATTAGGATCCTAGATTTAGAGCTAGAAGGAAACTTAACATGGTCATCTAATCCAATGTCTTCATTTTACAAATGAAGAAACTGAGGCTCCAGGAGATTAAATGTCTTACCTACCGTCACACATGCAGTAAGTGACAGTTAGGAGTCAAATCCAGGTCTCCTATTCAGATCTAGTGCCTTTTTCATTCACCATATTCAATTCAAACAAATGCTTATTAAATACCTTCTATGCAAAGCACTGTTTGGTAGGCAGAAGAAATGCAAAGATAGGGTCTTAAACCTCAAGGAAGTTACATTCTTTCAGGAGATAATGCTCTATGAAAGGCAATGGGTAGGGATTAAATCCCAACTCAGATATTTAACCATGTGTTGGCAAATCACTTAGCCTATTAGAGACTTGATTTTCTCATCAGTAAAATGAAAGGGTTGAACTTGTAGATCTCTAACACATCTTTTAGCTTTAAAGCTATGATTATACACACACACACACACACACACACACACACGCACGCACCTATATACAATGAAATTTAAGGATGATAGATAGGAAGTAAAAACTCCATGAAGGAGATGGCCCCTGAGCTGAACCTTTAGAGAAATTAAGGATTCTAAGAGCTGGAGATGAGGAAAGGGAGTTCTAAACATAAAGGACACCACCTTGAGCAAAGGACTGGAGAAAAGACAGTGTGTTGACTTGGGAAGAATTTAAGAGGCTAGTTTGGAACATCAAGTATACGGTACTGGGATATAGTGGGTCACAGGGCTTTAAAGGTCAAGCTAAGCAGTTTGATTTTACCCTAAAGGCCACAGGAAACACTAAAGATTTTGGAGCAGAGGAGTGATTTGGTCATCTGTGGTCCCCTCTAGCGGTTTACAAAATCCAAGTTTGATGTATAGGTGTGCATGTGAATCCAAAAGCATCTAAGGATTCTCTGGGCATTTTGTTTCTACTTAACATCTTTTGTCGATTTCAAGAAGCCTAACAAACAAAATATCTGTGTTTACATTCCACTGAGTAGAGGTGACACCAATTCATAGGAGATAGGGCTGGAGAAATCTTTGAAGGGAGGCTTTCTCTATTGCAACATCAGACGATTTATGGTCCAAGTCAGGAGCTAGCAATGAGCCAGGGCAAGACACAAAAAGATCCTGCCTACAATAATCTTCTTCACAGAAAGAAATATCTCTCAACCTTCAGTCTTCAATCAGGTGAGCCCTTCTTTGACCTCTCCCTCTACCACCCAGCTGAAAGGCATCATAGGATTCTATTTCATGTTTCATTTTCCTCTCCTTCTACTACCACCACATTAAGTTGCCAGCTACTTGAGATCAGGGCATGTTCTAGTTTTGGTTTTTGTATCCTCTCCCTCTTCTCTTTTCTCTTCCCTTCCTTTCCCCTTCTCACCTCCCTCCTCTTCTCCTTCTCCTCACTCCTCTTGTTTTCTCTTTTTTACCTTCTGTTGATTCTATTGCATCTGAATTTATGCTTGTTGGTATTTCTGCTCTAGTAAAAGAGTGGCAGTGGTGGTGGTGGGGGCGCTGATTGTCAGGATCAAGTTACTAGTGGTCCAGTATCCTGGGTTCACTTTTATTCCTTAGGCTCTGTTCACTTGGCACAACATGGAAAAAACATTGATGACCTCTTAGTTCCTTCGAATGATCATTTTTTACCCATAAGGGGTGAGATCGTGGATTCAGTTCCCATATGCATGATTGAACTTTTCTCCATTCTATTGCCACAAATAATACTCTTAATCCTGACCAGACCTCTCACAAATAAATAATGTTGGTTCTAATGAGGATTGGACTATATAATGTAGATGGGTAGATGGCTCAATGCCGCCTATCGCTGCCAGAGTGAAAAGAACCCAAAGTCCAGATAGTGGAGCTTAGAGATCTGACAGTTAGTCAGCTGAAAGAGAACTGGGTTGCCTCAGGAAAGCATGCAAAGGAAATGATGATGATGTTAGCATTTATATAGCAATCTGAAATTTGCAAAGCATTTTACAAACATCTCATTCGATCCTCTTGTCTATACTGAGAGGCAGGGTGCTATTATTATCCCTATCTTGTAGACAAGAAAATTGAGGCAAACAGAAGTGAAATGTCTCTTCCAGGGTCACACAGGTAGAAGATGCCTGAGGCAGGATTTGAGTTTGGGTTTTCCTAACTGCAGGTCCAGGGCTCCATCCATTACCCTGTCTACCTACTTTTTTTTTCTTAAACAAACAAAAAGCTCTAGTGCTATTGTACCATTGATAGTACATTGATAGCATCTGAGATACTTCCGTATTGTTCCACCCAGCTGCTTTGTTGGGCTTATGAGTCAGTTCGTCAGCCTGTTCCTTCTTTTTAGTTGTTACATGACCCAAGTCAATAGGAGAGCCCCTAGAAATCTACTTTGTTTTGCTTAGCAGATATCTAGGGAGGGAAGACTCCTCCTTTCCTTGGCCTGGCTTCTGGCATTAAAGACACAGATACTTCAGGGAGACAAATACTGAAGGAGGCCATTGGGGAAAGGAAGTAGAGGAATGCGCATATGCCTTCAATCCTTCTTCTCTGTGGTGGAATCCCAATCTGAGAAGTATTCACCTTTTAGATCTCATTCATCTGCTCATAGTATTTCCCCTACTACCCTCTTACCCTTGGGAAAAGGTCCTAGAGCAGCAATCAGGGAAGGTGTGTGTACTGTGAAGTATACAGCAGAAGGTCACATATGAATATAACACAATTGCAAGTTGTTAATGTGTGTGTGTGCGTGTGTGTGTTTATCAATTATTCTAAGTTCCAAAGTTTATCCAGAGTCTCTGAGTTTTCTTCCTTTTCTTTTTTAAAATGGAGAAGTAACTTACTCATTGGTACCTTAGTAACATCCCAGAGCCATATATTGACCTGGGGCAAATTCAGTTGTAGAAAGGCATGTCCAAGAGAGAGTGGTCCAGAGATTTCTGGGGGAAGGAAACATGGAGGTAGTGCTCTTTTGGGGTGATAGTATTCCCCCCATCCCCATGTCATTAGCTTAGGGGAGAGTCATATTGGCTCAGAGGTGGTTACATCTCTAAATGTCTTCCATGTGCCTTTTTGAGAAGTAGAAAATCTAAGTCGAAAGGGACTTGAAAAATTGTAGGTTCGATAGCTGCAAGGGATCTTAGGTGCCATCTAGTCCGATACCCTAAGTTGACAGCTAAAGAAACTGAGACTTGGAGAAGCTATGTAAGCACTCCGAGGTTTCACAACTAGTTAGTGACAGAACTGTCAAACTTTCTATTAATTTTGCTAAGGTATGACTGAGTATGTAAGTGCTTCAGAGAGGCAAAAAAAGAAAAATAAAAGCTACTTTGTCCAGTTTTGCCCAGAAGACCTGCCAGCAGCAGAGCCTGACTGGGCCAAGGATTTCCTCTCGGTTCATTATTCTCTTCTCAGTATGGTATTAAATCAGTTTGGAGCTTGGGTTCACTGAATCTTGTGTTTTGTTTTGTTTTGAAATTATCCCTCATACATAGGGACATAGATTTAGAGCTTGGAGAGATCTCTGAATCCATCTCGTTCCACACCTTCATTTTCACAGATGAGGAAACTAAGGCCCATATTTGAACATAATGGGAAAAGGAACTGGGAAATAAACCCTCAGCCAAGAAGAGGATGGTTATACATCTTTTCTTTCTTTCCTCTTTAAATCCTTGCTCTCTTGAGCTTTGAAACCTCTTGCTAATGGCTTTTTTTCCCCTCTTCCACAATGGGGGGAAGGGGTGAGGGGGGATTATTATGTGGTCATGCTGCCTTTGTAACAGGGCATGCATTATGGGAAGGCCCCACTGAGTTTATTATTAATACTGTATATAACAAGGAGGGGGGTGAAGGAAATCCACATAAACCCCCAGTCCTTTGTTCTCCAATTTCTCCATTGTTTGTTGTGGTGTACTGCTGCCTGACCTTATGTGAATGCCAAATGCACGTCCCCCTTCTTCGGATTTCACACTGGAACCATAAATCGCTTTTCCGTTTATAAATAAAATAAAATGTGGGATAATATGGAACTCGAGAGAGCACATTGTCTGAAACACTTGGATCTCATTTTCAGCACAGATGCGCCAAGGCATTTTGGCAAACCATGAATTGTTCTGAATGTCAAGGCTGTTCACAGCCCCCTGGGTACAGGTGGGTTAGGTATTTTGCTGAGGTTGGCTTTGGAGTACTGGAAAAAGGGGAATTGCTAAGCGCTATAAGGTTTCTTCCTCAAAGCACTGCTTTCTAGTCAGACAGTTCAGTTTAACCACTGGAGTTGAATTGAAATAACACTATCTGGCCTCTACTTCTGAGTAGCTCCCCAGTTGAAATAAAAAAAAAAATGCTGCATAGCATCAGATTTAGATAGTATAAAATGTAGTTGTAGGGAACATGGAGTGATATAAGACACACACTTATAGCAGCTCCCCAGGTAGAGTTGGAATAAAAAGAAATATATATATTTTTTCATTTCAAGGGTTGCCCTCCTAATCATGAATGTTCGCCTTGTTTGAAAAATGCTAGACATCTTTTCAAGATTAAGATCCTCCCCTTGTAGGCTGCTTTATATTTGTTTTTCCAATTATTTTTGGAGACTGTGATTTATCTTGAAGTGGATGGTCAAACCTAACCATGTAGAAAACTGATCCTTCCCGCTGATAGCTGGACCGGTGCCCCTCTCTTCGACATCTGCTTTGTCTACTCCCCTTCTCCCTGTTCTTTCAGTCAGTTTTAACTAGCCTGTTTTCTTGCTTGGAGCCAACAGCACAAAAGATGCCCTCAAACTTAACTCTTAACAGACAAATTCAGATCTTGGGGTGGGGTGAGATGTGTGTGGTGTGACTACTACCTCACAGCAGGGAGACAGAGACCCAGGGATGCTGCAAACGCTCTGTTGCTGGTAGTAGAAGCAAGGTGGGGCTAGAAGAGTTAGTAGCTCACTGGCACCTTTCTCTTTTAACGAATTATTCTAGTGAAGTAGTTGGTCTGTTGTTTCTAGGCTGCCAAAGTACTATGAGTCCTGCCAGCACCTTTTAAATACCAATGCCTTGGAGCAAAGCCCTGGTCATGCTGCCCTAGTTACAGGTCTGCTTCCAGTCAGTTCTGTAGACCTGGCATTGCTCCCCATTGTGGGAGTATCTTTTCCCTAATCCCTGTTGCTAATGCCATACGTGGACCCCACTTCCCCAGATCTATAGTTGTAGCTGGAGCTCTGCTTCCATATGATCTGTCTCCTTTTCCAAACTCTGAGCAGGCCTTGATTGGTAGATTCTCCCAGGTGGGCTATTCATGTTTAACAATTGGCTCTCTGATTAAAAAAAAAAACAACTCACATGGCATACTTTAAAGTTTAGTCTGTATTATTATTTTCTTCATCATTTTCTTAAGTCTAAACAATCCACAAAACACAAATTTAACAATCAGCTTTTGTAAGTCCGTTCAAGGTGCCTTCAGAACACCCCTGTTTCTAAATAGACTTGACTTTCTAGAATAAGGAGCCAGCATTCCTATGGCACCTTAAAGTCTGCAAAGCACTTTATGTGTATTATTCCATTTGAACCTCGTGCAGCAGGTGCTGTCTTTTATTCCTGTTTTTCTGATGAGGAAACAGTCAGAGAGAGCTCAAATGAGTTGTCTTAGAGTCACTGGTGAGTATCTGAGGCAGAATTTGAACTTGGATCTTCTTATCCCTAAGTCTAGTACTCTATTAGACCACTAGCAGATGGGACTTGATTGTTGGGTTTAATCACCTTTCAGGGACCAAGGCCAGGGGAGAGACATATCTTTATATGTTTCTGCTCCAGAAAGGACTGGAAATACCAGGAAGAAAGGCCTAGCACCTTATTTTCCAAATTTTGTCAGGAAAAAAAGAGTAATAGATAGATTCCTTCTAGGGAAAATCATTGTGGTTGAGTCAATCCATCAATAAGAAATATTGTTGGTAAGCCATGTTGTTGCTGATTGAATAATATTGTCATGATGCAATGGAAAGATCCCTAGCTAGAGATCCAGAAACCCCCTTTGAATTGTGCCCCTGTCGGTGGTTAGTTATGGGACCTTGGTCAAGTCAGTTTGTTCAACTCTGAAATGGAGATGATAGTGCCTAAGGTAACTTATCTGTGGGAGTTGTGAGGAACAAAATATTTAATGTATAGAAAGAATTATGGAAATGACAATGAATTTTCTTGATCAAATGCAATGTCCCCACAAGCACTATGCTGTGTAGGTCCTGGAAATCCAATCACACCTGGCCTGTACTGCTCAATGGTTCTACTGCTTGGCCCTTTTGCCAGTCTACTCACTGGCATTATGACTTAAGACTGAAAGAAAGGGGCCATATCTCATCTATCTTTATAATTCCCTCACTTGGTGTTTGTTTGTAAGTAAGTGCCCAATATAAACCTGCGGAATGGGAGTGCCTTGTCTGTACTGATGGTAAGAGGGAGAAGAGAGACGGTCATTCACTCCTCCCTTTCCCTTAAGTCAGTATAATGATGAGATGCATCATAACACAGTCTATAGATGTCTGGCCTTGGAGTCACCAAGACTGGGTTTTAAGTAGTCACTTCAAGAACTATAAATATCTGAATCAAAGTTTCCTTTCCTAAGGAGTCTGTGGGAAGTGTGTTTTCCTCTTCCTCAAAACAATAAATTTTGATCATAGCAACCTGTGGATAGATAGCTGGGTTGAAATTTTACTTCCGACATATACTAATTTTGTGATCATGGACAAGTCACAACCTCTCAGTGCTCCAGGCTGTGCTAGGTAAAGTTACAGAACAATTGTTGATCAGTATTTGTGGAAGTTATATTCCATACCAGGAGTTCCCATCCTGATGATATGACACACCTGAACCTTTCCTCCTTCAAAAAAAAAAAAAATTGTGACACCTATGGAAAATAACCAACCTTTTTCCTACTCAAACTTCAGGAAAGGAATACCATGTTTTCCAGATTTTATACTGATATTTCTAGCCCTTGAAGTGAGGTGAACAGAAACATAAAGATGAAGTACACCTGGCATCTTAACTGGGTGTGTATTTGGCTCCTTGCAGGTGGGGAGTTGAGGGTGGGAGGGATTATGGAAAATCAAGGGAAGCAAGTAATTGCCCACACAAGGGTGGAAGATATTATCCTGCCAATTCCTTCCCCATACTGTATGCGTCACATCCCGCATTTGTGATATAGCACCGGGAGTCATCACTAACAATGAATAACATTATTGGGATGACAGCAGTTTAAGTGCTAAAGGAATCTGAGATCTGACAAACCCAGCAGACAGGGCCGACACAAGATATGTATAATGCATCACCATGGCCAGGGTTGTGTCTATAGCGGTTAAGACACCAGTACTGATTGAGATGCTTATCTGTCATTTGATTTTGTCTTATGGTTTAAATCTCTCTAATGCTGAAAGCTGGCAGGGGAGGGTGGGGGCTAGAATTAATTTGCTCTGATTGATGATGCATGGAGGGGGTTTTCTCTGTTTCTCATGTAAATGTAAAGAATAAACTTCCCTCAGTTTTTATTGCCCTCATTGTCAGAGGGTAGAGAGTTACAAGAATTCTGAAAAAAAGAATAGGAAATTAACATGTAGAGGGTTGAAAGGTGCTGTGTTATTACATCCCCAGTTTAAGGAAATATTCCTATTTTCTCATCTTATGGCAACTCAATCTTTTTGTGTTCTTTTTCCTTATTGGTATCAACTGTTCAGTAATTTATAATAATATTTAAGTGTTCTAGTGCTGGCTCTGCTGTTAAATACCTGTGGAAATGTGAAGTCAGTGCTCTTTGGGTCTCAGTTTCCCTATCTATAAAGCAAGGGGGTTGTATTACATCAGGGGTTCTTACTTTTTTGTATCATGGACCCTGTTGGCCATCTAGCGAAATTTAAAAATCCTTTCTCGGAATAATATTTTTAAATGAGTAAAATAAAGTACTTAGAGTAACAAAAGAAACTATATTGAAGTACAGTTATCAAGATATTAAAAAACGTTCATGGACCCCAAGTTAGGAATCTCTGGATGAGAGGATCTTCTAATTCTCAAATTTGATGACTATAAGACTAAGGGAATTATAATTCCATTTTACTTTGCTCTGGGTAGTAATGTCTAGGTTTGGGTGACATGCTTTAGGAAGGAAACAGATGTGCCAGAAAGTTTTCAAAGAAGGTCAATTAGTGTGGCTGAGGGTCTTGAGAGCCTGTTGTTTGATGATGAATTAAAGGAACTGGGGATGTTTATCCTGAACTAGATGAGACTCAGAGAAGACATGATAACTGGTTTCAAGCATTTGAAAAGATGGATGAAACTTGTTCTGACTGATTCTAGAGAGGAGAATTTAGAGTAACAGTTATGAGCTGCAAAGAAGAAACTATATACTGAATGTGAGAAACAGAGCTATCCAGAAGGGGAAAAGGTTGCCTTAGGCAGAGGAGGTTCTTCCTCACTGAAATCTGGCAAGCAAAACTTACATGTCCATTTATTGAGTAGGTTATAGAGGGAGTTCTATTAGAGACATGGATTGGATGAAGTAACCATTGAAGTCCATTAGAATTCTGAATTTCTATGACTTTTAAACATTATTTTCAGGGAATGAGTTGTTCTACATAAGTGAATTTTCCAAATAACCCAAGTTTAAGCCCCTAATCCCCAAATATTAAAGAATTTTAAGTATTTGGGATGGATTACCTTGTATTTAAAATGTCTCGTAATATTTGATATGTACTTAATGCATATATGCATACATGATGTCTCTTCCTATAGAATGTAAGGTCCTTAGGGGACAGAGACTTTTGTTTTTGTACTGTATCCCTGATGCCTAACACAGTGCCTAGTACCTAGTAGATGCTTAACAAACACTATTTTAAAATCAAATGATGGAATGAAACTTTCTAAAATGCATGCATACTTCCTTGTCCTATTAATAGAATACTCACCATAATTCGACATTTTCTTGATGACTGAGGGTCATTGCTAAGAACATCAACCGCCATCAGGAGAGGCAACATGACAGAGTGGGAACAGAGCTAGATTTACTATCGGAAGACGTATTCTATTTCCAGCTCCCACCCTCACCAACTACAAATGAATCACTGTTTTAGCCTATGAGGCTCAGTTTTTTCATCTGTAAAATGGGGGTTATATGCTTTGTACTATGCAGCTCAAGATGTTTTGGTGAGGGAGAACACTAAATCTAAGAGGGTGATGCAAATGTGAGTTATTATTAAAGCATTTAGCTGGTGCAGTGGATAGCACAATGGACCTGGAGTCAGGAAGACCTGACTTCAAATATAATCTCAGACACTTAGTAGCTATGTGACCCTGGACAAGTTAATTTCTACAATTTCCTGTAAATTTGAAAAATGGGGATAATAATAGCACTAATCTCCTAGAATTATTGAGATGGTAAAAAGCATAATAATTGTAAAGTAAAGGCAAGGACCCTGACGTACACAGGAGGGCCTGCTATCACAGGTTCTTAAATTTGCTTCTCTAAAAAGAAAGCAACTTTTGAGGGATCAAAATCACTTTAATCAAGCATGTATATCATTCACTTAGCTCAGAGGAGAAAAAGTCAGCACCCAGAACTTCAGAGAAAATACAGAGAAATCAAAATCCTCAGACAGGACTTCCAGCTGCCTGACCATAAGCAGTACATACATCACAGATCAACCAATAGATAACTGTCTGACCATACAGACATAATTACCGGAGAGAGAAACATCAACATCTGGGTTTTCTTTTTTTTATTTTTATTTTTTAATAGTTTTATTTATTTATTTTTAGATTTCAACATTCATTTCCACAAAATTTTGAGTTCCAATTTTTCTTCCCATTTCTCCCCTCCCCCTACCCCATAACACCTTGCATTCTGATTACCCCTTCCCTCAATGTGTCCTCCATTCTATCACACCCCACCCTTCCCTTATCCCTGTCTTCTCTCATTTCTTGCAGGGCAAGATAAATTTCTATATCCCATTACGTGTATTTCTTATTTCCCAGTTATATGCAATAACAATTCTCAACATTCGTTTCTAATACTTTAAATTCTAACTTCTCTCCCTCCCTCCCTCCCCACCCATCCCCACCGAGAAGGCAAGCAATTCAATACAGGATATATATGTATCATTTTGCAAAAGACTTCCATGACAGTTATGTTATGTAAGACTAAATATATTGCCCTCCATCCTACCTTGTCCCCCCTTTTATTTCTACTCTCTTATTTGACCTTGTCCCTTCCCAAAAGTGTTTACTTCTGGTTACTCCCTTCTCCCATTTGCCTTCCCTTCATCATCCCCCTCACCCCAGTTGTCTCCTCCTCCCTTACTTTCCTGTAGTGTAAGATAGATTTTCATACCAAATCTAGTGAGCATGTTATTCCTCCTTAAGCCATATGTGAAGAGAGTAAGCTTCACTTTTCCCTTCTTACCTCCTCCCTTTACTCCTCCACTGAAAAAGACTTTTCTTATCTCTTTTATGAGTGATAGTTTGCCCTATTCCATTTCTCCCATTCTCCTCCCAATATTTTCCTTTCTCACCCCTTAATTTAATTTAATTTTTTTTTTATGGATATCATCTCTTCTGATTCAACTCAACCTATAATCTCTGTCTATATGTGTGTGTGTGTGTGTGTGTGTGTGTGTAATCCCTCCACCTACCCAAATACTGAAAAAAGTCTCAAGAGTTACAAATATTATCTTTCCATGCAGAAATATAAATAGCTCAGCTTTAGAAAGTCTTTTATGATTTCTCTTTCCTGTTTACCTTTTCATGCTTCTCTTGATTCTTGTGTTTGAAAGTCAAATTTTCTATTCAGTTCTGATCTTTTCATCATGAATGCTTGAAAATCCTCTATATCATGGAATTGCCAGTTTTTTCCCTTGAAGTATTATACTCAGTTTTGCTGGGTAGGTGATTCTTGGTATTAATCCCAGTTCCTTTGACTTCTGTAAAATCCTATTCCAAGCCATTCGATCCCTTCCTGTAGAAACTGCCAGATCCTGTGTTATCCTGATTGTATTTCCACAATACTCAAATTGTTTCTTTCTAGCTGCTTACAATATTTTCTCCTTTACCTGGGAACTCTGAAATTTGGCCACAATATTCCTAGGAGTTTCTCTTTTTGGATCTCTTTCAGGCAGTGATCAGTGGATTCCTTGAATACTTATTTTGCCCTCTGGTTCTAGAATATCAGGGCAGTTTTCCTTGATAATTTCATGAAAGATAATGTCTAGGCTCTTTTCTTTCATCATGGGTTTCAGGTAGTCCCAAAATTTTTAATTTGTTTCTCCTAGATCTATTTTCCAGGTCAATTGTTTTTCCAATGTGATGATTCACATTATCTTCTATTTTTTCAATCTTTTGGTTTTGTTTTGTAACTTCTTGGTTTATCATATAGTCATTAACTTCCCTGAACTCCACTCTCATTTTTAAAGAACTATTTTTTTCAGTAAGCTTTTGAACCTCCTTTTCCATTTGGCTAATTCTGCTTTTTAAAGCCGTCTTCTCCTCATTGACTTTTTGGACCTCTTTTTCCAGTTGAGTTAGGTTAGTTTTGAAGGTGTTATTTTCCTCAGCATTTTTTTGTTTCTCCTTTAGCGAGCTGCTGGCTTGTTTTTCAAGCCCTTCTATGGCCTGAGCCTATTTCATATTAATTTTGGAGTTACTGGAGGCAGAATCTTTGCCTTCCTCTGACAGTGTGCATTGTTATTCCTCATCCCAAAGGATGGAAGGATTCCTGTTGACCAAGAAAGTAACCTTCTATGGTCTTATCTTTTTCCCCTTTTTTGGGCATTTTCCCAGCCATTTACTTGACTTCTGAATCCTTTGTCAAGAGGAGGGTCCTAGTGCTCCTCTTCCCCCCAGGACCTTGCTCAGGGCTGAGGTTCAGATCAGCTACTCAATTCCCCCAGAGGCTGTAAGCTGAGCCACTTGGACAATGGACCCAGTCTGCTTCTATGGCCACCAGAGCTGCCCACTGCTGTTCCTGCTGCTGCCTCTTCCACCACCGGGGCCAGTGCTGAGGGGACCCCACTGCTCTCTCCCCCAGCTGGGAAAGCCCTACCACACTGACCTTTGAAGATTTATCGCTTGTGGTTTGAGGGATCTGAGACCCTCCCTGCTCGGGATTCTGCCATGGAGGCCTGTTCCTGTCCTGTTCCTCCCCATGCTGCATGACCAGAGCTGGGTTCCACTCAACTCATTATCCCATGGGATAGACCTTTCCTATTGGCCTTCCAGGTTACCTTTGGCTGGAAATCTCTTTTACTCTGTTGTTCTTTGGCTTCTACTCCTCTCGAATTTGTTGAGAGTCATTTTTTACAGGTATTTTGTGGGCTATGGGGGAAGTGCTAGAGTATATGTGTTTTTCTACTCTACCATTTTGACTCTGCCCCCAACATCTGGGTTTTCAAAGCTGGGGTGCTCCTTAGCAGCTGCCCAGAGTTTTGTCTGGCCACATAAACACTTCCAGTGAGTAATACCCAAAGTAAAACCTCATCTCAGAGTATTTATACATTTTTCAAAGTCAGAGGGCATCACAACCCTTGAGAACCAGTGCCTCAATAGAAAATTAACAAAAGGTATGGGCCTCCCCAATCAAGCTTTCTTTAATGGGAAGGCCCATTAATGGGTGGGGAAGACCTTTAAACTCTCATAGTTACCATTACAGTGCCTTACAAATCTTAAAGTATTAAGTGAATGCTATCATCCTCATCACCATAATATTTTTTATTATTGCTACTGTTCAACAGTAGGATTGTGCCTACAGGATCTATTTAGAGTATTTAAGGTCATCATATTCTCTCTTCTTCAGATTAAACTCAACCAGTTCCTTCAACTGATCCTCTTGTGGCACTGACTATAGGACCTTTGACAGGCTCCTCCTCTAGACTTTCTTGAGTTGATCATTGTCCTACCTTGAAATGAGATGTTAAGAACTAAACATAAAACTCCAGATATTTTGAAACTGGAAAGCAGATAGTGGGACTGTTTCCTCCTTATTTCTCAAAGTTATACCTTTATTAAAGAAGCCTAGGGTCAAAATTCAATCTAATCCATTAGCCCATAAATAAAAATGGGTCTTGAGAGAAAATAGAATGTGGCTACTAAGGGGTTAAAGGGCAAGCAATGTCTTAATGATGAAGAAATGGTGAATCTACAGTATGTTACTGTCTCATTCTGTCTCCACTTAGACAACCAGAGAGGCGGAGAGGTTTCTGGTACCCCAGCTGCTCACTCTAGCGAGCCAACGACAGGTGCTGGAAAGTGAGCCTTGTGAAGTGTTGGCAGTTTCATCTTTAAAAAAAAATCCAAGAGAATTAAGTGCAAAAGTTACTTGAGTGCAATGATAGGTTACAAATTTAAACCCACAAGAGTCAGGAAATGCGGAAAGGAAGGTCCTCGGAGAGACATTAACTTTGCCACATTTTATGGCCTTCTAGCAAGCCATGCATTTAATAGCCTAACTTGTAATCACAAATACCATGGGAAAAGCTCTAAGAGGAGCTCTGGCTTCAGTTTTCCTAACTTTACAGCGGTGGGGATGGGGATGCTCTAACCTTAATAAAGGGTGGATATATTTCCCAACTCATTTGGGAATTTAATCAATCAAAAGCTACATTTTCATCTTCCATGTACATTTCCCCATCCTTAATGAGGACAGCATCCACTTGTGAGGGGAAAGTTCTAAAGAAGGAAAGGAAAGATGATTGATTATTTTCTCATTTGCTTTGGTAAGGAGATGTTTTCCCTAGGAAATATGACAATAGAGAGAAAGATTTTAATCACATATTTTCAATGGATCCATGACCCTATAATGGGAATATCCTCTCCTCTAATGAAGGTCACAATTCATTCATCCCTGCTCATCCTGTGTAATTTGGATCCTGTGTCTTTGTGATATATTTTCCATGCAGAGTCTTGGTTGGTTATTGTCTTTCATGCTTGAAAAAGTCCCAAATCAGGGGTAGAGACAAGATGGCAGAGTAACAGCACACACTTTCTAGAGCACTACCCCCAAGCCCAGCCAAATACCAGTAAAAAATGGCTCTAAACAAATTCTAAAGCTGTAGAACCCACAGAATGATGAAGTGAAGCAAATCTCCAACCCAAGACAGCCTGGAAGGTCGCCAGGAAATGTCTACCTCACCATGCTGGGGGCAAGGTGCAGTCCAGCATGGGCTATGCCAGCACAGACAGTACCTGAGCAGGCCTTGGAGAAACTGAATCTCGTGCACCTGTGGCAGTTTCCAGACTACAGGACCCCAAAACACTGAGAACAAATTGGAAAGTCAGTGAAAAAAAGCCTGTGGGACCACTGTGGGAGAGTGGAGTGATCTGACCCCAGCCCCAGAATGACAGAGGGGGAAGGAGGCAGAGGAACCCCCAGCAGCCACAGCAGCAGCAGGGACAGAGACAGTGACTGTTTCTGGAGCTCTAGGCCAACAGATGGTGGGGCAATCTAGTGGCTGACAGTACACACACCCCCACTCCCCCACTGGAAGCAGAGATCTACCTTGACAAAGAGTTCAAAAGTCACATAAATGGCTGGGAAAATGAGCAAAAATCAAAAAAAGAATCAGACTTTAGAATCTTACTTTGGTGACAAGGAAGACATGCAAACAGAAGACACCAAAGTCAAAGCTCCTCAATCCAAAGCCTCCAAGGAAAATATGAATTGGTCCTAGGCCATGGAAAGGCTCAAAAAGGATTTTGAAAATCAAGTAAGAGAAGTAGAGCAAAAATTGGGAAGAGAAATGAGAGTGATGCAAGAAAATTATGAAAAATGAGTCAACTACTTGCTAATGGAAACTCCTCAAAATACTGAAGAAAGTAATACTGTAAAAAATAGACTAACCCAAATGACAAAAGAGATCCAGAAAGCCAATGATGAGAAGAATGCCCTAAAAAGCAGAAGTGACCTCCTTTGGAAAAGGATGTCCAAAAATTCACTGAAGAAAATAATTCCTTAGAGATTAGAATGGAGCAGATGGAAGCTAATGACTTAATGAAAAATCAATAAATTATAAAACAAAACCAAAGGAATTAAAAATATCAGACAATGTGAAATATCTCATTGAAAAAATAACTGACCTGGAAAATAGATCCAGGAGAGACAATTTAAAAATTATGGGACTACCTAAAAGCTGTGATCAAAAAAAGAGCCTAGACAACATCTTTCAAGGAATTATCAAGGAAAACTGCCCTGATAATCTAGAAACAGAGTGTAAAATAAATATTGAAAGAATCCACTAATCACCTCCTGAAAGAAATCCCCAAAGAAAAACTCCTGGGAATATTGTAGCCAAATTCCAGAGTTCCCAAGTCAAGGAGAAAATATTGCAAGCAGCCAGAAAGGAACAATTCAAGTACTGTGGAAATATAATCAAGACAACACAAGATCTAGCAGCTTCTACATTAAGGGATCCAAGGGCTTGGAATATGATATTCCAGAAATCAAAGGAACTAGAATTAAAACCAAGAATCACCTACCCAGCAAAACTGAGTAGAATGCTTCAAGAGGGGAAATGGTCATTCAATGAAATAGAGGACTTTCAAGCATTCTTAATGAAAAGACCAGAACTGAATAGAAAATTTGATTTTCAAACACTAGTCAAGCAAAGCATGAAAAGGTAAACAGAAAAGTGAAATCATAAAGGACTTACTAAAATTGAACTGTTTACATTCCTACATGGAAAGATAATATTTATAACTCTTAAGATTTTTCTCAGTACTAGGGTAGTTGGAAGGATTCTATACAGAGAGCACAGGGTGAATTGAATAGGAAGGGATAATATCTAAAAAAAAAAATTAAGGGGTGAAAGAGGAATATATTGGGAGGAGAAAGGGAAAAATATAATGGGACAAATTATCTCTCACATAAAAGAGGCAAGACTAAGCTTTTTCATTAGTTCCCTTGATATTATGGACCTTTTATTCTTCCAAGTGGATTTCGATTTTATTTTTTTCTAACTCTAGAAAATAATTGTCTGATAGTTTGATTGGTATGGCACTGAATAAGTAAATTAATTTAGGTAAAATTGTCATTTTTTTTTTTATATTGGCTCGGCCTACCCACAAGCAACTGATATTTTCCTGCTTACTTAAATCTGACTTTATTTGTGCAAAAAATGTTTTATAATCAGCTTTTTCAATAGAAGGGTAGAGAGGAAAGGTGAGAGGGAAAAAATTGAACCTTATTCTCATCACATTTGGCTTAAGGAGGGAATAACATGCATACTCCATTTGCTATGAAAATCTATCTTACACTACAGGAAAGTAGAGGAGAAGGGGAGAAGTGAGGTGAGGATGATAGAAGGGAGGGTAAATGGAAGGAGGACATAATTAGAAGTAAATACTTTTGAAGAGAGATAGGGTCAAAAGAGAGAACAGAATAAATGGGGGACAGAATAGGATAGAGGGAAATATAGTTAGTCTTTGACAACATGACTTTTGTGGAAGCCTTTTCCGTAACTACACATGTATAAGCTATATCAAATTGCTTGCCTTTTCAGTGGGGATGGGTGGGGAGGGAGGAAGGGAGAGAAGTTGGAACTCAAAGTTTTAAAAATCAATGTTAAAAATTGTTTTTACATGCAACTGGGAAATAAGATATACAGGTAATGGGGTATAGAAATCTGTCTTGCCCTCTTAAAAAATAGAGGGGATGGGGATAAGAGAAGGGAGGGATGTGATAGAAAAGAGGGCAGATTGGGGGGAAGGGGTAATGCTTTCTTAAGGTGGTTGGAGGGGAGAGATGGGGAGAAAATTTGGAACTCAGAATCTTGTGGAAATGCATGTTGGAAACTAAAAATAAGTAATTTACAAAAAAACAAGAAGGGAAAAAAAAGAAGAGGCTCCAAATCATATCATTATGTTAGGGTCAAGGTACAGTGTGTCTGATTGTGGTTGATCTGATCAATATAACCTCAGAAAGCTCTACCACAGGTCAGGCAAAAATAATCCAACTGAGCATTTGGAGTGGAGATGCCTTTAAATTTGCATGCACGTTTCTTCTGAGCTGCTATAATTTTGCTTTGCTCATAGAGCACAGGGTCATCTTTGATGTGGGCATACCTTGCCAAGCAATGCTGTGCCATGTCTCACAATTGATTCCAAGGTTCTTCAGAGAGACCTTGAGAGAAGATAGAGAGATGAATAACTTCAAGATTGAGAAGAAACATGGCGTAATGTGTTAGGGACTAGCCTCCAAGTCACAGTTAAGTTCAAATCCTGCTTCGGACACATGATCCCTGAGGCTGTAAACTGTGGATCAGTTGAGAATCTACAACATTAGAGCATGGTTCCACATTGGAAGCTCTTCTTAATTTATGACATCAAAAGTCTAGATAACAAAATCAAATGATTTATATCTTTTAATATAAATTTTCAATGGTATATTTTGTTTTTATATCAGCTAAATTTCCCCTACGGGCTATCCATTATGAAAAAGAATTTTTTAAGAAAGAACGAAGAGGGAAAAAACAAAAAAAGCCAATCTTTATATTAAAAAAATCAAATGAATGATATTAAGAATTCTTTGATATTTTGATGGACATAGGATCTCATCAAGATAAATCCCTCCAAAGGTGCATATTATAATTCATCTACAACTTTTCATTTTGTGGAGACTTCTGTTCATTTTCTTCAACAAATTCTGAACCAAGATAATGCTTTGAAGACCTTCAAACACTTTGTTGTTGTTTAATTGTTTCAGTTGTATCTGACTCTTTGTAACCCTGTTTAGGATTTTCTTCATAAAGACACTGAAGTAGTTTACCATTTTCTTCTCCAGTTCGTTTTACAGATGAAGAAACTGAGGCAAACAGGGTTACCTGACTTGTCCAGAGTGATACAGCTAATAAGTGTTTGGGGCCAGATTTGAACCTACAAGGACAAGCCTTCCTGACTCAAGGCCCAGGGCTCTATCCACTGTGCTACCTAGCTGGCAGAGTCACCTTGTTTTGGGGGTTGCTCATAATTCTAACTCTTCAGAGATCATAATGTTCCATAACTTGCATCCATGTAGCCATTGTTGGGAGAATATTGATATTAAAATGATAGACCTTTATTTCAGGAAGAAGGTTTAGGACATTAAAAATCCTACAATTTCTTAATGGCAATCGAGCCCACTATTGGCCTTTTGCTTAATTTTAGATCTAAATAATTGTTTATTACTGACATTTGCACCAATTTACCAGTGATGGCTACCCACCCAACTTCATATGTACTACATAACATTGTTGGGGGTGGGGAGGGGAAGGGAGAGATGGGAATAAGAATTTATTAAATGCCTGCTATGTGCCAGGTACTATGCTAAATGCTTTACAAACATTGATCTTAATTGATTCTTACAATATTCTTACCTGTGAAGTAGTTGCTATTGTCATTCCCATTTCACAGTTGTAGAAACTGAGGCAGATTATAGTTAAATGGCTTGTCCAGGGTCGTCTAGTTAGTGTCTGAGGCTGGATTTGAATTCAGGTCTTTTTGAATCCATACTCAATACTCAATCTCTTGTGCTTGCTATTAGATAGGGATTGTCTTTCTTTTCTTGGTCTTTGTATTCCAAAGTGCCTAACACGGTACCTTATACATTATAGGCATTTAACAAGTGATTGTAAGATTGAATTTTCTTAGCTAATAGGCATTTTTCTTCTCCTTGGTTTTCCCAGTTTGGATAGTTAGGCTAAACGCTTTTGAACAATTGAATATCTCATTTAGGAGGCTCTGAAATATTCAGATACTTGATGCAGTCTGCATAATATTTTATGCAAAGAAAAACATCTGGAGGATTTTACCATCCATAGAGAATTCTTATTATATTTGGAATATATATTGTACATCCCCCTCACAGTGGCAGATATCTTCGGAGAGAATGTCTTTTAGATCTAGTCTGTTATCAGTAACAAGAGGCTCACCAAAGTTTATCTCAATTGTTGTATCTTTCAAAGACTCATATAATTTTGGCAGTTTGGTAGTTCAGTGGATAAAGCCCTGGATATGGAGTCATGAAGACCTGAGCTAAAATCCAGCCTCAGATACTTACTAGCGGTATGACCCTAGGCAAGTCACTAAACCTCTCTGTGCCTCAGTTTTCTCATCTGTAAAATGAAGATAATAATAGTGCATCTTTCCCAGGGTTGCTGGAAGGATAAAATAAGAAAATATTTATGAAGTGTTTCACAAACCCTAAAGTGCTATATTTGTTGTTGTGGTTTAGTCATTTTTAGTTATGACTTTTTGTGACTCCAGAGGTACTGAAGTGGTTTGCCATTTCCTTCCCCAGCTCATTTTACAGATGAGAAAATTGAGGCAAACAGGGTTACATGACTTGCTCAGCGTCACACAGCTAGTAAGTGTCTGAAGCCAGATTTGAATTCAGGTTTTCTGATAAAATTATATTGCATTTTATATTTCACATTGTGCTTTCTTCATAATAACCCTGGGAAGGATATCATGCAGGTATTAATATACCTATTCTATCAATGAATAAACTGAGGATCAGAGAGATTAATAGCTCCTCAAATCCTAGACTTCTCATGTTATATCTAGGACATATCCGTAATCTTCCTTCTATCAAGCTCTCAAAATTAAAAAAAAATACTCTAGGATTAATATTTCCATTTTACAAATGAGTAACCTGAGGATTAGACAGATTAATGAACTTGCTTTCAGCAGGGACTCAAACGCAAATCTTCTCACTTCAAATCTAAGGAGTCATATTTTCATTCTATCATACTATCTCTCCCAGTTAACAAGTATTCTGAGAATAACTGCCCATGGGCCATTTTTTTCTTACCCTTTCTGAATAATTACTACATATGGTTTGGTGAATGTGATACTTCAATTCTTTTAAAAAACATTTTTGTATTATTTTGAATTAGTTGAGTGGAAGTAAATTCACTAGAGTGGAGTAGAAAGTCCACCAAAAGGGGAATCAGGAGGCCTTGGGTTCTAGTAGCTAATCTGTTATTAACAATTATTTGGACATGTAACATATCCTTTCTGACACACACAGTATTAATGAAGTTAAAAGGCTGAAGATTCAATGAGATTCATTGATTCCTTTAGCACTCATTTTTAATGCCTACTCTGTGCAAGGCATTTTCTTGGCTCAAACATCTCTTCCAGATCTAAAATTCTAGAATTTTTCCATGATTTCCTGACTTTATTATTAACTCAACCATTCAATCTTCAATCTTTGTTTCAACCATCTTTTCATATTCCCCATGGAATTTTCCTGATTTGTACAGGCTTCCCATTCAATGGTAGTTCACACAACCCTAACTTTAATGTTATACTTGACCTCCTCAAGTTGGCACTTAATGAATACCCATTAGCCAATGTGCTGGAAAATTCAATCCTCCATAAATCATGCTTTAGTTTTCAAGAAATGATAATATTTGTGAAGCATTAGCACAGTGCTTGGCATATAGTTGGTACATAACAAATGCTTATTCCCTTCCCACTTGGTATTTTCTTACTCTCTCACATCTTCCCACCTACCTTTCCCAACTGAGACAAGTAGAAGCAAGCCCTAGATGAGCAGGTAAAAGGGGATCTCAACTCCCCATCTAGAAATATATTAAAGGCAGAGAGAGTTGTTTCAAAATTCTCTAATAGTAAAGAGCACCCTTATAAGAAACTGTCAAACTCTTATTATTCCATTTTGAAAGGCTTCATCAACAACTTGCAATTACTGCCAAAGAAGTATCCCATCTCTTCACAATGAGGATAAATAGGCTTCTCTCAGCCTAATTCAGAAGTCCCAAAGCACCAGATTCACATACACAAAAAAATCATTTCTGACTAGGAGGGTTTTTAATGATTTTATTATATGCCTCACAATCTGTTCCTAAGTCTGTTCTCTTGTAGTTTGCATTTATCAATTAATAGCTAAAGTTAATGCCCATTGTATGCATTATGTAAAGATGCTGAAGAGAGAAAGATACTCCACAGTCCCAGACTTTGAAGAAAAAGAAAGGAAAATGATCTGACTAGTGTCTCCCCATGGGTTGTTTTGCTGTACACTGAGTCAAGGAAAAATTATCAAAAGCAATGAAGGAATTTCATTGGTAACTAATATATTTTTTAAAAAATGTTTTGATCGATGCTTTCTATTTGTATATGTAAGCATCATCATAGTTATCTCAAGTATTCCTTTCCCTTCAGCTCCCAGAGAGCTTTCCTGTATAACAAACAGTATTATTTAAAGAGGGGAAAAAATCAGCACAATTGACCAAAACATTGAAAAGTTTTAAATTGCTATCATGTTATTTTCTTGGCTCTACTTACTTCACTGGCATCAGCTCTTACAGATCTTTCCGTTCTTTTCTGTATGCATCATCTACATGATTTCTTATGGCATAGTAATATTCTATTACATTCATGTACCGCACTTTGTTTAGCCATTCCCCAATCAATGGGTATCTATTTTGCTTCCAAATCTCAGTTATCACAAAAAGAATGGCTATATATATTTTGGAGGAGGTAGGGACTTCCCCCCCTCCCCTTATTAATGCCTTCCTTGTAGTAAAGATTCAATAATGGAGTCTCTGGTACAAAGGGTATGGAAATTTTATTTACTTTATTTGCATAATTAAAAGTTGCTTTCCAAAATGATTGTATCACTCCACAGCTGAAACAATAAGGAATTAGTGTGCTTATCATTACACAACCTTTCCAATTGGGGTAATATTTTCTAATTTTTAGGGTATAAGGTGAAACCTCCAGGTTGTTATTATTTGCATTTCTCTTATTAGTGATTTGAAGCATTTTTTCATACAGTTGTAATTTTTTTGCCATTCTTGAAAAGAGCTTTTTGTTTGTATTCATTGACCACTATGCATTTATTAGTTGTTTATAAATCTTGGATATAAGAGAAATCTGTTGTGATTTTCTTGTTTTTGCATTTTACTACTTCCCTTCTTACTCTAGGTAAACTAATTTTGTCTGTAGAGGAGCTACTTTATTTTTTTTCTTTTTTTTGGCAACTGCTGATATGGAAATATATTCTGCATGACTTGACACATTATAATTGAGGCAATATTGCTTGCCTTCTCACTGGGTAGGGGAGGGGAAGAAGTGAGAGAGACTGGAGATTTTGAAAGAGAAATAGTTGGGAGAGATTTTCAAAATGTTCAAAAGCTGAATGTTAAGAATGTATAAAAAAAGAAAACAATAATATAAGTAATCATATTAAAAACCAAAACATAGAAAACAACACAATTATCTCAATATATGCGGAAAAGGTTTTTGACAAAGTACAGGGCTCTTTTATGTTAAAAATTTGACTAAGCATAGGCATAGGAAGAATCTTTTTTAATATCATAAAAAGTATCTAAAGGAAGGAAGGAAGCATGATATGCAATGAGGAGTCACTAAAATCTTTTCCATTAAGTACAGGCATGATGGAATGATAGCCACTCTTATCTCTATTATTTAATATAGTTCTGGAAATATAGTTCTGGAAATGTACACAATAGCAATAAGACAAGAGAAAGGAATTAAAAGAATAAATATAGTTAAAGAAGAGATAAAGCTCTCCCTATCTGCTGATGATATATGATGATTTATTTGGAAAACCCCAGGGAATCAACAAAAATACTAATCAAGACAATTAATAACTTCAACAAAGTTGCAGACTAAAAAATCTCAAAAATCAATAGCATTTCTATAAATAATAATAAAATACAAAACCCCAATAATATAAAGGGAAATGCTATTTCAAATAACTAAAAACTGCACAAAATACCTAAGGTTTAACTTTTCAAAGTACATAAAATACCTATATAAATACAATTACAAAGTACCCCTTAAAGAAGTAAAGAACAACCTAACTAGCTAGAGAAATCTAGTGCTCATGGCTGGGTCATGCCAATATGATAAAAATGACAATACTCCCAAAATTAATTTATGTGTTTAATCCTATGGCAATCAAATTATGAAAGGAATACTTTACAGAGCTTGATAAAACAATAATAAAATTTATTTCAAAAAACAAAAAATAAAGATGAAGGCAAATGGCATTGAAATGGCTTTAACCAACATTAAATATGGCCCAAAGTCCATAATTTTTGTTTTATAGAGGTTTGAGAGGTCATGGGGATCAGAGTAAATATTTAGTTCTCCATCTTGTTGCTCATGAGTCCCAGAGTAACTAATTTCTTATAATTAGGTATTAGAAAATGTTAGTAATTCTCCATTTTGGCAGATGGACTCCATGACATAGGACTGAGAATACAATTGTTAAAATGTGATGTTTTATTAAAAACATATTCTATGGAGGAATGAGTTGAAAAGCAGTCTAAAGCGTTGGTTGACGGGAGTTAGATAAATGTCAACATGAGGAGGGTCACATCCAGAATAGAAGAACAGTTTACTGATCTTTCCCTGAAGACAAGCAGATGAACTTTCTTAAAGAAAATTTATTTTAGACTCAAATGCCAGAACACAAATGGAAAATCAAGAAAAGAACAAAAAATATATCATAAACTTAAATATTGGAACTTAAATACAAAGTTAAAAAGAAAAAAAAAGCATGTCACATGCATGGCAGAACATAAGCAAGGATTCAAATTATGTAACAATAAATTTTCATTTCAAGAAAGTCTGAGTGATAAATAATGCTTGTGTTGAAAATTGTCCATCTTTTCTTTGCTTCCTTGTGAGTTCTTTTGTTTTCTGCTGTGCACTTTTTTATTTTGTTCTTTTTTTTTCCCCTCTCCCCTAACTCCCCTTTAAGGCTATAATAAAGTTAAGATATGTTTCTCTATAGCTATAGATATATACATACACAGATATGTATATACATACATACATATATAGACATATACTTTCCCAAACATATTCTACTCATGATCTTTGTTTTTTATGTTTATGCATATCTCTTGTTTTCTATCCCTCCTGCCTCCTCTACTTTACTTCTACCCACTACCTTGCCCTGCTGTTACTAGTCTACCCCCCTCCAAGGATCCTACTTTCCCATTCCCATAAATCTAAACACTCTTCTATACTCCCCTTTTATCTATTCCCTCCAGCTCCCCTCTAAGGATTCCTCCCCTGTCCTTTTCCCCCTCTTTATGCCCTTAACATTTTATTTATTCTGAATTTAGGAGACTTCTACAGTCTTCTAAATATATATATGTATTGTTCCCTCTTGAACCCATTTCTGATGAAAACAGGTTGCCAGAACTACCAGCCCTCCTCCTTATCTAATTCCTCTGTATCGATTCTTCCTCTTGCAGTTCATTTGTATACAACAATTATTCTTTTTAGCTGTTCCTAAAAAGTTTTACTTTTTAAAATTCATATCCTACTCAGGTTTTCCCCAATCTCACTTATGAGTCACCCAATTATTAATAAGAATCTTAGACATATATTTTACATTTATGTGTATAAATGTATATATGTATATATACACACACATATATAACATATATGAATAGTAAACAGTCTGTCCTTATGAATCCATTATAATCAGTCTTTGGTATGTAACACATTGCTCTTGGTTCTTGTATATCAGATCTTCTATTAAGTACAGGATTTTTTTTTTTTTTGCAAAGTCTTGAAAGCCTGAGAGTTTATCAAATGTCCATTTTTTTTTTTCCCATTCAGGATAATACTTAACCTTGCAAGGTATGATACTTTCAGCCAGAGCCCCAGTTATTTTGCTCCTCAATATATTATATTCCAAGACCTGCAGTCCTTTAATGTCTCTTCTGCAACATGTAATTGTGGCACCATCATATTTAAATTGTTTTAATCTTGATGCTTTTAATATTTTATCCTTGAGCTGGGGGTTTCAGAGTTTGACTATGATATTCCTATGAGTTTTCCTCATAGGATCTCTTTTAAGTGGTGATTTATGGATTTTATTTTATTTCTACTTTCCCCCTTCTTATGCTTCAGGACAATTTTTTTTTTAGTTATTTCTTGTATTATTGTATTAACAATCTTTTTTTGATCATAACTTTCTGTTTGATTATTTTTATGTTTTCTCTTGGTCTATTCTCCAAATCTGTTGGTTTTCTTATGAGATGTTTCACTTTCTCTTTTGTTTTTTCATTATTCTTATTTTGGTTAATTATTTCTTGATCTCATATAATTTTGCTGACTTCACTTTACCCAATTCCAGTTTTCAAGGTGTCATTTTCTTCCTTAAGATTCAGGATTTCCTTTTCTAATTGGTTGACTTTCCTTTCATTTCTTGTTTTTCTTGGATTATTCTTATTTTTTTCTTTGTTTTTTTCCTCCATCTCTGTCATTTGGTTTTTAAACTCTTTTTTAAGATTGTCTAAGAATTCTTTTTGAGCAAGTGACCATTTGACATTACACTTTGAGGGTTTCTTTATTTCAGTATCCTCCCTTGAAGATAAACCCTGGTCCTCTCTATTCCCAGAATAGCTTTATAGAGTTTGATTCTTTCTCCTTTGCCTATGCGTTTGTTTTTTTTTTGTGATAATAGCTTAATTTTTGTAATTGCCTTTAGCCCTGGGGTATGGGAAATGGTGCATCTTGCCCCACATCTTCAGTTCTCCCCTCCTACTGGAACCAAAGTCAAATCTCCAACATCTTCTAAGTGCCGATGGCTAGGGGCATTGAGCCCCACTGCTTCTACATCACCAGGTCTGTGATGGATCCTTCTCCCTCCTGCCACTCTGAGCAGCACAGCTGAATCTGCCATTCCTTATCAGCAGAGGTTTTCTCAATCTTCCAGGGCTCAAATGCCCAACTCCCCTAACTATCCTGGGGTGAAAGTTCCTATGGCTGGAGCTGAGGCAGCCTCTCAAACCAACTAATCCCGGGGCTTGGTGCCTATCATTAAAATGGATCCTAGCCTGGAGTTGTTTATTCTTCACAGGGACCAAACCTTGTCTTGCGATTTTTCTTCAGATCTTCTCAAATTTCCCAGGAAGATCCTCGTTGTGCTCCCATTCTTATTTGTTTCCACCCACACATTGTTCACCTTAAGGTGTTATTTTTACTCTTTTGTGAGGTAAAATCTTGAGAACTTAGAATTTTCTAACCTACTCCGCCATCATCCCAAAATCCTCTCCAGGCAGATGACCTTTTTGATGGCGTTGTCTCTCAATCTACTCTTTTATGAGTTAGCTAACAAGCATGTCTGACTCATCATGACCCCATTCTGCACTTTCTTGGCAAAGATACTGTAATGACTTGCCATTTCCTTCTTTAGCTCATTTTATAGATGAGGAAACTATGGCAATTAGGATTGATTGACTTACTGAGGGCCACACAGCTTGATTTGAATTCAGGTAGATGAATTTTCCTGACTCCACTCCATCCATCAAGCCACCTAGCTACCAATATCTGGCCAGTAGACTCAGATGGCTCTAAGGGAGAAAGTGAGGCTGGTGACTTTGCATAGCCCTCGCTCACTCATGTCAAATTCAATTACAAGTCATATCATCTCTCTGATGTCATGGTCCTCTTTGAGAATGAAGGACAAGTCACAACAATAACAAGCACTCTTTCAGTATGAACTCCTCTAGAAGTTGGGGATACAAATATTGGAATGAAATAGAACCTGCCTTTGGGGAGCCTGCAATCTAGCTGAGTCAAACACTATAGATAATATATGTATGAATGAAAAGGAATAAAAAACCCCTCTAATTATTATTATATTATATAATGTTATATTATGTAACATTGTATTATAATGTTATATTATATTATGTTAAATTATGTTATGATAAATTTTGTTATATTATATATTATTATATTATGCAATATATTACTATATTGTAATTATTAATGCTTACTGTGTGCCAGGTAACATGCTAAGCTATAGGGGCATACATAGGAAAAGAGAGAGTCCCTGCCCTCAAAGAACTTAAATTGTAATTGGGGAAGACAACACATATATGGGAGTGATAGCCAGGGTAGAGTGCTTTGGTCAGTAGGATGATGAGTGAAATCATAAATCAATTGGTTGGCATATAAAGGCAATTAGATTTATTGATTTATTCATCAAGCTTTTAAAGTAAAATCAGTACAAAGTATTTTTTGAGGTATGGCACTAGAAGCTGGATATGGAGGGAGAGAACAAGAGAGGTTTACGTCAAGGGAAATGCTTGAGCTGAGCCTTCTTGAAAGAAATAAAGTATTTTAAGAGGCAGAAGTGAGGAAGGAGAAATTCAAGGTATGGAGGAACAACTGATATAAAGATGCAGAGACAGGAGATGGAATGGTGTGATGAAGCTGATGGAGGGAGGGATCTCCATTTTAATAATATAAGCTGGGGCTGAACCTTGTGCTCTCTATTCAGGAGGTAGTTAAGAAATGTAAGTTGAGGATGAAGAAAGGACTAGGTGACAGTAGTGGCAGTGAGGCATGGGTATAGGGACACAGAGCCCTTGGAACAGCTCTAGACAAAGCAAACAACTAGTTAATGATGTCTGGTTTCTTGGGGATTTGCATCTTATGGCTGACTGACTTGTTAACTGAATTATTCAAAGATTTTTCTAATATGTTTGAATTTTTTACATTCATTTCACTCCTAAATGTATTCAAGTCATGCTGGTAGGCTTTGTTTTGGGGAGCGGATGGTAGGCTGACTATTGTCAATTTAAGTCAGTGGGGCTTTTTTTAAAATATGAAAATAATAACCCACATGTTGAGGTGTACTTGCCATGATTAGTAGTAGGTCTCATTTTACATTTGTTTAAGGTTGGTCTGGGAGATTAAAATTTATTTAGAGGAGGGTTCACAGGCAGCCCAGGAGGATGTTAATATTGTCATTTTTCATGGACAAATCCCCAGGTTGATGCTCACGAAGACAGTAGATGTTCCATACCCCAGCATTGCAGGCTTCTCAGGGGAAAGTTACTCCTATTATTTTTTAAGCCAGAAAGTAAAAATTGAGCCTCTCTTGCTCGTCTAAACCTCAACTAATGCCATTATTTTATATTACTATTAAGGTTAAAAATGTGGTCTATGAAGATGTCAGGTCATTTTAGGGTGTTTGCATTATGAGTACCCAAGCCTGCTATGGTGAATCTAGATGGCCTATCCATCACTGGGATGTTACTCCTCAGATACCTCTAAAGTGTTATGTCCTTGTTTTTAAATACAAATACATAGAAATATAGTCAGAAGGTTATCTCCAGAGAGACATCTGTGTCACTGAAAAGTGACCCTATTTGAAGCAGTACTGGTTTAATATTAAAGATACAGCAAAGAGAAAATGTTCCTAACTTTTTATAGGTAACATTATTCATCTTTAATAAGAAGAAATAGTTAGGGTTGGGTGCTTTCTCAGGATGGGACCTTCTCTAAGTGTCTTCCTTCCTGCATTCTCTCTATTTATCAGAAATCTTTTTGGGATAGGGTTTTTTAAAGTATAAATTTTAAACTTTTGCTGTTTCTCAGATAAGAATAAAATGTCGAGGGTGTCATTGTATGAGTGCATACACGCAAACATTCTTCATCCGGCTGCTTCTCAAAATACAGAAAGGTCATTCAGTAACTGACTTCCACTGTAGGGGAACTGAGCATGAAGAAAGATAGATCCAAGTATGTTTGTATTCCCATAATGACTAGAAGCTGAAAAGGAGGTTTCCTTCCACAGTTTAGGCGCCTTGTTAGGACTTTTTTTGAAGGAGATGGGAGCCTTCTTTTCCTTGATCATTTTTTTGCTTCTGGAGATGGTTGGTTGTTTTTGGAAACTTCTTTTGACTTTCAGTATCCTTTCTATCTACTTCCCAGGGATTTTATCTTGAACTGAGGGGTTTTCTGATAGTTCTTTTCAAAGAAATAGTTTTTGTTTGGAAAGCATTTCATCTCAAGGGCAAGTCAAAGGATAGGATGGCTTGGAAACTCCAAGCTAAGGTAGTCCACAAACATCAAAAAGCATTTATTGAAGGCTGACTATTGTATGGGCTGAGCACTAAACCAGGAACTGTGTTTACACACAAAAAAACCCCCAGTAATCATTATTCTCAAGGAGGTTACATTCTAAGAGGAGATACAACATGCACATATAAAATACATACAAAAATAGATGAAAGGTGAAGGGTTTTTTTTTCTACAGACTGTCATTTTTAGCAAAGCTATCATCAGTTTAAGTGTATCTAGGAAGGCAAAATTACTTCCAAGGCCTCTGGTGATCTGAAGTGTCAGAAAAATGAGAGACGTGCAGACAATCTGTCTTTGAAGTGATAAAAAGAATGAAATGGAGTGGTTTCCAAATCAGACTGGTTAGAAAAATAAGTCAAAGGAGCAGCCCTTTTAGGCAAGTCCACAAGGAGGTAAAGAAATAAGTAGGATGGTATCATACCTCATCAATTTCCAAAAGCAAACACAGGGTAGGAAAATGGCTGAAAATCAATGTAACCAACAAACATTTATTAAGTACCTACTATGTGCTAAGCACTGGGGATATAAAGATAAATATGAAATAGTTCCTGTCCTCAGGGAGAGCGGGACATATGCATAAATAAGATGTATAATATATCCACATATATAATATACTCACCTAATTAATACATATCTTGTGTGTGAATGTGTGTGTATGTGTAGGGAGATGTTAGCATCTGGGGAATAATTCAAGATTTCAGATTAAAGATATTGCTTCCTCAAAGTTTTGAGGGCAACATGTGATTTCTAAGAGGGGGGGGGTGAAGCAGGAGGCTACCTGCTAGTGACAGTGATGAGGGTGCAGGCCCAACAAATGACAGTGATGAAGGTGCAGGCCCAGTAGAAAGCCAGTGCCAAAGCAGGAAGACAGAAGATTGAGGGCTGTATGTGTGGGGGGATGGGGGTGTGGGGGAGATAGGGAAGCAGATTAATGTATAACAGTAAAGAACAATTCTTCTCTCTCCTCACCTCCCACAGACTTATTGTGAAATCTCATGATCCTGGGAAATTTTAGGAGCCAGTAGTATAGAGACCCAAATGAAAGCCTTGTGGATTGTCTCACTGTCCTGGTGTTTCATCACATTTGATCTCTCTTATGCCTTTTTTCATCAGTCATTTCATAAACTTATTGCTTTCTGTCCTCATACAAAAGAAATCCCAAGAACTTGGTTACATTGTGAATTTATGTCCAGAGGAATTTTGGTGCCCAGGGCAAGTATCATGAAAAGCATCCTCTGAGATGATGGAAATCTTGGATTATACTGATGCAAGGCTGCAGCATTATTGCTTGGGAAAGAGAGGCGATAAAGTGAGGCTGTGCAAGGGAAGGGAGGGTCTTTAGTCTGTAATTTAGAAGCACCCTATTTTAACTTATTGTTTGGGGAAATTAGTTGATGAGTTTTCTATTTTTTTTTTTTTTTTTTACTACAAAACGATTAAAAACATTGTCATCTCCTTGGAGCGATGCTCCATTGCCCTGTCCTAATTACAGCTCTGCTTCTAACTCTGAGAAATATCCCAAACTCATGCTTAATTTTGGACTTGCAAGTCATTTCAAAATGATTCTAGCAGAGCCATTTAAACACATCCCATTAAGAATGCTATGCTGCCTGCATATTTCTGCCATGTCTCTGACTGTGATATATATTTTTATATTAATCATTAAAGTTATCCCTAAATGCTTATAAATCACTCATCAACTTCATGGGGCTTTCAAAAGTTTGGTTTGGGACTAATTGGGAAGTTTCCATCACTTCCTCCACTGAAATGAATCCAGTCATTTTTTCCCTTCATATGCCTTACTGATAATTTCATTAGCCCAGAACCCTTGATCAAAAAAATTCTTCTTCTGGATTTTGCCAGCTTGAGATGCAGTAGGGCACAGTTACCATGGCCACATCAAATAGCAGTTCTCAGGGAAATTGTTGCTCATTGTCTGCTGTGCAATGGAAAAATGCTAATTTAGTACTGAAGACTAATACCCTTTCATCTTTCAAATGTCTGTGACAGATAGCTATCACTATCTCAAGCCCCGAGTGGTTAGGGAAATTGGTTAGTGGTCATCTCACTGCACTCCATACCAAATATTTCTTTCTAGAAGACCAAAGGTGGTGGTGGGGGGGGGAGGGTGAGCTAGGTGGCACAATGAATAGAACACTGGCCCTGGAGTCAAGAAGACCTCAATTCAAATCTAGCCACAGACACTTGACATTTACTGTCTGTGTGATCTTGGGCAAGTCACTTAATCCCATTTGCCTTGCCTTCCCCACTAAAAAAAAAACCCAACAAACAAATAAAAGGGGAGGAATCTTTTCATCTTCATGAAGTAAAATATGCTTTGTGGAATCAAATCTCAAGTTTTTCATGGCATCCAAAAAGTCTGTGTCCTTCCCCCTCCCCTTTTGATAAAATCCAACTAATTCTTCTCTCTCTCTCTCTCTCTCTCTCTCTCTTTCTCTCTCTCTCTCTCTTTCTCTCTGTCTATCCATCTGTCCATCCATCCATCCATCCTATCTATCTATCACCTATCTATCTATCTATCTATCTATCTATCTATCTATCTATCTATCTATCTATCTATCTATCTATCTATGTCTGTCTGTCTGTCTGTCTGTCTGTCTATCTATCTATCTATCTATCTGTCTATCTATCCATCCATCCATCAGTCTGTCTGTTTACTTATTCATTTATTAGTTTATCTTTTGATTGGGACACTAAGATCTGTACCTATGATTTCTTGATTTCTGTAGCACCATGAACTCTTTGTGGTGGGATGTCTCTCTAGTGATAAAGATAAGCCCCTCCCTGTTTCTCTTGTAACTTGTTGTTATAGAGATCTGTTTAATGAGACAGTAGGTATTTTGCCCATGGACACGTGCCAATGTGAGAGACAAGACTGATTAAGACCATCTCTCTATCCACCATTGCATTGTATCTCTTAGTTCACCAGTTTACACAGTTTGCTCAGATTAACTGTGGGCAAGATTTGTGATCTGACCCAGGCCAGTATTTCCCTGTTTCATGTGTCAAATACTTCATTAAGTGCCTCTGTCAAAGATTGTGGCCTAAATTGAGAGTGGGCGTTCAACTCTGAGGGACCAGTGGGCATAATGATAGTCATCTGGGAAGGAGCTTAAATTAGCCTGCCCATGAGTCATTTTGCAGTTAAGAATCTGGATACTAGCTAATAGTGTGTTATCAATCAGGAGATAAAATTAAAATCCCAC
Organism: Notamacropus eugenii; assembly: GCF_028372415.1. NCBI lineage: Eukaryota > Metazoa > Chordata > Mammalia > Diprotodontia > Macropodidae > Notamacropus > Notamacropus eugenii. The sequence goes on from NC_092872.1 coordinate 72,479,939, forward strand.
ATTAGGACCAGCTCCAGTCAGGAAGAGTGGATTCTATAACAGCTGTTTTCTATTATACCGTGTTGGATCCTTTAGCAGCAAATTACACAGACCAGAAGAATGTGGTTAACCGTTTCCTCTAGTGAGGACTCATAGGGGACCTCAGTGAGCCTGATGTATGTAGTCTGGCCAAAGCTCAGCAGGCTAAGGGACAGAGGCTCCCAACAAAGATGGTTCACCTTTCAGAGCTGTCCACAGGTACCCATCCAGCAGAAGTGGCCCCCTCAGGAAAAAATCAAAATATTATTGAAAACCTACAGTGGGAAAGGAAAACCTTTTGAACCCTGAAAGGTCTACTAGCAAAGCCCCTACCTGGCTGGTGTCACTGAGCACTGACAGACCTTTAAATCGGTCTACCTTTGATCAGTGCCTACATTTATTTGGTTGAAAGAGATAAAGAAGAGGGGAGAGGGAATGGTGGAGGGGCAGCGTAACCAATGGGGGCACTGAACAGATGCTCTGAATGAGGAGTGCATTCCCTTGTATCTTGCTGCCCAGCAAATGAAACAGAGGTTGCTTGCTCAGAGGTAAGCTGATGTTCTTACCGTATGGAAAAAATCACATGCTTTCCTTTCTTACCTTTTTTTTAAGTCTCTAACAGATGACAGCAATAATAAGAACTAAAATCACTCAAGTCAGCATATGAAAGGGAGCTGTCTATTTAAAAAAAATAAAAAGGCATCTCGTCGTGCCATCTGCTGAGGTACAATAATGTTTTGTAACAGGTTTCCGAAGGCACTTAAAAAGGCGTCATCTGTGCATGTCCTTTTCTGTTAGTCAAGAAATAGTTGCATCCCCTCCTGCCTGATGTGGAGTTGTGAATCATATAATTATTTTCAATTTCTCTCCAAAATGAAGTGTCTCAGATACAATTTTAATTGAGATTTCATTAGGCAGTGATTATACTGTGTGTCAAATGGGAGCTGATTATTCTGAGTGTGTACAGAGAAGCCTCCAAAGATAGAGAACGATGGATACCTCCGAAAGCTGATCATACTCAATAAATATGTCTTAAAAATAATCAGTTGAAATGTAATTAACATAAGTAATTACTGCAATTAAACTCTATTTGTGGTGCTCTCCCCCCCACTGGGTTGTTTTCCATCCTAAGAGGAATTGTTGTTCTTTTACCAAAATAAAATTAACGTAATGAGGGAATATGAAATAATTGTAGATTTGGATGTGACAGAGAAAGGAGAAAAAGAAGCATTGTCCCTTTTTTAGAGGCAGATGGAAAGAGAAAACTGGCTTCAAGAAGGAAGCATTTCCTAATGCTTGTGTGTTTTTATAAAAAAAAGAAAAAACCTTCTATGTTCAAATGTGGCCTTAGACATTTACTAGCTGTGCGTCCCTGGGCAAGTCACTTCACCCCTTTGCCTCAGTTTCCTTATCTGTACAATGAGCTGGAGAAGGAAGTGGCAAACCACTACAGTATCTTTGCGAAGAAAAGTCCAAAATGGGGTCACAAAGAGTCAGACATGACTGAAATGACTGAACAATGACAAGGACATTACCAAATTTGTGAATTGCAATCAGAACCTGCCTGATACAGATTGAGAGCCTAACAGTGAGGAAGGGCGGGATGGTGGAAAGAACACACTTTGACGTTAGAGGCCGTAAGATAATAGAGCTGAAAGGTCTTAGAGGTTCTCTCGTCCAACCTCCTTCTTTTATAGATGAAGAAACTGAGACCCAGAGAGCGAATTGATTTAAAGCCTTAGAGAGTTGTCTGGATCACATTGGTACTTGAGCTCTTCTCCTCTGTTTCAAAATCCAATGTTTTTCTACTGTACCTCACTGCTGCCTGAGTTCCTGTCCTAACTCAGCTGCCTACTGGTGTGACCTTAATTAAGTGACTTATGTCCCCAAGCCTCAGCTTCCTCATCTATCTGATGGTGGGGTTGGACTTGGTCTTTTAGACCTATTCCATTTTTAGATCCAGTAATCATAACACACGAGTCTGAGGTAGGGACAAAGAGTGCTGGATATGGGTTCCTGTTGGTGACTGGGTTGTCAGAGGCAATGAAGCAGAAGGTATGATAAAGGGGGAGTGGACAAGGAGTGTTGACTTGGGAGTCCTGGTGCTGGAGAACTAGCTTGGAGATTCCTAGGGTTCTGTCTTGGTACTCATCATTTCCAATATATCCACTGTGAACTCTAGGGTGAGCCTGGGCCCTGCACAGTTTAAATCTGAGCTGGATAGAGAAGCAAATGGAAAGAAAAATCAAGTATCTTTTTCTGCATTCATGGAACAAGTCTAAGAAAGGAAAAAATAACCCTAAAATTATGGATTTGTAGACTTAAGTTTCATACTTGGAAAGGTCAGATAAAATCATTTTGAAACACAGGGCTCACAGAAACAATTCTTTTGGCATTCTTCATAGAGAGCCAGTTTCTGAGACTAATCTAATTTCCTTTCATTATACAATGATAAATGTGGCAGATCTAGGAAAAGTGATCAATCAACTCCATATTTATTTTAGAAAAGTTTTGTATTCCATCTGGCATAGCATACTCATCAGAAAATTGGGAAAATGCTGGGGATGGAAGCTCAATTCCAGGTGGACAGTCTCGGGCGGGTAAAGGTGGGAACTTCTAAATCTTAGAGTTCTCACGAGATCCCCCAGGAAACGACTGGGAATCGAGGTGAACCGAGCTATCTCGTGTATTTCTGCCTCTTCCCGTGAGAAACGTGATGGGAGAGAGCTCTCCCCGCCCTCGAGATTGTCCCGGATCTGGGCACACTATTGTTATCTAACAGCATGGTATTTAGATGCAAACTATGCTGCTGAAGAGTTTAAGTAGGATCAGGAAAGCCTGAAAGCTCTCTTGGGCGGAGGGGCGCGGAGCGGACAGGACAACAAGGCTCCGCTTTTCCTCTCTCCTCTCTCCCCTCCCCCTCTCTCCCCACTTATACTTCTACTTCCAATCTCTTATTGTAAGATCTTTGCCTCCTTGGGAGATTCTTCGCTCCCTCCTAAGGAAGAATTCCCCTGCACTTGTAACTAGACCCTGAAATAAAGCTCAACCCTTGTTCGACTCTGGAACGTCCTTTCTCTCATACGAGCATCCAGTTTGGCCAACCGAAGACCTCCGATAGAGGTAAGGGAAGACTCGGGTAGCCCACAGGCCTCTAGGCCTGGCAGGAAAATATGATTTAGGGTCACAAAATCATTAGACTCATCAAACTGGAAGGAACTCCTGAAAATATCTTGTCCAAACCCCCTTCATTTTGTAGTTGTTCAGTGAGGTTAAGAGACTTGCCTAATGGCACAACATCAGGATGTCACAAAACTAAGCTTTGAAATCAGATCTACTAAAGATTCATCCCATGTACATTGCCTGTCTGTCTGTGTTTCTTTGTGAAAGCAAAGAAATTTGAGTAGGAAACATATGATAACTTCAATGGTAGTAGCAGCGATGGTAGCAAAAACCTCTTAATGTACCAGAACCCCCTTGTGCCTAACCTTGGGAGGGAGGGAGGCACAGTTCTGTGAAGCTACAAGCAGCTGTTGTACTTGTAAGCATATGCAACTCCTGATAAGCTCAGAGAAAACAGTCAAGACTCACACTGGACCTAGGACTGCCTCCCCCAGGACTCCCTGATTTTCCATCATTCTGATGGGCAGAGTTTTGGCTCTGTGTTTTCACACCTCTTTTAACATGTAGTATGCAGTTTCTTAAGGCTGTCCCTCAGAATTCCCCTTCCTGCAGACTTGGGCAGAAGAAGACTTACATGATCATTCTGTAAAGTGAAATATCACTACCTGGCCATTCTCATGCAGCCACAGGAGAATAAATAAGGAAATCTACTGGATTATTATAATCTTCTCCTCTCTTGATGCTACAGGAGCAAGGGATGATCTAAGTGTCTCATGGAAGCATATCAAGGTAGGGGCTGGAGGGTAGTTTTTCTGTGTGAATGAAAGGCCTGTAGGAACATCTGTTGGTTCGTTGCAACCCATTCATCACTCCACTGTACTGAAGAAGCAATCCTTCTGCATCACAGGTATGTGAGAGATTATTGCCTATCCTGCCCAGGCACCAAGAAAGGAGTTCATCCCAATGCACACAGCCCTGCGGATCCATTTCTTTTACTCTTCCCTTTGCTCTTTCCCTTGTTCCGGCCTTTTCTATTTTGTCACTCTTTATGGTCAATTAGTCTAGTCTTTGTTGGCAGAGAAGCTAATCAGAACTCTCTGGGCAAAAGCAGAACCTAGGGTTGTACCATCCTGAGACTCTAGACTGAAAGTTAACGAACATCTTCCTTCCTTACAGATGTTAGCCTGGCAACATGCATTTTTATAAACCCGTGCACTAAGTGATCACTAAGTAAGCATTCTGAATGCTTACAAACTGTCCCTTTAATTTATGTTCTGCAATTTTGCCAGGAATTGATTCTAAGACCACTAGACTAGGATATGCAGATTTCACTGGCTTCAGCTTCATCCAGACTAGAATATATGCTGATTCCCGGTCCTGGAACTGTATTCTCATTCTCTGTCATATCTCCCAGTCTTTTTCAAAGATCACAGACAGTGGATCAGCAGTCATTTTGCCAGATTTTCCAAAGCAATGAAATGTACTGTTTATTTAAATGGGATAACTTGAACTCATTGAACATAGCTAAGTGTTGCTTTACCATCTTCTCACATTTCCTCAACTACAGTTCTTTCTGAAAGGTCATTCTTACTTTCTAGGTTTTTCTCAACTCCTGTGTTTTCACTTAAACATTTTTTTTTTAGCTTCTCCTCCTCCTTCTTTTCTTCTCCTCCTCCTTTTTTCTCCTTCGATCAGGAATACTTTAAAGGTCCTCTATTCCATTAGAGGCTGATTTTCTTCCTGTTGGATTATGTTCATTTTTTCAGGGTAACTTATTCTTGGTTGTAAGCCTTTATCTTTTGTCTTTTGGACTATTATTGTATTTGAAAATTTTATCTCTTTTATAGTGGTAGCTGCCAAGTCTTGTCTGATTCTGACTGTGATTCACTGACACCTGAACTCTGTCTTTCTAGTTCCTGAAGGTATTTTTTCTTAACTCAAAGCTTTGGATGTTGGCTGCAACCTTCCTGGTACTTTTCCTGTTGGGATTTCTCTCAGGAGATAACTCATAGATTCTTTCTATTTTCACTTTGCCCTTTGGTTTTAATAAATTTCATTTATAAAGGTTTACAGGTTTCTTCTTCTTTTTCTCCTCTTTCTTCTCCCTTTTATTTTTCTTTCTCTCCTTCCCCTCTCCTTTCTTTTTCTCTTTTTCCTTTTCTTCCTTCTTCTCTTTCTCCAGAAAGTACATTTCTCCTACTCCAAGAAGTACAATAATTCTGAGATGATCTCTCTTTGATTTGGTTACGAGGTCAGTTATTTTTGATGGTAAGCATATTAATTTTCTTTGATTCATTTCTAACTTTTAATTTTTCCCTAACATTTTTTTTGTTGTCTCATAGAATCATTGATTTCTGTTTAGTCGTTTCTAATTTTCAGGCAGCACTTTATTTGTTTCTTTTTTAATGTGTTGCTTCATTTCCTCCAGATATTTTTGTGGTCCTTATGGCCAGTCAAGATACACATACACACACGTATATATACACATATATGTGTATATATATATATATATATAATTTATACACATATGTATATATGCATATGTATATGTGAGTATGCATATGTGTGTATATATATATACATATACATACACACATACACACATATACATATACATACATTTTTTTCCCCTGCCTGCAGCTGTTATGAAGCTTTGTTCATACTCTGCATTAAACCCTTGGGGCTGTAAAGATCCATAGTATTTCTTTATAGTTAGTATGTATTTTTATTGTCAGTACATTTTTCTGTTTACTCAAATCTCTATCCTCAGTTCCCCTTCCTGTTAACTCTGGTGGAGTGGTTGGGACTCATTAGGTCCTGATTCTGCTGCTAATATCCTTTTCTTCTGGTGTGTCTGTCTTCAGAGGGCTGGGAAGTTTTAAGCCTCCTTCAATCATAGGAGTCCAGACAGGTCAGGTCAGAGGACTAGGGACTTCTGAAGCCTCTGGGCTGGTCCTGTCCTGAATTCTGCTGTCCCAGTCTTTGGACCATTGGTTCCTGGCTTGTCTGTAGTTACAGTGCAGTGGGATTTCAATCACTCTGGGGCAACTATGTCTGAGCTCTCTGATCTTCCTGGCTCCAAAATAGAGTGCTTCAGGGTTTAAGTATCACTGAAATATTTTGTTTTACTCATATTCACCCCAGTCCTTCCCCCCCAAATTTTGCTAGACTATGATGCATAAAGGCACTTACTACAGTTCCCCTTTGTATTCTTTGATGATCATTCTATTTGGCTCTCTTTTTAGAGGAAGACATTCCCTTACGTATCAATTTTGGGTGACCGAGAAATACGGTTCACAGAATTGGATGACAATGGGTCTTTGTTCCAAGGTCTTTTTTATTTTATTTTATTCTGAATCAAGGTCTTACTTAACATCAGTGACTTGCTTTTGTTGGAAAAAGCGTGGATACTAAATTCAGGCTGGCAAAGTCAATTTGACTCAGTAAGACAATATGGTACTTAACCCTCTTCTTGCCAGCTCTGATGCCATGACAGCATTCTACATTCACTTTGGTTAGTAGGAAATAGAATCAGATTGTCTCATACTTAACCAGCTATGTGTCATTAAGCAGGTCTATTAATCTCTCTAGGCTTCAGTTTCCCCATCTGTAAAATGAACGTGTTGGACTAAATGGCTTCTGAGGTCCTTTTCTGAATGTGAATATATGATTTCAAGTGTTTTTTAAGAGATAAGATTCTTCAATGTATTACTTATTGCTCACTTATTTTATCCTGTAGCATTATTCTAGTCTTTGTAACAAATCTAATCCAAAGAAAGTTCAAAGACAAAATATTAAATTGTCTGAAATATGCTTCACATGGAGTTTAATTTAAAATTTGGATGAAGCAAGTTGTATCCATGTAATGTCAGATCTATTGTATTTGTTATTATTCCCTCAAGGACTAAATGGTATAATAGATAGGTCAATAAATAGTAATCTTTGATAAATGTTTAGAATAATTTATTAGTATTTAATTTATTTATATTAATTATGAGAGTTCAGATTTTGAAGATAGTTTTAACTAAATTGGTTTATGTAATCATTTGAAAGTTCTTAAACATTGTTTACATTTGTAAGTTGGCTAGGAGTGAAATATATCTGTTAATTGTAGCATAGTCTTTGAATTCTAGGTCAGTAGCTCAAGTCAAGGTTGATACCAGGGTGGTCAGGGGTCTATGATTCATTTGGTGGTTCAAAGAACATGCATGTATGGTATTGATCTAGTTTCTATCTGTTGTTTTTCCTTTTTCTTTTGAGTAAAACATTCTTTCTGAACATATTCAAGTGTTTTGGATTTTTCCCCCCAGTGCTTAAAAATTGCAACCGAAACCATAGACATAGAGCTCTAAAGGAAAGCAGAGGCCATTGAGCCTAGCTCCTTCATTTTATAGATGAGTAAACTGAGGTCCAGAGAGAAAAATTTTTTATCCAAGGTCACACAGGTAGAAGGTGACCAAGATGAAATTGAACCCCAAGTTTTCTGACTCCAGATCCATGTATATTTCTACTATATAACACGCTTCTGAAGGATCTCACATCTAAGTCTTCCTTCCTTCCTTGGAGCTGGATAAAAAGAATAGTAAAGAGGCTACACTATAAACAGCACACAGATATAGTTGATTCATTTTTTTCTTAACTGGATGATCTTTGACTGATTTGTCCCAGCCAATCAGATACTTTGATTTTGTGTAACTGTGGCTTAAAAATGAAAAGTAGTCAAGATGGTAGTTATGGTGTTTCCCAACTATCATAGAAGAAACTGAATTTTTATAAGTTTCCATCCTAATTTTCAGACTTCTGAGATTTCTGGTAAACCACTAAATTAAGGTTCCTGGCCTTTAAAAAGTTGTATCATTGTCAAAAATATCTCTGTCACTTGAATTCTTTGGGTTTGGGGTCTGTATGGTTCCTTAGCATTAGTAAAAGACCTATTTTCCTATTCATACTAGACACACACTCTTAAGATTGTTGTTTCTTCCAGTCACCCAGATCCATAATCTCATTGTTATCCTCCACCCCTTTTTTAAAATCTCACCCTACATATTCAATCAGTTGTCAGATCTTGTCATCCTGCATTACAATATCTCTCGTATATGTCCTACCTTCCACTCACACTGCTACCTTTATGATTCAGGCCCTACTCTCTTCTGGCCTAGACTATCATAATTGTTATTCCAGTCTCAAGTCTCTACCCTCTCCAGTCCATTGACTGCACTTTTGGCAAAGTGATTTTCAGAGAGCATTGTCCATGTCCTAGCTCAATAAATTTCAGTGACTTCCTATTACTTCTAATATCAAGTATAAATTTATCTACATTTTAAAGCCCTTCATAACCTGGGTTCTTCTTATATTTCTGGTATTTTAACATATTCCTTGAGTTCTTGTATTCTACTATCCAGCCATCTTTCGCATTTGCTCTTCCTAACATGTGATACTCTTACATCCACGTCTCTGTGATTTTTTCATTGGCTGTCACCCATACCTGGAAAATTCTTGCTTCTAAAATCCTTTGCTTCTGATTCCTTTAAGACTCAACTCAGGAGGCCTTTCTTTCTACAGGAGACCTTTTCTGATGTCTCCAGTAGCTATTGCCTTTCCCTCTCAGGTGACCTTTCACCTATTCTCTCTATGTCATATATGCCCTATGTATCATATATATGTCTTAATAGATGTAATATCCCCAATCAAAATGTAAGTGGAGACTACATTTGCCTTTTCTTTGTATCCCCAGCACTTAGCAGAGTGCCTAATGCTTAGTAAATGCTTAATGAATGCTAATTCATTGATGGATTCATTGAAAAATAACATTAAACTTTAAAGCACTGAACTCCTCTGCTCCCTTTTTATTCTTGTGTCCAATAAATATATGGCAACTGAATAAAGAAATATTGACTTGAAATATTTGTGTTGTATTTTCTTTTGGAAACACTATTATGGAGAATACAATTTAAGAAATATTAATATGAATCTGACTTTTTTTGTCCTCCCTTATTTTGTTATCCCTTGTGTTTTTGAAGCCTTAGCTCCCCCAACACTATATTTAAGGCCTCTTCTGAAATCTATTTTCCAAAAGCCCTTCTGTGGAATTAAAATATTTTTCATCGCTATATAATATGGCTACCTCCAAAGGTTGAATTTCTAAATCTCCATGCTAGGTGATTATTTGTTATGTGTGCTTATACAGAAGAGAGATGGGCTTACAGGAAATCCCATTAAATATTTTATTGTCAATCTCAGTCAATCCTTCTCAATGTTTGATACCCACTGGGAGCTTCAATCTATCTTCCCCATCACAGTATCAATTTTCATTATGATTCCCCCTATAGATGAGTAACTTTACTTGTTTCCATAATGACGGATTAAATTTCTATGCCATAATTTCTGTCATTCCTTTTTCTATTTGTCTAGAGGTATAAAGTGGTAGTTTGAGCCTCAATTTTCTTGGCTGCACAGGTTTCAGGTTTGAAACTTAAGACTTCAAAGGAACTACTTTTATATTCCTCTTCAATCGCCTTGTATACATTCACACCCATCTGGTTTGGCTCAAGGTAAATGCATTTTAGGATTTTCTCCCTGTTGATTCTAAAGATGCTGATCTAGTCCAATAACAACAACACTCTCTCCTTTTTGGTGAGTGCCCCAGTGGCTTCAGTTTGTGAGACCTTAGGTTTTATCAAGTCATGCAAGGGATGCTGGTCATTTGTTAGAGATGCTGTGAAATCTGATTTTGAGTTCAATGCTAGATTATTTTTGCATTATGGGGTATTTTTTTCAAAAGTATAGTCTCTAGAAACCTATTTTCCTCTGAGAATGGAGGCAAATTCTGGAATCATAGCTTTGCAAATGAAAAGGACCTTGAAGGCCATCTAGTGTGATTCCTTCTGATTTTATAAATAAGGAAACAGGCCCCAGAGAGGTTAAGTGAGTTGCCCAAGGTCACACACATAGCATGTGGCAGAGCTTGGTTTGGAATTCTAGTCTCTGAATATCTAGGGGTAGTATTCTTTTCATGGTGCCACAGGAACAAAGCTCAAAATTAGGATGCATTACAAGTTTTAGGAACATAGCATGGCTGCACGAATAAAAGTTGTCCAATTTTCATTACTTCCAGTAAAGTTTCCATTTAGTTACTGTATCATGACTGCAAAAGTCACTACTACTGCATGACTCCACAAGGAATGCTTTCTAGAGATTTACGAAGAAAAACACACACAACATCTATAATAGCACTAATTAATTACAATTAGTTAATTAGAAATAATTAACAATAAATCTTAATGAACATGTCATGTAGTATTTTAAGGTTCTCAAAGTACTTTACATGTTACCTCATTTGATGATCCTGACAAAACAGCCCTATGAGATGGGTGCTATTATATCTGCACTTTACAAATGAAAAACACTGAACCTTCTCACAGAAGGCTCCATCAACTTGAAAATAGGAAGATTTTTTTAAACCTGACATTATAGGTAATGAGACGGCCTTGATGGACCCCCACTATCTTTCCATTGCTTATAGTGATCTCAATGAGTGAAGATCATTTATCTAAAGAGTACCTGAGGTGAGAGTCAAGTTCAGGTCTTCCCATTCTCTCCAGGATTAGCACGATTAATAATGAATGAGGGAGAAGTGGGTGGGGGAGTAGCCAAAGGGAATAAGGTGACTTAAGAGTATTGCACTGACCTTCACTTTTCTTCACTATAGGTTAGCCACACACTCACATGTCATCTTCAACTCTACCTCTTTTTGTTTAACTTCTCTCCCCCATGTCCACCCTAGTCCCCACTTGTTACTGACAAGAGAAAGGTGGGAATTAGATTGAAGATGGTGGGCTAGATTAATCTGGATCACCTCAGTGCAACACCTCCTCCACTCTGTCTTCCCTTTCCATTTTGCCCTCTGGAACCCCAATGTAGCATGGTGGGAAGAACACTCACTCTGAAGTCTGAGGATGTTAGTAAAAATCTTGCCTCTGATTTATACTACTTGTGTGACCTTGGTTAAGTCACTTAACCATTATGAGTCTATAAAATGAGTGGGGTGGGACTATGTCATTTCACCAAGCTCTTCATCTTGTCAATAGACAAGATTGCTTTTAGACCACTTGTTCATAAACTTCTTGCATCTTGTACTCACAGAAATCTGACTCTCACTTCCTCCTTTCTTCTCCCCAACCTGAGGATTTGGCATCCCTATACACTCTCTATAGCACTGGGCATGACTTCTTTTCATCTCCTCTCTTCCAGGAGCTTGCCCTTTCAGTCATCTCATATCTCTCTCTCTTTCATCTTCAATATCTCTTTGTCCATTGAATCCTTGTCCATTATCCTTGAAAAACAAAATCTTTTTTTTTTTTTTGACCCTACCATCAACTCAAGTTATCATCTGTGCTTCACCACATCACACTTTCATGGCCCAGATCCTAGAAAATGCCATGGGCAATCTTTGCTTCCCATTTCTTTTCCTCCCACTCACTTCTCAACCTCTCACAATCTGTCTTCTGTCCTTGCCACTTGAATGAAACTTCTCTCTCCAAGGTTAACAATAATCTCTTAATTATTTTTAATCCAAAGGCCTTTTTTCTCCCCTCTCTCAGAACTCATGTTTCTTGACATCTCTGCAGTTTGACATCCCCACCCCCCTCCACTTCTCCTGGATATTTTCTCCTTTCTGGACTTTTGTGACATTGATTTCTTTTCATTCTATTTCTCCCTGATTGAGGAGGACCATTTCTTAATTTGCCTTGTGCATCATCATATATGTTCTACTACTCAGGAGTAGGATTTAATGTGGTCCCTTTTTTTCTTCCACTTTCCTCCATTGGTTAGCTCATTAGCTCCACTGGGTTTAGTTATCACCATTGCGCAGGTGATTCCCAATCTGCATATACAGCCCTCTCTCTTCTCTGTCTTTATTTTGATAGATTGATAGATGACATTTATTAAGAACTTATTAGAAGCCAAGCACTGTGGATATAAATACAAGTGAACAAGACAACTCTGCTCCTCAAAGAGCTTATAGTCTAATGGGGAAGAAAACACATGAAAGAATGAGGGAAGTATGTCCACAGTGGCATATTTTGAAAATTGGTGACAAGGAAGTTACATAGAAGCCTGACTCCAGTCAAGATTTGGAGAAAATCATTTATCAGGGCACACCTTCCCAGGCACAGAGTTCAAAGTTCCATTTGAGGGCATTGGGGTCAAGGTGAGGAGAATACAAGGCTAATAGCAAAAGTATAGGAAGCATAATTTGGAAAGACGGACTGGAAGAATCCCTTATTACTAATTAGCTGCTAGATATCTCTACTTGGATGCCAAATAAGCATCTAAAAATTGACATATGAAAAATGGAACTCATCTTTCTTCATAAACCCACATCTATGCCTAACATCTCTCTTTCTATTGGGGGCCCCAAGAATCTCACAGTAACCAAGGTTCACAACCTTGGAATAATTGTTAACTCTTTGCTCCCCCTCCTTTCCCACATTCACTTCACTTCAATAAACATATATTAAACCTATGGGTCTGGTGTTAGAGGCCATAGCTGTTGTTCATGAATCTGCCTAGCTCAATTTGGAAACAACTCATCATGGGTGGCAGTAGGGTGCTTCACAGAAACTCTCAAGGTCAAAAGTCTCAATGTCAAAGATAAGTTGCTATCTGAATTGCAAGGGTCAGTATTCACATTGACAGACTCACACAACATGGAAGTGTGGTTATACATTTTTATGCCTTATTATCTTTAACCTTTTTTCATTCTTTTCCTTCCGTATTGCCAATGAGATTTTCACAGTGCCTATGGCACATGCTGGCACAATTCTGAATCACGAAATATAAGACTCTCCACATAGAAGACAGAAACAAAACATTTATTCAGAAACCAGAAAACCAAATCCATCATAGTAATAAAGGGATCTATACACAATAACAATGCAGAGGGCGCTACCATCCCCAAGCCTTCCCTCCATTAGGTTTCCCACAAACCAACTCCCTTAAACAGATCACAAACAAGCTTCCTTAAACAAAGTCACAAATAAACGCTCCCAGTCATGCCAATTGCTTTCTTTCCCAGCTCTGATTGCTCTCTGACTAACTTCCTCTCACCTCTACTCTAGCTACACACCTTCCTATTCCATGTAACTTGACTCATATGACTCAGGCTTACATGTGAGTTAAGCAGGTCACATGGGCCTATTAATGCATGGGAAAGATCTTTCCATTAAGAAGCAATATTACAGTAACAGTAAGCAAAAATGCATTATCAATATACCTTTCTAGACCCTAAGTTCCATGAGGGTAGGAACTGCATTATCCAGCAAGTTACTAAGTCTTCATTGGGGGGACAATATGGATGGTGATCTAGCAAAGGAAATTGAGAAGAAGTATTAAGATGAGCAGGAGAAAGACCATGAGAAAGCAGTATCATGAGGAGGCAAAAGAGGAGAGAGTTTCCTGGAAGAGGGTATGGGGTACCAATGTCAGAAACTGCAGAGAAAACAGAGAAAAGGTCATCAGATATAGCAATTAAGAGATGATTGGTAACTCCTGGGGGGCACAAAGGGAAAAGAACAAGTATTTTTAGGTGCCTACTATGTGCCAGGCACTGTGCAAAGTGCTTCACATATTATCTCATTTAGTCCTCACAATTGTGAGAGGTCAGTGCTGTTATTATCTCTATTTTACATTTGAGGAAACTGAGACAGAAAGAGGCTAAGTGACAAAGGTTAAGAGAGTACAGTTTTATTTGAGTGGCAGGGTCAGAAGCAAAATTTTGAGAGAAAATTATCAACAATGCAAGTCAAGAATAGATCAGATGTTCTACATTTAGCTTATAAGACTTCCAGCAGTGGTCCCAGTAATTGAAGTCTGCTTTCTCTTCTTCCCCCTCTCTCCCATCCCAAACTACTAAGACAGTTTTATAATCTGTACAGTGATACCTCTATTAACAAACCTCCTGGGAATGAAGCTACCTTGTGCAAGTTACAGGGAATTAAATAAGAGAACTTCATATGTCATGAGAAGTAGAGCTGTTGGAGCTGGCAGCTACAGGACAAAAAAACCTCTTGTTTGTTTCTGTCCCGTTGAAAAGAAATAAGGCTGACCTTGGGCAAAATTGTGCTCTCTGAGCAGTTTCTTGAATCTCTGGTCTCCTCTTTCCTGCACCCTATTTTCCTTTCTAGATATTGGTGACTGACTCGGAGATTTTCCCTTGTTAGAGAAATGTCAGGTATCAGTGAGGAAATCCGAGCTATAAAGGAAAGGTGGGGGTGAGGGTGCTGGGGAGAGCTACAGAAAACACACAGCCTGCTGGAATGTCCCCCGAGGGGAACCCAATTTGGTCTCTGTAGGCTGAGATTAGAGAGAGGCAGTAAAAAGAATTCTACAGTCTCTTCATGTGAAAGTGGGATTAGATTTTTTTTCTTCTCAACCACTGAAGAGACAACTTGGAGCAATGAATGAAAATTGAAGACATAGTTTTAGGCTTGATATTAAGAAAAAACAACACCCCGCCCCAATAAAACAAAATTAAATAACAACAAAAGACCAACCTTCCCCCTTCACTGGAGGCAACTGAGTGAAGGTTATATACCATTTGGGGACAGAATGCTGTGGAAGAGAGTCTTGTTGAGGTATAGGTTGAACTAGACAGCCTCCCAGCTCTGAGATTCTTTTCCCCCAAGAGATCCTCTTCAACATAGGTTGCTGGGTTGAGGCTATGGAAAGGAGAGAAATGTGTTATTCTTTTGTCATCAACTTCTTATGGGATTTGGAGTGTCTCTTGCTGTGGTCTGACTGTCAGATCAGATTGGATCAGGGGTCTCTCCATTCAGGATTTGTTTCCTTCTTAGTTAAACTATATCAGAAAAGCTGGCACAGTGGATAGAGTGCTGGACCTAGACTAGGGAAGATTTGAGTCCAAATGTGGCCTCAAGTACTTACTAGCTGTATGACCTTGGGCAAATCACTTTCCTTAAATTCACCTCAGATTCTACCTCACAGGGTCCTTGTGAAAATAAAACCCTAAAGAGCTATGTAAATTCTAGCTTTTATTATTATTAGGTTTTCTTCCTAACTTTTCTTAACCATAAACCATAGTCCTGGACTCTGAACCCTCTCCCTCAAGGTTACTCTGGCATTTAAAGCCTTCTGTAGTCTGATTCCAGCCTAAGTTTCCAGACTTCTTTCATATTATTCCCTCTTACTCACTGCACATTCCAGACAGTCTGTCCTACTTACTATTCCCCATTTATAAAATTTCATTTCTTGCCTTTGTGCCTTTTTTACAAGTTGCCTCTCATAAGTGGAGTGCTCTCTTTCTTTACCCCCACTTCTTAGACTCTACAACTCCCTCCAAGGCTTGCTCAGGTGTAGCCTTACGTCATAGATCTTTTCCAATTTCCCCTTCCCAACCAGAATATAAGCTCCCTGAAGAAAGGAGTTGCATTTGCTTTTGTCTTTGCATCCTCAGCACCTAGCATAGTGCCTTGCCCACAGAAAGCACTTAATAAGTGCCTATTGAATTATATTAAAATGCATCTGATGTTTTGAGGCCACATTTATTTGACACTATTATAATATTTCAATATTCTTCCTACATTCACTACCCATCACCTATCATTGGATTTCTTAAAATGCTACTCCATGCATCCTGTACCATTTCTTCTTTCAGTTATCACACATGACAAAGAAGTATGTTCTTTGAAATACTTTCTTCATTAATAGTGAAATCACTATATTAGGAAAGCATTGCTGAATATTTATAGAAGCACTATTTATCATAGAAGATTGGAAATAAAATAGGTGTCTATCATTTTGGGAATGGCTGAAAAAAGTAAATACAATGGAAATTTATTGTGCTATAAGAAAAGAGGAATATGATGGCCTCAGAAAAAATATGGAGACTCTTATGCGAACTGACACAGAACAAAGTTGGAAGATCCACTACGACAGTCTATGTGATGACTGCAACAATAAAGTGAGGTCTCAAAGACGTCAGAACTCTGACCAAAGCAGGGACTAATCATGATCAAACGACTAAGGATGAAACATAACTTCCACCTCTTGGCTGAGAAGTGATAGACTGTAACAGTAAGCACCCTGACACACATGGGGCAGGGGGGCTGCTATCACAGATTCTTTGATCTGCTTTCCTAAAAGAAAAGGCAACTTTTGAGAGGTCAACAATCACTTTAATCAAGCACATGTATCATTCACTTAGTTCAGGGGAAAAAATCAGCACCCTGAACTTCAGAAAAAATACAGAGAAATCTAAATCCACAAACAGGGCTTCCAAACTGTCTGACAGTAAGCAATACATACATCACAGATCAACAGACAGATGCGACTGCCTGACCAACCATACATAGTTACCAGAAAGGGAAGCACCAACATCTGGGTTTTCAAAACTGGAGGGCTGCTTAGCAGTTTCCCAGTCTCATCTGGTGTTTAATGCTTCTTCCAAAAACTAAACCCCAAAGAAAAACCTCAACTCAGAATATTTATACCTGTTTTAGAGCCAGAGGACATCACAACCCTTGAAAATCAGTGCCTCATTAACAAAAAGTGTGGACCTTCCTACAAATTTTCCCAGACTCATTAATGGGTAGGGAAGATCTTTGTCAATCACACTTTTCAACCAGAGGCTCTTGATTATACTAAAAAACAGCAAAAGATCTTATTTTGCTTGCCTTTACAAGAACCAGGCATACGTTCTCAGACATGACCAACTATTTGTTATAAGAGAGCATTTTTACTCTGGGAGTAGAGGTTTGTAGGGAAAGGTGGGTTGGGTAATAATAGGCAATATTTAAAGAGAGAGAGAAATAAATAATGACAAGTAACTCATTGAAATTAATTAATCTGTAATTGCTCCCTAAAGAAATTCTGGAGTTTTTATTTCTGTTTGATATTAATTTAAAATAATTTTTTGAAAGAAAAG
This sequence comes from Notamacropus eugenii, assembly GCF_028372415.1. Classification (NCBI taxonomy): domain Eukaryota; kingdom Metazoa; phylum Chordata; class Mammalia; order Diprotodontia; family Macropodidae; genus Notamacropus; species Notamacropus eugenii. Next base: position 72,497,025 of record NC_092872.1, read on the forward strand.
AATCATTTATATCTTCTATCTAGTCCCTTATGCACTTTTTGTGAGAATGTGCCTCAAGCTTTTTGTGAAAAATGTTTTATACCAACTGTTCTTACTATACCATCTTTGTAAACACCCTTTCTAAAAGCTAATCGACTCTTTGTGACTGACAAGATACATACAAGTAGGCGCTCATGGTCAAGAGTAGTAGACACTATAGCTCCTCAGATTTATGCTTAGGGAGAGTAGTAACTTTCTCTCTGAGGACACCAAACTACAGGAGAGGTCTCAGAGGTAATGGGTTGCTACCTGGTGGAAACTTAATCTAGGATAATTTTGAGGGCCCTTTGTATTTTCAAGGACTCACTATAGAAATTCTTGTTTTTGGATACTTTAGTTTGTAGGCATCCGGTAGAGAAAAGTTAGCATTCTTTTCTATTTTTGCTTTAGAGATGGGGTTAGCGTGAATGATTCTGTCAAACTGTTTGCTGAAATCTAGGTAAACTCTGTCCTTTTAAAAATATGGCACTATTAGGTTACTTGTCTAGAAAACCCTGTCTAAAAAGGAAATAAAGAAAGTCTGGCATGACCTATTCTTTATGAATTCATGTTGGCTATTAGAGAAATTCCCTTGGAATTCTTTGTGAAGAAACATTTTGGCTGGACCAAAGGATTTGTGTAGGGAATTGGTTTGAGCTAAAGCACAAGGGTGAGATTTTGAAATGTTATGAATGCCAGGTTGAGGAGCTTGAATTCTATCCTACAAGCAGTTGAAAGCTATTTAATTTTTTCAAGGTTATCAGGACATTAATTAGGGTGATAGTAGTCTGGATGAAAGGAAATGATGAATGGGTGAGATGTTGAAAAGGAAGAATTGCCAAGGTATCGTGGCTGATAGGAGGCTCTGGAGGGTCAGAGACAAAGGAGCAAAAGATGACTAGGATTTTAAGGGAGGCAGTAAGGGGCACAGGACTTAGAATCGCTAGGTTCAAGGCCTGACTCTGCTACTTACGGTAAATTACTTCACCCCTCAGGGCCTCAGCTAACTCATCTGTAAAATAAAGTGATTAAATGATCCTTAAGGTCTCTTATCTGATGAACTCTAAAGTTCTGTGAAGTTTGGCAGAATTGAAACTCTAATTCTCAGGATAATATGAAAATAAATAAACTTGTGATCTTGTCCCCATATTTGTTTATCACAAAGTGATAAAAATTCAGTAAACATTTGAAATGTCCTAGCACGTGGAGAGGATATGCTAGGCATTGGGTAAAATACAAAGTATATGTTTGGGATTTTGCCTTTATGGAATTTTTAGTTTAATTGAGGAATAGGACATGAACATTAACAGCTACGATACAAAATGATGCATGGTAGACAAATTGTAGAGATGAGACAAAATGCTGATGTGTGACTTCTGATGGAAGGAAGGTAGTGGGAAGAGAAAATAAGGAAAGCCTCCCAGAGGAGGTTACGTGGGGTGGGGTGGTGACATGTAGAGGGGCAGAACAGATTTTCAGGCACAGAGAATAATCTGAGTGAAAATGGAAGTGGATGCCTGTGGTGTTTGTAGGAGTTATGGTGAATTGTCTTCTTTTGGCTGGAACATTGGTACTTAGAGAATAAGAGAAAAGCCTACCATTGAGAGAGGAGGAAGCCTAAAGAGGAACCTCTGAGCTTTGGAGGAGGGCTAAAAGCATTCATTAGCCTTTTCATGATTTGGCAGCCTGTTCCTCCCTGTAGCTCCTTGGTATTCAAGCTCCTTCCTGGATGATTTCAGTACTTTTTCCATCAGAGCTCCGGATTTTGGTTCCAGCATTCCTGGAACTTTTCCGTATGGGTTTCCTTTTGGAAGATGATCTGTGAATACTTCATATCTTTATCCTCTGATTCTCATATGTTTGATCCATTTTTATTTATGATTTCTTGAAATACAGTATCCAGGCTTTTATTTTTTTAATCACTTTTTTTTTTTTTTTTTAGGAAATTCAATGATTCTTAAATTCTCTTCCCTTGACCTGTTATTTTCAGGTCAATTGTTTTTGATATCAAAATTATTATTATATATTACATTTTCTTCTATTTTTTCAATTTTTTGAATTTGATATTTCTTGTCTCATATAGTTATTGATTTCTGTTTGTTTTATTCCAGTTTTCAAAAATTCAATTTCTAGGGCAAGTTTTACCACTTTCCTTTCTAAGGTACTTACTATCCTGTCAATTTTTAAGAGTTTTTATTTCATTTTTAATCTCATTTAGTTTATTCTAGGTATACATGGAGCCCTTTTGGAAAACTTTTTTTTTTTCCCATTGAGTCTTTGCAATTATGAGAGTAGAGTTGCAATTGTTTTTGGTACTGGATAGTTTTTTTCTCCTTAAATTTACTCACATTTCCACCTTTAGTTCTTTAGTTAGTATTTTATATTAGGGCAGTATCTGCTCCACTCCTATTGTGGTCTTTGGTGAGGTGGTAGACCTTACTTAGTCTTTTCTTGGGTGCCCTATATTCTTTGGTTGACACCTACCTTCCAGGGTTCTACTTCACTGGATCTTTGGTGTTCAGAATGCTAGATTTTCACAGCTGTTTTTGGCATCTCAAAGAGAAGTGAGTGTTAGGAACTTTAGAACCCTTGAGCCTGGGCTGTCCTGATCTGGGAACTGTGGTCCCAACCTCATTACTACTGTTTGTTGCTGTCTGTGACTTCAAAGGTCACCATCCTAGGAGTTTCTGACCACTCTGCAGAACTCTTCCCTTTTGCTTGCTGCCTCTAGACACAGAGTATTGTAGGCTACATGTTATCTCTGATCATACTGGGGGGTTACCTTGCATTTCACCCTGGCTTTGCTGGTGGGGTTCCCATTTGACTTCATGTTTAGTTCTAGGGTGAAAGAAGTCACTGTAGGTTTTCACTGGATTTCTTGGTCAGTTATTCAGTCCTAGTGCATACTTTAGGATTTTGCTGTAACAGGTATGTGAGAACTGGACAGTCTGGTTCCCACTCAGCCAGTCATTTGGTCCAGAAGTCACACCTCTGCCTGCTCTGCTATCTCAGGAACATGTTCCAAACATAAGTGATCATTTTATTATAGCTTTGCTTCATTACTGATTAACAAAGAGTTCTACTGGACACAATACTAAACATGATGGCATTTCCTATGATGTCCTAGTGAAAAGAGTATGCAAAGAATTAATATGGGTTCCCAAAGAACCTCATTTACAACAAGGAAGAAGTTTATGTTCCTGAGTTCCTGGTTCAAGTTGTTCTTCTTCTGACTTTCCAGGTATGTGAACTTGTTTGAAGGGAGACAGAGAGATAGATAGAGGAGAGAGAGAAGAAGAGAGAAAAAGGGGGAGAAAGAGAGACAAAGAACAAGAGAGAGACAGACACAAATACAGAGAGAGGTAGAGACAGACAGACACAGACAGAGAGAGGAGAGAGAAAAGGGGAGAGAGAGAGAAAGAGAGAGAGAGAGAGAGAGAGAGAGAGAGAGAGAGAGAGAGAGAGAGAGAAACAAAGAGTAAGAGAGAGACAGAAAAACAGAGAATGAGAAAGAGAGAGAGGGATAGAGAACAAAGAAACAGTGAGAGAGAGAGATAAAGAGAAAAAGGGGGAGAGACAGAGACAAGAGAAACTGCATAGAAACAATGAAATGAAGTCCACTTAATGCTGAATGACCAGCTTTCTTTCTACTTTCCAATGGAGAGATATGACAGCTATTTTCTCATAGAACCTAGCACATCATGCTATGCCTAAAATAATAGAGCTGGTAAACTCTCTAGAAGTCTTCTAGTCCAAATTGCTTACTTTTACTTTAGAGATGAGGAAACTGAGGTCCAGAGATTCTGCAACTTGCTCCTGGTCTCACTTTTTTATTTCGTTCACTGTTCCGTACTCTTTCAGCTCCATGATGGTGTCTCAACCTAGTGAATTCACGCTCTTGGTGAACATTTGGCGATTGACTTTGACAGCCTGAAGCAGTGTCTGGCTCTTGCATGAGAGGGGAAAGTACAATCTCTTGTAAATAGGAGTTATCCTCAATAGGTTGCATTCTTATCTAGTTAGCACTCCAGAATCTTGCCCTTGAAGTGAAAAATGGAAACCTACTGAAATAAATACCCCAAGTTTTCTCTTGCAGTTTTAGACAATGAGGGTTTGGCTCATTATTAATATGCTCTGCTTGATAGCTCTCTGCTGTTGTGCTGGAGATGAAAGTGCCCTGTGGTCTTATTCAAGCAGCTGTTCATTAATCCCCAGACTAGCTCAGAGGGCTGACTGATGTGGTAGACCATTTAGTAAAATGAGGATGCCGTGGTATGGTACAGAGGCGGGTAGCCAAGGAGCATGGCCAGCACCATTGTAAAGTGGGCACAAGTTGATTTCTTTTCCCATGCCCTCTCTGTTCCCTTTTCAGCATCCCTTTAGCTCCCATGCTTTTATCCCACCTCCCTATGCCCCAGCCTCCTCCCCACTGTGGCACTTCACCATAGTCTAGACCTTTGTTTTCTATCCTTCCCACCAATACATGCCATTCCCTAGATGCTTTCCTATGTTATTGGTCAGCTAATCTGATCAACAAGTCTATATTAAGGTGCTTGATGAGTGCTAATGGCTTTCGCTGTATTGCCCTCCCAGGTAACATAAGGCTTCCTGACACTCAACTCAAAGCAGTGACTAATGTGGGAATTTCAGAGACTGTAACAGACCTGTGAGAAAGACATTTGGGAATTGGGGAGGAGGAAAGGCCTTTTCTCGCCCATCAAATCACCCCATGGCATGCCACACTACCCACTCCATTTACGCATTAGGCCTGCCCAGCCCTGCCTAAGACTTTCAAGCCAAGTAGAAACCTGCCAAGTGGAAACTATCCCTGAATAACAGTAGCAGCTGACTCAACTGCTTTGACAAGCTTTTCTTATTTGGGCTTCTTAAAGTTTTCCTTTACTGGATTAATTCCATTTGGAATTTTATATTTTTCCCCCCTACTGCTGCACTGATTATTTGAAAGCCTCCCAATCTGCAACTCAAGACTAGCTTAGCGGGCTTTGTTTAGCTATGTAAACACTTGGTTTTTTTTATTCCTAAAGTTGCTTCTGTGGGGAAGCATGCTTTGTGGGTAGAAGGTGGGCTTTGGCAGGAGAAAGACTTTTGTTCAAATCCTGTCTCTCTGATGGATGAGTGTATGACAGTGAGCAAGGTTTCAAACCTTTCAAAGCACCAGGTAAGTTTCTAAGACTTAAATCACCATTAATGAGTTGTGGGTTCCATTCAGTTTACTAGGTATCTATTGAGCTCTTGCTCTGTCCCGGAATCTGTGCTGGTGGTAAAAGTATAAAGATTATAACAGAAGATTTTGAACCCTTGTGGAGCTTAGGTATTCTTGTTCTCAAGAAACTTACATTTTGGGATGTTGTGATGGGTAGGAGAAAACAATTGTGTCTGATCCTCCATGACTCCATATGGGGTTTTCTTGAAAAAGATACTGGAGTGGTTTGCCATTTCCTTCTCTAGAGGATGAATGCAAACAAAGGTTAGGTGGCTTATCCAAAGTCACATTGTCGGTGAGTGTCTGAGGCCAGATTTGGACTCAGGTCTTCCTGACTCCAGGCCCAGCACTCTATCCACATAGCCACCCAGCTGCCTTTAGGAGAAAAAGGTACCCAGGAAAATGTATACAAAATATATGGAGAATAAGTACAAAGTAATTGGGGGAAGAAGGAGTGATAATAAATGAATAAGTGAAAAACATTTATTAATAATAGCAAACATCTATGTAGCATTTACTATATGTCAGGCACTATCTTAAGTTTTGAGAATACAAAAAGAGGCAAAAAAGAAAGACAGTCCCTACCTTAAAGGAGCTTACACTCTAATGCTTGATAATTGCTATCTTACTGGATCCTCTCAACAACCCTGGGAGGTAGGCGCTAATATGATCTTCATTTTACAATTGAGGAAACTGAGGTAAACAGGTCAGGTGACTTGCCCAGGGTGACTAGCTAGTAAGTATCTGAGACTGTATTTGAACTTAGGTTATCCTGATTCCAGGCTCAGCTGCTCTATCTACTTTACCCGCTAGCTGCCTTATTTTGTGTCAAATGCTTTGCTAAGTACCAGGGGTGCTTTACAAAATACAAAATGCAAATACAAAAAGCAGGGTGGTCCCTGCCATACAGGAAGAGAGGAAATACTGGATGGAGGGATCAAGAAAGACTTCCACACCAGGAGTAGTGTACAATGATGAATCCATAAGTTTGCAATTATCCTCTCTCCACCAAAAAAAAAAAAAAAAATTTCCTCTGCTTAAACCTTGTCCCACAATTGAGGGTGTCCTTGGATAATTCCCTTGATTGGCTCTCTAAGATGCAAGGAGAAACCATAGAGGAAATCTAACTTTGGGAGGTGGGGCAGGGCAGGTGAAGTTGACTTAGTCACTCTCTCCTGCTGCTTAAAATTGAGCTGGGAGGGAACGAGAGATGGAGAAAGTCAAAGAGCATATGTCCTTTCAAGGGGAACAAAGGTTTCTGGTGGCTTTTAGCTCCATCAGAAGGTAGGTCTCTCAACCCAGTCACTCAGTTTGAAGAAATGTAGGTAGTAAACCAGGTTTCCCATTTTATGACAGACTTTATCTTGAAAGATGCTTTTAGATGTACACACAGTGGGTAAAATGCCACTTACCGGGAATTTAATAAACACACTAATTTAGACCTCAGCAAGAGAGAGCCCAAATATCAAACATAATAACACACCACAAATCAAATATTCAGGATATCTATTTTAATCTAAGAGGAAACAGAACTCTTTATTCTAATCTTGGTGTAATGCCTTTGGCTTCCTGAAGTATGTGATCTTGTTAAATTAGAGGATTAAAGTGAATGCATCCTTACTTTGGTATGTACTTAGAACTAAACAAATAACATGCTTGTTATGTCTGCAAACAAAATGAATTAAGTGAAACAAGACAGACGGTACGGACTCGCTGATGTCTTTGTTTCTGATAGTGCCTAATGCCGGCAGCAGTAAGATAAATAATAAAGCTGCTCTGTCCTGGCTTTCTGGCCCTTTGTTGAGCCTACACCTCCAAGTGCCTAGATTTGTGCTGAAAAGCATTATGGGAGACAAAAACACCTGGTGTCTAGGGATGTGTCAAGGGAAAGTTGCCTGTCCATCCAATTGCCCTACCCACCCTTCTGTCTATCAACAGTCACTCAAGCCTCCCTCTGCAGCCATTGATAGAATGAGGAAGTGAGAGAAAAATTCAAAGGCAAATCACCTTTGGAAGACTTATTTCCCCTTTGGGATCTGGTCCCAGTTTGAGCCTCATTCTGCTTGTTCAGGCAGAGTCTTTTAAGGCTCTGGTGGTTCCAATGAAACCCCATTACTGTCAGCATTTAACCCAGGGGCCACAGCTGTGTCCCCTTTCTTCGTGGAATGTGGTCCTGGGCCAGGCATGCCAGCAGCAGAGCTGACCACAGACACACCGCAAATATTTGTTTATTGGGAAGTGAAACGCAGAGAGGGCTCAGAAACTGGGGGATGCATTATTAATGCCAGATTCAAGAGGGCTGTGGTCGAGCTCCGGTAAATATCACTAGTGGTACAATATTGAAGAGTTTGGGAAGTCATCAACCAGCTCTTCAGATCTGAAACATACAATCCAACCACAAGCTGCACTTTATGAAACCCAAAACTGTAACATGAAGAGTGACCTAATTTAATCCATGTGGTCTCTACGTTTGATGTTAACAGACCCTTTCTTACTGTGGGGGAATGCAACAGGGCCTTTAATAAAAGTCGGCCTGTTCCCTGCCAAGTCATTTATCCTGAGGGATTAATTCTCTTTGCATTTTGATTGATATTCCATGGGTTCCACAGGGCTTTCCTGTGCCTTTTTTTTTTACACGTCCTTTTGGAAGGGGTAATTAACTGTGAGTCTAAAATGTTTAGTCTCTCTGCAGGTGTAATATGGGGCGTGGAAGCAGCTCTCAGGGTAAAAATATGCTTGGCTTTTCATTTTCTCAGTTAGGGCTAGAAAAAAAAATGTCACTGAATGAAAGTAATGCTGCTTATACATCCTACAGGGCGGTGCTTCATATGGGGACTCTTTATGGACTTCAAATGACAGACATGTGCTTTATTAAAAGCACCTCCTAAGCAGCTTTCTTGCTGAAAACAGTTTATGAGGCAGGATTTGATTGTTCAGTCCTGCTATCCAGATTTGGTCTATGTGGTATGGTGTTTTTTTTTTTCCCTTTAGAACAAAATTCCCAAAGCATGATCTTAAATTTTTCCTTCCACCAGATGGACAACTAGTTATCCCTTAACTTTTTTTCTCATGGCCACTGAGTTTATAAATACCAGATGGGAATGTTTTACTAACATGTCCTTTCTAAAGGTCCTCCACCTCCACTATCCAGTATGACTGCCTTTCCCTTATTTTCCTTTAATTGGCTCAGCAAGAATAGTTGTCTGACTAGAGGCAGGACCAAGATGGCATCTGGGGCTACTTTGGTCTGGTGTTCTCTTTCCATATGGGGAGGGTTGAGAGTTGAGTAATGTTGGGAGCGCCATTGTCAGAGGTGATGAAAAAAGGGCTATCCCTGATTGAAGAAAGGTCAAAGTGGACATGGGAAGACCCTTTCTTATGCTTTCCAGGGTTCTTTGACTCATTTAGCCTTTTAGAGAATTGTATTTGACCTTTCTTAGAAAACACACCCTCCTGCATATTGCAGGATGCCTTAAGGAACCAAACTGATAAAATGAATTGTTCTTTGCAGAGAACCCTAAACAGGAGAGCTTTTTTTTAAAAACTGTACCTGGAACATGAAAAATGTCATATACCTATGATGTTCTAGGAAGTTATAACACATCAACAATTTGGAGAGGTTGTTGCTGTTATCTAACCCATACCTGATTTGATTCAGATCATCAACCTGAATACGATGAAACTAGTGCTATCAGAGGTAGGACATGAATCTAAGCCTTCCTACATCCCAAAGCAATGAATACCTAATCTCAATCCCACTCTAAGAGTAATTCTGGAGAAGATAAGTGGTCAAAGGATATACATGAGCAGTGTTTAAAAGAAGAATTTCCATCTATTAACCATACATGAAGTGTTTCTAATAATAATAATAAATCACTAATAATAAAGGAAGTATAAATTAAAGTAATTCTAAAGTTTCATCTCTTACTCAGGAAATTGGCAAAAGTGACACAAGTTAAAAACAGTTTTAAAGTTACTATGGAAATATGGGCACACTAGTATACCATTGTGGAGGTGGGAATTGGTTCATTAAAAAGCCATTTAGAATTATGCTAAAAAGTGACTAAAAGATCCATTTCTATTACCCCAGAATTCTACTGCAAGGGGTACATATATACACACACACACACATATATATATGTGTGTGTGTGTGTATATATATGTATATGTGTATGTGTATGTGTGTGTGTGTATATATATATATATATATATATGTATGTGTATGTGTATGTGTATGTGTATGTGTGTATATCTCTATCTATCTATCCATCATGTCAAAGATAGCAGGAAAGGTCACAATAAAAGGGCCTAGGAACCAGGTGGCAATAATGACTATAGAGGCAGAGGCAGCTAGGCAGTATAGTGGATAGTCAATTGGACTAGCATCAAGAAGACTGGAGGTTAAATCTTGCCTCAGTTTCTTCATCTATTGTGTTGTGTTTGTCCTTCATTCTTGAAGAGGACCATGACATCAGGGAATGATGACATGACTTGCAATTGACTTAGATTTGAATGAAGGAGGGCTGTGCAAGGTCACCACTTTCTCCTCCTAAGCCACCTGGGTCCAGTGGCCAGATATTCATCAGGACAACTGGAGATGACCCACAATGCAATGGGAGACCCTGGCCCTTTTATTTAGGCTAAGGCCTTTTCAGGTTCTCACTTTGAGTGAGGTAATGCCCATTCAGTGAATAGGCCTTTTTAAGAAGTGAGTCAAGGGAGGGCCAACATTTGTTAATGCCATATTTAAAACAATCCAATGGGAAGATGATAAAAGGCAATTTGAAAAACTGAGGGGGTTGGGCTCAGTGGCTTCCTACAATTCCATCTCCGGATCTTAGGTTCGAATTCCATCTCTGGCACTTAATCTCTGTGTGACCTAAGGCAAATCACTTAGACTTCCTAAAACTGCTTTAAAACAAGGAATTTTACTAGATGATCCCTGAAGCTCCTTTCAGCTCTAACTCTTTGATCCTATCAATAGAAAGCAATACCTGTATTTGTGAAAGGAATCCTAATTATTGATTAGTGAATATTTGCAACTGATGCTTAAGGTGACAATCATTGACTTCCTTAGTCTATTGATACTGTGGTACCTTGGAAGGAATAACCCATAGACAGAAAAGAAGGGGAGAAAGTGAGGAGTAAAGGTGGGAAAGAATATACAAATAGAGAAAAAGCCATTGGAGAAAATTAAAAAAAAAAAAAAAAGAAAGAATGAGCCATGGCGAAATGCCATGCTGCTATCTGCTCAAGATATCTGGCCTATTAACAAGGGTTCTTAACCTAGAATCTGTGAACTTTTTTTGATGTCTTGATAACTTCATTTTGATACATTTTAAAATTAATCCTATATAATTTATGTATTTAAATAAAATACTCCAAGAAGAGATGTATAGGCTTCACCAGTGACTTCCATGACATATGAAAATAGTTAAGAACCTCTCTCAGAATCTCTAGCATCCTTCAGAATTTCCACAGCAAAGTCTTTCCTACTTGCCTGGCACCTAAGGCCTCTTTCTTAAAATGATCTGTATTTTCTGTATCTGTTTCTAAAGCCCTGTATGTCTCTCTGTCTGTCTATCTATCTCTGTCTGTGAGTATGTGAGTACATCTCTACATCTCTACCTATATCTATTTCTGTCTATCTAGAATCTACTTATACGTGCACATATGACCCAAAGAACTTCATCTCTCTCCGCTTCATTTTACTCGACTCTAAAATGGAGAGAATAATAACACCTACTTCACAGTGTTGTTTGAAGATCAAATAAAACTTCATAAATCATTTAGCACATAGTGGGTGCTTACTAATGCTTGTTTCCTCCACATCTCTGTCGTTAGATTGCGACCTCTTTGAAGTCAAGGATAATTTCATATTTGCTTTTGTTGCCCCAGCAATCAGCACAAAATAGGCACTTAAGAAATGTTTATTAATTTATTGCTTGACTGAATAATCATTAGAGAAGTAGTACAGTTTCCACACAAACCATTCTTTCTTATTTCCTCCTTATTCCATCTCTGGACACTTACATAAGTGTATTCAGCAGAATATCTGTAGCTCGCTAATTGGGATCCCATCTCTTTAAGATCACCTGAACCTACAAAGCTGAGCCAGTTTTTCCTTTCTCAACAGTGCTCACACCTAATAACTCAGGGTGTTGTTGAAGTTCAGGTGTTTGTCGAACAGGCAAACTTCTGCATGATTGCCTTTTCTTTTTTGTCTCTGAAGGCAGGCACTGGTAATAAGACTCCCACCTTGCTGAAAGCTGAGTCCTTCATGATAGTGAAGAGGCCTCCTCTTGTGGTGTTGAAAGTGCAATATAGGACACACTTCACTGCCTCACACCTCTGGGATATAAAGCCTGTGGAGCAGCAAAAATCTCTTTTAGAATAGAGTTCTCAGGCCCCAACTAAAGCTAGAGCATGATACAATGGAAACTTATTTAAGGACCATAGCTCTTAAAAAAGGAAACCAAAGTACTTTCAGTGCCTTATACAGAATAAAATACCTTGACATGGATTACAAGTAAATGTAAGCATAGTGTAATAGGTTCTGAAGTATTGATGCAAAGAAATATAGAGCACACTAATTTTGCAAGTAAGAACTGGGTGCCAATCTAAATATGGTCACATTTTCTAGAAAAGTGACTCCTTTGTAAGGAAGAGCCAGGAGTGGAGCTTTATAGAACACTGACATCATCTTCACCTCCAGTCAGGCCCATTTTGCCACCTGGTAGCTTAAACACTCCACTGTCACTGACCCAGATGGCAGCCTCATTGAACCATGTGCCAAGACCACTGAGGCCCACAGCTTCAAATCCCCAACAGGAATGGTCCAGACTTTTCGCCTTTCAGAAACTCAGAGGCTGAGCCTTGGAACACAATTTGTAGTTTAGTCTTGGCTCAACTAACAGGAATCTATCCATCCACTCAATTCAGTCAGTCATGTTTGGCACACAGGAGCAAATTAAATTAAGTAAGTATTTACTAAGGGCCTGTTACTTTTCTCCCCTACTGCATAAAGCAGCATGGTAGTAGTGGATAACAGGCCAGTCCTGAAGTCCAGAAGACCTGGTTTCCAGTCCTACTTTTGACATCTATTGTGACAAGAAGCAAGTTTCAAAATCCCATACAGCTCTTTAAGACTCTAAATTAGGGGTTCCAAATCTTTTTGTGTCATGAGTCCCTTTGATAGTCTGGTAAAACTTATGGATATCATTCATTCATTCATTCATATTCATTTATTCATTCATTCATTTAGAGGCCGTTTTGTGCAGGCAAGACCATGTAGCAGCCATGAATACCCCAATTCCACTTTAGCTTAGCATAGAAGCTTTGTCTGTTTCATTCCTGACCTGGGTCTATTTGCCTCTGCTTAGGCAGCCTAACGGTACCATTTTTAGGTACCCACAGTTTTTTTGCCTGACAATGTAGATACTTGGATAGGCTTTGCCCCTCCTAAACTCAGAACTCCTGAGCTCAAGTGATCCACTTCAGTCTCATGTAGGCCTTAGTCTCCTCCAGCTGCAAGGACAGTAAGTGAGCATGTGCCAAGATGCCTAATAATATGTCTTCGAATTGTATTTCAATGCATAAAACAAAGCACATAGGATTGCAAAGGAAACCAATGATATTGAAATATAACTATCAAAATATTTAAGAAAAAGTTCAAGGGCCCCAGCTTAAGAACTCTTGCTATTCATTAAAGACAAATTGCAAATCTGCATTAGAAGAGGCAGTAATTTCCACCAAGGGAAGCTTTGTCCATAAAATCATGGCTGCAACTCTCCTTCCCCCTTCAAAAAAAGCGAAAAGTAAAAACATTATGCACTGGGGATGAAAAGGCAAAATAGAAAAGCAAGACAGTCTCTGCCTTTGAGGGACTTACAGTCTACTGGAAGCATGAAGGACAACATTGAGAAAACAACGTGAGGATGATGGGAACAGTGAAAACTTGGTACACTGGGGAAGGCTGTCTACATATAATGGACTAAGCCTTCAAGCTTTTTTACAAAAGTACTTGTCTGCAATCAGAAGGTAAAGAGTTTGAAGGATGCTGTGAATGATGTTAGGAGCTGGAGACAGAAGGAGTGTGGGTGTTAGGACAAATATTGAGAAAAGAAAAAAAGAGGTTAGTTTTTCTACAGACATAGGACAACCAATAGCTGTGATGCATGAATATTCAGTTCTGTGCGCCATAAGTTCAACCTCAGGATCATACATTTAGGACTGGAAAGATTCTCAGAGGTCATTTAGTTAAAAAAAAATATTTAGAATATATTCTTTCTCATTTTAAAGATAATGAAATTAAGATCCAGATAGCTTATGTGACTCATCCAAGGTCACACAGATGTTTCGTCTAGACAAGATTCAAGATTCATAGCAAAAATCCCATTGATTTCTTTTCAGTATAACTGGTGGCAAGTGCTTGACAACAAATAAGACGCTTGAAAAGACAGATGCCCCTCTTTTTGAGAACCGGAGGTCCCTTAAAGACAAGAGGAGCAATCTGTTGTGCGGAGGCAGCTAGATGGTACAAGTGATAGAGTCCTGGACTTGGAGTTAGGAAGTTAGGAGTTCAAATTTTGCTCAGATACTAGCCATGTGACCTTCAGCAAGTGATTTAACCTCTCTCAGCCTGCGTTCCCATCTATAAAATGGGATCAATGGCACCTACCTCATAGGATTGTTATGAAGAACACAAGAGCAAATCTATGTAATGCACTTTGCAAACCTTAAAGCCCTCTATAAGTATTAGGCTTTGTGTGTAACTGCTATTATTACTATTAGGTCCTCTGGTTTGGATAGTGTAGGGTTTCTGGCTGCTGGGCACCTCTAGAGAGCTGCATTACAGTGGCCAGGGCATGCCTGAGACATTGTTTATAAACCAATTTCAGATGAAAGGCCTATTGAAAGAAATTTTAAGTACTATTAAATGACGTGCGATCTGGTTTCTCTGTTTCCTTGGAGTCTGTCAGTATTCCAAGCTTGTTGGAGCTCCCTGCTTTCTAATTGATTTCATAAAGTCAGCATCAGTTCCACCACTCCTCAGCTGTAAAATGAACTCCCAGCCTACCCACATTTTTTTACAGACCTTGCAGTAGGAAATGATGTAAAACATTCATTTGACATAGTCTTCCCTTATTTCTTTCACTGCTCTACCGATTCATTTGACTGTAAATAACTTGGGGACTCCCCTATTCACTCAGGTAATTTTAAGCTTTGTGCATCTTGTACCAAATCTGACAAATGGTTTTGACAAAAAAAAAAAACATAACCAAAATGGTAAATGATGGCTCACTTTATTGGTTGCCATCCCCGCTTGGACTGGAGGTGGAGAACCAGGGCCACATGTAGGATGGCTGACATGCTAGGAAAATGGCTTCCCTGTAATGCTAATCCTTTGCTGTGAGTGGTAACTCAAGACTTCACCCTGGTTGTTTTCTCTGTAGATCAGTTTATTGCTTGTGAAAGTGGTATTTTGGGATCTGATTTCAAAAGACCAGCTTCAAAGCCTTAAATGTCATTAAATGTTAGTTAATAATGGAGAGGAAAAGAGTGCCCTCATTGCCCTCTGCGGAATGTTACCTTTATGAATGCCAAAACGATGGGGAAGGCCTGGTTTAGACCAAGAAGGACCCAGATAGTGGTGGGGGCCAGGCAGAAACTGGAGATGCTTTCATTATAAGAGAATAAGCTCTGCTTCTCCCGCCCCCAACATTGGCCATGACCCTCCCAGCAAGAGGCTATTGCCGAAAATAAGAAGAGACTATCAACCATAAAATGTGACAGTAGTAGACTCTTGGATAAGTGCTTCTGTTGTGGTTTCATGATGTGTTGCGGTGGAACCATCTCAAAGAATTTTGAGTCAGACCAACTCTAGTACAAGTATAGCCATTTATTGAGATTGACACCTCTCATGAAGTGGGCTAAGTTCCAAGAGGAACCAGCAATTTCAGAGAAAGCAAGAGGGATTTTTATAGGATAAAAATGCAGTTACATAACAGAAATTATGCATATTAAAAAGGCAGGAGGGATTTGTCAAAGGATCAGATTATAGGGGAGGGTTCCCAGCTACAGTGGAACTGTGCATGTGATTACCCACAATGCATATTGAAAAACCCATTGGGATAATAATAATATAATAAGTCTCTCTATATCATAAGTTCACCTAAAAGATGGTTTTTGTTATTACTGTGTAGGTGTCTACTTAGGGAAAGTCCCCTCTATTGTTTTAGGCTCGACATACTGCTTGGACATCCTGGTGAATCGACTTTCTGATTTGACTGAGTATTGTGGTCCTGTCTGAGACTAGATGGATGCGGTTGTGGTTGGGTGTATGGACACACCTGCTGTTTCTGTGGGAAATATGAGGATTGGGTTTGGAGCAATGGCTAGCTAGAGGCAGTGGCTGGGATCCTATCACACAGACATGCCTGCTGTTTCTCTGAGAAATATGAGCTCATGGACAGCAAGATATATATGAAGACTTACAACATGGAGTGTGTGTTGGAGTGAGGGTCTAGGTCAGGAGAGTGGGCCTACTTTTCAGTGGAGACTATAAGGAAATTAGAATATTGGGGTTGGGGCAGCTTTATTAGGATTCCATCTCTCGTTCTAATGAACTCCTTGTGAATATTGCCCACCTTTGTGTGTCTTGTTTTTCCTGGTCTTAAAGGGGACACAGTATAGCACAATTCATGCTCCATAAAACTATGCAGGATTTTGAAATCCATAAATAACAAGGTTAAGCAATTGCTAAATCCCCCTTGGTAGTTTTGCTTTTATCTTGGTGTTCAATAGGGAGGGAAAAGACTGAAAACAGGGAGCCCAATTGGGAGGCTATTGCAGCACTCTAGGTGAGTGAGGTAGTGAGGGGTTATCTTGTTAGGAGAGGAGGGACAGGAGATGTTTGTGGAGGTAGAAACAACAGTGCCTTGCATGTAGTAGGTATTTAATAAATGTTTACTAAATCAAACAACATTGGATTTTCCAAAACTTTAATGTCCTTATCATATAACAATAAACAAATCAATAAGCATTTATTGAGTGCTTACTATGTGCTGGGTATTGTGCCTAGGCTTTGGGAATATAAAGAAAAAGCACAAAAAATAGTCCTTTCCCTCAGGGAGATTATGCTCTGATGAGGGAGACAATATACATATACAAAAATATGTGGGTATGTAATATTTGTATAATATGTATATTGTATATATAATATAACATTAATATATATATATAATATAACATTAATATATATATATATATATAATGTTAGAATTCAGAGTAGATGTAAGGTAATCTCAGGGGTAGGGGGGAAGATACTACCAGCAGCTAGGGAAACTGGGAAATGTGGAATTTGAGTCAAGTCTTAAAAAGAAGTCAGGTATTCTAAGAGATGGAGTGAAAAGGAGAACATTTCAGCCATGGAGGGTAGCCAGTACAGTGGCACAAAGATTAGAGAAGGAGTTGTGTGTAAGAATATGAAGAATAATTGGACCATTATCTTGAATTCTGCCAATGGACTGAGAAGGGCCCCCACTGACCCTGTGGAATTCAGAAACAAACTGCCCTCAAGTATGCAGCAACTGGAGATGTGTGAATATCCTCGGAGTCTTTATAAGCCACTCCTTGAAGATGAAAACATCATCATTTATTGAATTTGTGTAACTTCTTATAAAGTAGTGATTGTGTTCACTGGACCTACTAGCTGTAAATCACAAATCTCAGAAATCTACATCCAGCAATATTCTCTCTTCTAAGATTCAGTTGTTTTTTACCAACTATTTATTGGACATTTCAAGGTCTTATTTTTTGCTGTTCTGTTGTTCAGTTATGTCTGACTCTTCATGACCATGTGCAGCATAGCATATGGCTCACGTTTTTGCTTTTTGGCAAAGAGACTGGCCATTTCCTTCTCCAGTGAATTAAGGCAAACAGAGATTAAGTGACTTGCCCAGGGTAAAGGAGCTAGTAAGTGTCTGAGGTTGGAGTTGAATTCAGGTCTTGGGCCCAGCTAAACCATCTAACTGCCTCTATGGCTCAAACTCAACATGTGCAAAACAGAATTCATTATCTTCCCCCTTCCCCATGACCCCCCCTCCCCAATTCCTCCTATCTCCAAAACTTTTCTAATATTCTCGAGGGCAACTTCAGTGTCATCCTCAATTCCTAACTCACACTCACCCCATACATACATTTTGTTGTCAAATATCAGCATTTCCACCTTCAGAATGTCTCTCCAGTATAGCTCTTACTATATCCACTACCCTGGATGCTGATGATGGCTAGCATTTATAGAGCAATTTAAGGTTTTTAAAATCTATTTATTTTTCAGTTCTCAACATTCACTTCCACAAGAATTTGAATTCCAAATTTTCTCCCCATCTCTCCCCACCCCCCACCCCAGGACAGCATGCACCCCATCCACCCCTTCCTCCAGTCTGTCCTCCCTTCTATTACCCACCCTTCTTCCATCCCCCTTCCTCTCTATTTTCCTGTAGGGCAAAATAGATTTCTATACTCCATTGCCTGTATAGCTTAATTTCCAGTTTCATGCTAAAACAATTTTTGACGTTCATTATTAAAACTTTGACTTCCATATTCCTTCCCTCCCTCCCCACCCACATTCATTGAAAAAACAAGCAATTCAATTTAGGTCATGCATGTGTAACAATGCAAAGCACTCACATAATAGTTATGTTGTAAAAGACTAACCACATTTCCCTCTGTCCTATTCTGCCTTACATTTATTCCATTCTCTCCCTTGCCCTGTACTCCCACAAAATGTTTACTTCTGATTATCCCTTTCTCCAATTTGCTGTCCCTTCTATTATCTTCCATCTCCCATCCCCTTTCCCCTTGCCTTCCTGCAGGGTAAAATAGATTTCCATATCCAATTGAGTGTATGTTATTCCCTCCTTAAGCCAAATCTCACGAGAGTAAGGCTCACTTTCATCTCTCCCCTCTTCCCCTCCATTGTAAAACCTCTTTCTTCCCTCTTTTATGTGAGATGATTTGCTACATTCTACCTCTCCCTTTCTCTTACTCCTAGTACATTCCATTCAACAGTAAATTCAGCTCTAGTCCTTTTAACAAGAATGCTTAGAAGTCCTCTATTTCTTTGACATTCCATTTTTTCCCCTCAAGTATTATACTCAGTTTTGCTGGGTAGATAATTCTTGGTTTTAATCCTATCTCCTTTGATCTCTGGAATATCCTATTCCAAGCCCTTCGATCCTTTAATGTTGAAGCTGCCAGATCCTGATTGTATTTCCACAATACTGGAATTGTTTCTTTCTAGCTGCTTGCAGTATTTTCTCCTTGATCTGGGAACTGAAATTTGGCCACAGAGTTCCTAGGAGTTTCTCTCTTCGGGTCTTTTTCAGGAGGTGATTGGTGGATTCTTTCAATATTTATTTTGCCCTCTGGTTCTAGAATATAAGGGCAGTTTTCCTCGATAATTTCATCAAAGATAATGTCTAGGCTCTTTTTTGATCATGGTTTTCAGGTAGTCCCATAATTTTTAAATTGTCTCTCCTGGATCTATTTTCCAGGTCAGTTGTTTTTCCAGTGAGATGTTTCACATTATCTTCTATTTTTTCAACTGTTGGTTTTGTTTTCTAATTGCTTGGTTTATCTCATAGTCATTCATTTCCTTGAACTCAACTCTTTCTTTCAGAGAATTATTTTGTTCAGTGAGCTTTTGAACCCTCTCTTCTATGTGGCTAATTCTGCTTTTTAATGCCTCCTTCTCCTCATTGGCTTTTTGGACCTCTTTTTCCATTTGAGTTAGCCTCATTTTAAAGGTGTTATTTTCCTCAGCATTTCTTTTGGTTCTCCTTTAGCAAGTTGCTAACTCACTTCTCAAGCTTTTCTATTTCCTGAGCTCAGTTTAAGTTCCCTTTGGAGGCCCTGGAGGGAGGGGTCTTAACTTACTGTGGCAGTAAGCCTTGTTCTTCCTCGTCTGAAAGGACAAGGAGATACCTGTTCATCAAGAAAGTAACCTTCTATGGTCTTATTTTTTTCCCCTTTTGGGGGCATTTTCTCAGCCAGTTACTTGACTTCTGAATCTTTTGTCAAGAGATTAGGCTCAGCTACTGGGTTCCCCTGGGCTTTGGGTGGGGACGGGCCATCACTCAGGGCTGAGGTTTAGATCAGCTGCTCCCTACTGCCAGAGATTTTAAGCTGAGCTGCCTGAACAATGGACCCAGGTTACTTCCTAGCCACTGTAGATGCCTGCAGTCTGCTCCTGCCCTCTCTGCCATTGCCTAGGGCTATTGTTGGAGGAACCCCTTCCCTTCTTGCCCAGCTGGGAAAGCCCTCCCACACTGACCTTTGGAGCTTTCTTTGTTGCTTGTGGGTTGAGGTATCTGGGATCCTCCCTGCTGGGGATTCTACCATGGAGGCCTATTCAGGTCCTGTTTCTCCTGGAGCCATGTGGTCAGGGCTGGACTCCACTCCTCTCAGCATCCCATGAAATAGACCTTTTCTGTCAGCCTTCCAGGTTACCTTTGGTTGGAAACCTCTTTCACTCTGTTGTTCTATGGCTTCTGCTGCTCTAGACTTTGTTGAGAGTCATTTTTTATAGGTATTTTGTGGGCTATGAGGAAAGTGCTAGAGTATATGTGTCTTTCTACTCCACCATCTTGGCTCCATCCCTCCCATAGACATTCTTTTCTGCAGCTGAACTGTGAGTAGGGTTCCCTCTCCACAGCCACCTCCAGCTCTACCAATCCAGTGCCAGTGCTCCTCCTCACCCCAGGATTGCCACTTTGGGCTGAAATCCAGATCATCTGCTTGATTCCCCCAGTGTCTTTAGGCCAAGGGCTCCAAAGGTGGATGCTACTGCCACAGGAGCAGTGGCTGCTGCTTCCCTGGAGCAGGGGCTGGGGCCAGACCATGCTCACCTCTCACCCAGGTGAAAGAGCTTTTTTTACTGACCTTTGAAGCTGCCTTTGGCATTTGTGGGTTGAGAAATTTAGGAACTGTGGCTGCTACCCATGATTCTGTGCCCTGAAGCCTGCTCCTGTCCTGTCCTTGCTGTGTGGCCCAGGCTGAGCTGTACTCTGCTCTGAGCCTGGTGCGATTGACCTTTCCATTTGGTTTTCCAGGCTATCTTGGGTTGGAAATATGTTTCACTTTGTCATTTTGTGCCTTCTGCTTCTCTAGAATTTGTTTAGGGTCATTTTTGGGGTTATGGGGGGAGAGACAGAGAAGGCCCATCCTTCTACTCTGTCCCCCAATTTAAGGTTTTTTAAAACATTTTACAAGTATTTCATTTGATTCTCACCAAAACTCTGTTGGGGAGAGGTGCTATTATTATCCTCATTTTACTCTTGAGGAAACTGAGAAAGATAGAAGTTAAGTGATTTGTCCATGGTCACCCAGCTAGTATCTGTAGTTGGATTTGAAATAAGATCCTCCTAATTCCAGGTCCAGCACTCTGTTTACTGGGGTATCTAGTTTCCTGTATTCAAGAAGAAAGAATGAGGAGAGATCTAGGATGGAGAAGCATTTGATAATGAGGAAACTGGGTTTCAGGAAGAGTAGAATAAGAAGAAAGAGAATGTGGAAAGGGAGAGCAAACTAAGAGCATGGGAAAGATAATAGGTGAAGAGGGTTTTACCCTGGGTAGTTGAAGGAATCAGATTATTAGGGTGATTCTTCGAGGTATCCAAAACAGAAACAGGATGCTTCAGGGGGCAAAGGATTCCTGTTTTAGGAGTCTTCAAGGAAAGTGTAGATTCTAAAGAGGCATTAGCCTCAATGATTCCTGGAGTCCCTTCTTTGATTCTCTGTATTTGCTGGCCATAGATTGATATAATACTAGTTCATTGGGACCCTACCTCCTATATTTTGTTAAGTTAATCCTTTTCAATCCTCTAGACTCAGTTTACAACTGAAATACTAATTCTTATGAAAAATGTCACAAGTCAGCATTATAAACTGAAAGCAACTATGGGTTGTTGGCAGTATGGATGTTATGCTATGCTCACAAGATCTTTTCTGGGGTTGCTTACTTTGCTTCCAATTACAGAAACAAAAGGAATAGGAAACTCAGGAGCAGCCAAAAGAAACTGGAGTAGGGAAAATGAAAATGAATAAATGAACATTTTGAATTAAGGAGGATATTAGAAGATCTTTAGATAATGACACCAGTAACCCTTGATTGCTCTGTGGAGGACATAGACAATGAGATCCATGTAAGAGGAATTAAACAGTGAAGAAAAAAAGATTGAATATTCACTCAGCATTTGACCAAAAAAAAATATCAATTAATAACTCTAGAAAGCATAGAACGGAACTCAGAGAAATTAAAAGGTCTTGAATACTCTTAATACAGCAGCCAAATAGATATTCCTAATATACGTATTACTCCCCTCCTTAAAAATATTCTGTAACTCTATTGTCACATGTATTGTCACTTAGCCTAAAAGGGTCAGGGTCTCTCATTGCATCCTGGGCCATCTCCAGTCATCCTGATGAATATCTGGCCACCAGACCCAGATGGCTCAGGAGGAGAAAGTGAGGCTGGTGACCTTGCACAGCCTTCCTTCACACAAATCCAAGTCAACTGCAAGTCATGTCGTAATGTCTCTGATGTCATGGTCCTCTTGAAAAATGAAGGACAAACACAATCTGTATTGATAAAATACAGAATTTTCAGCTTAACACCTAACTCCATCCATAGTACAGATCTTTTTTTTCTTTGTTCTAGTTTTATTTTATTTTTCTAGTTTTATTTTATCTTTCCTTCAATCACTCTCTGAGCAAATCCAACATATTTGGTTGCTGTTTCTATACATGACTTTATATTTCTGACCTCTGTGCCTTTGTAAAAGGAGTCTCATGTCCAGAATGAACTATCTTTTTACTTGTGTCTTAAGGAATTTATATTTCCCTTCAAAACACAGCTGAGATAATATCTCTAGAAATTATTTCTTTGCATTTTGTATTCTCTTTCCTCAGCTCCTTAGAATGTGAGTAACTTGTCTTGGTATCCTCAATGCCTAGAACTATTCTTGGCCTGTAGTAAATAAATATTTACTGAATTGAATTGTCACTAGATTCACCTGGTATTTTAATTCCTTTCCAGTTGTAAGTTAGGCAGTTTGAGAAGACTCAAGACTTTCAAGTCATTGGGTACTACTAAACACTACAATGCATTTACATAATGTTTTACATTCATTATCTTCTTTGCATTTGATTCCACTTCAAAAGATTGAGTCAGACCATTCCTCCTCCTCAACCCCCTGAAATAAACACTGAGGAAAACATTTTTTGAATTGTTTCAAAGCAACCTTAGAGTATGATTATTTCTACTCCAGTTTCAATGCAGAGATCCTCCATATTTAAAAGTTAAATGAAACTAAATCACAGAACATAACATTCCTTCGCTATTTCAGATTGGTTTTTAGATTTGGAACCTTGTTTTTGATTACTCAGTTGCAGAGAACCTTGAGAGATTTGAAAGAGCCCCTTATCAAGAGTTTCCCTTCTCCAAGGGAGAATAAAAGCTTACTTGAGAAGTTAAGTGATATATTGTTCTCAGGTGCAAGTCCTTGAATTAGGGTGTTGAAGTTCTAGGAATCAGGGCCCCTGCTATACAGGATAATATTCCAAGAAAAGAGGCCTTGAGGCCTCCCTTGCTGCTTATCATGATCTGTTCTGTTCTCTTGCCTTGATAGCTACCTCTATGGCTTTTTACTGTATAAGCATCCTGACCCCTCTGATTTGTGGCTCATTATGTCTTGAATAAACTCAGCTTGTTCAGACTGTTGTGTCCTGCCTGTCTCTTCATCCTCCCTCTGTGAGCCCCATAACTGCCCTGGACTTGCCCGACTGTGCTGACCACAGCACTCAGTTTTAATTTGTTTGTTATATAAAGAAATGGGGTATAGGATGTGTTTAGGGAAGACTAGTACCTCTAGTGTGAAGGCTGCTGAACTCCCTTTAGGGCTGCTTTCTACCTTTGGTGTCTACCTGTTCCACCTAACTCTTACCTGTGGCTCCAAGAAACTGTAGCGCATGCACCATTTT
Source organism: Notamacropus eugenii (assembly GCF_028372415.1). Classification (NCBI taxonomy): domain Eukaryota; kingdom Metazoa; phylum Chordata; class Mammalia; order Diprotodontia; family Macropodidae; genus Notamacropus; species Notamacropus eugenii. Next base: position 72,520,312 of record NC_092872.1, read on the forward strand.
GGTAGACAGGCTAAATCAGGTAGAGGGTAACCAAGGGGTCTCAGACCCATTGGTGAGTTAGGGAGTGTGTACCCCAAACATGTGAAGACTTCTGGTGGAATGGGCAGATGAGAACAATCTATTCCAGTGGCCATGGAGGCAGCTGAAGCAGGTACTGTAGAGCACTCCAAGCACTTAGACATCAGACACCGAGGTAATCTACTGCATCTTTAACCATCGTGAGCTGTCTTGATTCTGTCTTGCCACCGGACTCTGGAGGAGAGAATGAGGCCAATAAGTTTGTGTAGTTCCCTCTTACTTAAATCCAATTTACACATGAATTAAAAGACATCACCCATACCATTTTAGCATTTTATCTATCTGAAAGTCTCAAAGTCCTGTGGTAATGGGCAAGTGATGAAGCCACAGGTACAGATACAATCCTGTACACAAGTGGCCCATGCCATAGGGTAGTAAGATTCAGCAACCTCCTGGTTGACTGAACAACCTTTTAAGGATTGCACTGTTCACCTCCTGGTATGAGGAAGGGGTTAGAAAAGGTGTTCTAAAAATTGTCTGCTTAGCCTGATTACTGCGACTGGTGGGGATCCTACTCTGAGGTTGAAACACAAAAGAATGTACAAAAATATCTGCAAAGATGCTTCCACTCACCATTGGCACATGGAATGTGCACACATTTATGGACAACACAAAATCCAGGGGACCTGAAAGATGAACAGCTCCTGTTGCAAGAGAACTCAGCAGGTACTGCAACCCTGAGTGAAACAAAGCTGGCAAGGGAAGGCCAGCTTCATGATGGTGGAGCTAGATACCCGGTTTTCTGGAGTGGCCACAGTAAAGGGGAGCACCGTGAAGCTGGTATAGGTTTTGAATCAAAACGAATCTAGTCAACAAGCTTATATACCCACCAAAAAAGAGTGAATGACAGGCTCATGACAATGTGATTGCTACTTGAAGGAAAATGACATGCCATCATCATCAATGCCTGTGCTCCCATCATGATGAACCCTGATGAGGTCAAAGAAAAGTTTTATGAAAACCTGGAGCCTCATATCATCAATGTACTAAAAGAGAATAAGCTTATAATTCTGGGTTACTTTAATGCTAGAGTATGCTCTGACTACCAGACTTGGCAGGGAGTCCTAGGAAGGATTGGAGTTGGAAACAGCAGTAACGATGGTCACTTACTACTGAAGACTTGTGTGTCTCATGACTTTCTCATCACCAACACTGTCTGCTGTTTATTTAAATGCAATAAAACTGTGTGGAAGCACCCTCATAGCAAACATTGGCGTTTAATAGACTGTGTGTCTATTATATAGTATGTAATAGACATATGTAAGGAGAAGAGACAGGATGTGAGAGTGACATAGGCAGTGTGTGGCCAAGGGTGCTGGACTGATCATAGACTTATCTTCTCCAAGCTAAATATTCTCACTCAACAAACACAGCATCTCCAAGGCAAAATGACTACCAGAAGAATTAATGTGAACAGATTAGAGATCAGAGAGTGGGAACAGTTTGTTACTAACTTGGAGAGAAGATTGAGCCAACATACAGTTGGCAACAGTGGAGCAGAAAAGGAGTGGGTAGTTTTCAGAGATTTGGTATATAGCACTGCATTTGCTCATCTCGGTCAGAGCACTTGCAAATATCAAGACTAGTTTGATGAAAACCATGGGAAAATTCAGAAACTGCTAAATGAAAAACAAGAACTCATCAGAGTTTACTAGCAGGATAGTTCATCCATCTAAGAGGGCAGCATTTAATTCCATCAAAAATAAAGTACAAACAAAGCTTAGAGAGATGCAGGATTCATGACTCAGTAAGGACAAATGAAATTCAGTTTTATGCTGATAGTAATAATCCAAAGTGCTTTCATGATGCCCTGAAAGCAATAGTACATCTCAACTAATGATGTGCTGATGGAGCTACATTGATTAGTGATAAGGACATGATCCTAAAGAGATGGGCTGAATACTTCCATAGTGTTCTCAACAGACCATCAACAAGGTTGAAGTCTCTCCCTAGCTGAAGCTCCAACTGAAGAAGAGGTTTTGAGTTCCATTACATTCTTTTTGCATCGCAAAGCACCTGGTGCTAATTCTTTTTTAGCTGAGATTTACAAGGGAGGGGGCCCATTTCTCATACAAAAACTGACTGAAATTTTCCAGGTTATATGGCAAGAAGAGATTATTCCCTAGGAGTTCAAGGATGCCTCCATTGTCCATCTCTATAAAGGTAAAGTAAATAGTTTGTCCTTTGACAATCTCAGGAGAGTCTCCCTCTTTGTCACCGCTGGCAAGATTCTTGCCAGTCCTACTTAATGGACTGATCCTTCAACTGGAAGATGGTCGTCTCCCTGACAGCCAGTGTGACTTCAGAAAGGGCCAAGGATCGGCCAATATGGTGTTTGCTGCCCAACAACTCCAGGAGAAATGCCAGGGGCAGAAAAGAGGTCAGTGCACAATGTTTGTAGATCTGGATAAGACCTGTCAGTCATGAGGGCTTATGGAAATTATGTCAAAATTTGGTTGCCTGGAGAAGTTCATCATCATTGTTTGTCAATTTCACGATGAGATACTTGCCCAAGTTCTGGGTAATGAACAATGCTCTAATGCTTTCCCAGTCACCAATGGAGTGAAACAGGGCTGTGTGCTTGTTTCCATGCTTTTTAGCATGATGTTTTCAGTCATGTTGCCAAATGCTTTCAACTGAGGATAAACACAGCAGCAAGGTCAGCTACCACACTGATGGTAAATTCTTCAACTTCAAAAGGCTATAAATCAAGACCAAAGTGGAGAGAGTGTTGGTGCCTGATTTTCTGTTTGCAGATGGTTGTGCACTCAATGAAGCTTCTGAAACTGAGATGCAACAAAGTATGTATCAATTCTCTGCTACTTGTGTTAATTTTAACCCAACAGCTAATACCAAGAAAACACAGGTGCTCTATTAGCCATGACCACATTATCCATATGTGGAACCATTGGTTATACCAAATAGAGATGTTTTGAATTCTGTTGAGAAGTTCATTTACCTTAGTGTTACACTTTACAGGGATGTGCACATCAGTAATGAAGTTGATGCAAGTATTGCCAGAGCTAGCTCAGTGTCTGGGAGGCTCTGAAGGAAAGTGTAGTAGATAAGATTAGATTGATTACCAAACTAAAGGTCTACAGGGCTCTTGTGTTGACTTCATTGCTGTATGCCTTGAAACCTGGACAGTATACCAGCACCATGCCAGGAGACTGAATTGCTTCCATTTGAATTGTCTTAGGAAGAATCTGAAGATCACCTGGCAGGACAAGGTACCAGACACTGAGGTCCTTTTTTGAACTAAACTACCAAGCATTTAAACTCTACTTCAGAGAGCACAACTCTGATGGGCTGGCCATGTTGTTTGAATGCAAATGATATGCTTGCTGAAAAGACTTTTATGAAGAACTCACACAGGGCCAGTGTTCACATGGTGGTTGGTAGAAGCGATACTAGGACACTCTCAAGGTCTCTCTTAAGAACTTTGGAATTGATTGTGTGACATGGGAGAGGCTGGCATTGGACTGCTCAGCATGGCATACCTTCATCAGAGAATGTGCTGTGTTCTGTGAGCAAAGGAGAATTGAAATAGCTCAAAAGAAATGCAAGATGCACAAATTTGAAGAATCTACCTCAAATGTTCACATGGACTATTTATACCCGAATGTAGAACATTTGGAGCTCATATTGGTCTGATCAGTCACAGTTGGACACACTGAAACTTGACTCTAGTAAAGTGATGTCATTTTGGTCTTCTTTGAGAACAAAGGCCAACAAACAACTAAAAAAGGAATAGAAAGGAAGTATAAAATAATCAAATTAAAGCTATAGTTAATTCCTATCCTTCAATTTAGTCAATATCTTCAGGCTTTTGTTTTACTACATTTTGTAAGCGTTTCTGATAAATGGAAAAAAGGTCTGAGTTTTAGCCTACCTTGTTCCCTTCCTCATGAACTCTGACTCTCCCTGATACATACAAGTTATTATTGACTTTTTGTAATGGCAATCAGAATAGGATCTTTTCTGTTTTTGTTTTAGTATAATCAAGTGCCTCTGATTGAATCTTGCCTTTATCAATCAAGACTCTTTACTAGGAGTAAAGTCCAGAAACAAGAGTTTCTTTAACTAGAAATAGTATATGTATTAGTATTGTTAATTATTTTAATGTGATTAAAGATCTTCCTCACCCATTAATGGGCCTGCCCATTAAGAGGAGTTTGATTAGGGGAGATTTGTGGGAAGGACCAAGCCTTTTGTTAATGAGGTACTGGTTCTCAAGGCTTGTGATGCCCTCTGGCTCTAAAAAAAGTATAAATACTCTGAGCTGAGGCTTTACTTTGGGGCTTAGTTTTTGCAAGAAGGTTTGAATGCCAGATGAGGACTCTGGGAAGCTCCTAAGAAGCCCCTTGACTTTGAGAACCCAGATGTCATGCTTCCCTCTCTGGTATGGTACCTGTCTGTTGAAGTATGGTCAGGCAGAGGAAGCCATGTCTATTGATTACTTTGGGGCTTACTGACTGGAAGTGTTTGTTTGGCCAGATAAGGACTCTGAGAAGCCACTAAAGGAGCCCCACCCCCCCTTTGGAAATCCAGATTATTATGGTAATTTTGGTCAGACAGTTGGAACTGTCTGTTGAATTCAGGCAGAGGCAGCCATGTCTGTTGATCTTTTAATTTTTCTGTATTTTCTTTGAAATTCAGGGTATTGACTCCCTGAACTATCTGAATGATATATGTATTTGGTTAAAGGAATGATACAGGTGCTTAATTACAGTGATTGTTAACACTGTGAAAGTTGTTTTCCTTTTATGAATGCAGATCTAAAAACCTGTGATAGCAGGCCCCCCTATGTATGTTGGGGTGCTTACTGATACACTCCTTTGTCTTAAAAAGTGTGTTCTGTGGTGCATGAGAAGTAAAAAAAATAAAGTCAATAAGTTTTGGAATTGTAAGGAACCTTAGGTACTAACTTGTGCTATTCCCTTCATTTTATAGTTAGCTCCTCTGGACCTCTTTCTCTTAGATGGCATATACAAAATAATAGAATAAATTAATTGCAAAAGAGGAACTAAAATCTAACTTTTCTGAGTCTTAGGCTGGTACACTTTGGTGGCTAGGAGAGCATATCTTGCTTTCCAGCTAGATAGGGTTTAGGAACGAGCCTAGCCCCTGGCCCTCTGCACTTAGTAGTTGACACGTGTAAGTTGGAGAATGCCTGTAAATGAAAGGAAAATACTTTGAAAAAGTTATTTAAAGTTATATAAAAATGCAAGGGGACTATTTTGGACACGTATCAGTAAAGTTCTTTGAGCTATAACAACATAATATTATTATGGATACAGATCATTAAACCCTTACTATATACTTACTGTATACTGTATACATAGAGAGAATCCTTTTGTGATTTTAGTAGAAATCTAGCCTTGAAGTTAGGAAGATTTGAATTCAAAACTGGCCATAGACACTCACAGGGTATGTGACTCTTGGCAAATTACCTAATCTCTCAGTTACAGTTTCCTCATCTGTTAAATGGGGATAATAACAGCACCTACTGAGATAATACATGCATTTGTGAGATTCTCTGCAAACTTTAAGACTCTATCCCAGGGTTTTAAATTTGGGAGTCTATGAATTTATTTTAAAACATTTTATAACTATTTTAATATAATTAGTTTCTTTTATAATCCTCTGTATTTTACTTTATTTTGTAAGGACCACATAATAAAATATTTGTAAAGGGATTAACATACTTCCTGGAACATTGTAAAAGGTTAATAAATGCTTTTGCCTTTCTTTGGTTTATGTGTTTAAACCCATTATTCTGAGGAGGGGTTCATATTGGCCAAGGGGCACATGATACAAAAAAGGTTAAAAACTCCCAAGCTATATAAATATTGTTATTATTACATACTTTGAGATAAGATAGGAGTGGGACAGAAGAAGAAACTATAAATGTACTTATCAGATCTTTCTTCATACTTACTGGATGAATTGACTAAGGACAAAATTTCACATGTGTAGAACTGTCCATACATGATGTGTGACATTACAAAAGAACAGTGCTTTTAGGAATCAGGAGACCTAGATTCAAGTTCTGGCTTTACCACTTAGCTCTAAGACCTTGGTTAAGTCATTTAAGGACTCCTTCTTATCTTCATCTTTAAAATGAAGGGATTTAATTAGATGACCTCTAAGGCTTTTTGAGCTCCAAGACTCTAAAATCACTTCAGGGCATTGTATAAACTAGGGAAAACTGAATATCTCAGCAAACTTCTATTTCTTATCAGTTACTAACTAGCATAATGAAGAAGAAAAAATACTGGATTAGCATTCAAGACAACTGGTTTTTAGTTTTTGCTCTGCCATTAACTAGCCATTAGTTCCCCTCTCTGGACCTCTCTGCTTCATGGTCTCTAAAATGGTGGGATTTCATTATATCATCTCTTTTGGTCTTTTCCAGTTCTGATGATCTATGATTCAATGACTCCTATAGTTAAGTATGAACCTATTTGGGACATTGATCAGTGACTTCTTCTCAGTGACTACCATATGTCTCAGTTGTGAGGGCAAAGAGGGGAGAGGAAGAAAGATTGGGAGAATTTTCTGTTTTCTGTGGGCTACCAGAACACACTATCTTGTCATCCACCAGGCAGAGGGAGAAATACTTGAGATTTCATTCAGTAGGACCTTCATATGTAGGAGAAAGGGAAACCAAGTCCAGGATTAGGGGACTTGTTTGTGTAAGTGCCCACAGGTTAGAATTACAAGGACATCATCTCATTCCATATAACAAAATAAAAGTAAGTACTTTAGCTTCATTTAAAATTTGATTGGGAAACCTTTAAGACACTTGGTATAAGTGATTCTCTGGTGTAGAGATGAAATTAATACAGTGAGGGATTTTTTAAAAAATATCATTTGAATGTTATCTAGTTATAATAGGGAAGGGGCGATGTTTATTGAAAAGTTTGAAAGCTGTTCCTCATTTGAGTCCTCTTTGACTAAGACAACTCAATCTATAATGGGCAATTTTCTTAACCCTTGCTTTTGTGGGTGTTTTCAGAACTTAGGTTTTGTTTCAATGTAATTTCCCTCTCACCCACAAACTAAGACTTGTTTTTAAATTTCAAGTAGCAATTTAGATACCCGGTCTTCATTGTATGTTCCTGCATTAAAACTCACCTCTGCTTTGAGTAGGGTTTGTCTTCCATTGAAATCCAGTTTCTGTGACTCAAACCTTCATGCTAGGCTACAATATAGTAATAGAGGCAATTATGTCATTGAGTAAGCTGCAGAGCTCTAAGGTTAAGGTTTCACACCTGGGTATCGTTATTCTTCCCGTATCAATTTTTTATTTAAGGACCTATTATTTGAAAGCTCTTATAGTGCTCCAGCAATTAAAGTAGTTGCAATTCTGTCTGTATTAGGGATATTTATTTTGCTTTACTAGCTCTTTATGCCAGAATAATTAAATCTCCTTCTAATGAGTCAGTAGCAGACTGTTTTTGAAGTTGACAGAGTCCCCCATCTCTTTAGTAACAAAATACACCAAGACAGACATTGATAATAAACTTAATATATGAGAATACATTTATGTATATTTATAGAGACATATGCCTATGTATCTTGCAAATAATAGATTTAAAATAGAAGAAATTCATTCTTCTTTGGTATTAAAAACCACATTTTGCATATTGTAGCTGCTTGCCAATATATAAGCAAGATGGTATACAAAACAGCCTAATCAGGGAAAGAAATATTCCCTGGGTTAAAAGAAAGAAACAGAATAGCCCAGATAATACTGATTTTTGTCCCCAGTCCCTACAATTAAATGGCCTATTCCACTGGATATATTGAGGATGGGAAATGTACTAACTTGACCTCCTGGGAAATATTCATTTGAATATGCTGTGGATGCAAAGCACCCTTTGCAAATTTTGAGCTTTACCATGAAGCTGTTTATAGCAGACTGACTGGTCTCTTTTCTAAAGAGTACATTTGCATATGATAGTTTAAATCTGCTTCTCTTTTTTGTTCCTGGAAGATTAAGTCTTCTTCCCTAGGAGGAAATAAATTAAAGGCGGTTTTTCTTACAATTGGAAAAAAAAAAGTACAATTAGGAGATAAGAGGAATGGATGTTGTTTGCAAAACAGCTTTTACTTCTGAAGGCAGCAACTAGAAAATATTGAATTTCTGGGAATGAGCCAGTAGGAAATGACGTTACATGTAGGAGATGACCCTTGGTATATAATATCATATACCCAATGGCAATCCTATGGGTTTTCCTCCATATCCTCGATACCATTGCAGTGGTAATCATTTCTTAAATCTTTGATCCCCTTCTTAAAATTACCTCTGAGGTGACTAGCTAACTAGCCTATCCTGTATACTTTAAGAAAGAAGGAAGGATACTAAAAACAGTTTTTAACTGAGAAATGGAGATGAGGATGAGGAGTGGTGGTGGAATAGAAGCACTAGAAAGCAGGAACTCTTGGGATATAAAAACTAGATAGAGGAGGGATAAAGAGGTTCTGTGTGTTTGTTTGTCCTTTGTTGCCGAAGAAGACCATGCCATCAGAGAAATAATAACATGACTTGCACTTGACTTTGTTTTGAGTGAGGGAGGGCTGTGTAGGTCACCAGCCTTACTTCTCCAGAGTTATCTGAATCCAGTGACAAGATATTTATCAGGATGACTGGAGATGACCCAAGATGAGGCAATTGGGGTTAAGTGACTTGCCCAAGGTCACACAACTAGTGAGTGTCAAGTGTCTGAGGTGAGATTTGAACTCAGGTCCTCCTAACTCCTGCATTGGTGCTCTATCCACTGCCTCACCTAGCTGCCCCTTAAAGAGGTTCTACCCAAAGGAGACAGGACAAGAAGAGGGAGACTAGGGATTGGGAGACAAACCTACATCATAGCTCTTACCTTTTTGTCAGAGATGCAACAATCCCATTGTACCAGGGGTATCGCCCATGACAAATGCTGGTCAAAATGTATCAGAATCAGATAGGCATAGGTACTGAACTTGTGATTTTATTTGTATGAGGAATCTTTTGGTAAGGATTCACTCTCTCCCAATACTGGCTGTCACTTTCTCTACAATTTATGGTCTCAGATTCCTGGGCTGCTTTCTGTCCGGGGTCACCTGGACTTAAGCCCAGGTCTCCTTGGCTTTGGAGCAGCTAGGTGGTCCAGTGGATAGAGAACTGGGCCTAGAGTCAGGAAGATTCCTCTTCCTGAGTTCAAATCTGACCTCAGACACTTGCTAGCCATGTTACCCTGGGAAAGTCTGTTAGCCCCATTTGCCTTAATTTCCTCATCTGTAAAATGAGCTGGAGAAAGATGGCAAAACCATGCCAGTATCTTTGCTGAAGAAAACTTACAAATGGGGTCACAGAGTCAAACGTGATGAAATGGTTGAACAACAACTTCTTGACTCTGAAGCCAGTTTCTTCTGAGTCAAAATAATGTGTAACTGAGAAACTTTTCAGTCAACTGAAAAATCTTGCTAGTGTGACTTTCATAATCAGATTTCCTAAGAATTTCAAGAAATGAATTTCACAAATCTTACTCTGCCTTAATCCTCTCTTTTTGTCTCATCCTTTCCCTGTCTCTTCCCTTCAACAACCCCCCACTACGCTTACAATGTCATGGAACAATTTATGAACTATGGATGGAATGGAATGCTTATTGTGCCATAAAAAATATCGGACAGTTTCAGATCAGTTTGGGAAGACTTGTATGAACTAATGCAGAATGCAGTGAAAAGAAAGAGGGGAACAATTGATGCTATAATAAAAACATTGTAAAGATGAACAGCTCCCTGAATCTTGACAATTATTCCTATTCTGTATCTCTTCCATCTTGCCTGAAATTCCCCTCCCCTTTTCCCACAAATCTGGATTCTGTGGTTTCTTTAGGGACTACCTCAAGATTTAATTTCTTCCAAGACTCCTATCTTGACTAATCATGCAGTTTATTCTGAATTCTCTTGGCACTCATATCCTGAATTGTAAGAGGTCCATTCATTTTGTAGATTTGTAAAACGTTTGATTTGGGAGGTAACAAAGAGACCATCTCTTCCAATCTTTCATTTTACCAGGGGTTCTAAATCAACACAAAACCCAAGTCTCTTGACTTTCAGTCCTTTCTTGTTTGTTTCTTTTAAGCACACTATTTATAAGTTACCTTGGAAATATTCTGGTTTTGTTTTTTACAAGAGCATCTAGGTAGCACAGAAAACAGGGCCTCAAGTTAGGAAGATCTGGGTTCAAATGTGATATCAGGCATTCACAAGCTATGACTCTGATCAAGTCACTGGACTTCTTTTTGCCTCAGTTTCCTGATCTATAAAAAATGGGATAAAAATAGTATCTACCTCCAAGGGTTGTTGTGAGGATCAAATGAGACAAAAACTGTAAAGTGCTTAGCACATTTAGCCTGGCATATAATCATTACTATATAAATGGCATTACTTTACTATTATGTCTGGATTCTTTACTTGGAGATGGCAGTCTGTTATAATGGAAAGAGCCTTGAATTGGTTTTACGTAACCTAAGGTCTTTTCCTTTTGTTGTTCTTCCATGGTTTCAGTCATTTCAACTCTTGGTGACCTATTTGGGGTTTTCTTGGCAAAGAGTCATTTGCCATTTTCTTCTCCTGCTCATTTTAGAGATGAGGAAACTGAGGTAAACAGGGTTGTGACTTGCCTGGGGTCACATAGATATTAAGTGTCTGAGGCCAAATTTGAACTGAGTTCTTCTGATCCAGGTTCAGCACTCTATCCACTGTACCACCTAGATGCCCCAAGGTTTTGTCCTGGCTCTGTTATGATCTGTGTGACATTCATAATTTGTAACTTCTCTGGATTGTTTCATCATCTATTGAATGAGTGGGTTGTAGTTTCTGAGATTCAGTCTCTCTTCTAATTATCATATCCTTCATAGCACCTACATATTATGCATCCCTCTATAATATTATCCACACAATATTATTTAATTATTATTTTTCAGATGGAGAGAAAGCATTTTATAGCTTATGTAGTCTGATTACCTCATTTTACAGAGGAGGAAATTGAGGTCAAGAAAGACAATGTGACTTGATGAAGGTCATGCAAAAATAATAAGGAGCAGAATGGAAAAAATTAGAAAGAAATTATTTTTAAATATATATCATAGTGATGCTTTTTTTCTTTCCTTACTTTGTATTTAAGTTTAAAATATATTAATAAAAATAAACCATAGATAAAAAAAAGAAATTCAGAAGGGGACACAAAAAATGATATATTTAATTTACACTAAATCTATACTAAAAAACCCAACTATATGTTGCAAAAGTTTTGTAAATTTTTGTTGACAAAAATTTCTAAGTTACAAAAAAGGTTTTATCCAAATCTCCCTTTGTCATTCTTGTCTGTATAGTGAAATATTTGTTGATTAATATCAAGTTCATGATAAACCAGAAAACAAAAAAAAGAGTGGAATGAAGATATGAAGATTCAAATTCTGGCAGGTCTTCTGATCCCAAAATCAGGGCTCTAATTACTAATTACTCTAATTACACTGATATTATTTAAATGCAAAGAATGAACTAGAAAAGGACCAGGAAATTTTGCTGTTGTGCAACATGAGGGCTCATGTGCATAGGGGAACTACATGACCATAACCTAAAAGCATCAAGAGATATTAAAGTGATCTTTGAAGAAAGGATGAATTTATTTTAAAATCTATTAACTGTTTATTATGTGCAAAGCACTGTGCTACTCTGGAGAGAGGAATTGAAAAAACAAGATAATCCCTACTCTCAAAGAATTTACATTCCTTGGAATTGGGGAGGTGATACATGCATAAGTCAGATGTAAGCCCAATGGTGTTTAGCATGCAATCACAAAGCAGATGGTAATGCATTTTCCTTATTGTTATATGTTTTGACAAAGACATACCGTTTGAGCCATTTGACAGGGCAAGATCTACGGTGGGGAGAATTTTGTTTTATACTTCTTCAGTAGCAGTGGCTACTAAGGAATCAGAGACAGCTGCACCAAAAAAGCAGTTGTATTGTTGCAATTCCATAAGAATTGGTTCCCTGGAGGACTGCCACAAGGGATAGGTGATATTCAGTGGTTGGGGATGCTGCTTTTCCCCATGCTCTTGAGTTTACGGCCCCGATGAGGTAGTTGGTCTTAGTGGTAGCTCTTCCCTGGGCTTTTGGCTGAAGGCTGCTGAGCTGTGTGACCCATGATCTTAGGAGAGATGATGATTATGGTAGTGGCAGTACTTTGGCTGCTTGGTCCCTATGACCTCCCTCAGGATACCATACTGTTTCAGCTAGTCTGGATTGCCTGCTCCACTGGTGGCACTTGACTAATAATTGGTATTGGTGGTAGTAAAATGGTAGACTCCTTCTCTCTGATTGATGGCTATACAGGACCAGATTGGGTCTGAGGATAGTAAAGACGTGAACTTTGGTAATTTATATTATCATATAATACAGGATCATATTTGTAGAGTTGAAAGGGACCATAGAGGCCCTTAGGAACATCCCTTCGCCATTTAGAAGTTAAAGAAACTGAAGCACAGCAAGGTTAAGTTTCATCTAGGTGACTAGTAAGTGACTAAGGTAAGATCTGGATCCAGGTAATTCTGACTCCAAGTCCAAAGTGCCCTATCCACTACTCCATGATGCCTCTTCAATTACTAATAATATTCTGGTGATAATTGATGTTTGCCAATTGGTCTTCTGATTCTCCAGATACTTAAGCATTTCCATCACTTGCACTTTCATCAGTGTGATTATCCTTCTGCTGATGCAAATCTCCACCCTTTCCTTTCTCAGTGGGTGGACTTCAAGAGTTTTTATGGCCAGGAAAATTTAGCTGGAGGCTACACCTCTGGTAATGAGCCTCTGAACATTAGGTTGGCACACAATCTATCACCAGTGATTTTCCATCTTGGTAAGACTTGCCAGAACTGTGGGTTCCCCTGGCATAGCATTTGACAGAATTGAAACTAACTTTTTAATGACCCAGGCAAGCTTCCCAAAATGTGTCCAAGGTAAGCTTGATGAAACATATCCCAGCAAACAATAGAAAAGCACACTCAAGTCAACTTCTGAAGACTGATTCAGTTGTGGCTGGTGTGTGTGTGTGTGTGTGTGTGTGTGTGTGTGTGTGTGTGTGTGTGTGTGTGTGTGTGTGTGTGTGTGTGTGTGTGTGTGTGTGTGTGTGTGTGTGTGTGTGCTGGGGCAGATGATGGTGGCAGAGGAGGAGGGACAGGTATGATCAGAAGCACCTGAATCCAGTGAGGTTGCTGTAATGCAAGGTAGGAGGGAGATCACCTGGTGTGTGGCAGCTGGTGGGAGGAAGCCTGAGACATCTGGTAATTGCCTATTTTAAATAATTATCTTTGCTAACTAGGTGCTAAACTGAGTTGTTTCTCTGCTGCTGAAGGAGTGTAAATCCTGTTAGCACCCACTAAGTTTTGGCACTTTGGGGCTAAACCCAGTGTTCTGCCCTAGTTATGGCTCTGACCTTTAATATCCCAGGATCTTTTCCACAGCAAAAGTAGCTACTCATTTTAGAATCACTATGTACTAAAAAGGAGAAGAACTATACTTTTAAAAATAGCCTGAGAATCAGAGGATTGATTATCCTTCAATTTCTTAAAAATAATTGCGCAGCTCACTGGTCTTCCAGTTGCCATTGGCATTCATTACTTCTTAACTTCTGCAAAAGACATCGAGTATCATAAAAGCCATTTTCAGAATTCAGGCCATTATGACAGAAGTAATTAAAACAAAGAGAGACAATGAGTTTCATGCATATATTGTGTTTTGTTTGCAAAGGTACTTAAAAATAATCATGCCTTTCCCCAGTTGATGCTAAATAGGCCTCCAGTGGATAGGAGTCCTTCTCCAACAACAGATTAAACAATATTGCACTTTTGAACGAAATCAGGGAGTCGGGGACTTTGGAATTGGCAGAATAACAAAAGTCTGTTATCTCTGAGGAAATCTGTGCTATTGATTCTAACTAAAAATAAAAATAGTATAGTCAGGGCCACTCAAAGAACAGTTGCTGGGGTGGGAGGGGAGCTTGTTCTTTATGTAATAATAACAATAGTATTAAATTCTTTTGACAACACCTATGATCCTTAAACACCACTCTCGGAAAGTGCACATGGCAGGACTACAGTTCTCCTTAAAATTTTATTATTTTTTATTTATTGTAGGATACCCTTGGTATTATACCAAATCAAAAATATATTACAGAGGTTAAAAAGAATTGAAAGTTGAACATCAGCAGCAATGCCTTCATGCGTCTCTGGGAGCTAATATCTCCTCTTATTGATGCATTATAAAGTCAGGTAGGTGATGCCTAGGCTTAGCCTGTAGTCAGGAAGACCTGAGTTCACTTCCTAACTCTGACTCTTGGCAAGTTACTTAACCCCTATCTTCCTCAATTGCCTCAACTGTAAAGTGGAGATAATATTAGCACTTACCTCACAAAGTTGTTATGAAGATCAAACGAGAAAACATTTGGAAAAGCTTAGTGTGTGGCATGTAGTAGGCATTTTTCCCTTCCACATTAAATTAGACTAAATGGCACATAAAATCGAAATCATTTGAATATGTAAATGTACTTTCCCTTCTATCACTGCCCCTGCAACAGTTGGAAAACAAACACTTTAAGAAATATAAAATACAGTTTTTATAATCTATATAGGGGCAGCACAATAGTGACAGTGAGAGAGTGTAATGTATAGTCTGAAGATTTGGTTTCAGTTTCTCGTTCTGATCCATATTAGCCATGGGATCCTGAGCCTGTCTCTTGAATGCCTCAAGCCTCCTTCCCCCATTTTTAAAATGGGGGATAATCCCACAACAAGATTGTTTTTGGGAAAAGTGCTTTGTCTAACAATTTTAGCACAATATAAATGTGAGCCATTATTTTTGCAAGGATTTTCCCATGATATTCTGGCAGGGTGTGCCCAGAGGATGAAAAAAATGAAATTAAAGCTGAAATAAATACAGTCTATTATAGAAATATTTGACTTATGTTTCTTTTTTAGTTTTTATCTGGATGGTCAGCACCCTTCAGCAATAGCCTGGATAAACTCCAAAACTCATCATAAACTAAGAATGGCCATCTGCTTAGTGAAGGGCCTTTGTGGCCAAGGGAAGGAAAATGATAACAAAAAAGGTGCGGAAAACTCTAAAGTGATTGTACGTGGGGTTGATTTCTCCAGCCATTTCACTAAAACAAAGATTGTCAAAGATCTTGAAAAGATTGCAACTTCTTTGCAAATTGCCCATGATATTGGTGGAGAACCTTATTATTTTCACTAGATTAAAAGGAAAACTCTCTTTTATAGCGTGTGCTCTTAAAATTGCCGTTATGGAGTAGACCTGTGGTGAAGAGATTGTCATGATAGATAGACCACAATTGACCTGGGATTAAATTAAGCCATCTGGGCTGCCTAAGAAGAGAAAAAACAGTGTGTGGGCAAGTTTATTCATGTTCAGTTCAATTCAATGAAAAACATTTATTGTTATCAATCCAGTCAATTTTACCAGTGGTTTTTAAAGCACTCACTTTGTGCAAAACACTATTCTGGGTTCTAGGGATATAAAGATGATAACGGTGTTAGTTAATGCATTTACATAGCACTTTAAGGTTTCTAAAGTGCTTGGCCTAAATTATTTACTTCTTACAACAAGCCTGTGAGGTAGGTGCTCTTATTATCCTCATTTCATAGTTGAGGAAAGCAAGGCTGAGTCACTTTCTTACATAATCACAAGACCCAAGTGGGATATGGACCCAGATTAATTTACCTGTAAGTCCTTTCACTATACTACACAGTCTTTCAAAAAAGAAATAGTTTAGTATTGATGAAGATTACATTTGAGGGGGGGAAAGAGAAGTAGACATAAAGCAAAAGTACATAGACCTTTTTGGGGGATGGAGAACACTGTCATATGAGAGGATCCAGGAAATCCTTTTGGAGGAGAGGACTGAGCCTCAAAGAAAGATAAAGCTTCTGAAAGACTGAGAAAAGAAGAGAATGCCTTCCAGGTATGGGAATGTGGGAGGGCACCTTTGTGAAGAATACAGGCAGATACTGTTTTCATAGTTACAGGAAAAGGTAGAGGTTAGTTGGACTGGAACAGGATGGCATGAAGGGAAGGAAGATGAAATAATGTTGGAAAAATAGATTTGAACCTGACTGAAGGCCAAGTGCAAGGCATCTAGATGGTCCAGTAGATGGAGTCACAGGGCTGGAGCCAGAAAGACTCATCTTCCTGAGTTCAAATCTGGCCTCAGACACTTACTAGCTGGGTGACCCTGGGCAAGTCACTTAACCCTGTTTGCCTCAGTTTTCTCATCTGTAAAATGAGCTGGAGAAGGAAATGGCAAACCTCTCCAGTATCTCTGCCAAGAAAACCCCAAATGGGGTCATGAAGAATCAGAAATGACTGAAAAATAGCGAGGGTCAAGCCAAGTCTATGAGTCTATGTGTCAATGTGGAAGAGGCAAATGGGAGCCTTTGAATGTTTTTGAGTAGTGGAGTTCCATTGTCATAAGGTTATATGTGCCTTAGGAAAATTATTTTGGCAGATATATGAAAAATAAATCTAAAAGAGGAGAGCCTGGAGACAGGGAGACCCATTAAAAGATTATTACAATAGTCCAGGTGAGAAGGGAGGAAGGGAAGGATTAATCTAGGGAAGTGTCTGTGATACTAGAATTAACTCTTCCATAGTAGTAGTTCCACAAATAGGCCTTCAGTTTTAGTGATTTGTAGGAAATATTTGTGGATTATGGCAGGTCACCTTGCCCCTAGACTGGCTGATTCGATATAATTTCTATAGTCCTGCTTGTCTTGACATATCTGAAATGAAGCAATTTGCAGTTCTCTTAGGCACTTACCAGATATCATTTGGTCTTAGAGTTATTTGTGCATGTGTCACTGAATTGTGAACTCCAATAGGGGAGGGACCATGTCTTATTTGATCTTTACTTCTCCTCCAATGTGTAATTCATCATTCTGCCTGGAGCAGGAGCTTAATGTTTATGGAAGTCCAGGCAGGGGACTGCCTCAAGTTAAGTCATCTGATGGTGGACATGAAATTTAGCTAGCTTCACTTAAAGGGTTTAACTCTTCCAAGATGAATTAAATGCATAGAGGATATACAGACCTGTATCTGCTATTAGTTAACTAGATAAGCCCATTTAGATTAAGTTGACTTGGTGATTATACAAATTGCAGATTTGGATAATTGGAAGAGTAAGACAGTGTGTATAATAATAGCCACCATTTAGGTACCACCATTTAGGCAATGGAGGCAGCTAGGGGACTCAGTGGATAGAGCACTGGGCCTGGAATCAGGAAGACCTGAGTTCAAATTTGGCTTCAGACACTTACTAGCTGTGTGACTGTGGGCAAGTCACTTAACCCCTGCATTCCTTATTCCGATGGAGAAGGAAATGGCAAAGCACTCTGGTATCTTTTTCAAGAAAACTCATCAACAGTATTGATGTGGTAGGGTCCATGGAGCTCGCCAAGAGTCAGAAAAGATCGAATGCCTGAACGCCAGCTAGTTAGGTAATTTTCATCCATTAATGGATAATTGTTCCCTGAAAGTTCTATACAGTGATATACATACATTATCTCATTTGAGCCTCTCACAACCAACTTACAGGGAAGATAGTATTATTAACTCCATTTTACAGGTAATAAAACAGCTTCAGGAAAGGAGGTGATATGCCCATGGGGACTTAGGGTGCAAATAACAGAACTAGAATTTGAACGTGGTGCTAGGCAGAAATGCCTGGCACACAGAAGTGCTTAATAAATATTAACTGACCAATTGATTGGTCTTGCCCGACTCCAGGGTGAGGACTTTTTCCATTAGACTACACTTCCTTTTTGTGTTCTATTTAATAGTGCTTTAAAAACACCCCACTTTTAATACACATATACATATACATGCATTTCCATATTAGTTGAACACATATGCTTAACTTCTACTTTTTGCTTCTTTTTAATGTCACACCAGGTGTGATATTATACATTTAAGCCAAATTGGTCTCCCTGAAACATCCTTCTGACCATATCTCTTCTCCTCTCAAGAATTTCCTTTGATTTCCCGTTGTGCCTGGGATGAGATATATAAATTCTTCTTTGGGGCTTTGAAAAATCTTCACTCTTTGATTCCATCAGTACTTTTCTGTGCTTTATTGTACCTTACCCTCTACATTCTCTGTTCCAGCCAAACGGACAGGCTTGCTAAGATTTGAAGGAAGCTAGGAGTTCTAAGTCAGGGAGGTGAGGAGGGAATGTATTTTCCTATACATAGGCTTTGACTTGCTGAGTGCCTGACTGAAAACAAAACAAACTTCTAAATATCACCTGAGCAGTCTTATCACTGCTCCACTGGTACATTGGATAAGATATTCCACTTATTCAAACATTTGTTTTGTATATAACTCTTCTTATCTTTGACTCTCTCCCATCAACATCCCAGGAACTTTTTTTTTTCTTTCCTCTAGAACTCTGACCTCTTCTGGGTACAGGTGCTAAATGTCTCCTTAGCTTCTCTCCCTGAGAACTTGAAGTCATTTGTCCATTTTTCTTGTCTGAGAGTTTTCCAAAAGGCTCTCAGTCTATCCCATTCAAGGCTGTCCTCCAGGCTGTTGGTCATATTTCATCATTTCTGTTCTGTCTGTCTGGAGAGGCTCATCTACCTTCAGGCACAGGACAGAAGGATGCATTATTTCATTATCTGTGTTTATAAGAATGCATTTTTCTTTCTCCTGCTTTTGTTCTGTATCTACCATTGCATTCTTTTCTACCTTTTTTCTTTCAATTGTTTTCCTCCTAATAATAATAAATGACATTAACTGACATTTCTGTAGTATGTGCTATCCCATTGACTGTAAACTGCTTTCATTCTCTCTCCTATCTCAAGAAATCCACTGCCTAGGCCCTAATCTTTTCTTTCCCAATCCCAACACTTTTGCTTAAGGATTTCAGTATCATGTTCATTTCCTTTCTTTTTTATTTCTAAAAAGAAATAATTTTATTTCATAATGGTACATAAACATGACTAATTAATTTGACAATAGCTCTTTTCATAATTATGGACATTATCCAAGATTGGAACATTACCCATTGTGGTTGAATCTTTTTTCCCCTACTTTTTGCTCTAGTTTACTTAGAAATAAAGATTTATTATAAACAATATCATTATAAATATATTGTTATAAACTATATTAATCGTGTTGATGTCATTTCAAATACTCTTGCATCCCAATTTATCAAATTGCTTAACTCCCATGATATTCACTTTCAGTCCATTAGGATACAGATGGCCATCACCCATCATCACAAGTGTTACACCTCCAGGACTAATGACATTAATATTCCTTTACTCGGTCCATAACCTTCCATCATCATTCCATTTTTCCTGGTTCCTTTCTATCCTTAGCACAAATTCCAGTCATTCGGACTTCCTCCCTATTCCAGTCCATCACAACTATTCTCTTCTGTCCTTCCTTTTCTGCTTTCACTCTTAACCCTATAGTTAACCATTCCAACTTTATACATTACTCAACCTTTAAGGGGCTTGCTGTCTTGTTGCTACTCGTTCCTCTTCCAAATCTTATTTCTACTATCCAACTTCTCCTATACAAGAGGCAGATTGTCTTTGAAGGGAGGAAACCCCACATTAGCCCACTACAGATCCACATTATGTAATCTCAACTGGGGCCTCACAGCTTTAATTCTTTTTCTCTTTCCTCATAATCTACTCCACACCCCTTAGCATCTGTTTCAAAACTTATCTCCTCAAGGTACCTATAACCTCCCTTCTTCTTCTTACCTAATACTTGATCTCCCAAGAAATTTGATAATGAAGGAAAAGACATAGAATGGTTGCTTGAGAAGACGGTAGGATCAAGTGAAAATTTTATTTTTAAGATCAGGGAGATTTGAGTGTGTTTGTCTGCTTAAGGAAAGAGGTAATTGATACTTAGAGATGGGAAAATGATTGAGAGAGAGAGAGAGAGAGAGAGAGAGAGAGAGAGAGAGATAAGTATGAAAGAGGCAATTTGCTGGAGGGTGGGATCAAAGACACAAACAGAAGGGCTGATGTTTACAAGGAAAAAGACCATATCTTCTTCTGACCAAATTAGGACAAAGTAAGAGAAAATAGTACTTGATGATGAAGTAAGTTGGAATGTAGTCCTGGAAGGAAGTGGGAGCTCTTAAAAGATTACCTTAATTTTTTTCAATCAAGTATTAGGTAAGAAGAAGAAGGGAGATTATAGGTGGCCTAGCAGTACCATATTTCCAACTATATTACAAAGAGGTAAACCTCAAAACAATGTGGTGCTGGCTAAGACAGAGAGTAGTAGATTAGTGGAATAGATTAGGTACACAATACACAGTAGTGAATGACCACAGTGATCTAGTTTTTGATAAAACCAATGATCCAAGCTTTTGGAGGCAAGAACATATCATCTGACAAGAACTGCTGGAAAAACTAGAGAGTGATTTGGCAAAAAAACAAAAACAAAACAAAAACTAAAGCCAAACTAGAGATAGACTGACATTTTATACCGTACACTAAAATAAGGTCAAATAGGTACATGATTTAGATATAAAGGATATGATAAGTAAATTGGGGGAACATGGAAGATTTTCTCTGTCAGAACAATGGATAAGGGAAGAATTGATGACCAAACAAGAGACAGAAAAGACTACAAGAAATACAATGAATAATTTTGATAACATGAAATTTAAAAGGTTTGGCACAAACAAAATGAATGCAGTTAAAATTAGAAGGAAAACAAGAAATTAGGGGCAAATATTTATAGCAAATATTTCTGATAAAGGAATCATTTCACAAATATATACAAAATCACACCAAATTTATAGAAAATATAAGCCATTCCCCTACTGAAAAATGATCTAAGGATGTGAAATAGCAGTTATTTAAAACAAAGCTAGCAATAGTTACATTGAAAAAAAATGCTGTTATCACTGTCTATAAATTGAAGCAACGCTGACATACCACTTCAAACCTGTCAGTTTGGCTAACATGACAGAAAAGAAAGATTATGAATGCTGGAGGGGATGGGGAAAAATAAGCAAATTTAAGCACTCTTGGTAGAGTTGTAAATTGGTTCAACCATTCAGAAGAACAATTTGAAATTGTGCCCAAGGGCCTATTAAACTTTGTATACCCTTTGACCCAGAAATATCACTACTAGGTCTGTATCTCAAAGAGATAGAAGAAAAGAGAAAAAGAGCTATGTGTACAAAAATATTTTAGTAGCTCTTTTTGTGGTAGCAAAAATTGAAAATTGAAGGGATACTCATTAATGGGGTAATAGCTAAACAAGTTCTGGCATATGATTATGATGGAATAATATTTTGCTATAAGAAATAATAAGTAGGATAGTTTCAGAAAAACAAAGGAAGAGTTATATGAACTGATGCAAGATGAAATAAGCAGAACCAAGAGAACATTGTAAGCAGTCATAGAAATATTGTAAGGATAATCAACTGTGAAAGACTTAGGTACTCTGATCAAGACAGTGATCCAAGATAATTTCAAAGGACCCATCATGAAACAATGTTATCTACCTTCAGAGAGAGAACTGATGAACTATTGAGCAATACTTTTCCCCCTTGGTTTTAATTTTTTTTTGCTTTTTGTATTAGGGCTAAAATGGAATTATGTTTTGCAAAATTTCAAATGTATAATCTATATATGGCTTGCCTTCTCAGTGGGTGAGGGAGTGGTAAGAGGGATGGGAAATTTGGAATTTAAAATATAAAAAAGTTAAAAATAAATAAAATTTAAAAAAGCTTTCATGATTCCTCCTTCATTCTAGGATAGGATATACAAATTCTTTTTTTGTTTGTTTGTTTTTATACCTACTTCACTAAATGACTCCATTAATACATTTCCATGCTTTATTAAATGGTACTGTCCAGATTCTCCATTGTAGCCAGACTAACAGGCTTGCTGAGATTTGAAGGTAGCCAGGAATTTCAAGACATGGTGGTGAGAAGGTAGTGTGTTTTCCTACATGTGAGGGATAGACTATGCATGGGCATGAGGGTATGAGATAGATTTCCTTATTTATTGTATTTATTTTTGACAAGGCAAGTGGGGTTAAGTGACTTGCCTAGGGTCACATAGCTAGTAAATGTTAAGTGTCTGGTCTGAGGTCAAATTTGAACTCATGCTCCTAACTTTAGGGCTGGTGCTCTACCCACTGCACTACCTAGCTGCCCAGAGATAAATTGCCTTTTAATAGGGAACAGCTAACAGATCAATTTAGCTGGAATGTAGAGTGAATGAGGAGAAATAATATGTTTTAAGTTTAGAAAAGGTAGGCTGAAGCCAGATGGTAAAGGGTTTTACATTTTAAACAGATGAGTATGCGTTTTGTACCGGAGACAAAAGTGAACCACTGAAGGTTCTTGAGCAGGAAATTGATGTTATCAAAACTGTGTTTTAGGAGCATAAATCTGGACAAATTTGGCCCTGTAGTGCCTGCTGTCAGGGAAACTGAGGCTGGTAGATAGCTTGAATTTGGGAGTTCTGTGCTGTAGAATGTACTAAGCCAATTGGACATCTGCACTAAGACCAGCAGCAATGTGGTGAACCTCAGGGTTCAGATCAAAGGGTCACCAGGCTGCCTAAGAAGGATCAAACCAGCCCAGATCAGACATGGAGCAGGTCAAAAAGCTTCTGGGCTGAGCAGCAGGGGTATTGGACCTCTGGTGGATTTCAAGGCTGGGAAACATAGGACATAGAATCTCAAAAAAGAAAAAAAAAGGAAAGAAAAGAAAAGCACGGTAAATTTGGTAGCTATGAGAATGAATTGAAGAGAGGAAAAATGGAGGCAGGGAGTCCTATTAAGAAAATACTGATATGACTTCTGGGAAGAAGTAATAAGGGCCTGGTGATTTGTGATTGGAAAGAAAGGGAAGGATAGATGCCAGAGATATTGTAGAGATACAATCACTAAGACAAGGTGATTGGCGCATGGGAGGTGAGGTAGAATGAAAATATGAGAATGACACTGTGTTGACCAACCTAGCTGATTGGTAGGATGGAGGAACCTCAATAGAAAGTCCCATGGTTTAGGAAGAAAACTTAATGGTACATATATCATCTTGTTTGTTTCCCTAGAAAACTTGGATTCCAGGGGTGAAGCAAATTCTCATACTAGTACGTGCTATAATATTGGAGAAATCCCATGTCTTCTATCCACTCACTGTGACTCCAAATAGAATTTCTACTGTGGTATAGGCTCATACAAATCCATTGTATATTTTGTTAACAGTATTTAGAGATATTTGCTTTTATTTTTCCCCAAATGAAACACACATGTGTAATATTCATCATGCTAACAATATTGCATAATAATAACATGGCTTAATGAGGAAAAATGGCCAAAATGAAAGTTTGAGTCCAATTAACTCCTCCAGCTGCATTTACATGGTATCTCTTTACCATTAATACATGAAAATGGAACTGAATTGCCACAGATTCTCAGGTTCTGTTATCTTGAGACTGTGGACTGTGTGACATTCCGCTCTAATACATATTAAGACAAGGTTAGTCACTAGATTACGTAGTTCTTCTAAACAAGGTTTGTGACCTTAAATTTCCCATCTGTTCTCATACAAACTCACCTCAAGAGCCAAATTGAATACATTTCTTTTCCTCCCAAGTACTTGTGCTTACAGAAACCCATATTCCCTGACATTTAGAAAACAGTGTTACCCACAAAAGCCATTAACATCTAAAGAGATTAAATTAAAATTCATTTAGAGGTCTCACACATCCTTTGAACCTTCTTATTTTTAGATTCCAGTTTAAGGTGAACTTTTCCTGAATTCTTGAATAAATTCTTTATCTCCAGGCAGATAATTCAATCTAAACTAGAGAGCAACTTACCCTTCTCTCCCTCTGAAACAGCAGCTTAATTGGGATAGAAAATGGAGATTTATGGGAGGGGGAAAGGAAGGGTTGGCTGACAGCAGATTTTGTGGTCAAGGTTTTTTATTTCACTAAATACAGCTGAGAAATCACTTTTGTTCCGGCGATACAATAGCTACCCCATTGTTTCTGCCTCTGTACTTGAATTTAGTAGAGTATATCAACTTATGCCATTTACCTGTTCAGGGACTTTCCTACAGTATTCAAAATCCATGATAAATGTAGACAATCAAAGTAGAATGTGTATGTGTGTTTATGCACACATCCAATAGTTTGCATTTAGAGAGTTTATAATAATTTCTATAGTTTATGTTTTATATTGTTTGTAGTAATAGTTCATAATTATGCAGTTTATAATGATTATGTAGTTGGGCACATATAGACATATGCGCATGTATATATCACATTTATATGGCGCTTTTCAGTTGTAAAGCGCTTTCTTCAGAAGCGACCATGTTAGTCCTCCCCTCAGTAAGCTCCAGTAGTGATTTATCTCTCCAGGATTAGATGCAAAATCCTCTGTTTGGCATTCAAAGGCCTTCCTTTATAAACTAGGCTCCTTTTGTCTTTTCAGTCTAGACCTTCTTCACTACCGTGTACTTTTCAATGCAGTGATCCTGCTCAAGTCACTTATTTTTTCAATGCCTCAGTTTCCTCATCAGTAAAATGAAGGGGTTAGTCTAGATGACTTTGAAGGTCTCT
Source organism: Notamacropus eugenii (assembly GCF_028372415.1). Lineage (NCBI taxonomy): Eukaryota > Metazoa > Chordata > Mammalia > Diprotodontia > Macropodidae > Notamacropus > Notamacropus eugenii. The sequence goes on from NC_092872.1 coordinate 72,545,080, forward strand.
GATCCTATGAATGCTATATAATTAAACTTATCATGTTTAGACACAAATAGGACTAGGAAGGCAACTACTCCCTTCTTTGCGCAAGTGGAAACTGGAAATACAATAAAAATAATAGCTAACATTGTAAAGCACTGATTATGTGCCAAGAACTTCACTAAGCTCTGTACATTTTTATTATCTCATTTGATCCTCACAACAGCCCTGGGAGGTGGATGTTATTATTATCCCCACTTTACAGATGAAGAAACTAAGGCAGAACTTGCCCAGAGTCACACAGTTGATAAGTGTGGACAGATTTGAACTGTGCTCCTTGGCTGACTCTTAATGGCAGAAAGAACAATGGATTTAGTCAGAGGACCTGGATTCCAATCCTACCTCTGATACTTACATTGAGTTTGCTATTATGTCAGTCACTTAATCTCTATGGGCCTCAGTTTCCTTATCTGTCAATAAAGGGTTAGATTAGGTAACCTCTAATGTTCCTTCCAAGTCTAAATTTAGGATATGTTTAGGGGCAGCTAGGTGGCATAGAGGGTACAATGCTGGCCCTGGAGTCAGGGGGATCTGAGTTTAAATCAGGATTCAGACAGTAGCTGTGTGACCCTAGGCAAGTCACTTAACCCTGTTTGCCTCTGTTTCCTCATCTGTAAAATGAACTGGAGAAGTAAATGGCAAACCACTCCAGAATCTCTGCCAAAAAAACCCTAAACGGGGTCACAAAGAGTTGGACAGGAGTGAAATGACTCAGCAACAGCAACAGTTCCTGCTTATGCCTCATAATGTAAAAATTATTACGAGCCCTGGAAAGAACACAATTAACTGACACTGGAGGACATAGCTTTAAATCTCAGCTCTACCTCTTAACCCTTTTGTATTCTTGGGTCATTGCTAAATAGCTCGCTTATTTTCTTATCTATAAAATGAGATGCTTGTAAAAAATTACCTCAATGTTCCCTTGTAGTTCTAAGTTTCTGCACCTCTATGATCACTGACCTTTTGGAGAATGACTCTGAAACTTCTATATTTCTATTAATTCCATATCTATCTATCTATCTATCTATCTATCTATCTATCTATCTATCTATCTATCTATCTATATGTGTATATATGTATGTATATTATATATGTATGTGTGTATGTATATTATGTATGTATGTATGTATTTATGTATAGGTGTGTATGTGTGCATATATAAACATTTATATATATTATACATAGATATATATGTTAGCTGTTAGTAGAGATTTACTGGCAAATGGACCTTTTAATTGAGACACTTTCTTTTTCAAGTCAGGTAGATAGAGATAGATAAAAACATGCATGTGTTCACAAATTGTGTATGTGTGTGTAAATGAATATATATACCTATATATTATATACATATATACATACACACATGTATGTATATAAGCCCCCCACTTTATATCAGAACTATTTGATATAAAAATTTCCCCACCCTATTGACAGCATCCCTTCGAAAATGATTTTGTTTGTAGAAAAATCTTTTAGTATCATATAGTCAAAATTGTCTCTTTTCCCTTTTATAATCTTATCTATTTCTTTGTTTTGTTAAGGTTAAGCTTTTTCTCCTTAGCCCTGATTGGACAAGATATCACCTTATATTTGTCTCCTTCTATTTTTAAAAAAATATTATGACCATTTCTATTTAGTCCCATAACCTTTTAGATAATCATTTGGAACTTACTGTGTATGTAGTATATGTTGCTGGGCTAAGTCTAATTCTTGTCAAATTCCCTTCCATTTTTCCCAGGAGTTCTTGTAAGCAAAGACAGTTTGTCTCTGAGAAGTTGGTGCTATGAGGTTTATCAAGCATTGGAATGTTGTGTTCATTTTATTTGGATGTTGCTTACCTGATCTGTTCCCACAATTGTACTTTTTATTTTAGAGCAGTCGTGGTGTTGAGGTTTACTATTTTGTAGCAATACTGACCACAACATATTACACATAGTAGGTGCTTAAGAAAATACGGTACTTGATTGATGTGATTTTAGGTTTGAAAAAGTTCTACTTTCTTCATTACTTTCCTTAAGATTCCAGACCTATTTTCCTACAAATAAATTTTGCTCTTATTTCATTAAGCTGTGTCCAGTATTCCACTTGAAGTTTGATTTGATGAAGACTAAACATTCAAATCAATTTAGGTAGAATGATAATTTTTATTATGTTGGTGTGATCCAACTATAAGCAATGAATATCTCTTTACTTTTTTCTTTTCATTGATTTCTATAAAAAGTGGTTTCACTCTATTTTTGAACATATCTTAGTAGGCTGACTCTTTTATATATTATGAATTTTGTCCTTTTTTCAAAGTTAGCATTCTTTTTTTGTTTTTTTTTTGTCTTGAATTTTGCACTCAAAAATGCTGATGGTTTTTATGGATTTATTTTTTTTACCTGCTAATTAACTGAAGCTATTAATCATCTTAACTAGCTTATGCAGTTTTCTAAATACTCATGTCTCCAAATACAAATAATTTTATGCCTTTTTAACTGATGTTGGTGCTGTCCATTTCTTTTTTCTTATCTTATTCCTATCACTAATATTTCTAGGATTATGCCAATAAAATGAGAAAAGGGGACATATTTACTTTATTCTTACATTTATTAGGAAATTTTCCAGTATTTCTCTATAATGAATAACATTGGCTTTTATATATACATATATATATATATACACACATATACATATTTATTTTATAAAAGGTCTTGCTATATTATGATCTTTAGAATAAATATCCTATTTTGCCAAATACTTTTTTCTGTGTGTGTGTTTAATGGCTTAATAGTGTTACAGTATTTGTTTCCCTAAAGCTAAGCCACTCCTGAATCCATGGTATGAATACAACTTCAACTTGATCGGAGTAAAACTTCTTTGGGACAGTTTTTTTTTGTTGTTGTTATTTAAGGTTTTGTTTAAATGTCTTTGCATCAATTTTCATTAGGGTTAAAGGTCTCTAGTTCTTTTTTTCTTTCTTCAGCCCTCCCTTATTTAAGCATAAGCACCTTTTTTGGTTCATAAAAGAGTTTAATAGGATGTTTTGGTTCTTAAACATCAACTGTTTCGTGTAACAAAGCTATTAATTGCCCTTTAAACAAGTCATAGAATTCTCTTATAAATCCATTTGAAACAGTTTTATTTTCCCTTTAGTAATTAATTTATGGCTTGTTCAGTTTTATTTTTTGAGAGTACTTTTTATTTGATATTTCTCTTGTTTTCTTAATTTGAATATTTTGTTATTTTGTTGGCAATCCATTTCCTTTCATTTCTATAAGAGATTATTGCACAATCTTACAAGCATATTATTGTATATATTAAGTTCTAATAATTCTTTTTAGTTCCTCTCCATTAATTATAAAATCAGCTATTTATTTTTAATTTTGGTTTTTAAATTTTCTTCTCCCTTCCTCTTTTGGGGGATGATATTAGCTAAAAATTTCTTGATTTTGTTAGTCTCTCCCCACCCCATATGTGTTTTATTTTCCATTTTTCTATTTTCCCTCCAATTTTCAAGATTTCTTTTCTTATTTTTTCAGCATGTTACTTAATTGATATCCTAGTTTTCAAAATTACATGCTCAGCTCATTAATCTACTTAAAAATTTTTCCACTAATTTTTTTTTTACATCACCTAAATTTCCCAATGCATCCCTTTTCTTCTCCTCTCAGAGAGTTGTTCCTTATAATAAAGTTTAAAGGGAAGAAAAAAAGAATCCATACACAGATAAGAGAAAGTAATCAAAATAGCTAAGTGGCACAAAGGATAGAGCAGTAGAGTCAGAAAGATCTGAGTTCAAATCTGTCTTCAGATCCTGTGTAAGTCACTTAAACTGCGTGCCTTAGTTCCTTCATCTATAAAATGGGGATAATGATAACACCTACCTCTCAGGGTTGTTATTAGGATCAGAGATATTCATTGTAAAGTGCTTAGCACAGTACCTGTGCATAGTCAGTGCTTTACAAATGTTAACTATTCTTATTGTTAAATTCCTAGTCCCCACTGGTGCAAAGAAGGGAGTAGTTGCCTTTTTATATTGGTTTGTGTCCAAACACGGTCAGTATGAGTATAAAGCATTCAGAGGTCTTAGAGGCTATCTAGATCCATCCCCTCATTTCACAGATAAGGAAACAGACTTAGAACAGGTAACTCAATCAAGATCACACAGGTTCTAAGTAACAGAGCTGCTTCAGTTGTTTACCACTATTGTTATTTTCATTTTCATAGTCTTTGTGTATGATATTTTTTTTCGGTTCTGTCTACTTCAGTTTGCATCAGTTCTCATGTCTTCCCATGCATAGGCAATTGGTAGCGAAGCAGATAGTATGCTGGGTAGGAAGGCAGGAACATCTGAGTTCAAATCCAGCCTCAGATACTTACAAGCTATGTGACCATGGGTAACAATTAACTTCTGTTTGCAGATGACTGTGCACTCAATCCAGACTCTGAAGCTGAGATGAAACAAAGTATGGATCAATTCTCTGCTAATTTTGGCTTAATAATTAACACCAAGAAAACACAGGTGCTCCATTAGCCACCACTACACCATTAATACATGGAACCATCGGTTACAAGAAATCGAGAAGTTTTGAATGCTGTGGATAAGTTCACTTACATTGGTAGTGTACTTTCCAGGGATGTACACATTGACAATGAGGTTGATGCATGCATTGCCAGAGCTAGCTCAGCGTTTGGGAGGCTCTGAAGAAAAGTTTGGGAGAGAAGAGGTATTAGACTGACTACCAAACTGAAGGTCTACAGAGCTATTGTGTTGACCTCATTGTTTTATGCTTGTGAAACATGGACAGTCTACCAGAACTATGCCAGGGAACTGAATCGCTTCAATTTGAATTGTTTTAGAAAGATTCTGAGGATCACCTGGCAGTATAAGGTACCAGACAATGAAGTCCTTGCTTGATCTGAGCTGCCAAGTATGCAAACTGTGCTTCAGAGAGGGCAACTCCAATGGGCTGGCCATGTTGTTCTAATGCAAAATGTGTACTTGCCAGACAGACTATTTTATGGAGAACTCACATGGGGCAGATGATCACATGGTGGTCAGAAGAAGTGATACAAGGACACTTTCAAGGTCTCTTTCAAGAACTTTGGATTTGACTGTGCAACATGGGAGACACTGGCACAAGACCTCTCAGCATGGTGTACCCACATCAGAAAGGGTGCTGTGCTCTATGAGCAACGCAGAATTGAGACAGCACAAAGTAAATGTAAGATGCACAAATTTGGAGTATCCATCCCAAATATTCACACAGACTATCTCTGTCCAACCTGTGGTAGAGCATTATGAACTCTTACTGGTCTGATCAACCATAGCATAACACACTGAAACTTCACTTTATCATGGTGATGTCATTTTGGTCCTCTTCCAGAATGAAGGACAATAACCAAGCCTCAGTTCCCTCAATTATAAACTGACAATAATAATAGTGTCCATTTCCCAGGTTTGTTTTAAACATCAAATGAGATAGTATTTATAAAAGCTCTTAGCACAGTTTATGGTACATAGTAGGTGCTATATAAATCCTTATCTCTGTTTTTCTCCTTCATACTTCTTTCTATTTTTTATACTCTTGTTTCTTTCACTCTATTTTGGTTTTAGACATATTTCTCCTAAGATGGATATGTCTAAATCCCTTAAATGTTGGCATATTGTTTCATGGTGATGACTCTTGTTTTTCTATTTAAATTAATTGAACAGATATTCATTAAACACATCTATAGGAAGTGTGTACAGCACTGTGCTAGGTAGAGTCTGATAGAAAATGAGATAGGGCATGGAAATATGACCATATAGATTTTTTAGAACTATAGTAGCATAAAACAGGCAGCTTGGTGGCATAGGGAATAGAGTTCTGGGCCTGAAGTCAGGAGATTCAACTTTATGAGTTCAAATCTGGCCTTAGACACTTATTAGCTGTGTGCCCTTAACCAGGTTTCCCTCTGTTCCTCAACTGTAAAATGAGCTGCAGAAGTCAATGGTAAACCACTCCAATGTCTTTGCCAAGAAAACTCCAAATGGGGTTCTGAAGAATTGGACATGATTGAAAAGTGACTACAACAAAAGAGGTACATAACATAAACTCCTATAATGCAAATAATGTACAAATATATTGAAAAGAGAGGTAAATAACTGTTTGAGGTACCAAAAGTCATTCCTCTTGGGGCTCAAGTCCCTGGAAAGGCTTCCTGAGAGGTAACATTTCAATTGGTCTTTAAAAGATGGGGAGCAATTTAGCCAGTGAGGGCAGAGAAGGGAACTTCAGGCATAGGGGTCCTTGGTCTAGAGTCTTTATTTAACCACAAACCTCTAAAAAACTGTGGGTTCCTAGTTGTAATTATATTACTGTCCCTGTGGAACAACCTTCCAGCACTGACCATCACATCCCTGGGCTTTGGTGGGGGGGAGGGGAATCTTGGGACAAGAAAACCATATGCAGCAACTAAAGGATACCTATAGTACATTATTTTCTCCTTTTATCTTTCAATGAATCTTGTGGAAGCAAACCAACCAGGACTCTTTTCTACATGTCAGACCATGGGAATTTTTGAACTCACTATCTTGGACAAAGATACAGGAAAAAGAGAAGATGGGATTGATATGAGAGATAATAGCAAGGTAGAATTGACAAAGGGTTGAAGAAAGGATGAGGTATCAGGAATATATGAGATTTTTTAGACCCACTGTACTCTTCATTGGTCAGATTGCATGTGGTATATTTTCTCCAGTTCTCAGCAAGGTATTTTAGGAAAGACATTCACAAATCAGAGGAAGAAGACCACAATGGTGAAGGGACTGGAAGTTATACCATATGGGAATTGGTTGAAGGAAGTGAATATGCTTAATTTTACATGAAAGATACTGGGATAAGTCTATTTTTGGTGTCTTCCAATATTTGAAGGGTTATTGTATGAATTAGACTTGAATAGTTTTGTCTGGAATCATACACTAGAACTTGCAACAATGAATGGGCAGAAGTTGCTGAGAGGAAGATTCCTGCTTCATATTAGGAAATTCTTCCTAAGATTAGTCTAAAGTGAAATAGATTATTTTGACTCACTTTATCAGAGAGTGAGTTCTTCTTCACTGGAGGTTTTTGGTAGAGGCTCTGAAAACACTTATCAGGGTTGTTGCCAAAAAAGACTCCAACTCAAATATAGGTTGGACTAGATGAATTTTGATCTCCCTTCCAACTTTGAGTTTTTATGATCCAATAAAAGAATGTGTTAATGGACTGGATTATGAGAAATAAGGGTGCGGTGTGTCAAATATAAGACCAAAGTTTTGAAGATAGGAGATGAGTGAATGCTGGTATCACTGACAGAAGTCAGAAGCAGAAATGTACTTTTTGGGAAAGATTTTAAGTTAAATTCAGGTCATATTAAATTTATGATACCAGTGGGATGTCCTGATGATAGTGCCCTGTAGGCAGAAGATGTTTCTGTGAAAAAATGGTAAATTCTGTTTTGGCATGTTCAATTTGAGATATCTATGGGATACCCAGTTTGACATATTTAAATGACAGATGGTGATGTGAAACTCAGGAGAGATATTAGGGCAGAATCTATACATCTGGGAATCATCTGCATAGTCATGATAATTGAACTTATGGTAGTTTAGAAGATTATCAAGCTACCAAGCTGAGATCACTAAAAACATATATGACCTACTCTTATTTTGGCTTTCACTGCAGCAAGTCAATCCTTTTTCTCTCTCCCATACCAGAAATGTCAAACTTGATGCCTGCAGAAAGACTGCATATAATTAGGAATGTGCAACAAAATAAATAAAAATACAATACAATATAGATAATGCTCACTTGTGATTTTTTAAGTCAATATACAGCTTTCAGGGATCCTTTAAGTCTTCTTGAATTATCCTTTTCCTCACCTTCTCCCTTAGAACTTTGCCTTTATACCTTAATATGAAAATAGAGGCTGTTTACCATGTCCCTGAGGTTCTACTCTTCTTTTCATTGAAAAGTTACTTGACAATATCATCTTTTCTTTTTTTCTGGATTCCATTTCCTCCTATGTTCTCCAGCAAAATTTCTCCATAATCATCTCCCAACCTCAAAATGATCTTCAGTCTTTCTCTAGTCATTCATCCTTTCCCAGTGCCCTACAAACACACTCAAATCTTTAAAAATCTCTCACCTGACCCCATCATTCCTCACCTGCCCCCCAAGCTATTTACTTATATTTCTCCTTCCTTTCATAGTCAAATCCCTAGAAAAAGAGCTTTGCTCTTATTGTCTCCACTGGATTTCTTTTTACACACTTCTCAAGCTTTTATAATTAGGCTTCCAATTTCCCTACTCAACTGAAATTACTTTTTCAAAGGTTACCAATGGTATCTTTGTTGCTGTTAGATAATAGCCTAGTCTCAGTTCTCATCCTTCTTAACTAGTCTTCAGCTAGATACTTTGACCACCCTCTTCTAGATACTCTGTCTTCCCTTGGTTTTCATGATACTGTAGTTTCTCTTGACCCTTCCCCAACCTATATGATTTCTCTTTCCCAGTCTCCTTTGTTAGATCGTTATTCATGAAATATTCTTTAGCTATGGATTTACCACCTGGTTCTATTATGGATCTCTTTTCTTTGAACTTTCTACTCTTCCACTTTGTGATCTCCTTTGTTTTGCTGTGCATGTGACTCACAGATCTATATATCTATTCCTAGTATCCTTTCTGGGCTCCAGGCCGATATTATCAATTACCTATTGGGCATTTCAAACTAGATGTCCCATAAATGTCTCAAACTCATCATGTCCAAAACAGAACTTATTTCTTTTCCTTCAATTCTACCCCTCTTTTGAATTTCCCTGTTTCTGTCAAAATCATCATTATTTTTCTAGTCTTTCAGGTTTGCAACTTTAGAATTTCTTATAAATTACCACTCTCTCTCACTGTAAGGAGGCTAGTAAGTTGGCAAATATTGCCATTTCTACCTCCATAACTTCTCTCCCCTCTGGCACCTCTATATTTATTTTGGCTACCACCCTAGTTCAGACTTTTATTATCTCTTACTTAGACATTTTAAGAGTTGACTAATCTCTTTTCTTCAAGTCATTCCTTTCTCCAATTTATCTTCTACCTAGCTAACAAAATGATTTTCCTGCCATATGGGTCTGACCATACAACTTTCTACTCATTAAATTCCACTGGTTTCCCTTTGCCTCTAGGTTAAAATATAAATTCCTCTGTTTGGCACTTAAAACCCATTACTTCTTAGCTCAACCTACCTTCCCAGTCTTAGTAGACACAAGTCATCTTTCCACACTATATAGTTGAGTCAGGCTGGTCTTCTAGCTGCCCCTGTCACAGGACAATCTACCTCCTACTGTCATGCTTTACACTGGGTGTTACTCATGACTGGAATGTAGTCCTTCTTTATTTGTCTCCTAGAATCCTTTTCTTCTTTCAAGATAAATTTCAAACACTATGTTCTACAACATAAAACCTACATGAAAACTGTCTTGATTCCTCCCCTCCCTGCCAATTGTTGGTGCCCTCCATCCCTAAACTATCTTATGTTTGAAAACACACACACACACACACACACACACACACACACTGTATATACTCACTTAAATACATATCATCTCCAGGTAGAATATAAGCCCCATTTAATAATACAAAGACATTTTCTTTTTTGTCTTTATCACTAATAACTGGTACAGTGCCTGGCACATAGTAGGTGTTTATAAATTTTTGTTGATTGACATTAATTAGTACAGTGAAACAGTGAATGAGACACCAAGGAGTGTGGGGAAAAATGGCACAATTTAACCAGTTAACTTCTTTTACAAAACAGAGAAAACGATCCCAAAGAGAAATATGAGAACATGAATTGCATTGAGTCTTACAGTGTGCCTTCATTCAACCTCCACCAACTTTCCCAAAGCAGTACCTTCACTGTATTTTTGAAACTGGGTAGATCTTTTAGCCCTACTTCATTTCTTTACTCTGGCTTTTTAAAGTTTATAACAGATTCACATTGAAAACTCATTAAAAAAAAAAGTCAAGGTGAGGTATTATAGAGAAGCAATAACAAAGGGTCTTCCCTAAGACAAAGAGCCATCCCCAAGTTCAGATTAGGAAATACGCAGATGTGCGTGAGGAGATGGAAAATGGCCTGGTAATGTTGTTTTTCAAAGGAAATGGTCATACCAGAACCGGATACGTTTTAAGGAGAGGGATGTATTTTGGGAGTTTTCCTCTCTGAGAAAATGAAAAGCAATCTATTTATATGAAGCAAAGCCCAAAGGCAAGACTTGGAACTCAGTAATAAACTTAAGGGTTTTGAAGTGGCAGAGGGGGACTTACTGAAACCAATTAGAGAATATTAATCATTCTTTGGTGAATGAACTATTGTGTTAGTTTTGAAGTTTTCAAGCTTCTTGGGGAGAGAGAAAACTCAGTCTTTACAAAGAAAGAAATCCTTCCTCAGGAAAGGTTCGGTTGCATCCATCTGGGAAGATGGTAATCAAGCTTCAATATCAGTATGATTAGCTGACTGAAAAACCATATGGGAAAAAAAGTCTCAGCTTAACAACTCACATGTATGTAGCATTTTAAGGTTTGCAAAGTTCTTTACATAAATCATCACGCAAATCTGTGTGGGAGGTGGGCACGATTATTATCCTGATCTTATAGTGGGGGAAATAGTGTCAGAGAAGTTAAGTGATTGGCCCAGGGTTATGGTCAGTTAATTTCTGAGGTAAGATTTGAACCCTGGTCTTCCTGACTTCACGTACAAGAAGAGCTGCATGTAACTGAGATTAATAAATGCCAGGTTATCGAAGACTAAATGGGTTGTGGATCCAAAGAACATGAGGAGAATGAATCATGTAGAGAATCAGGTAGACATCTGGTATTTATATGGCACTCTGACGTTTATAAAGCTTTTTATACCATAATAATAGCTCACAAGGTTTTGAAATATTTTATATATGTTATTTTATTAATCTCACAACAACTTTGTGAAGTACATGCTATTATTGTCTCTATTTAAAGAGAAAGAAACTGAGACTCGGAAAAGTTAAGGTCACATAATTACTAAAAGTCTGAAGCAGATTTAAACTCAGGTTTTCCTGACTACAAATACAGCACACAACCTCCTATAGACTATCTATCTCATGCTTTTTCTACATACATTTTATTACTTGTACACCAAGAGGCAGAAAATGAAAGTATCATTCCCATTATACAGAAGTGAACAACTGAGGCTCTGAGAGCTTTAGTAATACAAAGCTGGCAAGTATTAGGGGTAGATTTGAACTTAGTACTCTTTGAACTTCAAATTCAGCCTTCTATCCGCTCTGTACCTTAGAGAATATTAAGTTCTACTCCTCCTCCTCATTTGATCTAGGAAGTTAATAAGCAAACATACTTTTCCCTTTTGAATGAATTTTTTTCTTTCTATTATAAGAGTTGATTTATGTTAAAATATTTAATGTACATACACTTCAGTCATCTACCTTTATGCATGGTACTGAGACCCCCAGATGGTACAAAAACACTTCCTAATAAGGATACTTTAAAAAATACAGATAGATATGTTATATGGATAGCTTGACTCACCCCATCCCTATCCCATCAGGCCTTCATAGAATATGTCTGTCTTTTGACATCAAGATCTAGATTTCCAGTTTTGGGGAAAACAATTCTCATTGCAAACCTACTTGAGGCTTAACAGTGAAGCTCTAATGTTCTTTTCTGGAGCAGCCACAGATAATATCTCGAGTGACTGAGACCTGGCAGAGTGCTTCTGGTCAATGCTTAGCTGAGAGGGAATGTAATGAGACTATAAATTACCATGAATGTGTCTTGTACTTAAGCTTTATAGACTGATACCTGGGAGAAGACCACAGGCTTTTTATTCAAAGCCAGCAGTGGAAACAATGATAAAAAGATACCTCAAACCTTATAATGTACTAATCTGGGTATTTTACATGGTACTATGAGGTTGCATTCTCTGGGGGCGGGGGGGGGGGGGGCGGGGGGGGGGAAGCTGCTACCATTTCTCTTAATTTCTTGTCTTTGTTACTTCCTTACTTAAGACAGTACCAGGATTCTCATTCATACTCTCTCTCCCTCTCCCTCTCTCCCTCTCTTTCCCTCTCCCTCTTCTTCTCCCTCCCTCCCACGCTCCCTCCCTCCTTCTCTCTCTCTCTCTCTCTCTCTCTCTCTCTCTCTCTCTCTCTCTCTCTCTCTCTCTCCCTCTCTCCCCTCTCCCTCCCTCCCTCCCTCCCCCTCTCCCTCTCCTTCTCTCTCTCCCCCTCCCTCCCTCCCTCTCTCTCCCTCTCCCTCTCCCTCTGCCTCTCCCTCTCCCTCCCTCCCTCTCTCTCTCTCTCTCTCTCTCCCCCTTCCTCTCTCTCTCTCCCTCTCCCTTCTTCTCCCTCTTCCTCTCTCTCTCTCCCTCCCTCCCTCTAGCTCTCTCTTCACTCTTGTGATTTCGTTGGTTTTGGGAATACTCTAGGAGAGGAGAAGTCCTTGATTCTCACCCAGTGAGGCTCATCTATGGTGCAGCAGGCTGTACTTTTACAGATTTGCCCGAGAGCACTGAGAGGTCAAGTGATTTGCTCAGCATCCACCAGCCAGTGTCTGTCAGTCAAGACTTGGAAGCAGATCTTACTAGCTGGTGGCATTGTCTCCAGGAGCCAGGCTACCTCTCCGGCTGCGTGCCTCAGGCATAGTAGGTGCTTAATCCGTGTTTGCTGAATTGTTAGAAGCACTGGAGGCCTTGTTTAGAATCTTATTTAAAGTGTAGTGAGGCATGCAGAAAATTATATAAAACCTAATGTGATATACTTAGACTGCTCAACATGTTTCATTAAAGGCTTGACACTGTGCAAACTATAAGAGACTGTTTGCATCTGTTCCCCCTGGAGAAACTAGATTAGAGAAATTACTGGATTTCCTCAAGACTCAACAATATCCATGGAGCATCATAAAAGTACAGACTCCTGTGCTTGGCATTCAAAGCCTTTCACAATCTGGCTCCAACCCATCTTTTTTAGACTGATTATATTTATTTCTTCCTCACATACTATGTATTGCTTTCTGCATGAAACCTTTCCTAATCCCCTCAGTGCTCGTGCCTCTCTACTGCCAAATCACAATGTTGCTGCTCGTGTGCCATTTATATAGAAAGTATCGTGTGTGTGTGTGTGTGTGTGTGTGTGTGTGTGGACACTGGTATTAAGTGACCTGCCTGGGGTCATGCAGCTAATAAATGTTTGAGATTGGATTTGAACTCAAGATTTTTGTATCAATGTACATAGAAATACGATGCTTCCTCTGACAAAATGAAAACTTCTTGAGGGCAGGGATTGTTTTTGATCTTTTTATCCGGAGTGCTTGGCTGGTAGTGATCAATCAATAAAAATTTAGATCAATCAGTCAATCAATAAACCCATCCCAAATAACCAATTCTTTGTTCTCTGACTGTGCTTTTGCACAGGGTTTCTCCTGTACTAGGAATGTTCTCCCTCCTCACCTCTGCCTTTTGAACACTTAGTTTAAGCATTATCTTTTCCATGGTGTCTTGTTAGTGCTAGTGGTGTTTCCCATCTATTGGATGTATTTTGTATTTACGTGTCTATATACATGACATTCTCTCTTAGTGTATAATCTCTTTGAGGACAGAGACTGATTTATTGCTAGCACCTAGCATTTTATATATTTCATATATATATTATACATACATATATTATATATATACACATATATGTATATACACATATTATATATATACATATATATGTATATACACATATTATATATATACACATATATATGGAATTAATGCTTGTGGAATTGGGTTGATCAAAGGTACGTATCTTTGACTGGCTAACTCAGTTGTTCTTATTGCTTCCATTAGAAAGAGTATCTTTTAGTATTAAGGTATAAAACCAACTGAATTTTTTTAAAAAGTATTTTTTTTTTAATTTATGGGATAAAACAAGCATTTCCATAACATAGTATAATAAAAATGATTGCACATGAAACTGCAAATCTATTATGTAGAACATGCTATTCAATTTAAATATATAATAAAGTTGTCATGTAAATTTTTTCCCTACCCTCCCACTAGAGACATATACACACACACAGACACAATATGCATGTAAAATCATTTACATACATATGTAAAATCATTCTGTACATACTTCTATTTATCGGTTCTTTCCCTGGATGCACATAGTGTCTCCCCTCATGTCTTTTGTAGTTAATTTGGGTATTTATAATAGTCAAAATGATTTATTCACTCAAAGTTATTCTTAAAACAATATTCCTATTACTGTATACAGTGTTCTCTTGTTTCTGTTCCGTTTGCTCTTCATTATTTCATGCAAGTCTTTGCATGTTTTTCTAAGATCAGTAAGCTCATCATTTCTTAGAGCACAGCAGGATTCCATCACAATCATATACCACAACTTGTTCAGTCATTTCCCAATTGACGGGCACCCCTGCCATCTCCAGTTTTTTGCCACCACAAAGAGAGCTGAATTTTTTATGGTAGTTTCTCTATGTTCCACTTTGGAGAAGAAAGACTGATTAGTGAAAGGAAGATTTTTTTGTGCCTCCAGTGTAGATAACTGGGTGAAAAATATGGACAGGCACATTGTGGCTTAGCATTAGGAAAAACTTTATAATTATGTGTCATAGTTGACTCTGGTTCCACTTTCTGAGGACCAGGCCTGTTTTATTGCCCATTACCCTTCTCAGATGTTCTGTGGGAATTGGGGAATCTCTTTTTTCTACTATTGACTTGAGTTTTCCCCAGCTGTATTCCCCTCTGTTTTAGGAATCCTATAATGTGCATCCCAGTTCCACTTAACCAGTTAACATTAGATAGCTTTTTCTAAGGAATAATCATTTTAAATGTATAACAAAAATAAATGTACAAATATCCCTCCCTCCAACCTCAAACCTCAAGGACATAAGCTTCCCTATACCATGCTTGGTCTGGGGTTGGTGGGTAGATTAGTTTCTACAAAGTTAATGGTTCTATCAAGTTCATGTCCAAGGCCAGTATTGCTACTGGCTTCCATTGATCTGGAGACCCAGAGCCTTGCTCCATAGGGTAGTGCTACTCATCTGTGTATAACATCTCGTCTAGATTCTTCAATTCCTAGAGCTGTGTGGCTTGTGCTCCCTTTCTCTACTTTCTTAATTTGGAATGGAAAAGGACTATCAAAAAGGACAAGACAAGATTTCTCCGTGGTTCTGATTTCTCTGGGGTCATATAGCCTAAAGGAGTGGGGAGGGGAGAGGAGGCCCTAAGGCATTGCCCCCTCTTGCTATCTGATCTTTATAGCTGTGAGTGTGAAGGATTCACCCCCTCAGATACAAAGGCAACAAATGTCCTGACTGGGAAGCCATTGGAAAAGGGTTCTTCCCAACAACGTGGTAGGCTGACATAGGATGTCCACACATGTTCCAGTCCTCACAGTTCTCTTGGAAGCAACTCCCTGCCATCTTCCAATTGGCTGATACAATCTTAGCAACTTGATGGTATTTGTTTGTGCCAGGTCCCCATCGCAATAATTAGACCTGTACAAAAGTGGCAAATGGACTGCCCTGGCAGTCAGAAAGACTTTGTCATTGTAGGTCTTTCTAATAAGTGACACTTGAATGACATTTTAAGATTTCATATATTTTTACATGTATGTGTATACGTATCTATATCTATCTATGGATGATTGTCACTAGAACTTTATGAGTCAGTACTACCAACTGCACTATTCCCATTTTCAGAGGGAGAAATTGAGATTCCAAGCAGTTACATAACTAGTGAGAGCCAGAAGTGGAATTGTAGCCCAGATTTCTAGATCCCAGGTGTTTTTGCTATAGCCTACTGATTCCTAGGGCTTTGTATGGACTGAATTCCTATTTCCTGTATGGGATGAACTAGTTCATGGAAGTTTTGAAGTCTCTTCCAAGTCTGAGATTCCATTACATCATAATACATTTTCTATAGGTAGCAGAAGAATTTAGAAAGGGGTTTCCATATATTATTGTTAATATTGAGAACTGTATATGCCACTTATTTTGATGGGTGTGATTTCATTTCCCTGGGCACAGACCACAACCAATGAACCCTTCTTATCCTGTTCAATACGCACCAATAACATTCCATAAATTCTCCAAGCGGATGCACCATCTGCAATGGAGATCTCCTCCATTTCCTGTAATAGATTGACAGTACCATAGGAGCACTGACTATCCATTTTTTTTTTTTTTACTCCATCATGCTGGCTTTCTAAACAAGCTACTGCTTTTCCTTGTCATACACATGGTGGATGATGATCTTTTATGAGTCACTTATCTTACTGCCTTTGAACACCTACTTTTTTGTCTTCCAATTACCATTAATGTTGCCTGTAATTTTGAGGTAAACCACATACCCCTAAAATGTCCTCATCTTGATAGTCTTAAATATTACACTTTACCTCTGGGGCACTGTCAGTATTTACTTGGATTTATTTACCTGTCTTATGAAAATCTTGGGTTTGATGTAACTTGAGATATATTCCAGCACCCACTCATTTTAGATTTTCTCAATCCTATTTTCTTACGAATGTGAGTGTGTGTGTTGAATTCAGTTTGTAAATGTAAAACTAAGGAAAGCATTAGTCTAGGATTTCAAGCTGTAAATAAACTTGAAACCCCAAACTGAACAAATAAACAGGGGATGCATTAAAGGGGATTGTGAGTCCCAGGAATCTCTGCTGTATGGGGAGAAATTCAAGACTACAAACTCTAGTTTCCTAAATACAGCCCATTCATTTCAATCCACAAAGTGCCTGAGATAATGCCAGGCTCTTTTCTTTTTCTTGGAACTAAACTGTTTCTTCAAGGGAAAGCAGAGGGGAAAAAAGGCAGAAATGCACTTTAAAAAAATCCATTCAAACTTATGCAGGAAGTTTCTTCTAGTTTGCTAATTTATTCATTTATTTGCCAGGTGACAGTTTTAGTTAATAACTCAGATCTAAGTTACCTTATTTTACCAGTGCAGTATAAAACTACATGACTGTAAAACTAATCCAAGTATTTCCCATGGGAAAAGTGTTTCACTGATGCTTTAAGGCTTGACAACAGGAGAAAGAAAATTCACATTTTCTCTATGGAAAATTACTTCAAATGAGCTAAATTTATGATCCTTTAAAAATTTTCTTTCTGAAAATTGTATGATAGGCTTGGATGAAGGTTTTTTTTTTTTTTAATATAACCATCCTTCTTGAATCTGGGGAGAAATAGCCATCAAGAGGAGCAGAGGAGAGAGCCATGTGATTCCCATTTACATTAATGGACATCGAATGACTAAATCTTGGTTCATAATATTAAATATTTACTTCTGATTGTTCTTTCAGCCTAAACAACTTCAGTATGTTTGCTGTGAGGCTGTTAATGAGGTAGCAAATCACTAAACACAAATGCATGGTGGGGAGGTAAGAGAAAAGGGAGAGAAAATAAAGGTAATTTCAAGAGAAGAATCAGAAGTTTAAAGCTGTCGTGGCCCTGATGGGTCATCTAATTCAACCCATTCAATTTTACAGATGAAGAAATTAAGGCCCAGAGTGGTTAAATAACTTGCCCGGGGTCTTATAGGAATTAAGTTACAGAGCCAGTTGTTCAAATAATAAAAAAGTCATGACTGAAATGGGGGCTGGGGGCTGGAATCATACCATAAACCACCTGGCATGTTTTCTATTTTCTATAAAAATTGCAATCCCATCTTTGGGTACCTAGAAACAGCTTGGAATTCAGTAGCATGGGTTTTCCTTTCATTGAGGTCAGTTGCTGTAGCTGATAGAGTGACAGGCAATTTTCTAATGACTCTACGGTTCACACTTCCCTTACACATCTGCTGAACTGTGCAGTCTTACTGGGTCCATATTGTAAGTCCTCCCAACTTGTTAAGACATGGCAGAGCAAGCATGTGGACTACTTGCATTTTTTAGTTATATTTTGGACTTTTGATTTTGGTATAGGATGTTCATAGTGAAGCAACACTCTCTATAATGCTTATCAGGCAATTCTTCTGTCACTTTGAGTTTGAAGTAGTTGCCTGGGAGTACTGAGGTTTAAGTTAAGTGACTTCTCCAGGGTCACACAGTGAACATGTGGAAGAGATGGAACTTGAACATCTTGAGGCCAACTTTCTCTCCCTTATACCATGTAGGGGTGCCTCTCTCTAGGGTTGATAATCCCTGTGAGATGAGGCATAGGAGTAAGACTTTTCTGGGAGTGAAATCCCATCACTTTAAAAAATACACATTGCTATTCTTTTCTTTTTATATCACATACTTTTCTCACTATGTCCTGTCCAGCTCAACTACCCAGAGGACCATCACTTATATAAAAAAAAATGAAAAAAAAAAACAGAGAAAGAGAAAAGAAACAATTCAACAAAACAAATCAGTACTAACCACGACTGGCACTGCACATGATCAACCACGGCAAAGAAAGGAAAAAAGGGACTTTTTCCATTCTTTCTTTGGCACTGAACTTGGTTGCTGTAATTCCACAGAATTTAGTTTTGATTTTTTTTTTATTGCTGTTGTTTTGTCCTTTTCATTTATATTTTTATGATCTGTATATGTCATTTCCAGGTTCAGTTTACTTCAATTTGTATCAATTCATATGTCTTTTTATATATCTTATAGTCTTCGTTTCTTATATTCCAGTGATATTCCAGTGATAGCCAGGTTTCTTATAGCCCAGTGATTCATGTACCACAACTTGTTTAACCATTCCTCAATTGATGGGCACCTTCTTTGATCATACAGGAAAAGGACTGCTTAAAGTATTATGTGTTGCAAAAGTCTTAGTGCAGCTTTAAGCTCTAGTAGTTTAAAATTGCACTAAGATTTTTGGAACACACAGCATATATTGATGGATATGAGATCCTTCTTCTTATCACTGTCCCTTGGGTTTTATGCCTAACAATAGAACCTGAGTCAAAGGACATGGATATTTTAGTTACAGTCTCCAAATAATTACAAACTGCTTTCCAGAATGGTCGAACCATTTCACAGAACAACCAACAAATAATCAGCTTTTTTTTTTTTTTAAAGAGGTTGTTGTTCAGTTGTGTCTCACTCTTCATGATTACATTTGGGGTTTTCTTGGCAAAGATACTGGCATGGTTTGCCATTTCCTTCTCCAGCTCAATTTACAGATGAGTAAACTGAGGCAAACAGGGTTAAATGACTTGCCAGGGTCACGCAACTAGTGAATATCTGAGGCTCTATTTGAATTTAAGAAGATGAGTCATCCTGACTTAGGGCAATTTAAGTCACAATAATGGAATCTGCAACATTATGGTGTAGATGATCTTCCTGATGCCAGGCTCTAATAACTGAGCCACCTAGCTGCCCCTTTTATAATCTCTCCATTAGTAGCTTTGTAGCTCTATTTAAATCTCTGTGTCCCACACTGTGCATTGAAGACTTTCCACTGATTTATTTTACCATTCAACCTACAAGGGGGATCCCCTCTTCCAAATATCCAGAGGTAGAAAAAAAAACAAATTATCTTCTCTGCTTTACTCATCTCTGATAAAAGAAACAAGGATAATGTTGACCTCTAGATCAATGATGTTAAACTCAGACAGAAAGGGGGCCACTAAACTGTATGTAAGAATGCCTTCTGGAGGTATATTGACTTAGAAAACCACATATTAATGTTATCAATATTATATTGTATTTTATTCATTTTGTCAATATTTCTTAATTCCATTTTAATCTGGTTGGACCATCCACCACTGTTGCACTTTCCATAGAGTTTTTGACACCTCTGTTCTAGACCATTGGATGACCCTGGAATCTCTCTAAGAAGGAAAGTAGGTAGGTAAACATGTGAGCTCCTTCCATGAATCTTCAACCTTAACGGCAGCATACCATACACATGGTATCTAATCTCTCTTCCTCCTCAGAATCCCAGGTGATACTTCTATGCTGGACCTAAAGTCTACCTCTTTCACATAAGACAAACTGACCCTCCACTCCTTGGAGTCAAAAAGACATGAGCTCAAATTCTGACTCTGACATATCCTGGTTGTATGACCCTGAGAAAGTCACTTGACTTCTCAGTCTATACAGCTTTCTAAGAATGTGATAGACTTTTAAGTGGCAGAAAAGGTGATGGCTTGTATTGGTAGAGAGAGATTCCTTATATGAGAATTTTCCTATACCAATGTAATCACAGATTTAGTCCCTATTCCTTTTATCTCCTATTACCTAAGGCAGCATGGTACAATGGAAAAAGCATTAGACCTGCAGTCAGAAAGACCTGGGATCAAATCCTACTTCAGACGCTGATGATGTGATCATAGGCGAGTCACTTAATTTCTGTTTTCTCACCAGGAAAATGATGGACTTGGATTCAGTGGCTTCTAAGATCCTTTCCAGTTCTAAATGTAGGATGTATTCCTAGCTTGGGAAAAAACATATACTCTTTTTTAAATTTAAATGAGTTATTATTTTAGCTTGCTTCCCCATTTTAGAGGTATTCCCTCCTTGGGCCCTGAAATTCAGTTATCATTCTTACTCTTCATTGTGATTTAGGAATTTTTCAGATTTCTTCCACCTGTAAGTTCACAAGAATTGTCTGGTCTACAGCTGCTTGGGAGGACTTCCTGGTCTCTCTGAGAATCCATTCCACCATGCTTCAAGTACTTTTCTTCCCTGTACTGCTCCACAGTAATTGCCTTGCTAGAGTAGGGACATACTTCCTTGGAGAGCATCCTTATTAAGACGATTAACTCTCAATGGAAGCATCAGCACACACTCAAGTCCAGGTGGTGATAAAAGTAGGGGTTGGGGAAAAATTAGGAGTAAAATGCCCAAGCAAAATCACTCCTTTGGCCAAATTGGATGTTTTATTACTAATTAATACCTTCAATAATGAATACTTAATTACTGTCCTAGTCATGGACTATTGAGCCAGAACTGAGCCTCTTGATGTCTACAAGCTAGCCAGGCACAAGATGAGTGTTGATCCCACAGGAAATTCTGCCACATAGGAAATATCTTTTGAGATTTTACAAAGGATGTGGATACCTTTGCTCAGAGCATTCGTAGTATCAAAGATTGAGAACTGGAAGGAACCTTAGAGTCCATCTTGTCTAACCTTTTTACGTTGACAGACGAGGACCTGAGGTTATGGGAAGTTCATTGACTTACCCAACCTCCCATAAGTAGGAAATACCAGAGACAGGATTTGTCTTTGGACTTTTGATTCCACTTTCAGTACATTTTATACAAGGAATGACTTCTTTATTTTTTTAAGTTTATTTAAATTTCATCTATTCTTGAAGGACTATTTCAAGTCCCATCTCTTCTGTGAAGTTCTTTACCAGGTGGTCAATCAAAAAGCATTTATTAAGTGCCTGCTGTGTGCCAGGCACTGTGTTGCATGTGACCATTTCAGCTCACAATTTTCTCTCTCTTATGAATTTCTAGAGCACTTGCTGTCTCTGCTACCCATGTAATATTGGTCGTATTTTTATGTGTATGTGTTTATCTTCTCAATTAGACTGTAAGCTTCCTATGGATAGGGACCAATCGTATTATCTTTTACGGTACCTAGGTCAATGTCTTGAGCACCGTGGGAACTCAGTAAATATTGGTTGTTCAGTAGGGAGCTTCTTGATTTCCTCTTTTTCATCAAGTTCTCACATTTGATGGTGGTTTTGATTAAAATTATTTTTGATTCATCCACTGAGATTGTATCTGACCCACTATTTATGTCCAAATTAAGGATCTGGTTAAATAGGGGAGTTTCAATGTATATATAAGTTCTCTTTGACATCTGTAATGGCAATCAAATTAGGATCTCTTGCTGTTTTTATTTTAGTAAAAGTGCCTCTGATTGAATAATGTGATTGGGGACCCATTAGTGGGCCTGCCCATTGTGGGAAGCTTGATTAGGAGAGCTGTTTTCTAGGAAGGTTTTTCTATTGAGGCACTGGGTCAGAGGGTTATGCCCTCTGGCTCTAGAAAGTGTATAAATACTCTGAGAGTGAAGTTTTACTTGGGGCTTACTGACTGGAAGTGTTTGTTTGGCCAGATGAAGACTCTGGGAAGCCACTTTAAGGAGCTCCGTCTCTTCGAGAACCCAGATGTCATGCTTCTCTCTCTGGTAACTGGTCAGACAGCTGTACCTGTCTGTTGAATTATGGTCAGACAGAGGAAGTCATGTCTGTTGATTATTTTGGGGTTCAGTATGTTGACTCCCCTGAACTAGGTGAATGATATATGTGCTTAATTAAAGTGATTGTTAACCCCTCAAAAGTTGCCTTTCCTTTTATGAATGCAGATCTAAGAACCTGTGATAGCAGGTCCCCCTGTGTATGTCCAGGTGCTTACTGATACAACATCTCTTTTAGATGACAGAATGGGAAAAGATGGTGATTGTTTAGTTAATTCACTTCCCCTCCCTCTTCTCCTCCCATTTCTAGGCATTGTGGTAAACAAATCAAGTTTTTGAGTAACCAGAAGTATCACAGAATTTCAGAGTGAGAAGGAATCTGGAAGGAAATTTAATCCACTCCAGAAAAAGAATCCTTTCTACCGCATTCTCAGTAAGTGATCATCCAGCTTGTGCTTTAAGATTTTCAGTGAGGATGAACTCATGATCTCCTAAGGCAGCCTAAATCACTTTGGATAGTTCTAATCGTTAGGGAGCTTTACTCCCTAACATGGGACAATACTTTGCCTCTCAGGCAATTTCTCCTATTGGAGAAGTTCATGCCAGGGGAAGCTTGAATAGTTGTATGCTTTAGGGCCAAATTCTACCCAAAAGATGAAGCAGAGACAACATACTCTAGTGGAAGGAGACCTGTCTTGAGTCAGAGGACTTGGTTTGGAATACTGCTTATGATGCTTACTATCAGGGTGACTTTTGGCGAGTCATTTACTCTCTATTATCTGTAGATTCTTCATCTGTAAAATGAGTGTAGTAGATACTATGGCCTCTGAGGTCTCTCTTAGTTCTAGATCAGTGATCCCAGAAATGTAATCCTTCATTTTCATGTCAGCCTTCTAATTACTTAAAAACAGCAATCATGTCCCTTACCCTCCTGCCCCTAGGTCTCATCTTCTCTAGTTTTTGCATTCCTAGTTCCTTCAAATGAACCTCATATATCCTGAAGGGTCTTCAAGCCCTTTATCATTCTCTAGTTAACATTATCCAAATGTCAAATGGACTATTTGTGCCTGCCTAATGGTAGAGTGTTTCAGAGTGTTCCTAGCTCATATTGGTCTGATGAGTCATAGAACACACTGTACCTTGACTCCAACATAGTGATGTCATTTTGGTCCTCTTTGAGAAGGAAGGATAACAACCAAGCAACCAGCTCTGAATGCTCTTTACCTTAGCAATGAACTTCCTAAATTGTATCATACAGAACTGAATGTGGCTCTGGGTGTGATGTACTCTGGTATTTTCCAGTCCTGGATATTATATCTCTCTTAACAGAGCCTGAGATTACATGGTCTTTCTTGGCTTCCATATTACTCTGTTGATTTATATTCAGTTTTTATAGCTCAATAAAAATCCAGGACCTTTTGCAGATAAATTGGGATCTAACCATGCCTCTACCCTGCTTGTGAGAAGTTCATTTCAGAAGGAAAGGGTAAGATGGTATTTATCCCTATTGAATTTTATCTAGTTCATCACATCTTTAGTTTTTTTAAATTAAATTTATTTATTTTAAGTTTTCAACATTCATTTCTACAAAATTTTGAGTTCCAAATTTTTGCCCCATCTCTCTCCTGCCCCCACCCCAAAACACCTTACATTCTGATTACCCCTTCAACCAATCTGCCCTCCCTTCTAACACCCCTCCCTTCCCTTATCCCCATCTTCTCTCTTGTCCTGTAGGACAAGATAAATTTCTATACCCAGTTTTGTTGGGTAGGTGATTCTTGGTTTTAATCCTAGTTCCTTTGACTTCTGGAATATCCTATTCCAAGCCCTTTGATCTTTTAATGTAGAAGCTGCTAGATCTCATATAATCCTGATTGTATTTCCACAGTACTCAAATTGTTTCTTTCTAGTTGCTTGCAATATTTTCTCCTTGACCTGGGAACTCTAGAATTTGGCCACAATGTTCCTAGGAGTTTCTCTTTTTGGATCTTTTTCAGGAGGTGATTGGTGGATTCTTTCAATATTTATTTTGCCTTCTGATTCTAGAATATCAGGGCAATTGTCCTTGATAATTTCATGAAAAATTATGTCTAGGCTCTTTTTTTGATCATGGCTTTCAGGTTGTCCCATAATTTTTAAATTGTTTCTTCTGGATCTATTTTCCAGGTTAGCTGTTTTTCCTATGAGATATTTCACATTGTCTTCTATTTTTTTTATTCTTATGGTTTTGTTTTGTAATTTCTTGGTTTCTCATAAAGTCATTAGGCTCCATCTGTTCCATTCTAATTTTGAAAGAACTATTTCCTTCAGTGAGCTTTTGAACCTCCTTTTCCACTTGGCTAATTCTACTTTTTAAAGCATTCTTCTCCTCATTGGCTTTTTGAACTACTTTTGCAATTGAGTTAGCCTATTTTTAAAGCTGTTATTTTCTTCAACATTTTTTTGGGTCTCCTTTAGCAAGCTGTTGACTCACTTTTCATGATTTTCTTGCATCTCCTTCATTTCTCTTCCCAATTTTTCCTCCACCTCTCTTACTTGATTCTCAAAATCCTTTTTTTGAGCCCTTCCATGGGCTGAGACCATTGCATATTTATTTTGGATGTTTGGGATACAGAAGCCTTGACTTTTATGTCTTCCCCTGATGGTAAGCATTGTTCTTCCTCATCTGAAAGGATGGGAGAAAATACCTGTTCACCAAGAAAGTAACTTTCTATAAACTTACTTTTTTCCCCCATTTTTAGGCATTTTCTCAACCAATTACTTGACTTTTGAATCCTTTGTCAAAGTAGGCTATACATTGGGGACCTGTAAGTTCTCAGTTCCTCCAAGGTGGCACAATCAAGGGAGAGGAGTTTACTTCTCAGGGGCCTCCAACTCTGCCATGCCCCAGGACGATGCTCAGGGCTGAGATTCAGATCAGCTGCTCAATTCCCCCAAGGGCTTTAAACTGAGGGCTCCAACAATGGATGCTGGCTGCTGCCTGTCAAGGCCAATAGCTGCCTGCTACTGCTGCTACTGACACTGCCTGGGGCCAGAGGTAGGGCAGGACCTGCTCCCCTGTCACCAAGGTGAAAAAGCCTTCTCACTGACCTTTGCAGCTGCCTTTGGCATTTGTGGGTTGAGGGATCTGAGAACACTGCTGCTGCTGGGGATTCAGCCCCTGAGACCTGCTCTGGTCCTGCTCTTCCTGGTGCTACATGGCCAATGCTGGGCTGTGCTCTGCTCCCCATCTGGTGCATCATACCTTTCCTGTTGGCTTTCTAGGTCATCCTGGGCTGGAAATCTCCACTCATCATTCTATGGCT
Source organism: Notamacropus eugenii (assembly GCF_028372415.1). Lineage (NCBI taxonomy): Eukaryota > Metazoa > Chordata > Mammalia > Diprotodontia > Macropodidae > Notamacropus > Notamacropus eugenii. The sequence goes on from NC_092872.1 coordinate 72,570,584, forward strand.
TCTGTGGCTCTGGAATTTGTAGAGGTTCATTCTTTACAGGTATTTTATGGGCTGTGGGGGAACAACTAGGGTATGTACATCTTTCTACTCCACCATCTTGGCTCTGCCCCTCACATCTTTAGTTTGTATACTTGCCTAACTAGTTTTTGGAAAGTCCCTCTGTAACAGACTGAGCAGCCTGCAGTTGGGGTTCCTTTATATCATTTGGTTTAGCTATTCAAACTATCACTGGTAGGGACTCTTCCTGAAAGCCTCCTCTAGATGCAGCTGCTACTGTGGAGTCTTCAAGGCTCTTAATTGGAGTTGAATATTCATTCAAGTGAGAGAGACAGTGATGCCTAGAAGGAAACATTTCTATTGACACAAAGGAAAGAAACAAAAGAATGTATGGCTTCCTTGGAGAAATCAACATTAAAAAAAAATCTCTCCAACACACCCAGTCTGTCTCTGTATCCAGCTTTCCTCTGAATATGCCACTTTGAGTCACAGGAAAATCTAGTGGGGGTGCAGCTAGGTGGTACAGCAAATAGAGTGCTGTGCCTGGAGGCAGGAAGACTTATCTTCCTCAGTTCAAATCTAGCCTCAGATACTTACTAACTGTCTGACCCTGGGCAAGTCATTTAACTCAGTTTCCTCATCTGTGAGGAATGAACTAGAGAAGGAAATGGCAAACTACTCCACCATCTTTACCAAGAAAACCCTAAATGGGGTCACAAAGAGTTGAACTCTGCAACTAAAGGTGTAGTGCAAAGAGCAGGGGACTTTAAAGGAAAAGAGATCTGGGTTTAAATTCTGACTTTAAAGATAGGCAAGTATCTTTACCTCTCTTATCCTTGGATTCCACATCTGCCATAGAGGAATAACAATTCCTATATTTTCTATCTCTCAAGGCTGTTGATGGGATCAAATTAGATAATTATTCATTATGTCTGAAAGTATTAGAACATCATAATCAATTAATTGGGAAGCATTTATTAAATGCCACTGTGTGCCAAGCAGTACACCAGGCACTGATGATGTAAAGACAAAACAAAACTGTTACTAATTTCAAAAAGCTTGAATGCCAAGATGGAGAGAAAATGTACATGTGTATAAGTGTGTATATAAAATAAATACAAGGAAATTTTTTGGGGAGGAGGCACTAAAAACTGGGGGAGATTTATGTAGGCTATTACTGTCACACTGGGGAGGAAGCTATTTGGTCTATGAATGTGATTGAAAAAGGGATATGAGGCAAACCAAAATTCATCTCTCATCTAACCAATGCTAACTCCTTTTTTTGGGGGGGGGAGTGTGTGTGTGAGGATTTTGAAATCCGTGAGATAATTAAAAAATAAGAAAAGAATGAAATTTTTGACTTAGTACCTGATAAGTAAATGATCCAATCAGGAAGGCAGAGAACTCACAATTCGCATGAAATACACATCACCCCCAGAAGTGGACAACAATGAGTACAGTCCTTTGAAGCATTTGATGACTGCCTTTCACTTCCATCTGATTGTCACTTACACTTAGCCACTGCATTTTTTATTCAGTCTAAAAATAGAGCCCCAAATGAAGGTAGCCTGTACTTTAACTGAGGTCCCTCGAGTCTTTTCCATATCCCTTTATATCTCTTAGAACTCAATATTTAATCATTTCTCCCATTCCTGAAATCTTTAAATAATAAAAAATGAAAGCACTGCAGTGGGTAATTTGGCACCTGAAACGATCCAAGTTTCATTTGAGGGGTGTAGAATGAGCACAGGATTGGGAATGAGGGACACCTGAGCACTAAACCCGGCTCTGTCATCCCTCCTTCAGAGGCCTGGGGCAAATGTCTCTGCTCAATTACTCCCAGCTGAAAAGAGAGGTGGGGGCAATCCTACTTAACCTGCCTCTTTTGGGGAGAATCAATTAGCTAGAAAAGCATTTTGAAGACAAAAAAACCTATAAAATATTTAAGATGCTAAGTATTAGCTTCCTGAAAATGTGCTCATTGTACTTCATGAACCCAAAAAGTGATTTGCGAATTTCTAGTCATCTAACACTTGGCTGAGAGCTGAGAGAGCATTTAGGCTTTGCATTAAAATATAATTAACATATAGTATGTTTTTATGCAATACATACATTTAAACAATATGTTCTAAGATAGGACATTAGGAAAGGTTAGGGAATTCTTCAACTCTGACTTCCTGCTCGTGGTACTTTGTGTGACTGATAGGTTCCCTCATCTCCATTTCCAGTTGCTGAAGTCTTCCTCATCATTACAGACCTGGTCCAGCTGCTACAAATGCTTTCCTGATCCATTCCAACCCATCAAAATCAGGTTCTAAGATACACTACCACATTCTACTTTAGCTAAGAGTTGTTTACATGTGCTCTCTTGAATCCTCTTGGAATAGCACAAGGGTGGGTAACCTGTGGCCTCAAGGCCACATGCAGCCTTCTAACTTCTTGGGTGCAGCCTTTGAACTGAGTTCAAGTTTTTACAGACAAATTTTTGCATTAACGAAATTTGTTCTGTGAAATTTGGATTCAGTCAAAGGGCCGCACTTGAAGCCTTAGAGGACCACATGTATCCTCAAGATTGCAGGTTCCCTATCCTTGGATTAGCAATTTTTTGAAGTCAGGGATTAATCTTAGTTTAGCATTTACTTCAGTGCCACCAGGTGGCACAGTGTGTATAGAGTGACAGGTTTGAAGTTGGGAAGACTCATTTTTGTGAGTTCAAATCTGATCTCAGATTGTTACTAGTGGTATACCCTGAGCAAGTCACTTAACCCTGTTTACCTCATTTTCCTCATTTATAAAATGAGCGTGAGATGGAACTGGCAAACCACTCCAGTATCTTTGTCAAGAAAATCCCAAATGGGGTTATGGAAAGTCAATAACAACAGTGACTATCCCAGTGGTCAAATCATTGAAAGAACTTTATTAATGTTTGGCACACTCAAAAACTGATGCAATGGGAAGCAAGAAAGACCAGGGTTTAGCCCATTGCTTGTCACATAGTAAACATTGATAAATGCTTATTGACTAGACTGAAAAATAATATACAGCACATGATACTAAAGGATAATTACAATGATTCATCTTGGTCCTGGAGAATGGATCATAGGACTGTAGATTTAGGAAAGGACCCTAGAGGTTATCTAGCCAAACACTTTCATTTCATGACTTGGCCCAGAGAGATGAAATGACTTACCTAAGGTCACACAAATACTAACTATCAGAGGCAGATTCCAAATTTAGTGTTCTTTCTGCTACACTGAAGTCTATTTCTTTTCTCTCAGGAGAGAAGTGGGGGACCACAGGGACAAAATGCTGCTTATACTTTAAAACTTGCTTATTTTATTAATGAGTTTTTCTTAACTATTTTCTTTATCACAAGAGAGTACAGTAAGAGTGAGGAGGATATCTAGAAATGTCTGTTTTAGAGAAAGAAAATAGCATCAATAAAGCTTTTTTTTTTTAAAAAAAATTGCTTACTCTAAAATATTTTAGGAAATATATCCTTTATACCTCATGTCCTTTCATTAAAATAGGCTAACAAATAGTAAAATACAAAACTTATTTTACATATTCAAGATTCTTCCAAAAGCACTTGGAACATAAAGAATATTTTGTCAATATACTTATTAAAGTATCGCAGTAGAATAGCTCAGGTCTAAGGGTGTAATGTTTCCTGGTTACCTTCACCATACAGTTATAATACCAACCTGCAATCCATTAATTGACATACTTGACTAATTCTAGCTGGTAAATCTTTGGCTCTGACTCTAGCCCAGTCAGTCAGTTCTGGAAAATCAGTTTTTCATGTTCAAGCTTTTCCTCATGTTTACAAGCAGAGAGGAATTTAATTTTGCCCTCCGGATGTCCTTTAATGAACTTTCATATGTGAAGCACATGTGTTCCATGTTTCTTGTGGCCATATCTATTTCCAGCCTTGTTATTAAGAAAATTTATGAAGTTGTGTGATCAACAAACAGCACAGATCGTGCAATTGGCTTTCTCTGCTGTCTCTAAAACAAAATGCATTGGCAGCCCTGAGTCATTTGGGAACAGAGGACTTGAAACAGACAAGAGGAAATTTTAAAAACTGATGCTTCTAAGGATAAGGGAAAAGATACAAGAATGACACAGGACTTAGAATACTGAGGGTTAGGGAAATGCATCAGTGAAGTAATTGGTATGGGCAAATCCCAGGTGAGGAAGCTCTCTACCTACAAGTGGTTCCGCACTACTCTGAAATTTACAAAGCTAATTGATTAGAGTGATGACCAGATTAGAGTGATGATCCAGCCAAAACTTCGCAGAGGCAGACTTGAACCCTGCCTGGTCTTCCTGACTTTGAGGCCAGGTCTCTGTCTACCATGTAAAATCCACTCTTCACCAGACGACCTGAACTCAGATTCCAGACCTGTCCCTTCTCTGTGTGATGTTGGGCAAGTAATTGTTACCACTCTGGGTCTCCATTTCCTCTCTTGTAAATTGAGAAGGTCCTTTAAATTCCCTTCTGGCTCTAAATCCATGATCTTATCATCCTGTAAACTATGATGACTAGCAATTTGAGGATTTAACAAGAAAATTAGTCTCGCAAAGAAAATTCTCTTTGGGTTTAATTTTCAGAAACTGAATGAAAAAACAGTTTGTGGTTTACAGGGAAATATGTTGAAGAGTGTCTGTATAAACTCAAGCTATGAATCAGTGTTCTAGTAAATTAATAAACACTCATTTTAATAAACATGTATTAACTAACTACTGGGTGTATATTGTGGTATTAAAGCAAGGGGACAAGCATTTAGTAAGTGCCTAACATGTGCCAGGCACTGCGCTAAACACTATAATTATTATCCGGTTTAATTCTCACAACAGCCCTGAGAGGTAGATGATATTATTATTCCTGTTTTACTGAGAAGGAAACTGAGACAAATGAAGGCAAACACGGATTAAGTGACTTCTCCAGGGTCACTCATCTAGTGACTAGAACTGAATTTGAATTCCTGTCTTCCTCCAAACTCTAGGCTCAACAATGCTTTATCCATTGTGCCACCTAATTGCCTAGCAGGTTTATGTGGTTGAGTAAGTTTTATTCCACCAAAACCAGGAGAGATTACAGATTCAAGGGCAACTTGATAGCTATCGTCAAGTATTTACAGGGATGTTACATGGAAGAGTGATTCAGCTTACTCTGTTCATAGGATACAAATCCAGCAACAACAGGTAGATCGGACAAAGAAGCCAATTTAGGCTTTATGTCAGAAAAGACTTCTTTAATAATTAGAGGTGTCTGAAAGTAGAATAGACTTTCTCAAAAGGAGATGACTCCCTGCATGCATGAAAGTCTTCAAGCAAAGAGTAGATACTCATTTGCCAATAGACTGCAGATTCCTTTTTTTTTTTTAATTGGTTGGCACAAGATGAACCTAGAAGTATCCCTTTAAACTCTAAATGTGATACTGCAAACATTTGTATGCCGTGAATTTTGGGCCAATCAAAAGAGGCAATAGAGAGCCCTAAGGGGAAGCTCAGAATTATTTAAACCAAAATTATTTAAATTTATTTAAAAATTTAAAATTTGGTCTCTGGATTCTTTTAATGTCCTAAAAAAAGGTATTGAGGACCCCAATGATTTTTTTTTTAAATCTAAGTGTATCCTATCCATTGATAGTTACTACATTAGAAATCAAAACATCTCAATAATATTATGAAAATTATTTTGACCTTGAGAACTCCTTGGAAGGGTTTTGAGGATCATCAGGATTCCCTGATCACACAGATCAACAGAAAAATTTTGATGAGGTGGTTTGATTGTCTGGGTTCCAGTTCTGGCTTGTCTCTTTGCTAACTCAGTGGTATTGTTATTACTTATTGCTTAGTTACTTTACCTCTTGAGGCCTCAGTTGCTTTTTTTTTTTTTTTTTTAAAGAGGATTTAATACAAAGAGTCTGAATGCAGAACATCAAAATTATCTGGCTGGGCTATTAAGACACTGACCAATATGCATAAATTATGTAGTCCCTTCCCTTGTTTTGACTCTGTACACAGATAATACATTCAACATAGATTTTTTTTTCCCATCAGATTAATAATAACCCATCTTATCCTTTTTTATTGTAGGAACAAATAAAACTAGAATTATCTTTCTAAAACTTTTTATTTTTAACATAATTTCTGAAGAAGCAGCATTTTCTCTGGAAATTCTAGAGATGTTCTAGAAATTATGGGTGAATATAGGTTTGTGAGCCAAAGATTTGGGTTAGTTGGAAGGGAAGTTCTCTTGGCTGGTTTCTGAAATAGTGTGACTCAAGACACTGTGGTTTTCTGGGAAGCAGTGTGGGGCTAGTGGTTAGAGTACTGGATGGGGAGTCCAGGCAACTATGGTTTGACTCCTGTGACTGACACTTTGAAGCTGTGTGACCAGGACAACTCAAATCGCCACTCAGAGTCTCAGTTTTCTTGTCCAAAGTATGAGGATAACAACATCTCTAGTACCTGTTCCAATTGTGGGGATAAATTGAGAAAATGTTTCTAAAATGTTTTTCACAGCTTTAAACGTTTGAAAACTTTAAAAATATTGCAAAACTTTGAAGACATATACACCTCAGCTATTATTATTATTTTTCTCTGTTCATTGAAATGTTTTTCTTTTTTCCAAAAATGAGTGCCAACAGGAAAATGTGGGGTGTTTGGAAAGAGGGTCAAGGAACTTAATCCTTTCCCTATAAAAATATCAGCTGTGGAATAGGACTGCATGGTAACTCAGCCAGAGAATCAATCTCTTTTTCCTTGCTTTATTTTGGAGAGCTTTCCAATGCTCACAAACCCACATAGAGCTTAATGAAAGCCAAGAGATGCTGCCAAGAAATCTCACTCAATTCTGCAGCATAAGACCAAGGAACAGGTGCTGTAGATGAGGAACCTGGAGTACCTACAGGTGTTTGCTCACCTAGACTGCTGTTGCTGTCAATGCCCCAGGTTCTCTTTAGATAATATTTCACATGTGCTACAAAGAGTTTACATGTACACTTGGTGTATGCACTATAGAGGAACATAGAGCCTTGCCGAGTGACTTGAAAATTTGATCAGCTCACTGTTGTCTCCAGGTCACTAAATTTTCCCCAGCTTTTCCTCCATATGCTGCTATCATAGTGAAGCTGAATTCCCCAGAGACCACATTAATGTTTGGATGTGCACATACAGTCTGTGTCTATGTAGACCAGGGATTCCACACCCTCTTTTTATTTTTGCTTTTTTGGACCACAGCCCCAACTTTAGCAGTCTGGTGAAGTCTGTGCACCTCTTCTGTGTTTTTAAACGCACAAAATAAAATATATAGGGTTGCAAAGGAAACCAATTATATTGAAATATAGTGACTATATTACAACTCCTGATTTATGCATATTTACAGGCATATTTTCACATGTCAGTACATGAAGCGTTATGATTTCATTGGTGTGGGAACTCCTTCTTCAGTGCAGATTGCCACCTATCTATAACTTAATAGTTTTAGAGGGTTGCTTGAGGAACAGAGAGATGAAATATTTTGCAAGGGAAGGTCAGAGGTAAAATTTCAACTCAGCTCTTCCTGATTCTAACTCCAAGTCAAGTCTTTTATCAGCAATGCATACTCCTCCTCCCCTTTTCTATGTATTTATATATGCACTGTCTCTCTGTCTCCATATATATGTAAATACATACATATCTATTTAATATACTATATATAATTTTATATCTAAATATACATGCATGTATACACATATACACATGTACACATACATACAAACCTATGCACACATAAACGCACAAACACACAATGTATCCATACATATGTGCGTAGATGTATACACAATAAACACATATATGTATACATGAATGTGCTTGTCCACACACATGCATTCACATATGTATGCTTATATGTATATGCACATATTATTGTGTTATATACATATACATGTACATACATATTATTGTATTATATACATATACATGTACATACACCCATGTACATATTTCTCTGACCAATGCTAGCTCTTGGACACTGGGTGAGTCATATAAGCTCTCAGTCCCCCCAGACTGTAACTCAAAGTCAAGCCTTCCATCTGCAATGCATGCCTTGCTCTCCTTCCTGTAATGCATGTTACAGAGGATTAAGATCAGTAGTTTCAGCAGCAGGAACTCCCTATGCCATGAAATCATTGATCCAGATTGAAAAATACAAACAGAAACAGAAACACAATACACACACATATACGCGCATCCAACATTAACTTAAGATGAGAATAAAAATTTGCATATTGAATAAGAACATATAATTATACAATTGATTGTCCTATTTTAGGTGGTTCTTTTCTGGCTTTTTCTTTACTGGTCATCACTAGCATTGGCATTAACCCATCATGGGGTATTAACTTTAAAACACATATTTTCCCTCTTCCCCCTTCCCTCCCAACTGTCAATCCAATTTAAATAAGTCCATATACCTAGGGCATAACAGAAATTAGAATGAGCCTTAAAAATGTAAAGTCAAAGATGAAAAATAAATAAATACACACATATATGCATATATATCATATGCATCTATCAATATGAGGATATACATGGACATATACGCATATATACATATATACGTGTATATGTATATATGTTATATAGGTGGGGGTATGTCATTTTGTTGCTGTTTATATTTCAAAGTAGTCATTGGTTGCCAGTGTAATGCTCATTCCTATTAATTATACTGCTCTCCTAGTTAGGAATCCCTACCTACGCAGATATGTTCTATTTAGTCTTGAAGAGTCCATTTCAAGGCCCATCACGTCCCTATCACTTTCCTGAATATCCCTGGTCATTTTCATGTCTTCTTTATTCAATATGGTAATGTTAGTATTTGTCTCATCATTTAATACTTTACAGCTACCAAAGACCTGGAAAAAAGAAAGTTTCATTGCTATCAAAATCCTGGGGCTTGCCATATGGTTCTGAATCAAAAATGGATGTGGCTTTATTGGTGAAAATAATGTTAAAGAATCATTGCCATCTTCTTTACCACTATGCTCTATGGACCATGGAGCCTTTCCATCTTACTTGAAGCCGGAATCTCCTATTAGTATTGTCTCCTTCATCAGAATTCATGGATTTTGAGAGCTGGGGGTGTCTTTTCCATTTGTGACACTGGCATTTACCACCATATTTTGAGCATAGTAAGCATTTAATCTATGTATTTTCACTTATTTATTTATACTGTGTTCTTCTCAAAATTATTTCCTTTGTCTTTCCTCTCCAAGAAGACTTCAAAGTCAGTTATCATACTTTTAAAAATTCTATCATTTTTTGGAGCTTGCTGGACACATAGTAGGTGCTTGATAATATATATTGATTGAAAGGGGACTTATTGTAGTTTGAGTTATTTATATTAGAGATAAAATAGAATTTCTTGGCAGTAAAAGTTATTAAAAATCTTCTCTCAAAAAAATCTTCTCTATCTTTAAAAAGTGTGTGTGTGTGTGTTTGTGTGTGTGTGTGTGTGTGTGTGTGTGTGTGTGTGTGTGTGTGTGTGTGTGTGAGTTTACTTAAAGGCAGTGGTTCAGGGACCCTTACAGCTCAATCATTAAATATCTATCAGACACAGGCTTTACCTACACAAGCAACTTTGCTGTTGATGCTGCTTTTGAACTTCTTTGGAATTTTCCATCATCATTTCTCTCCATTTCCCCCTCCCTGCCTTTTCACCCTCCTTCTGTGTGTTCTCTTTCCCCTTTAGATTGTTAGTTCCTTGAGAACAGAGATTGCCATTTTTTATGTCTACTTGTATCCCCAGAACTTAGTACAATTCTTGGCACATAATAGTACTTAATAAGTGCTTTCTTGACTGACCAGAATATAGAGTATGGATATATTTGAAAAGGACAAGATTCTAGGTATTTTGGATTCTAGGTATTTAGGACTGTCTATTGAAGAGTCTCCAAAATAAAGAACTTTAAAAAGTCAGCATGTACCATTTATGTTCAATACCATCTTAGTTTTCTCCTTATACATGTGGAGCTTCAAGTGCATGACTGACATATTATCTTATTCTGGTGGGTATTATATGGTTAAAGTCAAGAACTGGTTATGTCTGAATTCATTATCAAATTGACCAGATTGGAAAACATAAGAGTGAAAAAAGTCTCTTCTGAATAGTGGACTAATACAGTTAGCATTAGGTGGGCTATTGTTGATCTTAATATTATCCAGCTAACAGAGCCAAGATGGCGGAGTAGAAAGACGCACATACACATAGCTCCGAACCCACAACCCATAGAACAGCTACAGGGAAGTAATTCACGGCGAATTCTGCACCCAGAGGCCACGGAACATTGGAGCGAGGGAGATTTCTGTTCTGGAGAGACCTGCAAACCTCTCACGGGGGGTCCTTCGCACTGCGGACTGGGCTCCGGGACTAGGAGCTGAGTGCAGCCCTGCTGCGGCCACGGCACCAAGAGGAAAAGATCTGAGCGGGCTTCAGGGACGGGATCTCCAGCGGCCACGCGTGGTCCCTCCACCCACAGAGGGACCTGCAAACCTCTCGCAAAAGGTCCGTCGCGCTGCAGACGCGGAGCCCAGCCCAGACCTGCCGCGGCCGCGGCCCCGAGAGATACAGATCCGAGCAGGATTCAGGGACGGGATCTCCAGCGGCCACACAAGTCTCTCCACCCACAGGTGATGGGGGTCGGTGAGAGAGTCTCTTTGGCAGGTTGAGAGGGGAGTGGGGCGCCCCCATAACTCAGGCCCCCCCCCCGGGAGGTAGAAGCTGAGAGGTGGCAGCAGATCGGGGCTCCCCAAGGGGGCAGGAGCCGGGATCCATTGTGGAAGGTCTGTGCATAAACCCCCTGAGGGAACTGAGCCTGAGAGGCGGCCCTGCCCCAACCTGACCACCTGAACTTAATCTCACACTGAATAGCAGCCCTGCCCCCTCCAAAAGCCCTAAGGCTGGAAGCAGCATTTGAATCTCAGACCCCAAACTCTGGTTGGGAGGATCAGGAGGTGAGGTGGGTGTGAGGAGAATATTCAGAGGTCAAGTCACTGGCTGGGAAAATGCCCAGAAAAGGGAAAAGAAATAAGACTACAGAAGGTTACTTTCTTGGTGAACAGGCATTTCCTCCCTTCCTTTCTGATGAGGAAGAACAATGCTTACCATCAGGCAAAGACACAGAAATCAAGGCTTCTGTGTCCCAGCCCACCCAATGGGCTCAGGCCATGGAAGAGCTCAAAAAGAATTTTGAAAATCAAGTTAGAGAGGTAGAGGAAAAGCTGGGAAGAGAAATGAGAGACATGAAGTCAAAGCATGAACAGCAGATCAGCTTCCTGCTAAAGGAGACCCAAAAAAATGTTGAAGAAATTAACACTTTGAAAACTAGCCTAACTCAATTGGCAAAAGAGGTTCAAAAAGCCAATGAGGAGAAGAATGCTTTCAAAAGCAGAATTAGCCAAATGGAAAAGGAGATTCAAAAGCTCACTGAAGAAAATAGTTCTTTCAAAATTAGAATGGCACAGATGGAGGCTAATGACTTTATGCAAAACCAAGAAATCACAGAACAAAGAGAGAAGAATAGAAAAATGGAAGATAATGTGAAATATCTCATTGGAAAAACAACAGACCTGGAAAATAGATCCAGGAGAGACAATGTAAAAATTCTGGGACTACCTGAAAGCCATGATCAAAAGAAGAGACTAGACATCATCTTTCGTGAAATTATCAAGGAAAACTGCCCTGAGATTCTAGAACCAGAGGGCAAAATAAATATTCAAGGAATCCACAGAACATCGCCTGAAAGAGATCCAAAAAGAGAAACTCCTAGGAACATTGTGGCCAAATTCCAGAGTTCCCAGGTCAAGGAGAAAATATTGCAAGCAGCTAGAAAGAAACAATTCAAGTATTGTGGAAATACAATCAGGATAACACAAGATCTAGCAGCCTCTACATTAAGGGATCGAAGGGCATGGAATAGGATATTCCAGAAGTCAAAGGAACTAGGACTAAAACCAAGAATCACCTACCCAGCAAAACTGAGTATAATACTTTGGGGGAAAAATTGGTCTTTCAATGAAATAGAGGATTTTCAAGTATTCTTGATGAAAAGACCAGAGCTGAAAAGAAAATTTGACTTTCAAACACAAGAATGAAGAGAACCATGAAAAGGTGAACAGCAAAGAGAAGTCATAAGGGAGTTACTAAAGCTGAACTGTTTACATTCCTACATGGAAAGACAATATTTGTAACTCTTGAAACATTTCAGTATCTGGGTACTGGGTGGGATTACACACACACACATGCACACACACACACATACATAGAGACAGAGTGCACAGAGTGAATTGAAGAGGATGGGATCATATCTTAAAAAAAAATGAAATCAAGCAGTGAGAGAGAAATATATTGGGAAGAGAAATGGAGAAATTGAATGGGGCAAATTATCTCTCATAAAAGAGGCAAGCAAAAGACTCATTAGTGCAGGGATAAAGAGGGGAGGTAAGAGAAAAACATGAAATCTACTCTCATCACATTCCACTAAAGGAAAGAATAAAATGCACACTCATTTTGGTAGGAAAACCTATCTCACAATACAGGAAAGTGGGGGATAAGGGGACAAGCAGGGTGGGGGGGATGATAGAAGGGAGGGCATGGGGAGGAGAGTGCAATTTGAGGTCGACACTCATGGGGAAGGATAGGATCAAAAGAGAATAGAAGTAATGGGGGACAGGATAGGATGGAGGGAAATATAGTTAGTCCTATATAACACAACTATTATGAAAGTCATTTGCAAAACTACACAGATTTGGCCTATATTGAATTGCTTGCCTTCCAAAGGGAAGGGGTGGAGAGGGAGGGAGGTAAAGAAGTTGGAACTCAAAGTATTAGGATCAACTGTCGAGTAATGTTCTTGCCACTAGGAAATAAGAAATACAGGTAAAGGGGTATAGAAAGCTATCTGGCCCTACAGGACAAAAGAGAAGACGGAGACAAGGGCAGAGAGGGATGATAGAAGAGAGAGCAGATTGGTCATAGGGGCAATTAGAATGCTAGGTGTTTGGGAGGGGGAGGGGATAAAAGGGGAGAAAATTTGTAACCCAAAATTTTGTGAAAATGAATGTTAAAAGTTAAATAAATAAATTTAATTTAAAAAAAAATATTATCCAGCTAAAAGCAGAGCTAGACTTTTAAAATTCAGCAGACATTAACCAAAGGGCTAATGTAGGAGCTAACTCATACTGAGTTTTGGCATAGAATAGATTTTATTCATTTAGCAGGAAGACCACAATGGGTATTGTTTCCAATTTCATTTGGCAAACTGAGGCACAGAAGTCTCCCTGTGCATGAGTGGTAAAATCAGAATTATAAAGTATGTGTGATCTAATATTCTATAGGATTGTCTCCCAAGGGAAAGACTATCTAATTTCCCACTGAGCCATGAAAGTGACTTAATAATGTAATCTGTTTTTAACCTGTGAAGTCTGACTTTTTAAAAAATTAAACTGCATGAGCTTGTGGGAAGAAGAGTGCAAGAGAAGGTGCTGGGCATAGATTTAGAGTGGAATCATCTGAGAGAAATATCCTCTTTTTCACTCCCCCACCCCCAACTCTCCAGATGATGTCAAAGCTGTATGTGGTACAGGGACCAGCCTGTGATGGGGTCAGTTGACTGATTCTGTGGATCATTGAATCATAGCCAGAAGCAATAGGGCTTGAATAAGCTCTAACCCCAGCATCCCAAGGAGCCACGTACTAAGCAAGAGGGAGGGAGAGAGCGAGCAGGAAAGGTAGACTCTACTCTTTCCCCAAGCTGTTAATAATACACTAGACAGGGCCAATAAATAATTGACAGTTGTCACTGAGCTCTTTCTTGGTTATTCATGGGTTTGGAGATGGTCCTTTATATCAGCAGCATCTAATCTCGTTACATCACATGCACTGCTCAGCTCAAACATTAATATGTCTGCTGGTGACATGTGATGCACACTGGCTTTTCAGAGATATCACAAACTGATGATCTGCACCAGTCAAGAGCGATGTAATTGTCATTGGCAGACAGAAATATTACCGCCAGACAGAATAGTGTAAATAACACAAAAAATAACCCCCAACACTACACTGAAAAATCTCCATAATTAGAGAGAGATCTGTCCCATCATACTCACTGACGCTCTTGAATTAGAATTGCAATAGACTAAATGAAAGGTTCTCTGTTCAATTGGGCCCGAGCACCTACCTGTTTTCTTTGATTATCCATCATGGGTCTCCAGAGCAGGTGGAGAAGAGTGATGGGAGAGCGAAAGGGAGTATTTTAGCTTTGGTTCCTGATTCTTTTTCTAGGCACCTGCATAGGTGGCACAGCAACTTGGTGAAGTAAAAATGAGGATGATAACAAGGCAGTATTAGCCTGTGTACATCAAGTGCCCCATTTTAATTTCTGACAGCTGAAGGGGGAAAAGTACAGAGGCAATAAATTCAGGAAGGAGAAGGAAAAAAGATGGAGAGTAGATTTGGGGATCTGGCTTTTGGAAAAGTCAGCCAGAGAAGTGGGCCAGAGTGGAAACAGTGGTCATTTTATACATGGGGGAAACCAAGGCAGGGATATTAATTATCTATCCAGTTCTTTTCTCTATACTCTGCTTTTCAGGTGTCCTTATTTTCTAAGGGAAACGATTGTTAGGAATATAATTTCTCAAGATTCTTGATGGTATAATATTTTTTCACGCTTCCAATAATAATAGCTACCCATAGACAATAGCATTTACTATGTTAGGCATAATGCTAAATGTTTTATAAGTATCTCATTTGCTCCAAGCTTTACTAAAAAAAAAATCCATCCATCCTTCCATACATCACTCTTCATCATGTGCAGATTTTCAAGGCACTAACTTTACTTATCTGCTGATTAGTAAATGTACACACACGTAAAATATGTATCTACACCCACATATACACACATATATTCCACACTTTTGATTAGTTGTGTTTGCCCATTTTAATTTACTTTTAGAAATTTAGGTGGCAAATGGTGAAGGAATACACAGTAAGAAATTAAAATCTGGGAAACCCTGGCACTGTTTAGGCTCAGTCTTAGACCAAGGGCTTTGGTTTATGATTCCTGGTGACAGCTCATGCTTCATCCCCTCCCCTCGTGGCCTTTATGCCATGATCAGTGGCAGCACCCGTATTTGGTATTGCTGCCCAATTCACCCTATACATGCCCCCACCTTGTGGCATGCATTATGTTTTATGTATCCTCATTGTAGCCATACACAAATTACACAGCACCACAATGTTTGTGCAAGGGAAGAATCATGAACTCTCCCTTCTCTTATAAAACCATCTTATTATGGGACCCACCCTACTTTCCCCAAGGGAAAAGTTTGTCTCAGTATTACTATTATTATCATCATTACTACCATTAGTTTTCTGGTTAAAAGTTAAAATTCTGTTAAAGTTTCATGGTAATCTTCTACCCATGCTGGAACCACATCCTATTTACTGTAGTGATTTATTCTTGTTCTAATTACAGGGTGAAAAGAAACCTAAAACCCTGTCCTCTTTTCAAGGCTCTCAAATATCTGTTTCTGACAGAAAAAAAGCTTTCTGTCCCCACATCTTAACATATAGAAGACACTTATCAAGTACTTGTTGACTAAGTCACTTTATCTATCCATGTCTACTTGTCACTATGTCCTTACTGGAACCCTCCACTTAAATCAAGCAGATGACTGCCTCCTAAATAGAGCATGTTCATTGCCCCCTCAGTAACCTTTGTAATGTTTCCTCTGTCTTAAACCATCTTCTCTTTATTCACCTGACTATAGCTTACCCATTCACCAAGGATCAGTTCTTTTCCTACCAAGTTGATTTAAGACTCAGTTGCTCTCTGTGGTTGGTGGTGCACACCTACAATTTCTGCTATCAGGGAGGCTGAGATTGGTGGATTGCTTGAGTTTAAGAGTTCAGAGCTGTGATAGGCCAAAGTCAATCTAGTCTCTCTACTATGTCTGGCACTAGTATAGTGTGCCCTCAGGAAAGGTTATCACCAGAATGCCTAAGGAGAAGGGTGAACTGACTCAGGTCTGAAATGGAGTACACCCATGCTTCTCTGCCAGTTGGTAGTGTGATTTGCCTATGAGGAGGCAGTGTACCTCCAGCCTGGGCAAGATAGGGTCAGTCTTTCTCAAAACCACAAAACATCATTGTTGTCTAATGTTTGAGACTTATCAGAATTACCACCGAAAGCTAGAGTATAAACTTACTGAAGGCAGGATCCAAGCTTTATATTTCTTCTGTCTCATAGTGAATAAATAACATAGAAATAGATCCAGAGTAGATGCTCAAAATATTTGATGAAAAAGAATTTGAAACAACAGAGTGAAATTCCTAAAGACAGCAATATTTTTACTCCTGTTGTTATTAGAAAGTAGAGACAGGTTACAGTTCAGATGGTCTGACTGTCATTCCTAAAATCAGGCATGGTGACCTCCACCCTGCAAAATGCTTTTTTTTTTTTTAATAGACCCTTAATTAGAGTAAGAGAAAGAGATTTTGTGGTGGATATAACATGGAAAAAATGGGTTAACAAATTTCTATCTTATTTTCCCCTGAAGTAATGATCACTGTTTGGACCTCATCAGGTGGATGAAATGCAACATTTGCTCAGCCAGGTAGTAGCAAAACCTGACCAGGTGAACTCCCTTAAATTTAATTACCTAAAAAACAATGTGCAGTCTTTGGTATCCATACCAAAGAATGGTCTGAAGAAAAGGAACCACCCTTATCAATGGAATGCTCAGTTGAAGCATCCATCCTGATAGAGTCCACAATGTAAGAAGGCTTCCATAGCTGTTTCTCAGAGTCTTGGCTGGACTTTCCCCATACTGCTGCTGGAAATGTGAACTATCACATTTAATCTCTTTTTTAAATCACCTTTAAGAAGAGGAATTTTTGTTATCTAATCGTGGTATCCCTATAAGATGATTCCAAGTTATATGAAGGGTTCAAAGATATACAATCTTCTTCCTAACAAAATATTTTTCTATGTCAACAGTTAGTGTTTCAAAATGATGAGTCATTTTGGCCCCATGTGAGTTAAAATCAATAAAATAGACGTCATTGCTCATGCTATCAGTTATTATTATTGGGTTTTTGAAGTAGTGCCAGGCAACATGTGGTCTTTTGAACAGGTGTATGTGACAACAGTCACATTTACTTTATTTACAAATTGTATTTCTCTGAATGGGCAATTGGCACAGCGACAAAGTTTCATGGCAGGGTATGATTCAATTCCTGTTTGTGGCTTTGCACAGGCAATCATTACATTCCACATTAAAAAAGAATGTCTCTTTGACCCCATGGTAAAGAGGTAATTATTTGAGTGAATACAAAACTGCATGTGTTCAAAGTTTAAGATTTCACACGCAAAATTATATATATTTGAATTTTTAATTGATTCACATCACATTTTAACTTCTAGGGTTAATAGATTATTTTTTCAAATAGAGAAATTACATTCAAATCGACTGTACTTTTGGACATTGAACATGAATGTTAGTGGCAGCCAGAGATAGAAAAACTTACCACCATGGCATTTTTATTTCCGTGATTCTGACATTTTGTCTCTTGATGGTCATGGCAGAACTAAGCAATTAGTTTGACCAGTAGATCAGATTATAAAAAGGGATCAGGTTAGTCTCAAACCAATGGATTTGGATTGAGGAAAACTGTAGGTGCTTTGATTTATCTCAAACATGCTCCTGAAATTCTTAATTATGACTCTGGGAGCCTAGGGCTGATAGTGTATAGTTTTCTCCTTTACCTACTTCCTCACTCGCTTTTCCTCACCTCATCTCCCCTACCCCCACACCAACACCCTTCCTATGGGAGGCTTCAGGCATGCATAGAGTTTATAGTCATTTTCCTCAACCTAGACTTTCTGGCCATGTCCCTTGGGTATTAATTAATAATCTTCCATTGTATCATGGCTTTTGAGTGAGATGCCTGGGGTGAAGCTGGTTTTAATTGGAGTATTTGAGTGAAGGAAGCCAAATGAACCTTATTTTTTTTTATTTTTTTGGACAAGAATATATGTGTAGAATGATTGTGTGGGAGGTTAGAGAAAAGGAGGAACCAGCTGATGTCTCTAAGTGTTGCCACCCAACACAAAAACAAATGGATTGAAACTTTGGGAATAGTACAGTGATACAAATATGTAAGCAGTTATTAAGCCTCTGTTTTGAAGGCACTTCATTTGTGCATATGAAATTAGAAACTAAAAACAGTCTACCCTCTCAAAATGCTTACATTCTGCTGAGATAGTACACAGATAAAAATAAGATAATTTTATCGGGAAAAAAGTACTGACATTTAGGGACATTAAGGAAAATCTGTAATCGGTGGCACCTGAACTAAGCATTAAAAGAATCTAAGAATTTTAAAAGCAGAAGTAAGAAGTAAGTTTATCCTAGGCATGGGAGACAGCATGTGCAAAAGCATGGACATGAAATATGACTTGCCAAATTCAGGGAACAGTAAGTTGGTTGTTTGGCCGTGTGAGGTCATAAAGGGTGTGGTGAGATCATCTATCTAGAAAGGTGGGCTTAGGGCACATGGCAAAAAGTGTTAAATGCCAAGCAAAGAAACTTGCACTTTCTCCTAGAGGTGAATGTAGATTCTTACAGTGAGGAGTGATACGTGGTTAGACCCATATTTTAGGAACATTAATTTGGCAGCTATGTTGAAAATGTGTTGGAAGGGAGACTGAAATTAAGCAGACTAATTAGGAATATGCACTCATGTGATCTGGAAAGTTTTCCTCTCTTTAGGAGTTCCATAAAAGGAGTTGTAACAACTGTGTTCCCAGGGTGGCCTGTGTACTTTAAAATCCATCCTGTCTTTAGTAGAAAGTCAACACATCTGTACCTAAAAGGGACAAAATAGAAATAGTGGATTCTTTCTTCCCCAAACACTCTCTTTGAGCCATACCTGTGTCAGGTGACACATTTTTTCTAAAAACAATTTTTCTACTTGTTCTCTCAGGCTTTGGTTTAAGACTTCTACTTTTGTGGTCATTATCAACTTTTCTTAACCTTTATTTTATTTTTGATTATGTTATAAGACAAGTATTTCCATAATATAGTATAATAAAAAGATGATTGCACATGGAAGTGCAAATCTATGATGACCAACTCATTATTCCTTTTAAATACATAATAAAGTATTGTGTACATTTTTCCTTCACTCCTCCTTCTTCTGCCCTAGAGATGGCTACCATTAGACATGAATACGTAGTATATATGTAAAATCACACTTCTTTATACATACTTCTGTTGGTTCGTTCTCTAAATGTAGATAGCATCTTTCTTCATATGCCCTTTATAGTTAATCTGGATATTTATAATAATAAAAATGACTTATTTGTCCAAAGTCAGGACCAACTTCTTGAGACATCTAACTAACTGCTTGTTCAGCTATACAGATTATTCACATTATGAAAAGGCAATATTTTGCAGAAAACATTTCTCTACTATTGTAACCCAAGTCTCAAAACCGATTGCTTAGAGACTCTCTCCTCATTGGTAGAGATGGTGTATTTGAGAGAGAAAAGTTTGCTCCATTCTAGCTATTCAAGTCTCTTCATCTTCTACAGGCTTCTTCAATTTTTAGGTTCTGCACTTGCTTCTGGCTTCCATTTTCAACCAAGAAGAAGGATGATGCCAACTTTATTTCAGATTACTAAAGGAAAAGATTCTTGGAAGAAGTTGACATGAGAGGAGCTGTCATTCTCCATGTCTTTTTTTCTGAGCTTACTACACTAGAGATTTGAGGGAACTTCCCCTTGGGTGAGATCTAGGACTATCTCTCTTGGTCTAGCTGATTTACCTTGAACCTTTACACTGTATTGCCTAGTGTGTATTATTCTGTCTATACTTGTAGGGAAGCTAGGTGGTGCAGTGGATATAGCGCTAGGCTTGGAGTCAGAAAGACCTAAGTTTAAATCTAGCTTTAGACATGTGCTCGCTGTGCGACCAATTTAACTCTACTTGCCTCAGTTTCCTCATCTGTAAAATGAGCAAGAGAAAGAAATGGCAAACCACTTCATTATCTTTGCCAGGAAAACCTCAAAAGGGATCACAAAGAATTGGACATGACTGAAATGACTGAACAACAAGTGTATACTTCCTATGATTTCTGTCTTGCTACTGATTTGGACAAATGTGTTCCTTTACTATCTGTGCATATTTATCGTGCAGTTGGTATTTTGGTGGGAAGGTAGTAGTCACAGATGTAAAGGCTGGGGTCCTCCTTCCCTCAGTTAATGAGCGGTGATCAGAAGTTCAACTTAAATCCGATACCTACATTCCCTAGACCAGTGCTTCTTAAACTGTGGGTCACAGGCTCATGTAGGGTCACAAAAACTTTGGCAACAATACAAGGTTTCTGAATGTACAACGACCAAAAATTAGTAAAAAATCAAATACTTAGTGAATCTGAGGGGTTTCTGGCAGTGCTTGCCAGTATTGTTTATACAACTTCACTGCAGCCTTGATTGTGAACACAAAGCACATGCACTTTGCACTGCACATGTCCTAAAGCCAGGCAATGCCAACCAACCCTGCCAAAATTCAAAAAAGGATCTTGAGTGGAAAAAGTTTAAGAAGCCCTGCCCTAGACTAATAATTTTTAAGTCTATCCTAGTTTCCCCCCTCTCTCTTTGAGGGAAGGATAATGGCCAAATTGCTGCCCTCTACCTCCTGCTTCCAGTCCTGACAGGAAGTAAAATCTCTGTTAGAAATGGTTGGTTGAAAAGAGTCTCTAGATGTATTCTGCTTTCCTTCGTAGAAAGATAACCCCATGCTACATGCGGGACAACCCTTGTTACACTGTCTTTAAGTTTTTGCCCAAAGTTCATTAGATCCATGAGAAATAAAGACAAGGAAATACTGAAATTGTAACTGGCATGAATGATAAATTGACTTACCAAAATTGTCATGTACAGAAACTTTTTCAGGAATATATGTTATATAAAAGAAGCTGTGTTGCACAGAGGTTAGAAGACTTGCTATGGAGGCTGGAACACCTAGCTCAACTTTGACATCTAACTCCTACTAATCCAATCAAACTCTTAGTGCATAAATAACTCTCTGAAACTGTAAGTTACAGAAAAGATTCCAATCCACATTGAAAAGAGTTTCCAGATCAGGAGTTCCATCACTTCCACTTTTTTGGGGCAGGGGGTGTGGGAGGTGAGTTCATGAGTCCCCATGATTTCATTATAGTAGGAAATGCCCTTTATCTGCACAGAATAGCCCTGTTCTGCAAATTATAGTTTTAGAAAGTTGACTGGGGGTATTGACAGGTATTGCCCAGGGCCATACAGTGTATAAGTATCAGAAGTCAAATTAAAACCCAGGTCTTATTTAGTTGGTTTACCTCAGTTTCCTCCCCTGTAAAATGAGCTGGAGAAGGAAGTGGCAACCCACTCCAGTATCTTTGCTAAGAAAACCCTAAATGGTGTCAGGAAGAGTCAGACACAACTGAAACGACTGAACAGCAATCAATCAGCCTGCTGACTTAGGGGCCTGCTCTTTATCCACCACCCCATCCAACTCTCTCATAAGTTTGAAGTGAATTAGATCCACCCCAAAAAAGAACTATCACGTAAAGCAAAGCACACCTCTATTTAGAATAATGATGGTTGTTCAGATTGGCAGAGGAATGACTTTCTACTTTACTAACTTTCAGGTTTAGCTTCGGTAGTCACACTTCACTCTCGCTCCTTCCTTTGTGACTTTTACCTGGGTGCCCCAAAGCTATCTTTGAGTAAATGAGATGTTAACTGAGAATGGAACGTCTATGGGAGCTCAGAAAAGAAAAATGCTGGCCAGTGTACTTTGGGTTGTGCAGTTGGCAAGCGTTCAGCAGCTAGAATGTAGGTGCAGCTAAAGCATATCATTTTATCCAGTGGTGAGGGACTAGGGTTATGGCCCTAATTTCTCCCACTCCAATCAAATGAGTTGAAACTCCAATAACTCTTATTGTCTCAGTGCATTAACTTGCTCTGTTCTTGGTACAAAATTACAGATCTATGTCCCTTTGAAGATATTTTTTTTCTCTTCCAGTATGGCTTAGTAACTGCAAATCTTTTAAAAAAATATTTAGACTTCACTGTCTGACAACTTCTGTAACAATGCATCATATCATTATAGGTTGTGACACTACACCATAAAACACAGAAGACGTAAAAGCCTGAAATTTATATGGCTATCTCAGCTACCTATGGGGAATACTACAGGTAAAATAGTACATTACAGTGACACTGAGGTTCAGCGTCTCTATAGTAACTATGGAATGCAAAGTTTGTCTGGAACTTCTTTTAACTCTAGCAGTGGTGGGTAGAACTGCCCTCTGGCTTCCTGGTTCTCGGGTGAATCCAAGTTCTTTGGAAGAGTCATTGTTAAACAGAAACAACTACAGCAATGCATATATTATGTGTCACTAAAGAATTCAGGTTGAGGATCATGCAAAGACAGATGGAGAGGGGTGTGATGAGCATAGGCAGACTCTAACACATTAGAAAAGAACTGTGTAGGAGAAGCATGTCATTTCAGAAATGTATGAGTAGAAAAAGAATTTAAGTCATTTAAGCAAGAGCAAGGGCTAGGTGATAGAGGATTCCATTAGTATTCTTGCAATGTTGAGAGATCCAGAGGAAGGTCCCAGAATGTTTGGTAGGGGAATTTATGGGGAAAAGCATGGAGCAAGAGTTTCACAGGTGGGATAGACATGGAAACCACTGCAGGAAGATCCAACATATAAGAACACTGGATTGTCAAAGTATTAAAGTACCTGACTCTCCACATCGGCCAGATTTATATTTCCCTACCTCCATCTTCCTCAACTATCCACTGGTGAAATCACAACTGGAATCTTTTAGCTCCTTAGCTACTCAAGAAAGAGACATCTGGGCATCACTGAGAGAACCTACAACATTAAGCTGAGCTAACCATTCTAAAGTTCTTGTTAAATCTTTGCTGAATCTGGGGACAAGTTGAGAATGTCAGCTTCTATCTAACTGAAGTAATGATAGACTGATTTATGTCAGGCTTATAATAGTCTATGGCATTAAAAGAAAAATCCATTGTAACAGGAGAAAAAAAAGTGTGAGCCAAAGCAATTTACATTAGAACAGCTCTTTTGGGTGTCAATTGAAATGTATGAGATACTGCCTTTGACATTGTAATAGTTCCCTTAGATTTTAGTAGGCGCATATGAAGCTTCAATAATAGGCATCCTAATGACTCCATATTCATAGAAGTATGTAAGATACTTTCAGTGATACCATAATGACTTGCATTCTGTATATCTAGACACTGTAATTGACATTGTAATGACTCTTGGACCCTTCTAACAAAACTGTAATAACACTTAAGTAATGTGTACAGGGCTGTATATTTGATGCTATAAAGCTCTTAAAACCCTTTTTAGATGTGTGTGAATTTCATGCTCATAAAAGCGAGCCACCTATGGCAATGTCATGAACAAGGCAGAGACTGTAAGAAGCTGTTTTTCAGGCTTCCTTGGCAGACCTCTCTAGCTATACAGGTATTTCAAGTGAGAGGAAAGAGTATGTGAAGAAAGCATCTGGACTGAGATCATCTATTAGTTTTAAAAAGACTTCTGAACAAATTGGCAATAGGGATGATCTCTACTGGTAATTTGGATTGAGAGATGGAAGTTATTATTTTCTTGGCAACCTCAGGAACAAAGCCACTCATACATAAATTTACTCATACCTCACATATATAAGTGCTTAATAAATGTTTGAGTTGAGTCTGGGAATGGAATCAAAAGAGGGATATTTATTCCTATTTTTCTCATTGTACTACATCTATATCTTTGGGTTAGGTCTGCAACTTCCCTTTTCCTGAAGTTTCCTATCTTCAAAATGAAAACCAGATCAGTAATTAACATAGAACAAATGGATCTTTGTTCCAGACTACTAACACACTAGGAAAATGTATTTTCTTCATCAATGAATGAAAAAACATTAAGTACTCCTTATGTGCAAGGTACCATGTTAGGTATCAGAGATGCAAATAGAAAAGCCAAGACCACCCTTATTCTCAGTGAACTCATACTGTAATATAGGGAGACAGCACCCATAGGTGGGTTCAGTTGCAAATCAAGGGGATGGCCCTGTGGTATTTAGGACCCAGTAACACAACAGATGATAATACATTTTAAAAAATGCTATTTCCCCTGATAAAATCCTATCCATTCCTGGTGTTGATCCATTTGTTGTTGCCAAGGACTTTGGTGGTGAGAATTTTCTTTTCTAGGTCTTCAGTGGCTGTGATTAATAAGGAGGTGGTCTCTAGGTTATATTATCATAAGAATTGATTCCCTGCATGACTGCTGCAGTTGCTGAACTGGAAGCAGGGCCAGTGTTGTACAGGGCACTTCATTTCCCAGGGCTTTTGGGCTCAGTCTTAGGCTGCCTCCATTGGAACCTGAGGAGAAATGGTGTTTGGGATAATTTGATTCTCTGGACCTGATAGAGTGCTTGGGTACATGTGCTTGGGCCCCAATTCT
The DNA here is from genome assembly GCF_028372415.1 of Notamacropus eugenii. Classification (NCBI taxonomy): domain Eukaryota; kingdom Metazoa; phylum Chordata; class Mammalia; order Diprotodontia; family Macropodidae; genus Notamacropus; species Notamacropus eugenii. Next base: position 72,595,176 of record NC_092872.1, read on the forward strand.
AAAATCACATTTCTCCTTAGCCTCAAAATACTATCCCAGGCAGTTTCTTTCCAGCTCAAGGACACAGCCTGCTTAGCAACAACCGTTATATACTTTCCTGATACAGAAGCCAGCTGCACCTATGGAACTTATTAGTCTGAACCAACTATGTACTGACTGAACTGGCTGTGCAATGGGTCATAATGACATTTACTACTCTCTGACCAATCATACGTATTCTCGACTTAGACATACGTATACTCCCTTACATTTATCTTGTCTAACAAGACATTGATGAGAGCAACCTGGTATTTCTGAGCTAGTCCTAACCATTGGTTGACTTAGTGACGTTTCAAACCTAAAACCATACCTCCAGGTAACCCCTGCTTGGGCTATTTCCTGATGAACTCTGAGTAAAATACCTGCGCAGTAGATACCAAAAGTGCATATTCCTTTAAGAACTGACCACTCCTTAACTACTCCCTAATCCCATCCCGAAATACCTAGTTAACATATTTGGCACATGCTTTGTTGTGGAATACCCTATATAAACTTTCCCTGTACCCCTCTAGGGTTGCAGGTTCCCTAAGAGCTCTTGCCCACTGAAAAGCATAATAAATCTTTACCTTGACCTCAACAGTGCTTGAGTCAGTGAATTCCTTTCAGGCAGCCTGCCCCTGGCACCTTAGTCTTTGTGGGTCTCACCACCCCACCCCCCATTCCTGGTGTAGGCCCATGCCAGCTGTTGTTTCTCTCTTACGGAGTCTTATTCCTTCTAGTTAGGCTTGCTTCATCTTTATAGTGACTGATGGTCTCTTATCTGACTCTGTGGTTGTCTATAGACCTGATCACCTTGTAGCACAACTGCCCCTGGGAGATAATATCTATCCCATAGCCTTGGTTTCCCCCTTGCAAGGCTCACTTTCAATGTCAATCCCCAGAGGGTCAAAAACCACACCACCATTCCTGGTGTGCTGCAATGGGATCGTCATCTGTGCCATTGGCTGTAACCCGACTGTCAGTCCCTTCCCATTCACCACACACACACACACACACACACACACACACACACACACACACACACACACACACATTCTCTCTCTCTCTCTCTCTTTCGCTCTCTCTCCCTACCTCTGTGTTTGTGTTCCAAGGGAACATGTTCTTAGTTTTAGCACTGGTGCCTTACAATGCCATGTTAAATCTGAATACTGAGTAGAAGCTAACATATCTAAAAGCTCCTTGATGCAATAAGAGTGTTAACCATGATGCTTGTGACTTGGAAGAGCTAGAGTGACCAGGTTGATCAGCAGAAATAATGAAGCACCTACTAGACTCGGAAAACTGAGCTACCTGCTGTATTTATGTGACAAGTTCATGTTAGATTTCTCTTGATATCTAAGTATTCTGACAATAAGGATGATTCATGGCAAGGATTTGGACCTCATTTCAAATAAATATTTAAATCATCTACTGCCTTATTTCTGAGACTATTGGCAATCTTCTACTCAAATGATTATGAGCTAATTAGGAGATAATGAGCTATGGAAATGCATAGCAATAGTAACAGTTGCTATAATGATAACCATTGTCTTAGAAAGGTAGGGTTTTGGTTTATTTCAATGAAGATGATATTTAGTTCCTGTAGATTTATTTTGACTCAAAGAATGAATTAGGAGGGTTGATTAAGCAAATGAACATAGCCTTATTGAAAGAAGAAAGCTGTGATGCTGTAACTTTAACACTTATAACTGCTAATGTTCTTAATTTTCAGTTCCTTCCATTATCAAGCCATTAGCTTAGTCGTAGTAAACAAATACTCCAACACTAAAATGGATCTTTTATTTCATTAATTTGGAAGTTCCTTGAACTATTCAGACCATAACTCAGTCCAATTCTTCTTGTTCATTAACCAGAGGGAATCCAGCAGTATATGGGTGGGGGGCCTTCCTTGCAAAAATCTGGATGAGAAAAATCGTGCAGAAACTCCCTAAATAGACCTCTTGTCTTCCTGGTGGTTCTACCAACTTTTTATGCCACCTCTTTGATATGAAATTCTTTCACCCATGAGAAGATTTATCTCCCTCCACATTGTTTCGTTCCTTGTAATTTCAGGTTGGTCCTTTCATCTTTTGCTGATAGCCAGTGACCTACCTCCCTGATGATCCCCATTCCTTCTTTTCTAAATTGGTCATCTTACTTTAAATCTAAGTATTTTGTGTGAGTTAAGGAAACTAGCCTATCATACTATTTTTCAAGGGGTGTGTGTGTGTGTGTGTGTGTGTGTGTGTGTGTGTGTGTGTGTGTGTGTGTGTGTGTGTGTGTGTGTATAGCAACTAAATAACACCTTTCTTTAAATTAAAAAAAAAACCCAAACCTTCTTTATTAACGGTACCTTAATTTCTGAATGTAGTCTCTTTGGCCCTTATACGGAATTTTTTCTTTAAAGAGAAAACGAACAGTTTAGCAAAACTAATGAATAGATTGAATAAGTTTGCCAATATAGGCAAAATTTCAGGCCTATAATCCCCACCTTTACAAATGAAGGGAGGAGTGGCATCCTCTCCTCTCTTGATTGGGGAGAAATTTGGTTATTATGATTATGGAATATTTAATTTCATTCTTATCTATTCCTTCCTTTTACACTATTGTAGTCTTTGTGTACATTGCTTTTGTGGCTCTGCCTAATTTAACTTTTATCAGCTCAGAGATGAAGGGACTCTTGCCCTTGGTCTGCCTACCAGATGAGGATTTGCCCAAGGTCAGACAGCTGGGTAGTAGAAGAATTAGAATCTCTGAGACACCATCTTAGCAGCCAAGTAGTGCAACCCAAACATGAAAAAGAATCCCTACTGGCTGAGATGTATAAACTCCCTGAAGGAAGGATTCATTCCTCCTTTGTGAACATCTTGCAGAGAAGTGGGAAAGGCTGCCTGTAGAAGGTGACATTGGAGCGAACTCTTAAAGGAAGCCAGAGAAATGAGAAGGCTAAGCTGAGGATGGACACCATGCCAGGTGTCGGGGGGGGGGAAGCCAGTGATGGACTGTATTAAGGGAGCCAATGTCCCTGGAGTACAAAGTATGTGGAAGGGAGTAAAGGGTAAGAATACAGCAAAGGCAGGGAGGGAACAGATTGGGAAGGGTCTTAAAAGCCAATGCAGAATTTCATATTTAAACTTGGAGAGTAGCATTTATTAAGTTTTTACTATGGCATGGCACTAAGCACAGAGAATGTAAATAATAGTGATCCCTTCCACATTCTGACTTTTCCCATTGAGGTTTCAGTATATCATGGGCTCGCCTAAGAAATTAAAGGAGGATTTCTTTTTGGGGCGAGTTTGGCAGAAGCTGTAGATGATTGCCAAAGGCCAGTTGACAACGCAGAGCAAGTGACCAAATACTTAACTCAAATTTGGCAATAAAATACTGTAAACACCCCATAAAAGAAACAAAATTCAGACTTCTCTGATACAGACAGGGCCAAGAAATTTTCCATGGATTTTCCAGATTGTGGAGGTGCCATGCCCTTAACCCATGAAATGTGGAAGGGAGAACTGTTCACACAAGCAAGATAGTCCCTTGTCTTCACAGAGCTTACATGGGGAAGAAGACCATGTCTAAAGAACTAGAAAGAGTGAGGGGTGGTGGTAGCATGATTTGGAGGAGCCTGGGAATAATAATAAGGGTGATTATACTAATAACTCATATAGTTCTTACTATGTGCCAGACACTGTGCTAAGTGATTTATAATTATAATTTCATTTGATCCTCACAGAACCCTGGGAAGTAGGTACTATTATGATGCCAGTTTTACAGATGAGGAAACTGTCTTAGTTCAGGGCAAGAAAAGGCAAAAGGTCACCTAGTGTACTTGGCAGGGGGAATGGTGCGTGGCTGTTGGGTGGAGTCCAAAAGGCACTGATAAATGGAGTTATGGAGACTTAAACTTCCTACATTCTCATTCCAGAATCATTGCCCCTATAATTAGACCATGCTGCTTCAGGTGACTAACTTCTGTGATCAGGCTCTAACACTGGGGAATGAGAGAAGCTCTGTAATGTTGTACTTGATATCAACCTTGCGCATATATATATAGGCAGTGCCCTGTTTTTGTGATTTGGAGGAAATTGGGAAGTCCCATGGGTCCCTACTTACCTCCCATATCTTCTTGTCAGAAGCAGCTGGTATTTGTTAGCTTTTGTGCATTAGGCAGGCATGAATAACAGACAACTCCCACAAGTCCGTGGGCAAACAAAGCATCTTTCTCTTGTACAAGCATGTTCCTGTACCAACAGTTGGCAAAATAGTTGGAACTCCTGCTCTCCTCCCCCAGGTACTTTGCATGTCTCTTCTCATATTGTTTTCTACAGGCAGATTTCCCAGCAAACTTCCCAGCATGACTTGATGTCTGACCTGATTTCCTCTATCCCTAGTGTGTCTTTGCTGCTTTCCTTCCTGCTTCCCTCCCTACCCAACCCTCAGGAATTCCAGACAGACTTAGGATCAATCATAGGTTCTAGAACTGGAAGGAAATAGAGATTGTCTAGTCCAACTCAGTCACTTTTTAAATAAAGATCATGAGGCTCCTGGAGGATCATAGATTTAGAACTGGAAGATAGGAGATAGAGATTAGACTGTCTAATCCAGTCTTCTCATTGACCCAGAGACTTGCCAGAGGTCACATATGCAGTCAGTGTCATTTGAACTCAATTTGTCTGACACTAAGTCCAGCATTTTTTTTCAACATACCACGTTATTTCTTTTCTTTTTCTTTTTTCTTTTTTGGAAGAGGAAGGCAAGCAATTGGGGTTAGGTGACTTGCACAAGGTCACACAGCTAGTAAGTGTGTCACGTGTCTAAAGATGAATTTGAACTTAGGTTGTCCTGACTCCAGGGCTGGTGCTGTACTCACTGAGCCACCTAGCTGCCCCTCACATTATCTCCCCACAGGTCAGTAACTTGGCCAAAAATTTCAACCTGGATCTTCTAGATCCAAATCTGCTAAGCCACAGAAGTCCTGTGAAGATCATAAATGAGACTTTTGGTCTTTTTTATCTTATTCCATCTTTGTAGGCAACACACTGCCTAAATTTTCACAATTGGAAAGTAATTTCTTTGGATAAAATGAGATTTTATTTTTTTCAACTGAACCTGTAATTTCATTGGTATAGAGAATTCCCTCTACCAATGGAGATTAGCCCCTACTTTACAATTCAGTCTTGGTAAATTGCTTAAGGTCCTATTTAGGCTCCTTATGGGATAGCAAGTGATTGCCCAGGGTCACCCAAGTATGTCAGATGAAGGACTTCAACCCTGGGTCTTTCTGACTCAAAGGCTGGGTTTATATCTAGTAAATTAGGTAGCCTGTCATATGGAATACTAGTTTAAGGTACAAATAACCTTAAAAGAAGTAAAAAAGTAAACTGATATTGGTAGAAAATTCTTTAGTGTGAATTAGTTTGGAAATCAAGGACATTTGAAGGAATGACAGATTTGATGAAGATGTAGGGAGAAAGATCATTTTAGAGTTTGGGGGTAATCTCAGTGGAAGATTATAGTATGGTTTGTAGCTATGGCTACTTATGGGAGAACTTAAGACCTACCGCAGGGAATGAACACAAGGGCATAGGAAGGGAATGTAGGGTGATGACAAAGACACATTATTGCGTACTTATTTATTTTCTCGCTTTAGGACCTACAAGTGGGATTTTAAAAATCTTATTACTATCCAAATCAGCATGTGTACATCATTTTATTTACTGGGAATGGAACAAAGATGAAACACAAAAACAAATAGGTTTAAAAGTTCCAAACATGAAGCCTTGAAGAAATCACTTGGAAGAGTAGGTAGAATTTCAATAAAATTCATGTCCCCTTAATTTCTTACTCTTTTTTCCCCCTTCTTTTCCTTGCTGCACTCTCACATCTCATCCAGCCATCATTAGATCTAGAGCTTGGAAAGCACTTCATCTATTCCGACTTCTTTATTTCATCGATGAGAAAACTGAGGATCTCTGAGATAAAGTGACTTGGCCAAGCTTAAATAGGTAATATCAGAGTTCGGGTACTCTTTCCACTCCACCATGGGACATACCCATTCTACCTTGCTGTATTTCAGTCTCTTACTTCTGGGTAGGGGATGCTAAGTGCCTGACCTATACATCATCTCATCAACCTTATGATTTCCCAGACCAAAACTTCCTTTCCTGTATAGTACTTTCTTGCAAGTATTGTCTTTTCTTATTAGAATAGGAGTTCCTTGAAGGCTGGAATTTTCTCACTTTGATTTTATATCCCAACCACAGTACTTGGCACATAGTAAGCACTAAATGCTTTTTTTTATTCATTCATTTCACCCTTTAGTTAATTCCCCTCCCCCTTTTCCTTTAACTACTATTTCAATCCAACAAACATTTGTTAGGGATCTATTATGTGTGAGGAATTTCTATCTACATGTGGAACCACACAGCTTTAACACACATCCTTTTACATTATATTTAACCTCTTTCTGAATGCCCTTCTCATTACCTTTGGATTTCCTGTAAATGTTTATTTGAAAATAACTGTAAATGTACACTCGATGTTATTGTCTTCCATTTGTTGCCAACTTCAGTACTTTGGTGTTTGCTGTCAGTGGTGTGAGAACTGGTTTTGAAGATGCAGATAGGAATCCGTCCATGCCTGCTTATCCTGTGTGACTGTTTTCCATGTCTCCCCTCAAATCCTTCACATAAGATTTGCTCAATATACTAAAGGATTTCCTCTAGACCTCTTGATATTCTGTGGATACCAATGAAACATATGAGCTACTCTCTAGCTATCCCTTATTCTGGCTACAAAATAATCCATCTTCTTTGCTCTTCATACAGTTTGCCGATGACATGCTTTACATAGCATTTCTTTGGAAATTTTTCTTTTCAACTAGGTGGTGCAGTGGATACAGGGCTGGGCTTAGAGTCAGGAAGACCTGAGCTTAAATCTGGCCTTAGAAACTTCTTATTTGTGTGACCCTGGGCAAATCGCTTATACTCTTTTTGCTTCAGTTTCCTCAGTTGTAAAACGGGGATAATAACAGCACTTACCTCATAGGGTTGTTGTGAGGATCAACTCAGATAATAATTGTAAAACTCTTACTTAGTACAATGCCTGACACATAGTAGGCACTTTGTAAATGCTTACTCTTTTCCCCTTCTCATTCTTAATATTATCAGTCTACTCATACCCGTTGTACACTTTCATATTGTCCTTTGGATGCCCTCCAAGTTTAAGTTTTATTTCCTACCAACATTTAAACAAAAAGCTTGACAAAGTTTACTTTAACAGACTTTAAATACTTTTGTCACATCGTGAAAAATTAAAGCTATTAAGGCTTTAAAGTTTCCTAAGACTTTTGAGATGCTCTGTGTTTGGCTATAGAAACTTGAATGCTGTCACATCATCATAGTAGTTTGTTTTAATGTAACACTTTACAGTTTACAGAACACTTTACAGTTTACAGAACACTTTACAGTTTACAGAACACTTTACAGTTTGTAGAGTGCTTTTTTTTAACCATCACCCCTAGGAGGTCAGTCGCCTAGTTGCTTAGTAAATAGTGACAATAGTAGATATGCCCTTAGCGAATCTCTTAGAGTGCTTTCAGATTCTTGGTCCTCATGTCTTGTTGGAAAGAGCTACACTTTGGCAGATACATTATACATTTGGACCCAAGCCAGTTTCCTTGCCCACTTTTAAAATTCATGTATATTTGAAAAGAAATTCAATCCATATGTTCCCAATTTACTTTCCCTGAAGTCATAGAAATGCTGAGTCCTTTGATGTCTAAGAAGGCTTATGAACACTCTTAGAGCTTTCTCTGACACTCTGCTCTTTGAATGAGAAAGGTGAGCTTTGCCTCCTTGGATGGAGCTCTTATTCCAAATGGATAAGGCCTTTTCCTCCCTCAGAATTCATCCAATCAGAGTGACTCCTAAACTTGGTCAAGGATTCATCCTGTTCCCTAATGCCAAGACCCACAGCAAGGAAAGAGAATGCATTCTGGCCCAGATGGAATTTTGGCTGCTAATAGACCAACATCCTTTGAAGGCAGAATTTCTTATCCTGGGGTCCATGGACCACCAAGAAGTCTGTGGTTAGATATGAGGGAGGGGGGAGCTATGAATTTGGATGTGAAGCAATTACATCTTTATTTACTCTAAACTTTAATTGAAATTTACCATTTCTTTCAATTATGAGTTGAGATACAACAGAAAAGAACATTCTCTGAGATGGGGTCTTATAGGCTTCACTAGACTCCAAATGTGACCATGACACCAAAAACAAAAAAGGTTAAATACCACTCTTTTGGACTGTCCCTTGGTCCACCTGGTCTGGGGGTAAATTGTATATATGTAATTAGCTTTCATTTTGAAACTCTCTTAATAATCAACCAATATATGTCTACAGAATATTTGCTGTATATTTTGTAGTATGTTAGAATCTGTAAGAGGTACAGAAATATAAATAGAGGGAGCTACTTTGATGTAATAGCAAGAGGAATTAAGAAAGATTTGGGTTCAATTTATATGAACCTCTTTGAGCCTCCCTTTACTCATCTGAAAATGGGGCTGCCTTTTTTTGGAGATGAAATAAGATACTATATGTAAAATATTTTACAAGTCCTGAAGTATATAGTACATGCTGGCAACTATTTTTATTATTATTATATTAGCATCTTCACTTCATTCTTCCCATCATATATTTGATGGAGTTCAGATAGAAATGATCTTGAGTTAAACTGTTATCCTATTATTCAAAGGAAATCAAGTTTACTCAGCTAGCATTTGTTAAGTGCCTTCTATATGCCAGGCACCGTACTGAGTGCTGGCAATACAAAGAAACACAAGAAACAATCCCTGCTCTCAAGGAGTTTATAATCTAACAGGGGAGACAACATGCAAAAAAACTATGTACAGAGTAGAGTTCTTTAGTTATTGATGGACAATGGTACAGGTGGATAAAATGATTTCTTTTTAATGGAATAAATATATCAGGAAATAAACTGATTTAAAGCATCTTAGGGACAATTCCAGTAGATTTGATTTCTCCTACCAGTTTGCCATACTCTGAGAGTTTTTCAGTCCAAGTAGACTAGAGATCAGGAGTATTTGGTATAACTGCAACTATTCAAAACCTTGTTGTTCAATTTTTTGTTGGTCAATGTTATGTTCAGGCAACTGTGAGCAACGTTTTGTCTGTGATAATGCTTTAATGTACTCCAGTCCACTTTGTTTAATTCTCAAGGATATTTTGAGGCTTGTGTTTGTAGCACAGGGATTTATCTTTTGTTAGCTTATAAAGGATCTTGAGCTTCTGGAATATAATATTTATCACTTGAATTTATCTTTCAAGTTATTCAGTAGATGCTAACAAACCCAGTGCACTCTAAAGCCCATACATTACACAACAATTGGTCCCTGCCCAAACTCCACTTAATGGCTCTTTTTTGGGACCCTCCTGGCTTCAGAGTGATAATCAATAGTAATTGTTGCTCTTTCCTTCCTATCTTGATTTACTTATTTTTTTTCTTTTTCTCATTAAACCCATTGCATCTTGGGCTGTCTCCAGTCATCTCGATGAGTATCTGGTTACTGAATTCAGATGGCTCAGGAGGGGAAAGTAAGACTGGTGACCTTGCATAGTCCTCCCTCACTCAAAACAAAGTCAAGTGCAAGTCATGTCATCATTTCTTTGATGTCACTGTCTTCTTTGAAAATGAAGGATGAACACAGATAGACAGACAGATGCTAATAATTTGGAGTGTATAGTTTGACCAGTTTTCTTGTAAAACACATCAATAATAAGACGAGGTTTCTGAAAGATGACTTTTGTTTGGTTTTCTGAAGGAAATAACTTAACCTTATATCACTATATATATGTATATATATATGTATATATACATATATATATACATATATATCACTATACATTAAAATAATAATAAGACAAATACCTGTCCCAGAAGATGTTTATATAAACAAATCTGAATAACTTAGTCATTTAATCTTTACTGACATATTATTAGTTAAGTTTATGTGGATGTGGCCCATGGAAGATCTTTTGCTCTAACTCTTCAATAGGCTCTACCAGAAGCAATCCACTTTAGGCTAAGTTTGATAAGTCTGGGGACATATATTATTCTCAACATTATTATAGCTCTGTTAAGTAATGTTCCAGAAGTCTTTTAAGTTTTTAGCATTTTGTGGTTGTGTGTGTGTTTGTGTGTATTCATCCTTCATTGCTGAAGAAGACCATGCCATCAGAGAAATGATGACATGACTTGCACTTGACTTTGTTTTGAGTGAGGGAGGGCTGTGCAGGTCACCAGCCTCACTTCTCCTCCAGAGCCATCTGAATCCAGTGACCAGATATTCATCAGGAAGACTGGAGATGACCCAGGATGAGGCAATTGGAGTTAAATGACTTGCCCAAGGTCACACAGCTAGTGAGTGTCAAGTGTCTGAGGTGAGATTTGAACTCAGGTCCTCCTGACTCCTGCACTGGTGCTCCATCCACTGCACCACCTAGCTTCCCCTTGTGGTTGTTGTTATTATGGAAAAGAGTCATGATTTTCATCTTCAAGGAATTTTCTGTTTAACTGGGAAGACACAATTAACCATCCATGAATGAATGAATGAATGAATGAATGAATGAATGAATGAATGAAAAAGCATTTAATAAGTGCTAACTATTTGCCAAACATTATGCTAAGCATTTGGAATACAAATACAAAAGTTAGATAGTCCCTGCCCTCAAGGTACCTGCTTTCATTCTAACAGGGAAAGAAAACATATATGGAGGAGTATTGACCATGGAAGAATATTAGGGTTTGGAAAGTCATAGAAACGGTGAAAGGTATCAAGGGAAAGGTTGACAGGTACTTTCAAGGAGAAACGGCAATAATGATCATAATTTCAGAGATGGGAGGGGGATAAGATATGTGCTAGTGGGAGCAGGGAAGGAGATAGATAGGATATAAAAAAAAGCAAGAGTGGGACTAGATAAATAGATAGAATAGGCCATGTGATCTCATCAGTAAGGATAATACATCTTTTGTGTTATGTTTTGTTTTGTTTTATGGTTTCTCTCATTCATTTTAATTCTTCTGTTCAACATGACTATGGTGAAATTGTATTTAATAGGAATGTATGTGTAAAACCTATATAAGATTTCACGCCATCTTGGGGAGAGAGTGGGAAGGGAAGGAGGAAAAGGGGGGAGGGAGGGGAAAAAAATCTGAGATATATGGAAATGATTGCAGAACACTGAAAACAAATAAAATAATTTAAAAAAAGAATTTACAGACATGACATAGTGCTTCCAATAATACTCAAGAATAACCAAACCAAAGAAAAGCAATTGATCCATCAGCATTTATTAAGCACTACTATATGGCAGTTAACTATACTAAGAATGGGGGATCCAAAGACAAAAATGAAATGACCTCTCCCTTCAAGGAGTTTACAATACTAGTCGTATTGAGATGTGTTTGTATACAATCACACACATATACATGCTGATGTATGTGCATAAAATAAATGCTAAATAATTTGGGAGTGGGAGATGTAATGGGTGAAAATCTACTCTTTTTTGTTTTTGTATCAATTATTACTGAAGATACTTTCCAAATTATTTTCTCAGAAGGCTAACTGTCAAAGTTGTTGAGGTTAGTATCCCTTCTTTTTTTGGGAAAAATTGTTAATACTTTTTGTATTTAAGCTAATCATTTGCCCTTATATCTTTCTCCCTTTGAATCCTTTCTTACCCCAAAGAAAAATAAAGCTAATTGATAGCACTTTCATCTGATGCTGTATATTCTACTCTGCATCTGTGGTATCCTCCTTCTATTGAGATGAGGAAGGTCATTGCAATTAATCTGTTTTTTTTTTTTAGTGGTGTTACTATTGATTATAATCCTTGTGTATATTATTCTTCATTTTGATTTCTTCCTTCTGAATCTATCATCTGTTTCTATGTTATCTGTGCCCATGTTACTCTGAATTCCTCATATTCATCCTTTTTCTTTGTACAATATTACATTTTGTTCTGATACCACATTTTGTTCACTCATTCCCTGATGGATATACATCTATTTTATTTCCAGTATTTTGCCACCACAAAGAGTGTTGCTCTGAATTTTATATCATAGAGTAGCTTTCTTTTTGTCAAAAAAACTCTTTTGGGTTATTTATTTAGTAGTGAAATTGTCAGGTTAAAGGGCATAAACAACTCAGTGACTTCCCTTTAATTATTCCAAACTGAGTTGAAACGAATTACAGCCCCATCAACAATGTGTATATTGGCTGGTATCCCCCACACACAAAAAATCATTCTTGTCAAAGGTGCTTACTGTAAATATATTAAGCATTTGTCAATTTCTCTTTCTATTCTAGCATCATTGATTTTGTTTCTGTGAAAGTTTTTAAATTTTATGTAATTAAAAAAAATTTTTCTGATATCTAGCCCCATTCGTGGAGTAAGCTTACTACGGTATGTAATATATTACTCTATACTTCCAGTTTTATGTGAAGTTTTTGTCAAATAGTTTGTGTCTGGGTTAATCAAACATGCAACCCTTATATTTAATTACTTTTGTGTTTGGTTCATTTTGTTCCACTGATCTCTTTTTTTGTTTTATTTACTTATTTTTTTTAAGCAGCAACAAAACAGCTTGTTGTTTTAGTTTTGGATCTGGTAATTCTCTATATATTTTTAATATTTAATTATTTCTCTTGAGTTTTTATTCTTTTTTTTTTTTGTTGTTCCTCCAAATGTGTACTACTATTATTTTGTCTAGCTCTTGACTCCTTGGCAGTTTGATTGGGCTATCATTAAATCTATAAATTATTTTAAGTAATAGTGATTTGAAAATATTAAAATAACCTAATTATGAAAAATGAATCTCTCTGTAATCACTTAAGTCTTTTATTTCTTTGTTTTTTTAATAATTATTTTATTTGTTTTCAGTGTTCTATAATCACTTCCATATATCCTAGATTTTTTCACCCTCCCTCTCTCTCTTTCTCCCCTTCCTCCACCCTCCCTCCCTGAGATGGCTTGCAATTTTATATTGGTTCTACACGTACATTCCTGTTAAATACAATTTCACCATAATCATGTTGAATAGAAGA